>NC_060015.1:8125519-8815839 GCF_912999745.1 Papilio machaon | reverse complement strand
CACACATCGCTCTAATACATTTTTTTTGTGCTACAAATGCTCTATTTCGATCAGTGCTGTTTCCCCACATTATTAATCCATACCGCAATATTGACGCAACATATGCATGATAACACATGAGAGCTGTTTTTATGTTTGTTATATTTTTTATTTGTTTTAGCGCATAAACGAACTTATTCATTTTTATAGCTACATCATTAACGTGTAACTTCCAATTTATATCTTCATCTATGGTTACTCCTAATAATTTTGTATGCGTAACTGCTTTTACTTTTGGTATATTTAGTTTAAAATTATGTTTATTGTTATTACTTTTATTAAATTGTATATATACAGATTTACTAAGATTAATTTTTAGATTATTATTGTCAAGCCATTTTATTAAATTATCTATTGTCATATTTATATTAGTCTCGTGGTCCTTTATTGTGTCGTGTTTTTTATTAGAAGTTACTATAATTGAAATGTCATCGGCAAACAATACACATTTGTGATTAGTAATATTTATAATGTCATTTATATATAAAAGAAACAAAATAGGGCCAAGTACGCTTCCCTGTGGGACGCCACATTTATTATGTCTATATCTAGATGAGTACGGTACAAGGTCCCTGTTTCCATTTATTTTCGTGATAATAACTTTTTGTTGCCTATTGCTAAGATAAGAGGATATCCACTGGAGAGGGGGTCCTCTAACACCAACTTTTTCTAATTTTTGTAGTAAAAAATCATGTGACACTAGGTCAAACGCTTTAGATAAGTCAACAAATAAGCCTGTAGTCAAATAGTTATTATTAAGGTTTGATATTATCAATTTTATGAGTGTATAAATAGCGAGGGTAGTTGATTTGCCTTTTTGAAAGCCAAATTGTTCGTTACTCACTATGTTATTTTTATTGCAGAAATCTATAACATCTTGTAATATCTGAGGATTGTTAGATGACCATTTATGTAGTTGAAAACCACCTCTTTTAAATAGGGAAATTAATTGATTGCAAAGTTCTCTAGCTTCAGAGAGTGAGTTTGTTCCACAATGGACATCATCCATAAATGTTTGATATGAAATGCATTGTGCTGCTAATGGATAAATGTGACCATCCTGATGGGCAAGCTCTAGTTATGTCCTAAATGCTAGATAAGGAGCACATCTAGTCCCATATGTGACTGTATTCAGTCTAATAACTTTAAGATCATCGTTAGGCGATGCTCTCCATAGTATACATTGTAGGTTACGATGTAAGGGATCTATGTTTATATTTCTGAACATTTTAATTAAATCACATGATAGTACATATTTATAGGTTCTATATCTTAATATTAGGTCCTTACATATGAAATTGGCGTTTTTCGTACTGGCCACTTTAATCACGAATTTCTCCTCTTTGGTAAGGAATTTCAAATTCAAATTTGTACAGCTATAGACTCATGTATTTGTGGTTCGATGACCGTCATTCATTTGTTTTTTTTCTTCTGTTTTTTTCTGTTTGCGTCACTCATTTTACAAAATGGAAAACTTAAAATATCGCATTATTTACGAGTACGAGTTCCGCCGTGGCACTAGTGCTGCGGAAACGACTCGAAGGGTGAATGATGTGTATGGCGGTCGTGTTGCAAAAGAAAACACAGTTCGTTTTTGGTTCCAACGTTTTCGTTCTGGAAATTTCGATCTGCAGAACAAGCCCCGTGGACGGCCTGAGACTCAAGTTGATAATGAAGAGTTGAAGGCTATTGTGGAAGCGGATCCATCGCAAACCACGTCCGAGTTAGCTGCAGGCTGCGATGTTAGTGATAAAACTGTTTTAATTCACTTGAAGCAAATTGGGAAGATTAAAAAGCTTGAAAGGTGGGTACCTCACGAATTGACTGAAGCAAACCGGCAAACGCGCGTCGACTGTTGCGTTACATTACTAAACCGGCACAATAATGAAGGTATTTTAAACCGAATCATTACCTGTGATGAAAAATGGGTTCTTTACGATAATCGGAAACGCTCAGCGCAATGGTTGGATCCTGGCCAGCCAGCCAAATCCTGCCCCAAGCGAAAATTAACCCCAAAAAAGTTACTTGTAAGCGTTTGGTGGACTAGTGCCGGTATTGTTCATTACAGTTTTCTCAAATCTGGCCAGACTATTACGGCTGATGTCTATTGTCAGCAATTGCAAACCATGATGGAAAAGCTAGCGGCTAAACAACCTAGGCTGGTCAATCGCTCCACGCCACTGCTGCTTCACGACAACGCTAGACCACACACTGCGCAACAGACGGCTACTTAATTAGAAGAGCTTCAATTGGAAAGTCTAAGACATCCTCCGTACTCCCCAGACCTTGCTCCAACAGATTACCATTTTTTTCGAAATTTGGATAACTTCTTGCAAGGGAAAAAATTCAACTCCGATGGGGCAGTCCAAATCGCCTTCAAAGATTTTATTGATTCCCGTCCGACTGGTTTTTTTAGTAAAGGGATCAATGAACTACCTATGAGATGGCAAAAGTGCATAGAAAATAATGGTTCATACTTTGATTAATTAAATATATTATATTAAAAAATATTCGACTTTTTGTTCCTCCCATACAAAACGCCAATTTCATATGTAAGGACCTATTATAATGTCTATTAAATCTGTGTAAAGATTAGGACCCTCATGTAAGACATCATTGAGAGAGATAGATGTGGATGACTGACTGCTTCCATTAAAAACTACACGTAACTTGGTTGAAACACTACTTGGTTTTAAAACTGCATGATGAGGCAGAAAGAACCTTTTGATTTCCTCTTGTGTGTCTGCTGAAAATGAAGAGGCAGGTATGTAAGATGCATGGCCTAAGTTTATGTATTCATCAATGAATTCGGAATATTGTTTATGAAGTTCTGGATTGTTAGTGAATCTTTTCTCTAAAGACATAAAGCACTTTTGAGCGATGCTGTAGGAATCACCTAGCTGATCTAGCTTGTCTTGTATAATTGGAAGTTTTACTGTAAAGCGACCTGTTGGGTCTCTAGTAGTTGTGCTTTTGTAAAGTTCTTCGCAAAAGATGTGTTCCAGTGTAAGTATTGGGGAAGGTTTTAGTTCCTCTTGCTCCCAAAACCGTTTTAATAATTGATCACAAGATTGTTCACAGGTTAAATGTGCTGATATAACTGAGTGTTTGTAAAAGTGTGCATCTGCATGAGTTGAAGTGTGGAGATTGTTCGATGTGTGGACTGTATTATGATATAAAGATTGCATTGTTAATTCAATTTCTCCTGTCACTACCCATCCAAAGACTGTATTAATGAGTGTGGGACGATTTTTAGCTAATTGAATACTGCCCTGTAGAAGAAGCGAGTAGAATAAATGTCCACCAATGAGCAGGTCAATGGCCTTTGGAACATTAAATGTGGGTGTTGACGATAGAACTTAAAAGCCGTCTTAATGTTTTTATTTGTGATTTAACCGTACTGGTATTGTATGATTTCATTTTGTTTAATTTCTTTATATTGTGTTCTTTTGTTGTATTCTACATTAATTCCATAAATACTATTTGTTATCTGTAACCTACCAAGGTAGATGTAAAAATATTTAGTAGTTTTTAAATATAAAAAATAAAATGATTTTGGAGGGTGGACGGGACTTTTGCAGTCGAATGTCGTCCGTCGAACGTACTGTGCGCACCCATATTGAAAACCTGTGTTTCATTTCTGCTGCATCGCCGCCATCCTTTACAATTTTGGTCACTTCGAGCCGCATCTTGAACTGGTTGATTCCCGTGGAGCTTATTGTTTATTAATTTCGCGTGGATAAAACGGTAAATGATGCCAACTACGCGGCGGCAGCAGCAAGCGTCTGCTTCGGACCCTGCCCCGGTGGCAGCACATCAGCCTTCTCGTGGAGCCGATGTTATAATTTCGCGAGGAACCCAGGCTGCCAAGGAGGAGACACCGAAGGGACCACCCAGCGCAAACACGTTCAGGTCGGCAACAGCAAGGAGATCGTGTTCATCTTCGTCTATCGCTAGACGGAAGCAATTGGAATTAAAAGCTGAACAGGCGAAGGCCGAGATTAGAATGCAGCTCATAGAAAAGCAGCTGGAGGCAGATCTAGCACAGTTGGAAGAGGAGGAGGTGGCTGATGACGTCACCGAAAGTCGGTTTGTTGCAGACGAACGTACGAGAGAAAGTGTAAGGGAATGGTTGGACCATAGCCAAGGGGAACCTTGTGCAGCACTCGAGCCGCGTGCTCGGACCTATCCGACGTTCCTGACCACCGATCAGCCTTCACGGGAGGCTACATCTGACGTCCAACAACTGGCACATGTTCTGAAGGAGATGATGACCCAAACGAGTTCACAGCGAGAGGACAGGCTCCTAAGCCGCCTCGCCACCCCACGAGATCTTCCCGAATTTCACGGTGACTATGTTGAGTGGCTTCACTTCAAAAATGCTTACGAGGAGTCCACGAAAATATGTAAATTTAGTGACAGTGAAAACTTGTGGCGGCTAAGAAGATCGCTTCGCGGCGCAGCCAAGGAGGCGGTGGCAGACCTGCTCATCGGCAACACGGCGCCCTCGCAGGTGATGGATACGCTGGAACTGAGGTTTGGACGCTCTGATTTTATTGTACACACAATTACAACACAGCTAAAGAAGCTATCACCATTACCCTTATTTTATCAAAGCAACTTAGTAGAATTTTCCACTAAAATAATTAATTCAGTTGCCACATTAGGAGCATTAAATAAAGAAGAATATCTTAGAAGTCCAGAGTTAATAAATGCAGTTATATTTAAATTGCCCAGCACTTTGCTTAGTAAATGGACAGACTATGCTTACAGTAAGCGCTTAGATAATTTGCCTAAGCTTACACTATTAGCCGAATTTTTAAAACAAGAATCACAGATATTACTAAGCGTGGGAACTATTCCATTGGATAATTATAATAGTCAACAGACAGAAAACAAGACACGAAAAAGACACAATGTATTTAATTTGAGTACTACAGACTATAACGCCACCAATGAGATATGCAAATTTTGTAATAAATCTGTACATAAATTAACCGATTGTCGAATATTTCGGCGTGCATTACGGCGGGACAGATGGAAATTTGTAAAATCGCAAGGTCTTTGCTTCGTTTGTTTACATCGACGACACACCGCCGCCATGCAATGCAATGCACCGCCGTGCGACGTCGATAACTGCGGACTTCAACATCATCGCTTATTACATTTTAATAAAGCAGCTGTATACGCGCCGGCCGACGCGCGAGCCGCTGATCGCTCGCGTTCGCCCGCGCCGCCTAGTGGGCGCGAACCGCCCGCGCCGCCGGAGTCCCTGTCAGCGCAGTCGCCGCCGCCCGCCGCGGTGGGCACGGTGGCCCATCTAGCCGCTGGTTCCAGTGCTCCGCGCGACGAAGTGTTGTTAAAAGTGGTGAGAGTGAAATTACGCGGTCCGTCCGGAGTTGAACTTATATCGCATGCCTTACTGGACGATGGTGCCTCGGTGTCAGTGATAGACGCGAACTTAGCCGTCCAGTTAGGCCTAGTGGCTAGCGAATCTAGTGCGGTAAGATTCGTCGACGCGTTCGGTATAGAAGTGTATCAGGCGGACACGCCTAAGGTTACGGTGGACATTAGCAGTACCGATAGTAATAATATCTATAATTGTAAAATTCAATTACGCAAAGTGTTAAAGCTCAATTTACCTATGCAAAATTTGTCTGTTATAAATAACATTAATTGTAAACATTTAACATGTATAAAGGGTTATGTCTGTAAAGAAAATGTAATTCCGAAATTGTTAATAGGCGAAGATAATTATCATATTATTGCACCTTTACAAATAATTAGTGGGAGCAAAAATGAACCTTATGCTACTCGATGCAGGTTAGGTTGGTCTATTCACGGCTACAGCGGTCGCACTCACACTCCCTCCGCGCGTAGTATCTTCCATCTCGCTCACTCTGACGGCGAGAAGCTTAATGAGTTAATAACAAATTCTTTCGCTATAGATTCGATTGGAATATCCCTGTTACGTCGTGAGAATAAAGCTCACATTCGTGCGGTTGACATTTTAGATAAATCTTTTCGTAAAGTAAATGAACAATATGAAGTTTGTTTACCATTTAAGAGTGACGAATTTACTATGCCTGATTCCTACGATAATGCTTTGTCTCGTATGATTTCATTAAACAAAAAATTTAACAACAATAGAGATTATGCTAACAGGTACAGCAGAGAAATTAAAAAATTGTTCGAAGAAGGTTATGCGAGGGAAATTAAGAGCAGCGAGCAGTCATCGAGTCATGTATGGTATTTACCACACTTTGGCGTACAGAACCCTAACAAGCCTGGGAAGTTGCGACTAGTGTTCGACGCAGCAGCTAAGGTCAGTGGTTTATGTCTTAATGATTTTTTATTAACAGGTCCTGACTTATATAATTCTTTGTTTGGAATAATGTTACGGTTCCGCACTCATCCAGTGGTTATCATGGGTGACATAAAGGATATGTTTTTACGTATAAGGATAAGCCCTGATAATCAAGATGTCTTTCGTTTTTTATGGAAGGACCCCGCTGCTGGTGGCGATGCTCCGATCAAGGTATGTGTTATGCAGTGTTTAATATTTGGCGCGACATGCTCACCTTTTATAGCTCAATATGTCAAAAATAAAAATGCATCCATGTACGAAGATTTATATCCAGATGCCGTTAAAGTTATTTTAAATAATCATTATATGGACGATTGTTTACATTCGACGACTTCTGTAGAGGAAGCAATTAAATTAATAAAAACTATTACTGAAATTCACGGGCACGCCGGCTTTAACATGCGAAGTTGGACGAGCAACAGTAAACAGGTAATAGATTGTTTACCCAATGAGTCATTAGCTCGCAGCGCTATACAACTTAAAGACGGAGCCACAAATGTAGTCGAGCGCACATTAGGTTTGATGTGGCATCCTTCAGATGACACATTTTTATTTAACATTTCATTTAACCGCTTATCGGATAATGTACTTAATGGAAGTGAACCACCAACCAAAGCTAAGATGTTAAATTTAATTATGTCTGTATATGATATGCAAGATTTTATAACGCCTATAACTATAAAAGGTAAAATAATTTTACAAAATGTACATAGGAGTGGAGTGAGCTGGAATAGCCCTATCCACTTAAAAGATTATGAATGTTTTTTAGAATGGCTTAACGATTTAAAATTATTAGCACAACTTCGTATCCCGCGTTGGTACAACAACACAGGTATGTGGACTGATTGTTATCCCCAAACAAACTCAGATGATCCTGAACGAATAATCAACACCGAGATGCATATATTTTGCGATGCCTCCTTGAAGGCATATGCAGCTGTTGTTTATTGGAGATTTATTCGCACGGATGGTAAGGTGTTCATTTGTTTTGTCACTAGCAAAAGTCGGGTGAGCCCGTTACGACCGGTGTCCGTACCCCGGTTGGAACTTCAAGCAGCACTGCTAGCTGCACGTTTGGCGGGCACGGTCCGGACGGAGCACACCGACATCACACCGACTAGACGGTATTTTTGGACAGATTCTAAAACTGTCTTGCAATGGATTCGAAGCGATCCACGTACGTTCAAACCGTACGTCTCCCACAGGTTGGGCGAGATAGACGAATTGACTCGCGTCATGGAATGGAGGTACGTACCAACAGGCTTGAACGTAGCAGAAGTTGTCACGCGTGAGGACGCCCCAGAGATTTTATACTCTGATAATGGAACCAACTTTAGAGGTGCAGATGCCGAGCTTAAGCGCAGTCTCCAGGAGCTGAATTTTGAACGCCTTCAGGATGACGCTTTGGTAAGAGGCATAGAATGGCGTTTTATTCCTCCAGGTGCTCCGGAAATGGGTGGCGCCTGGGAGCGATTAGTACGCTCTGTCAAAACGGCATTGAAGGTCGTACTTAAGGAACGAGCACCACATTTCGATACTCTGTCTACTCTGATGTGCGAAGTGGAAGCTTTAATCAATAGCCGACCCATCACTCATGTTTCTACTGATCCTAATTACCCAGAAGCTTTAACACCTAACCATTTTTTAATAGGTACCTCCTCGAGTGGAACTCCTTACGGTAAGTACGACAATGGTGACCTTTGTAATTTAGGCAAGCGTTGGCGAGTAGCACAGAGGCTTACGGATTTGTTTTGGAGTCGTTGGTTAAAAGAATATCTCCCAACATTGTTACCTAGGCAAAAATGGAATAGCGAGACAAAAGCATTATCAGTAGGTGATTACGTATTGATAGTCGACCCACAGTTAGAACGCGGTTCGTGGAAGCATGGCGTAGTGAGTGCGGCCCATGCCGGAGAGGACGGCAGAGTGCGTTGCGTTGATGTGCAAACGCGCACGGGCGTTTTAAAGCGTCCAGTTACTAGAGTAGCATTGCTTGAGGTATAGGTTTGTAGTGCTGAGGAGTCAGCACTAGGGGGCGGTGTTGACGATAGAACTTAAAAGCCGTCTTAATGTTTTTATTTGTGATTTAACCGTACTGGTATTGTATGATTTCATTTTGTTTAATTTCTTTATATTGTGTTCTTTTGTTGTATTCTACATTAATTCCATAAATACTATTTGTTATCTGTAACCTACCAAGGTAGATGTAAAAATATTTAGTAGTTTTTAAATATAAAAAATAAAATGATTTTGGAGGGTGGACGGCACTTTTGCAGTCGAATGTCGTCCGTCGAACGTACTGTGCGCACCCATATTGAAAACCTGTGTTTCATTTCTGCTGCATCGCCGCCATCCTTTACAGTGGGATCTGCTAATTCATATTTTTTAGGTAACTTGAAGTTAGCAAGTGGTATGTAATTCTGTGGTAGCTTTGTTGAAATTTGTTCAGTAACTACACAAGTTAATGCTGTGGTATAATTGCTGTTACGAGATGCAATATTAACTATTGTTGATTGAGATGAGTGTGTGGGATCGCTACACCATATATAATGTAACCTTTCTTGTTAGAAAGTGGCAGGCTGAGCTTGTTAGCTAGCTGTTTTGTTATTAGAGATACTTGGCTTCCGCTATCCAGTAAGGCATGGCATGTAGTCCATTCACCATTATCTTGCTGAACTTTAATAACAGCTGTAGATAGGTAAACTTGAACTTGATTTGAGTGTAAGTGCATAACTGAAGCTTGTTTGTTATCACTTAAATTATTGGTGGTTCAACTGTAATATTGACTGTAAAACTATTTCTGTACCAGGTGTCCTTATCCCAAGCAGCGGGAAATACTTCGTCAAACTACCAAACGACGTGCAATCGTCTACTGTGTTGGTACCACTGCATGACAAAGCTTTTTCACCTTTAGGTGGTTTTGTAAGGTAAGTTACAATACATTTCAGATGCATAAGTTTTCATAAAATTATTTAATTTTTAATAGTTACTTTGCATCACATCTACGATCCTAGTGTTACACCTATATTAACTAGTGCTTGTTAATTATTTTTCTTTGTAATAAACTTGTTTTTTTTATTAACAGATATTACAAAGAAGTGCCGCCAATACCCCAGTCTTGGTAGAATAATGAAATCGTACCTGATTTCATCAATTTACATATAAATTTTTAGCACAAATCTGTTATATCCTGTGACAATACATACATATAAAGATATATTTTCCATGTATTGTGTACTTTTATATTTAATGCAGGAATATTTAATAACGAAATAAAGTTATTATTTAATGTACCGTCTGTTACTACTTTTATGGCTGAGGGTGTGATATTAGTATATCTATTTACACCTCTAGTAAGAAGACTAATAGTATAAAAACACAACTGGTTACAGGTTTAAATCTAAGAGATGTTAATTTTCCACTTATCAAGAGGTACCTTTTATACAAGAAACATCCTGAAATAAAATTTAATTTTGAAGATCTCACGTTAGTGCAAATTGTATTTATAAATTAGCGCTATATTGTCACGTTGTTGGAGCCGTTGCTCGTTGCGTAGTTTTATGAAAAAATATTTTTTTAACGATTTCTATTTATACGAGAAATACCAGTAGTGCTTTTGCCCGCGTCTCTGTCCGCGCGGAATTAAAAAAAACTTAATAAGTTCCAATGTGTTCTTTCAAACTATTTTCTACATCTATGCCAAATTTCGTCAAGATCTGTTCAGCCGTTTTGGAGATACCTTCAAACAAACCAGAATGGCTAGTATGAAACGCGTGAGTTATAAAATTTATTTTAGCTCACACTCGAGTTAAAATTTTAAGTCTGCAATTTGAATTCGTCGCTAATACAAACGACACAAAACTTCGATCATGACTCCGCATACAATTAGGAATTTAAATAGATGTCGAAAAAACCATGACGTCACCAATTTACGAAACAAAAATATAAAGACGAATTGAGAACTTCTTTCTTTTTGAAGTTATTTTATAAAGGTTGTGAGAAATATTTTCAAAGTATTGGTCTAATTTCTCGTTTTTTTTCTAGGCTTTAGTCTTCAGTCGGTTTTAATTTTTACGGTAAGAATTTGGCATAGGTCTGCTGCTATGTCAAATTCGTTTCACGTGATTACGAATGAACTTTCGCAACAAACAGATGAACTGTTGGACAAGTTGGATCAAAGCCATTATTACAATTATTATAATGTTACAATATCTAAGAAAATAACAATAACAAAAGCCAATGGCAATTGTTATAACTATCCTAGACAGAATAAAAACACTGTCGACCATCCGTCAGAAAAAAGGACAGGGGGATGATGCTGTCGAAATAAAAAACTTAAGGATAAAAGAGTAACATATAAATAACTTTCGGTTGGAAAATTGTAGAGCTCATCTACAATGACTGAACTGCGTGAGAATAAAATTATCTATGTATAGAGGAGTGCGTGCAGCGTTAGCAACTTGAAGTGGACTGACTATCGTACCAGGGGCGTAAAATTATCGTACATGGATCGAAATTATCGTATTTTTTTACGATAATGTCTATTATAGATAAATTAATCATATAAATTGTAATATTGATATGCATGCAAGTACTTTATAGTTTATCTTTTTTAAACCACCGCTGTCAAATCAACAGAACACTGAAACCCAAATGTTTTACACGTGGTACAGACCTGAACTGATTCCCTTTCCACTTTAAGTTCAATAAACGCGCCAAACTTAAAATTCACTTAGACAAAATTTCACTGTTCTCATGCAAGTTGGGTATGAAACACGTCAAAATTTTGTATTTATAAAGAAGAAATGGATATGAATGGGTGGTGAAATAAAAAATCAAAGAATTTTTTTTTATATATCAATATACACTTATATTCATAAAAACAGAAAATATAATTTTTATATTTTAATATAGTCTTTAAAAAATAATTTAATATAATTAAGGTATTCATAAAGATTAATTATTTGTGTTATCACTTAGAAATCGTTTGGCATTAAAATATTATTAAATTCCTCTACATCCGTTTCACTATATAAATCTTGAACCGTTTTGGTATATTCTCTTGTTCGCATTGGTAGATGCTATACTAACCAATAAGAAAGCGTGTACAGCAGGCGCTGGATAAAGTTACAGTATTGGCAGTGGTGAAACTTAGTAAAGCGGATCGTAAGGACCAATAGGAATAAAGAACTTGTATTTCCCGGTATTTTCTCAAGATTTTATTGGACAAAATAATATCATGCTACTGCGGTTTAGACTATCAACGCAGGAGTGAAATAATATAAATTCTCAAATTTTGCATCATGATAGAAATTATCGTACAATCTGCGTACGATAATAATATGCTATCATACATCGTATGTGGGCACAAAATTATCGTATGTGTACGATAATTATCGTACGGTTCCGAACGCTGTCCGATATACACTGCGAGCACTGCACAGTGCTATCACTGTAGAAAAATTCGTTCCGTTATGGACTGCCAGTATACTGCCGCAGTACCCTAGGGAAATATATGACGTCATAAATCGCCGCCATATTCTACTGTGAGCACTGGCGTTTTCGAGGTAAGGTACTCGCAGTACTTTGATCACGTGATCAGTCAAAACCACCCGAGTGCCTGACATCTTATAAACAAAGCTACAGTTTAATCAGAAAATGTTAAAGTTCTGTAATTAGTTTGGATTAATAAATAAAACAATGGAAGAATTGCAAAAATTAACCTTATTAGACTGTGTTGATAATGAAAAACATATTCTTTTTTATGAAAAAGTACTTATTTTTATTACATTATAAATTCAATTTATAATTAATATTAATTAAAATATTTTTAATTTGACAGTACTCCAAAACAGTTTTTTTTAATGTACTAGAAAACTTGAATACACTCATTTGAATGTCGCGTCAAAAAATGCGGCTGACAGTATACGAGATTGCGTTCCGTTTTAAATCGTAACCAGTATAACTGACTATAAAGGAACGGCTTCACAGTATACTGAATTGACGTCACACTCTACAGTGGTCGCAGTGCATATCGGAACACACCCAACAACAATCAACATGACACCGCATGGCGGCAAAGATGGCGGCGAAGTACAATCCGCCTAAAATCGAATGCCGTTAATTACATACTGCTTTATAGATTTCGATGTTTTTTCAAACTTAGACGGGTTAAAAATTCGCTCCCGATTCATAGAATCGTTTTTTACCTTGAAGTTGCGCCAGGCTGGCGCTAATTACAATTGCAATAGCGATATTACCTGCCCAGCTAAAAAAGCTATTTGTTTTTTATGCAATCAAATAGGGCATTTTAAAAAGTGTTGTCGGCAAAAGTTTTATAAAAAAGTAATGCAATTAAATGAAAGTTACGAAAGTGATAGTGATAAGGATCTTTATCATGTTTCGACTCTTCGTGAAAAGTGTAAGGACAACAAGTATGGCGGCAAATGGTATGAATATTTAATTTTAAATTGTAGTGGAAATCGCGAGTTATTTAAGTTAGATACGGGTTCAGATTTAAATGTTATTTCTATAGATACGTTTAAAAGACTAGGATGCGACTTTGCTATTTTATATTCAGATAACACAAGAGCACAGTCATTTTGTGGTAATTACTTAACTGTTGTCGGAGCATGTGATCTGTCATGGACATACAAAAGTCGTACATATAATTTGCATTTCATTGTTACTAAACATAATTGTCAAAGTGTACTCGGAAAAAATGCTTGTGAAGAATTAGGTATGATAAGGCGTATCCATACTATTGACATTACATCTTCCGACGATTTGTTCAAGGGGTTGGGCAAGTTACCGGGTAAATATAAAATTGTAATCGATGAGAGTGTACAACCGTCGATATGTCCTGTTAGAAAAATACCTATAGGTGTTAGACAAAAGTTGTTAGTCGAATTGAATCGCATGACGGAGTTAGGCGTGATACGAAAAGTTTCTCATCCAACGGAGTGGGTTAACGCGATAGTGGTGGCCGCCAAGAAGAACGGCGGCATTCGCGTGTGTCTTGACCCGCGTCCGCTCAACAAAGCCGTGCGCCGTGCACACTACCCGTTGCCCACGCTCGCGGAGATACGAGTAGCTTGCAGGCTGCAAGGGGCCACCATTTTCAGCAAGCTCGACGCGCGCTCGGGCTTCTGGATGTGTGAGATCGATGATGCGAGTGCCGATTTATGTACCTTCGGGACGCCTTTCGGGCGTTACCAGTTCTTGCGCTTACCGTACGGAATTAATTGTGCACCAGAAGTTTTTCATTCAAAAATTCGACAGATTCTAGAGGATTTAGAGGGCGTTGACTCGTTCGTAGACGATATAGTCGTTTGGAGCGTTAATATCGAAGAACACGATAGGCGCTTAAAGGCGCTTCTCGATAGGGCCAGAGAAGTAGGTATTAAATTTAATCGTAAAAAATGTGAATTCGCCGTAAAACAAATTAATTATCTAGGTCATACTTTCAGCGCTAGCGGCATGCAAATAGATAAGAGTAAATTAAGGGCTATTACGGATATGCCACCACCTAAAGATAGGCCGTCTTTGGAACGTTTTTTGGGCATGGTTAATTAATAATTATAAATAATTATTTATCGAAATATATACCGAATTATTCCGAGGAAGTTTATCCGTTGAGATGTTTGTTAAAAAAGGATAGCGTGTGGTGCTGGGACAGGGTACAGGAGGCGGCGGTGACGTGCGTCAAGCGGCTGCTAAGCGCCGCGCCCGTGTTGGCGTTGTACGAGACGCGCGCGCCAGTACTGGTGTCGGTGGACGCGAGTGCGCGCGCGCTCGGCGCCGTACTGCTGCAGCGAGGTCGTCCCGTCGAGTTTGCCTCCATGACGCTCAACGACACGCAATGTCGCTATGCGCAGTTTGAAAAGGAATTACTGGCTATCGTTTTTGCGTTGGAGCGGTTCCATCAATATGTTTTCGGTAGGTCGGACGTTACGGTGGAGACAGACCACAAACCATTAGAATCCTTGTTTAAGAAAGCTTTGGACTCGGTGCCGGCTCGCCTCCAACGCATGATGTTGAGGGCACAAGCTTATGATTTTAAAGTTGTATACAAGCCCGGAAAGTATATGTATATTGCGGATACACTGTCGAGAGCGCCGCTAGAAGAAATATTGTCGGATAACATAAGTAACGAAGTCGAGGAGCAGACCTGTTTTTTGTTAGAAAATGTCAGATTCAGTAGTGAAAAAACAAAACTTGTTAAGGAATTTACAGCCAAAGATGAAGAGTGTCAACTTTTAATATCGTATATAGGTAACGGTTGGCCAGACAATAAATACGAAGTCGATGAACGTGTTTTTTTTTTTTTTTTTTTATTGGGCGGCTCTATGCCGCCCTCTCGTTCCCCTAACGTGTTCTAGGTCAGGGACTTGGGGTGCGAATCATTCTTTATTTACTTTATTAAAAAATTTTAAAAAAACCAGTTATTACATATATCTTAAATTAATATCACATTCTTTATAAACTTAGACTTTAAAACACAGTAAAACCAATAAATTAATACTATTTAAATATCTTTTTAAATTATTTAAAAAATTTCAAAAAACTAATAATACGCTAAAATATCTATTTACATTTTTAAAAAACAATAAACTATTAAATCTAATGCAAAAAGGCCGTTAAAACAATAAAAACTTTCTTCTACGAATGTGATACATAATAAATTAATTAGTTCTTATTTCTATTTATGGCTAGGAGGGCCGACGCTTTGCAATATTCTAAAAATCTATACCTTGTTTTCTTGTTTTCAATTAATTTCCTTATTGTTTCTATATTTATTTTAGTTTCCATCTCTATTTCAGCGCCGGCCCTCATCGCACCAGATACCGGGCACTCGGTGAGAAGATGCAGCACGGACTCTTCGGTACCCGGATCGCAAATGCACGAGGGGCTCTCCTTGCAGCGTAACCTGCACAAGTACGAGGAGAACCCCCCGTGCCCAGTGAAAACTTGGGTAAGTACCTGATCCGGGTCTATTTTTCTGAGCACAGGGAACGCGCGTACGACGTCTGGGAAGAAGACCTTGGTTGTTGAGGCAGTTTCCCCGTCCCTGTAGCGCCCGTTCCATACCTCAAGCGATTCCAATCGGAGTTGCCGCTTGACGTATGAAACGGGACACTTGTCGTAGTTCGGTTTGGTCTTCATTCCGACCGCAGCTTGCTTTGCAAGTGCGTCCGCCTTTTCGTTTCCCTCCACCCCGGCATGCGCTTTCACCCAATATAATCTGACATCCTTCCCTTGCTCTCTGCTCTTTCGTACATTCTCTCTCGCTTTCACTGCTAGGGGATGGAGGGAATCGCCTTTTGCTACCGTTTCGAGGGCGGACCTGGAGTCGGAATGAAGACCAAACGAGCGTCGGTTGCTCTTTACTACAAACAGGGTTGCCTCGTGCAGGGCCAACAGTTCCGCCTGGTATACGGTGCAGAAGTTTCCCAGCTTTAATTTCCGGCAGAGAGTCTCCGCGGCGCCATCCCAAATAGATAACGCCGCGCCGACCTTGCCCTCAATTTTTCTACCGTCGGTGTAAATATTTACATCGACGGCAGCTCGCTGGGCCACTTCGTCACCGTCCGCCATGCAGTCGAACTGCAGCCCCTCCAGGTGCACCGGGTGCTGCGTCTGGGCGTACGGGACCGGTAATTCCAAATCAAGGTCCCCTAGCACTTGCTGGGAGTGACCCTTCTTTACCTCATAAAGGAGGGCCGCTTCTTGGACCCGAAGGTCCAGAGGAAGCAACCCAGCAAGTGCTAGTACCGAGTTTAGAGACGCAGTCCTGTACGCCTTCACAATCTTCTGCGCGAACCCCCGTTGCACCCGGTTCAACAACGTCAAGGTCCCCTTCCTTTTCGCCGCCTGTGCCCACGCGCTGGCCGCGTAAAGAATGGTGGGCTCCACTACTGCCACGTATATGGCCCTGATGACCTCAGGGTTCAGCCCCCAGGAAACTCTGGCAGCTCTTGACAGTTGACGATAGATGCCTTGCGCTTTGATGCAGACGTTTGCAACGTGCGTCTTAAAGGTGAGTCTATCGTCAACTGTCAAGCCCAGGACTTTGACCTCCCTAACCAGCTCAATGGGCTTTCCGCCGATGTTCAGACGTGGGGAGTCGTATTTGATCCTCCTAGTGAGGACCATTGCCTTGGTCTTAGTAGGCGCGAATTTTAACTTGTTCCTAACTCCCCACTTCTGAACAAGGGCGAGGGCCGCATTGGCACGGGTCTGTATTTCCGAAGAGCTTTCCCCAGAGAACATCAGGACCACATCATCGGCAAAAGCCTGGCAGTGTGTGCCCGCGCTATCTAACTCCACCAGGAGGGGATTCAGCAGCAGGTTCCAAAATGTAGGCCCCCCGATAGAACCCTGCACGCAGCCCTTGGTGGTACATTTCGCGTACTCCGCACCCGCAAATCTGACGCGCACTGATCGGTCGCTAAAATAGCTGTCGATCATGCGCCTCAGATTTACGGGGCATCGCGTTTCCGCCAGTCTGCACCGGATTGCGGGCCACCAGGCGTTATCGAAGGCTCCCTCTATGTCCAATGATACCAGCACAACGATCTTTTTCTCTAAGAGCTGAGACCTGATGTGCTGGACCATCTCATAGAGGGAGTCTTCGGTAGAGCGCTGCGGCATAAATCCGTATTGGCGCCCGCTTATCGACGGCGCAGTATACCACCGGACACGTCTTACAGCCATTTTTTCTAAGATTTTTCCAAATATCGGCAGAAGGCCTATGGGTCTGTAAGATTTCGGCTGCGTGAGGTCGTCCCTACCGGGTTTGGGTAATGCTACCACTGCTGCCTCCTTCCACCTCCTAGGGAAGATAGAGAGGCTTAAACACTTATTCGCTATCGCCAGGAAGAGGTCCGGATCCAGAGTGATCGCGACTAAACAAATATCGGCCGTGAGTCCATCGGGGCCAGGTGCTTTTTTTGGATTAAAACTTGACGCGGACCACTCGAGTTCTGCCCGTGTGAATGGGGGGTCGTATGAACCATCATGCGACCCCTCGTTTACTCTATCGGCCTCTGTTCTTGTTTCTTTGTGGTCCGCGTCGTCTCCCTCCGGCTTGTCATCCGGGAAAAATGCTTCCGCTAGGCACCTGGCCGATTCCGCCCCCTCTAAGACCTTACCGTCTTTAACGAGGGGGGCTTCGTCCTTCCTCACGGCTGTACGGCGTATCACCCTGTAGATCCCGTCCCACATGGATTCCCGATCTTGGCGGCCACAGAAGCGTTTCCAACTTTGGGTCTGAGCGTTCTTAACCTCGCGCTTGTAATTCTCCTTTGCGTCGATGTACTGTTTGACGACCCACTCTCTGCGAACTGGCGCGGCGGTGGAGATCCGCCTCTTCTTCCTCAGGACCTCGATCTTGAGTCGAGAGAGCTCTTCGGACCACCAGGGCTATCCTGCCCTCTTCCTGCTGCTAACCTTGGGCAATTCCTTTTCGCACGTCTCCACCACGGAATCCACATACCTTCCTATCATATCTTCTAATCTTTCAGCCGTCTCTATCTTCCCAATCTCTTCCACTGTAACCCTTTCATCCTTCCACAACTGGGCGAGTTTCTTACGAAACTCTACCCAGTTGGCTTTCTTGGTAGTGTACTTCCGGGTAGAGGAAGCGATGCTGGTTCCTTTGGACCTTCCCAGGTTTAGCTCGAACAGAATTGCCCTGTGGTCCGAACTGGATACTTCCTCCGATAGGCGCCAGTCCTGCAATCTGCCTAGCAAGTGGGCCGAACACGCAGTGACATCGACGCGACTGGAGAAGCGCACACCTCCTCGGGTTACTTCGAACGTTGGCTCAGACCCTTCGTTGACCACATGCAGACCCAGCTGGTCGAGCTTTACCGCGGCTACAATACCCCGCACGTTATCCTCCCGGCTGCCCCACCAAGTGCTCCACGCGTTCAGATCACCTCCCACTACCACGTTTGCGGTATCGAGTCGTTCCACGGCGGTTCCCATCTGGTCCAGGAGCGGTTCAATGGGCTTATCAGGCTCCAGGTAGACGGACACCACCGCGATCTCCCACGCCACAGTCCTCAACTTTGCAACCGCAATGTTGCATGTTGTAAGGTGCGGACAGTGGGAGACATCTATGGTGTCATCGAACAGCACAATGGCCGCCTTAACCACGGAGTCGGTGGTTAGGCTCCTGGCACATTGCACTGTCCTTGTCCCTGGATGCTGCCTCATCTCCCCGCGATTGCCTATATATGGCTCCTGGACTAAGGCGAACGCAAACTTACGTTTGGTCGCCTCTCGGATGAGTTCCGCCGTGGCTATCTGCGACCGCTGCAGGTTGGCCTGCACGACGTGATAGAGGGGCCGCCCGGTGTTAGGGTTGCTGGGTACGCCTGGGGCCACCTTAGCAATACGCTATAGATGACCTCACCAGGGAATCCCATCGCCTACGCACCGGGCATTCTTCACTGAACGCGTTATGCTCCCTCCCATCGAATTTCGCATGTGCGCAATTACGACAGGAGGGCGGTTTACCGGCTTGCCGTTCGGTACACGCCGATGCCATGTGCGGGCCACCACAGTGGCTGCAGCAGTCTACTGACTCCGTACAGACGCGCTTGGTGTGCCCGTACCCTAGGCATCGCGTGCATTGAACGAGCGGGGATTGGTCCAGCACTCTTACACGCTGAAGGTTTACATGCAGTACCCCCGCCTCCGTGAACCGCCTCCAGATCAGGGATGAAACCCTGATCACCACGTGGGACGTGTGGACATTCCTGGCCCGCTTCCGGAACCTGACTTCCATTCTAATCTCTTCCTCGCTAATCCCTTCCAACAAATCCTTATTCTGCCCCCTGATTGCACTGATGATGTCTTCGTCACTATTGTAAGACAGCACATCCATCAGGACTATCAAGGGGTCCCTTGCTTTCATCTCTTCCACTCTCAGGTTTCCGGAAGCCTTTTTTAGCCTCTCCTTTACGCGGCTCAGTTCCCCTTCCGTGCTGCATCCTACAATCACCTTCCGGTCCCGTATCTTCCTAACCCTATCAATTTTAATTCCTTCCTCTTTCGCATTTATAACTTTTCTTATCTTTTCCAGAACCTGGTCCCCGGTGTCCGTGTCGTCGCTGGAGGAGACCGCCACCGAGTGTGTGGCCCCAGCACCCAGGGGCGGCCTCTGCGACGAACCTGCTACTACGCTCGCGTAAGTGCCTCTCGTTACCCTGTCACCGGCCTGTCTAAGAGCTTCCCTCAGTTCTTCCATATCTTTACTATTCTTTTCTAGTTGAAGTCTGTGCTGCTCTAATTTTTCCATTAGGTAACTCTCCTTGTTTCCTAATATGCTGGTCGAGGGGGGCAGGAAGGGGCGTTTGCGAAATTAGAGGGCTAAGGCTCCCTTTTCCCGCCGCCCCCCCCCCTGCGTCCCTCGATCAGCGTCCTTTCCTTTTTTCAATTTCCTTATTTCGAGTTCAGCTTCTTTGACAAGCCGGTACAGTGCGTCGATGGCATCTGAGGCCCCTGTCTTTATTTCGGTTTTTAGATTACGGGAGTTTGCAATAAGCGATTTCCC
This sequence comes from Papilio machaon, assembly GCF_912999745.1. NCBI lineage: Eukaryota > Metazoa > Arthropoda > Insecta > Lepidoptera > Papilionidae > Papilio > Papilio machaon. The sequence continues at coordinate 8,795,869 of NC_060015.1, read as the reverse complement.
CGACAAATAATAGGACCGCGCCTCCCGCACCCTTTCACTGGTGCTTATATTTATTCCTTTTGTGGGGCCTCCGGTGCCTTCCACCTCTTTATGAATCTCCTGTGAGGGCACTATACGTTTGCGCCCAGCCTTTACAGTTTTCTTGGGAGACGCCTGGGAAGTGGGGTCCGCTCCGGACTCCCATTCCCCAACGCTCTTCCTGACGCTCAGGACCTGGGCCTCCTTGTCAATGTTTGGTGACAATATTATCTCCATTGAGTCAGAATCCCGTTCAACTTCTACCGGGCTCCGGTCCTGGGCGTCCCTCTTCTTCACCGGGGTCCTTATACCGAACATGTTGGGAAACTCGTCAGCTTATAATATTTAAATTCAAATTAAATAATAATAAAATTTTTAATTTTAAAATTAAAAAGATATAAAATTTTAAAATTAATTAAAACTATTTGTCAATAGACTTACTCTAACTTGGGCAAAAAAACCCTGTCCAAAAGCTTAAAACTTAATTCTACTTAAAGCTTAAAACTTTCATTCTAGTCTCTTCTATTTTCTTGATTACACCCTCTGTCATTTTTTCGGCTCCCTCTGTTACCTTTGCGGCTTCTTCTACTGTTTTATTGTTTTTTTTTTTTTTTTTCCACATTTGTTTTTATTTCTTTTACTATTTCCATCAGACCTTCCAATTTCTTGACATTGCCGCATAAAGCCCTGCCCGGTGGGTATTCGTCGAATCTACTCATTACATCTTGGTTTATCATGATCTTTATTGATTCTGTGTTTGTAACGAGTTCTGTTAACTTTGTTCCTATATCCTGTCCACTTTTGTTCCGAGCCAACTCTTCGATGATCTTGTTCTTTTCCTCCATCTTTTCCATAATCTCTTTTTCTTTTTCATATTTCAACTGCTCCAACTGGAGGTCCAGGTTCCGGAGCCGGTCGTCCGCCTGGAGTCCGCCGTCGAAGACGCCCTCCTTGATGGACGACTTCAGGTTTCCTGACAGCTCCAGTTGGGTCTTCGCGGCCAGAAACAGCCTGTTGGCCCGGATCGTGGCGTTCTCCATTGGTTGGGAGGTTGGCTGTGGCACAGCTCGCGGCTGTGTCGTGGCGGTACCTCTCGGCTTTAGTTTACCATCGTCGTCCTTACGTTCTGCGTGTGTGATGGCAACGTTTTTGACGTTTTTGCCCGTCGGAGGAGACATGATTTTCTAGGTGAGTACAACCCAACGTAAAATTTTTATTCTAACCTAACCTATTCGCCACCAAAAGGGGTAGCGGTCAAAAGACTGGACAATTTAATATATAAACTTAAAAATAAAAATCGTAATGTCCCAATAAAGGACAGTCGGACAACACAAAAAACAATTATTGATTAATTCAATGGGTCTTTGACCGGTCTATTTTATTTTTAAAACTTTATACCTAGTATGACTATTTAAATTTTTCTAATTCTATGGTCCCAATAGGGGACAGTCTTTAAGATTAAATTTATATCTAAGTGTCCCAATAGGGGACACAGTCTTAGTCTGTCTAAATTTACCTTAAATACTAGTATAATTACAACTATTTTTCTTTTATAATTCTAGGCAAAAGCGCCTGTTGGAAAACAATAGCAACTTATTACTAATATTGCCGACAAGAGTCTGAGTCAATATGTCTATTTTAAACAATAAGGATCGACCTAATTCGTGTATTCAAAAGTTATTTTTAAAACTTTGTTTCCGACTCAACTATTGAGTTAAGTATTAAGTATTAAATGTAAGTATTAAGTTATAAGTACCAGTATTTATTCACAAGTAGAATCTATACAAAGTTTTAAAATTTTCAATACTGCTCGTTTATATTTGTGTGGATAAGACTATCCGTAAGAATTTTAATTTTTTATTTAGTTCGTATAATTTAGTGTTTATAATTATAATTAAGCTAATTAAATAGAGTAAATACTAATAGAATGACATGTGACCTAAATCTAAATTAAATTTAAAATTTTGTTTTACAAATTTAAGTTAAAAATTTTTGAGTCTTGTCCACTATACTATTACACGATGTTTTAATATAATTTTAATTTACAATAATAAAAGTAATATAAAAAGTATGCAATTTTAATTAAAGTAAATTTAAAAGTGATATGAAATAAAAATCTTAATTCTTATGTTTTGGTCTTATCCTTATTTTTCAACTAATTACGCCCTATTGTATAACAGAATGGCCGCCGCCGCGCTCCTTTGTTCCACTAATGACCGCGAGCGAGCGAGCTCTCGGAACACAATAGGCGTATGCAAATGATAATGTAAGTTAAAATGTAAACAAGCTATTTCTTATTTTATTTGAATTAACAATTTTAAAGTTTTGAGATTTGAAAGTCTTTACAAAATTTTACAGCAATTTTTTAAAATGTTTAAAATATTTAATAAAATTAGTTATTATGCTCGTTATATGGTCGATATATTTGTTAAATATTTACACACTTGATTATGTTAGTCTTAATAGTCTAATTCCAATAATAACAGTTATTACGTCTAATACAAAGGTCAATAAACCTTGTCAAAGTACGGCGTCACGTCTAGGGCAATGACCCCGGACCGTTATCTTAATCGTATTGGCGGCGGGCAACAACTCCGCCGACCATTCAACTTATAATAACTTATAACTAATATTGTCGGGAAAAGCCCGGGTCAATATGTTAATTCTGACTTTTTCCGACTTGACTAGTTTTACAAAAAATTTTTCTCATTTAAGTATTTTATAATTTTTAGAACGCGTTTGGACAATTTAATTTGCTTGTTTAAATGATATGAGTTATGTTACAATAATTATATTGCCAATTTTGAGAATTTCCCACAATAATGCAGTTTTTTTAAAAACCCTAATGATTATTATTTATTAAGTTTTTACACTTTTAATATTATTCACTTTTCTTATAGTCTTTTTATATTACAATAAGGAGCCATTTATTCAATTTCTAAATATTTTCTACTAAAAGAGTCGTCAAGTCGTTTTAACAATTGTCTAATTTATAATGTATCTGCAGCACCGGTGTGCAGTTACGTCACAAGCTCCGCCTTGCACGGGCCGGCGAGGTGCGGGCGGCGGGAGGGGGGGGACGCGCTGTGACGTCACTTGTTTACGCGATTTGTAATAACTTTTTATAACTTCAACCGGATTTAACAAGTTATTTAACTTGAATGTTTCCAAAAATTTTCTTGTATATAACTTGAATGTTTCCAAAATGATTTATTAAAATTGTCTTTATTTTATTCTTAATCTTTACTTAATAACTTAAATTTTGAATTTTAATTTCCAGTTTTTAGCACTTTTTTTTTTTTTTTTTTTTATAACTTGTTTTTCTCCAAAACTGCACACGGGAAAAATCCAAGCAGGGTGTCTTTTTGTTCGTCTTTAAATGCACTATCTAACTATAATTTAAAATATATGTGTCCTCGCTTTAAATCGAAAGTTATGATTTTTTAAAGTTTATGCACTTTTTGTCAATTTTAAAATATTTATAACTTTTTAACCACTGACCTGATTTTCCTTTTGAAAGTTGGTACCTGCTCGGTTTTTGAAGGGCTATCCAGCAGTGTATGTCACGTCCTTCTAGCACGTCTGGAACCAGGTCCTCGTGGTCACGCCGTTTTAGTTTTTCCCCGTTTTCTCGGAATTTTCCTACGGGAAAAATTCGGGAGACGACTCGAGGTCCTAGTCCTTGTCGAGACCTTTACAATGATGTGATAAAAACTATATGTTGTCGCTTTTAATTTCGCAGCGGGAATTTTTAGAGTTTTAAATTTTGCAAAATTGGTGGTTTTCCACCAATAGCTCCCTGGTCTTTCGACCTATAACTGCGATTTTCACACCGTTGTGCTCGTGGTAATTTTCCCTATCTCACGATATGTCGCACTAGTAACATCACCCGACTTTTACCACCACTTTGATTTTTCGAGCGTTTTTGACTCGCGGAGCACTTTAAACACACTTTGCGCGCGACGCGTCGTCAGGGCGGGCGGGACGTGACTGGGGTTTTTTTTTTTATTTTTTTTTATTTTTTTGGGCGGCGCTATGCCGCCCTCTCGTTCTCCCCCTGGCGTATTTTGAGCCAGAGACTTTGGTTGTCTTTATTAATAATCATAGAAATTCTTAAGCTAGTTACTTATTCAATATTACATAATTTCTTAATGCTAATTTAAAACTTAATGCTATGTAAAATAAATTAACATTGTAAAATTACTATCTATGTACATTTAAAATTTCGTTTAAAAAATACATATAAATTTGCTAAAATTACAATAATAAAAAATATATTTACAATTAAAACTTTAATACTAAAACTTATGTCAAGGTTAAAAAAAATATATATAAATGGTAAAAATAGAATAAATATCACATTTTGGTAACTAGCTTACTTATTTACTAATGTCGACAGCATTCGGATTATGTTTTATTCCTTTTTATTACTATATTTGCTACTTCTTTACAATACTCTATTAATTTTCCTCTACTTTCTTTATTTCTTATTATATTATTTATATTTTCTAATGATATTTTCCCTTTTATTGCAGTTTCGAGCTCTACTCTCTTCCTACCAAACACCGTACACTCTACTATGGCATGCAGCACGGATTCGCCCCGTGCCGGATCGCAGATGCACGAGGGGCTCGTCTTACACTTGAACCTGTGTAAGTATTCTGCGAACCCCCCGTGACCTGTTAGAACTTGTACCAGCACGGGGTCCAACTCTAACTTGCGGAGCACTGGGTAGGCGCTGATGGCGTCAGGGAAGAAGACTCTCGTTGTCGAGGCCGTGACTCCCTCTTTGTAGCGCCCGTTCCATACCTCAAGCGATTCCAATCGGAGTTGCCGCTTGACGTATGAAACGGGACACTTGTCGTAGTTCGGTTTGGTCTTCATTCCGACCGCAGCTTGCTTTGCAAGTGCGTCCGCCCTTTCGTTTCCCTCCACCCCGGCATGCGCTTTCACCCAATACAATCTGACATTCTTCCCTTGCTCTCTGCTCTTTCGTACATTCTCTCTCGCTTTCACTGCTAGGGGATGGAGGGAATCGCCTTTTGCTACCGTTTCGAGGGCGGACCTGGAGTCGGAATAAAGACCAAACGAGCGTCGGTTGCTCTTTACTACAAACAGGGTTGCCTCGTGCAGGGCCAACAGTTCCGCCTGGTATACGGTGCAGAAGTTTCCCAGCTTTAATTTCCGGCAGAGAGTCTCCGCGGCGCCATCCCAAATAGATAACGCCGCGCCGACCTTGCCCTCAATTTTGCTACCGTCGGTGTAAATATTTACATCGACGGCAGCTCGCTGGGCCACTTCGTCACCGTCCGCCATGCAGTCGAACTGCAGCCCCTCCAGGTGCACCGGGTGCTGCGTCTGGGCGTACGGCACCGGTAATTCCAAATCAAGGTCCCCTAGCACTTGCTGGGAGTGACCCTTCTTTACCTCATAAAGGAGGGCCGCTTCTTGGACCCAGGAAGGCAAGGTCCAGAGGAAGCAACCCAGCAAGTGCTAGTACCGAGTTTAGAGACGCAGTCCTGTACGCCTTCACAATCTTCTGCGCGAACCCCCGTTGCACCCGGTTCAACAACGTCAAGGTCCCCTTCCTTTTCGCCGCCTGTGCCCACGCGCTGGCCGCGTAAAGAATGGTGGGCTCCACTACTGCCACGTATATGGCCCTGATGACCTCTGGGTTCAGCCCCCAGGAAACTCTGGCAGCTCTTGCCAGTTGACGATAGATGCCTTGCGCTTTGATGCAGACATTTGCGACGTGCGTCTTAAAGGTGAGTCTATCATCAACTGTCAAGCCCAGGACTTTGACCTCCCTAACCAGCTCAATGGGCTTTCCGCCCATGTTCAGACGTGGGGAGTCGTATTTGATCCTCCTAGTGAGGACCATTGCCTTGGTCTTAGTAGGCGCGAATTTTAACTTGTTCCTAACTCCCCACTTCTGAACAAGGGCGAGGGCCGCATTGGCACGGGTCTGTATTTCCGAAGAGCTTTCCCCAGAGAACATCAGGATCACATCATCGGCAAAAGCCTGGCAGTGTGTGCCCGCGCTATCTAACTCCACCAGGAGGGGATTCAGCAGCAGGTTCCAAAATGTAGGCCCCCCGATAGAACCCTGCACGCAGCCCTTGGTGGTACATTTCGCGTACTCCGCACCCGCAAATCTGACGCGCACTGATCGGTCGCTAAAATAGCTGTCGATCATGCGCCTCAGATTTACGGGGCATCGCGTTTCCGCCAGTCTGCACCGGATTGCGGGCCACCAGGCGTTATCGAAGGCTCCCTCTATGTCCAATGATACCAGCACAACGATCTTTTTCTCTAAGAGCTGAGACCTGATGTGCTGGACCATCTCATAGAGGGAGTCTTCGGTAGAGCGCTGCGGCATAAATCCGTATTGGCGCCCGCTTATCGACGGCGCAGTATACCACCGGACACGTCTTACAGCCATTTTTTCTAAGATTTTTCCAAATATCGGCAGAAGGCCTATGGGTCTGTAAGATTTCGGCTGCGTGAGGTCGTCCCTACCGGGTTTGGGTAATGCTACCACTGCTGCCTCCTTCCACCTCCTAGGGAAGATAGAGAGGCTTAAACACTTATTCGCTATCGCCAGGAAGAGGTCCGGATCCAGAGTAATCGCGACTAAACAAATATCGGCCGTGAGTCCATCGGGGCCAGGTGCCTTTTTTGGATTAAAACTTGACGCGGACCACTCGAGTTCTGCCCGTGTGAATGGGGGGTCGTATGAACCATCATGCGACCCCTCGTTTACTCTATCGGCCTCTGTTCTTGTTTCTTTGTGGTCCGCGTCGTCTCCCTCCGGCTTGTCATCCGGGAAAAATGCTTCCGCTAGGCACCTGGCCGATTCCGCCCCCTCTAAGACCTTACCGTCTTTAACGAGGGGGGCTTCGTCCTTCCTCACGGCTGTACGGCGTATCACCCTGTAGATCCCGTCCCACATGGATTCCCGATCTTGGCGGCCACAGAAGCGTTTCCAACTTTGGGTCTGAGCGTTCTTAACCTCGCGCTTGTAATTCTCCTTTGCGTCGATGTACTGTTTGACGACCCACTCTCTGCGAACTGGCGCGGCGGTGGAGATCCGCCTCTTCTTCCTCAGGACCTCGGTCTTGAGTCGAGAGAGCTCTTCGGACCACCAGGGCAATCCTGCCCTCTTCCTGCTGCTAACCTTGGGCAATTCCTTTTCGCACGTCTCCACCACGGAATCCACATACCTTCCTATCATATCTTCTAATCTTTCAGCCGTCTCTATCTTCCCAATCTCTTCCACTGTAACCCTTTCATCCTTCCACAACTGGGCGAGTTTCTTACGAAACTCTACCCAGTTGGCTTTCTTGGTAGTGTACTTCCGGGTGGAGGAAGCGATGCTGGTTCCTTTGGACCTTCCCAGGTTTAGCTCGAACAGAATTGCCCTGTGGTCCGAACTGGATACTTCCTCCGATAGGCGCCAGTCCTGCAATCTGCCTAGCAAGTGGGCAGAACACGCAGTGACATCGACGCGACTGGAGAAGCGCACACCTCCTCGGGTTACTTCGAACGTTGGCTCAGACCCTTCGTTGACCACATGCAGACCCAGCTGGTCGAGCTTTTCCGCGGCTACAATACCCCGCACGTTATCCTCCCGGCTGCCCCACCAAGTGCTCCACGCGTTCAGATCACCTCCCACTACCACGTTTGCGGTATCGAGTCGTTCCACGGCGGTTCCCATCTGGTCCAGGAGCGGTTCAATGGGCTTATCAGGCTCCAGGTAGACGGACACCACCCCGATCTCCCACGCCGCAGTCCTCAACTTTGCAACCGCAATGTTGCATGTTGTAAGGTGCGGACAGTGGGAGACATCTATGGTGTCATCGAACAGCACAATGGCCGCCTTAACCACGGAGTCGGTGGTTAGGCTCCTGGCACATTGCACTGTCCTTGTTCCTGGATGCTGCCTCATCTCCCCGCGATTGCCTATATATGGCTCCTGGACTAAGGCGAACGCAAACTTACGTTTGGTCGCCTCTTGGATGAGTTCCGCCGTGACTATCTGCGACCGCTGCAGGTTGGCCTGCACGACGTGATAGAGGGGCCGCCCGGTGTTAGGGTTGCTGGGTACGCCTGGGGCCACCTTAGCAATACGCTATAGATGACCTCACCAGGGAATCCCATCGCCTACGCACCGGGCATTCTTCACTGAACGCGTTATGCTCCCTCCCATCGAATTTCGCATGTGCGCAATTACGACAGGAGGGCGGTTTACCGGCTTGCCGTTCGGTACACGCCGATGCCATGTGCGGGCCACCACAGTGGCTGCAGCAGTCTACTGACTCCGTACAGACGCGCTTGGTGTGCCCGTACCCTAGGCATCGCGTGCATTGAACGAGCGGGGATTGGTCCAGCACTCTTACACGCTGAAGGTCTACATGCAGTACCCCCGCCTCCGTGAAACCCTGATCACTACGTGGGACGTGTGGACATTCCTGGCCCGCTTCCGGAACCTGACTTCCATTCTAATCTCTTCCTCGCTAATCCCTTCCAATAAATCCTTATTCTGCCCCCTGATTGCCCTGATGATGTCTTCGTCACTATTGTAAGACAGCACATCCATCAGGACTATCAAGGGGTCCCTTGCTTTCATCTCTTCCACTCTCAGGTTTCCGGAAGCCTTTTTTAGCCTCTCCTTTACGCGGCTCAGTTCCCCTTCCGTGCTGCATCCTACAATCACCTTCCGGTCCCGTATCTTCCTAACCCTATCAATTTTAATTCCTTCCTCTTTCGCATTTATAACTTTTCTTATCTTTTCCAGAACCTGGTCCCCGGTGTCCGTGTCGTCGCTGGAGGAGACCGCCACCGAGTGTGTGGCCCCAGCACCCAGGGGCGGCCTCTGCGACGAACCTGCTACTACGCTCGCGTAAGTGCCTCTCGTTACCCTGTCACCGGCCTGTCTAAGAGCTTCCCTCAGTTCTTCCATATCTTTACTATTCTTTTCTAGTTGAAGTCTGTGCTGCTCTAATTTTTCCATTAGGTAACTCTCCTTGTTTCCTAATATGCTGGTCGAGGGGGGCAGGAAGGGGCGTTTGCGAAATTAGAGGGCTAAGGCTCCCTTTTCCCGCCGCCCCCCCCCTGCGTCCCTCGATCAGCGTCCTTTCCTTTTTTCAATTTCCTTATTTCGAGTTCAGCTTCTTTGACAAGCCGGTACAGTGCGTCGATGGCATCTGAGGCCCCTGTCTTTATTTCGGTTTTTAGATTACGGGAGTTTGCAATAAGCGATTTCCCCGACAAATAATAGGACCGCGCCTCCCGCACCCTTTCACTGGTGCTTATATTTATTCCTTTTGTGGGGCCTCCGGTGCCTTCCACCTCTTTATGAATCTCCTGTGAGGGCACTATACGTTTGCGCCCAGCCTTTACAGTTTTCTTGGGAGACGCCTGGGAAGTGGGGTCCGCTCCGGACTCCCATTCCCCAACGCTCTTCCTGACGCTCAGGACCTGGGCCTCCTTGTCAATGTTTGGTGACAATATTATCTCCATTGAGTCAGAATCCCGTTCAACTTCTACCGGGCTCCGGTCCTGGGCGTCCCTCTTCTTCACCGGGGTCCTTATACCGAACATGTTGGGAAACTCGTCAGCTTATAATATTTAAATTCAAATTAAATAATAATAAAATTTTTAATTTTAAAATTAAAAAGATATAAAATTTTAAAATTAATTAAAACTATTTGTCAATAGACTTACTCTAACTTGGGCAAAAAAACCCTGTCCAAAAGCTTAAAACTTAATCTAATACTAAGGGCAATAACCCCTTTAGTATACTACTACTACTAATTTCTTAGGGCAATAACCCCGTCAATTGTTAATTATATCCCTAATAATACTTACAACTAATATTGCCAGCAATAGCTCGGTCAATATGAAGTCGGACAATATCGACTTGACTAGTTATGTTTATATTTATGTCTGCTGTTAGTTCCAGGAGTTGGCCCACACAATAGAATTAATGATAATTATAATTTAAATTTCTAAAAAGAGTATAAAAAATCTAAAATATAAAATAGTAAAAGTACAAGTAAAATTGAAATAAATATTCAAATCCAAATCCAAAAAGTTTTAAACTATAATAGTCAAAACTTATAATACAATCTAAAACTTACTATCTAAGCTTAAACTCCTAGAACTATATCGCAGTTTTACTATTTATCTTAATTTAAAAACACAAAATATATCAATAATAATAATACTACTAATAAACATAAAACGATAAAAAACAATATGTCAATACAATGTCTATGACGTCAAGTCAATGTCCTATTAATTAATTGTTTATTCTCCCACGAGCAGGTGCGCCGGTTCTCACGCTAATTACCCCGTGGGAAAATATGTCTCGGCGCCGGCGCGTGAAAGAATGTTAGCGCCGGCCGGCGCGTGCCGGAATGTTGGCGCCGCCTTTGGAGTAATGACGCCGGCGTGCGACGGTGCAGGTGCGCGGTGATTCACAACTTGTTTACGTTTTCAAACTGATTTTACGTAAGTTAATTTTCAATTTGTCCCCTTTAAATTTTGACTTTTTCACTAAGTTTTTTCACTTATATTATTCTTAATTCTCTAATTTTTTATTGCGTACAATAAAAACTACACTTAATCTAACCTTAATGTCTATAATGAACACTTAGAGTTTTCTTGATTTTTGTCCTTTTTGAAAACGTAATTTCACCGTGTTTTCTTAAAGTAAAAAATTTAATTTCGATATCAGTTTGTTCGTCTTGAGACGCCGGTTTTTATGATATACTAGCTTTTACCCGCGACTCCGTCCGCGCGGAATAAAAAAAAAATAGAAAACGGGGTAAAAATTATCCTATGTCCGTTTCCTGGTTCTAAGCTACCTGCCCACCAATTTTCAATCAAATCGATTCAGCCGTTCTTTAGTTATAAATGGTGTAACTAACACAACTTTCTTTTATATATATAGATTAAAATATATATGTCACAGATCTTGATCTTCAGTTACGATTTTTTAAAAATGATGTAAATTTTTGTAAACTTTCCTGTCTAATTTCTCCCTAACTAATTGTCCAATTTAATTCCTACAAATTGATATCTGGTTATCTTCCCAAGGGCTATTCCAGGATGTGTGTCACGTGCTTCCCGCACTCCAGGAACCAGGACCTCGTGGCCACGCGGTTTTTGTTTTCTTAGGTTTTCTTTGGTTTTTCGTCCTTGAAAAATCCCAAAAACCTTACGAGGACCTAGGTCTCAGCGAGACCTTTCCGACGATAATTTTAAAACTATATGTCACAGATCTTATTTCGACGGCGGGAATTTTTGAAGATATAGATTTTCAAAATGTTCTGTTTTTCGTCAATAAAAATTTTTCCTTCACTTTTTTCGCCGCGAAAAATTCACTACGCGAATCACTTGATTTTTGCGCATCCAATGATATATCGCACTTGTCACTTTGTGAGAATAATCCCACAACTCTGATTTTTTAGTCTGTTTTAACTTGCGGAGCAACTTTTTGCAACTTTGCGCGTGTGTTCTCGCTAAGGCGGGCGGCGCGTGGATCCGGTTAGGTTAGGTTAGGTTCCCCACCCCACCAACGGTTCCCGCCTTGTCGTGGCGGTGGGGCTCTAGTAACCGTGGCTGTCTCCCACAATGAAGCTAAGAGGAACCAAGGTCGGCCTAGCGTGTAGGACCGGTCGTCTTGGGCCGGACTGGACTGGTCCAGCGTGCAGGGCCGACCCACCCGGAGGAGGCTGCCAGAGGTGGACTTTGGGGGTCCGCCTCGGAGCAGGCCTGGAGGTGGGGCCGCGGGGGGTGCGGGTGGGTACTGGTTTATCCTGCCCCCTGCAGCCCTCGTGGCCGGATGTGTGGTGGGGCCGCGGAGGGGTACTGGCATACCCAGCCCCTCCGCGGCCCGTAGGGTCAACGGCGGGGCCCGACATCGGACCCGCCGATGGTGGCTGGGGAGGCGGGGGTAAAACCCAGTCTCACCGGCTTCCATAGCCCCGTGGTGGCAGGTTCGGGGGGATCTGTCACCCGCTTCGAAGGGCAAGGAGGATGGCGCGTATCGTTCCGGCGCGCCTCCCCTAAAGGATGGATGGTGGGTGTACCCACCCCAGTGGTGGAGCTGCTTCGGCGGCTAGCGCAGACGGGGCCGCGGAGGAGTGCGAAAGCGTGCCCGTAGCCCCGTCACCAATGCGCAGGAGGAACAGAGGTGGTTTAGCGGGTATGCTCCCATTCTGGGAGAGAATCTCGCATAACTCCGTGTCCCCCCCCCCCCCCGGGGCACGGCGTATGCATAAAGCATTCCCCTCTTTAAAAAAAAAAATAGCTTTTTTTTTTTTTTTTTTTAGAATTTTTCCCAATGATCCCCCGACATGTTTTGGTCGGAGACTTTGCGACATTGCTCCCTTTTGACTAATTGATGATTTACAATTTTTGTATCTATTTTACATTTTTTATGTTTACTTTAAAAATTTTGACAAATTTTGCGTATAATTTTGATTTACCTAATTATAGTAATGGTGCGGCATTCTCTCTGTGTATTAAATAATACACACAAGGAAGCCGCACCCAGACATAGTCTTTACTACATACAATGTTTGCACCATTTTTATTTTTCTATTCAAATTTTGGCCTAATACGACATTTTTTGTGCTTCCAGGTTCTTTTTTACTCCACGAATTGGCTGCAAGGAACTTCCTCCTCCACTTGGTGAAATTGGTAAGTTCTATTACTAATATTTCTTTTCCGTTCTCTTTTAATATGAATACTTTTCCATTTCTGGGTCCCCTGATGACACTGCGAAAATACTCCTCTAGATCTTTATTACCGGTTTGTCTTTCTAATACCAAAGACCACGCAGATAACACTGACCAGACGAGGTCGCCCTCCTCAAGTGTTTGGTGGCATGAAGTAATATGCCACCCCACATTTGTCGCTTTTTCCTTTTTCTGTGCCACGCTAATATCCGCGCCGTCTTTGGATCGTTTGTAGTCCGATCGGCAGCGTCCCACGAGTACCCCTTCCCTATTTCTATTTTTTGAGACCTGCCCATCACTTACGATGGACAGAACCTCATATCCCATTCTTTCGCTTTCTAAAGACCAAAACCAACTTCCAAGAGTGCCCGGGAGGACCTCAGCAATAGGCTATGGCAGATCTCGCGATCGCGTCCCATCGCTTCCTCACCGGGCACTCTCGATCAAAAACGTTATGATTTACCTTATCCATCCTTTCTAGCTTACAGTGGATACAGACTGGCTCCACTCCTGCTAGCCAATCGTCACATTTCATCTTTTGGTGTCCCGGCATCCCGCAGTGGCTACAGGTTTCGCTAGTAATTCTACATAGCCTTTTCGGGTGTCCATATTCCAGACAGGTCGAACACTGAACGAGTGGGGATTGATCCTCAACCACCACCCGCTGCAGGTCGACAGCAGGTTTTAATTTTTTACAATTTTTTCAAAAATCTAAGTTTATTGGTCCAAAATACTTAATTCTAATACAGCACTGTATTATTTATACTATTACCGTTTTTTAGAAAAAAATTTGGAAATTTTGTTTTCGATTTACGTAATTTGATTCCGAAAAAAACTTTTTTATTTCAAAAGTTTTTGCCAAAATTTTTATTCTAAATTAATCTATACACAAAATAAATAGGATTGACACCTTTTGTTGTATCCTTTTTTGCTTAATTGTCCTTAAAATAGTCCTTGTTAACTTTATAACCTTTGTTTACATTTTACAATTTATCTTAACTTAGTTATTTTTAGTGAAATCTTGTCCAAAAAATTACAAATTTGGTATCGTTTTTGTTGAGAAATGGCAAGCTGGTGCTGCGACGTCACGACCGACGTCACGACCGACGTCACGACCGGCGGCGCGTACGAGCGGACGGCGGTCGACGTCGACGACACTCGCCATCTTGGACCCCACCGGCAACGGACGACCTTTACGAACGATCGTTTATCAAGACGGCAGTAACCAGCTTTTATACAGTCCACTCTCCTAGGTCCTCAAACATTGGTCCTTTAGGATTCTCGCCGTCTTCATTTTCGTAATTATCGAAATAACGGTCTCCGCAACGTTCACGTCGAGTCTCTGCGCACTTCAAAACGCGGTCTTCAGCTATAGAAGATCTTCGGGAGCCTTCATCGTCGTCAAGATCATCATCCTGCCGAAGAAACCTCGCCGGCAACCGCGCGCGCTCGAGAACAAAGTAGTCGACGGAACGCCGGACTTCGGACCGACCCGCTGAATCTGCGAGTCATCGTCAAGAAAAGGAGAAGATTGCATCAGCAAGGATTCACTGGTGGACGGTTTGGTCACTCGTGAGTTCGTTCCAATTATTCCTTCTATCTTTTCCTTTCTTTTAATCTTAAATTCCCTAAAACAGTTTTTTTTTTTTGAGTGGGTACACACATTTGTCGCATATTCTTTGTCTTACTGGCAGCGTATTTCTTACTTTTCTACAAGCTTAAACAATAATAAACAATATTCTATGCCCTTAAAGTTTAACTTCGCTTGCATTTAGCAAAAAATATTGCTCCCGAATAACGGGATATTGTTTGTCGCACTCCAATCACTGCCGCTAATTAGTCTGGCTCGCTGCGCCGCTGCGCCGCTGCGCATGCACACCTGTATTTATTATTCGTACGAAAGTAGGTCAAGTTTACGTCATAGTGACCTACTTATTTAGTTTCCCTTTATAATATTTTTCATAGTTAATCGCTACCTATTTATCGTCTTTCGCTATGACGGACGACAAGTTAACCAAGTTAAAACAAAAACGTCTTCTGATTCAGTTTTTCACAGGCTATCGAATAAGCTATGTCACGCACTTCCACCACCTCGGGATCACTAACCTCGTGGCCACGCGGTTTTGGTTTTTCCTTGTATTTTTCCACTTTTCCTCACTGGAAAAATCCAAAACCTGGTCAGGGACCTAGAGCTCGACGAGGGCTATCCACTGATATAATAAAAACTATACGAGGCATGCCTTTTAAGTTTTGTCGTTTGAAGAAAAAAACACAACTAGAATCTTATAGCACTTTTTATTGTTTTTAAAGGTATTCACCACGTAGCTTAATACACTTTTCCATTCGCTCAAACCAGTTATTATAACATTTATTCCACTCTAAAGTGGGGGTGTTGAAAATGGCTCACTTGAAAGCGTCGACTGCTTCTTCACCGGGCTGGAACCTTTGACCACGAAGACTTTTCTTAATTTTAGGAAATGTAAAGAAATCGTTAGGGCTTAGGTCAGGATTGTATGGAGGATGGTCAAGAATTTCTACTTTTTCCTGCTTCAAATACTCAATCGTTTGACGAGCGCTGTGTAAGCTTGCGTTGTCGTGGTGCAGGATAATGCGTCGCTTTGAGTTATATTTTCGCATTTCGGCGATGACTTGTGGTAAACAAACTATGGTATACCACTCTGCATTCACCGTTCTACGATCTTCAGGTGCAATAGTCGCAACATGGCCTTTTTTTCCAACGAAGGTGGCCCACCATCTTCTTTAAAGTGCTTCGCGAACGAACAACTTAAGTCGGCTTTGGCTTGTCTTGAAAGACCCAGATCGTAGATTGTTGTTTGGAATCAGGATCGTAGGCATAGATCCAAGATTCGTCACCACTGATGATGTCGTAGACGTGGTTTGACTCTCCTCGGTCCAACCTTTGCAGAGTTTTCTTACACCATCTGACGCGGGCCGCCTTGTGATCGTCTGAAAGCAGATGCGGTATCCAACGGCAAACTAGCTTTCTCACACCAAGCGCTTGATGTAAGATCTTCTGAATGGTTGTCCCTGAGATGCCTAATAGAACCTCTATCTCTCGATACGTCACATGACGATATTCGAGAATTAGTTGTCTCACAGCAATGATGTTATCTTCGGTGAAGGCGGATTTTGGACGTCCTTCGCGAGATTTATCACTAAGACTAGTATGTCCACGCTGGAATTCTAAATACCAGCGTTCGACAGTCCGCAGACATGGGGCTTCATCACTGAACACAGATGTTAGCTCTTCAAAACACTGAAGCCGTGTCAGGCGTCTTTTAAAGTTGTAGAAAATTATTGCACGAACAGTTTCCTTAGAAAGATTTATTTTCGTACGTTACCTGGCAGATTCAAATCGACGCTGTGACTAAACAATAGCATTAATCTTAATACTTTCAACTGTTTTAAGATTCAAAATGTAAACACACTAGAATATAAAACAGTTCAAAATTCAAAATTGCCGGGAAATATAGAAACGACAGAACTTAAAAGGCATGCCTTGTAGGTCGTCGCTTTAGTTTTTGCAGCGGGATTTTTTGAAAGTGAAATTTTGACGTTTTGTGTTATAACTCGTTATTTTCGCACTTAATATTAATAATAATAACACCGTTAGAATCGCCACATTTTTCCGCGTACGCTGATATGCGACACTTATCACTTTTCGAAACTTTTCCCGCAACTTTGAATTTTTGTCACTTTTCGGTGCGCGGAGCAACTTTTTTCAACTTTGCTCGTGTGTACTCGCTAGGGCGGGGGGCGCGTCACTGGGTTAGGTTAGGTTTTTTTTTTTTTTTTTTTTTTATTATTTCACAGTTGACCCTCTGACATGTTTTATCAGAGTCTTTGTTTTTCTTTACTACATTTAGAGCTATTTTCTTTCTTCTATTTTGTTTGTTAATTTATCTTTGTTTGTTAATAGTCTATGTTGTGGTGTCGGTAGTGTGTATAGTTTTTTTTTTTTTTTTTTAAAGAGGGGAATGCTTTATGCATACGCCGTGCCCCGGGGGGGACACGGAGTTATGTGAGATTCTCTCCCCGAATGGGAGCATACCCACTAAACCTCCTTGTTCCCTCATGGCCATACTGTGGGGCGCCACGGGATCGCGTGAGCTTGCCACCGCGACGCCCCACTGACCGCCCCGGGAGGGGCCCTCTCTGCGCCCTTAGGCGCTCCTCAAGACGACACCGTGCAATGCAGGTTCGGAATCCCCGCCTCCCCCGCTGGTGCCGCCAGGGTTTATAGAGACCCACCTCTTGGCCCCCGTCTTGATCAAGACAGGGGCCCGCGGTCCCGGTGATGGCCACCGGGATTACGCGCTGGGACGCAGGATCACACGCCATCGCATGACAGCTCTGCAAGCAGAGTGCTACCGAGGTCGTGCTCCCACGTCCCGACCGGCGGCCACGACCCTAGTGGGCCGCGCCACCCACCACGCTCAAGGCTCACCCTCACCTTTCGCTGCCCTGAAAAGGGCAGTTACTCAGCTCGGGTTGGCCGCCCTCTCATGTACGGACCCACAAGTGGGCCCGCACCCTAACCTAACTTACATAACTAATTAATCTAATAGATCTAATAGCCGCCCTCTTTTCTGCGGGCTCACAAGGGGGCCCGCAGCCTAACCTACTTAACCTACTTAACCTAGCTTACCCTAGCTAACCTACCAGTGTTTGGTTCGCGGGGCGAAAAAAGCCCTACCCCAGCAATATGCCGGGGCGTTCCCCTATCCACCACCCGGGGACGCGCCACGTCGGAGTTCACCTCTCCGCCCACTCGGACAACCAAGCAGGTCCGTGGACTCCTCCGCAACCTTTTTTTTTTTTTTTTTTTGTACGAGGGGAAATGCAGTTACGCACCCCTGCGCCGGGCCTGTATGTGCAGTGGCGCAGGGAGTGTGGGACTCGCCTAAAGTCGTTCGGCCATACCCACTAAAACCCCTCGGGCCCTCCATTCCGCCTTGTGGCTGGGTCACGGGAACACTTGCGCAATCTTCCGCGACCCAGCCGGCGTTGTCCACTCGGACTCTCCTCTTGTGGGGACAAAGATGTAGGGAGTCCCCACAACACACGTCTTAAGGCGCACCCGATACCAGGTGCGCCTAGCACCCGAAGGTTTGGCGGGCGATGGGCCAATAGGCCGTCCATCGCCCGGAGCTCTGCCATTACGGAGGCAGACGGCGGGTGTGCGCCTGCTGCCTGCGCCCGTCGCGACGACGGCGAAGAGGGTCCGCGGCTGCGTCCTCCTCCCGCCGACGTTCCGCCGCCTCCTTCAGCGCCATCACCTCTTCGCAGAAGGAGGCGACAGCGTTCCAAGAGCTCTCGCTACCCACCATCGCGTTGACGACAGCGGGCAGCGAGAGGTCCGTCCCGATCTCTGCCACGAGTGCGGCGCGCTGGGCCGACCAGTGCACACACGACTCCAGGGTGTGCTGGGCCGAGTCCTCAGCGTGGCCGCACTCATGGCACCTCGCACTGGGCTCTCGCCGCGCAATCCGGCACAGATACGCCCCGAAACAACCATGTCCCGAGAGTACCTGCACCAGACGGAACGAGAGAGCCCCGTGCTTCCGACCCGTCCAGAGCTCGAGGACGGGCCGGATCGCCTCAATGGTGCGTTGGCCGGCGGACGCCGTAAGCAGCCGCTCCCGCCATTCGGTGACGAGCTGCGCCTCCGCCGCCCGCCGCCACGCACTCTCCTGATCCGGGGGAGGGATCTCCCCCCGGGATCGGGCTTCCACCCTCCGCCAGTAGGCGCCGGAGAGCACCTCCGCATCTAGGTCCCATGGCGGCGTCCCCGCCAGCACACAGGCCGCGTCGCATGACACGGTGCGATAGCCACGAGTTACTCTGACCGCCATGACCCTCTGCGGCTTTCGCAGCAGGGCTCGAGTCCGGGCGGTCAGAGTATCCGCCCAGATGGGTGCGCCGTAGAGCGCCATCGACCGCACCACGCCTGTGTACAGGCGACGACACCGCGAGCCCGGGCCGCCCAAGTTTGGCAGGAGCCGGCTAAGGGCCCCAGCTGCCCCCATGAGCTTCGGGACGAGACGCCGGAAGTGCTCTTCGAATTTCCATCGGCTATCGAGGACGAGTCCGAGGTATTTCATAGTGCCCCCGACGCCGATGGAAATTCCGCCCACCATGACCGCGGACTGGGTCGGAGGTGCTCGTCGAGGCCCGTGAAAATACATGGCCTCCGACTTGTGCAATGCAACCTCCAAACCCAGGCGACGGATCCTGGCCACCGTTATGGCCAGGCCAGCAGTGGCCCTACATCGGGCCTCCCTGTGGGTGCTGCCCCGCGCCGTCACCAAGGTGTCGTCGGCATAGCAAACGACTTCGACACCGCTTGGGAGGGGCAGGCGCAGCACCCAGTCGTACCCGATGTTCCACAGGAGCGGCCCGAGAACCGACCCCTGCGGAACACCGCACGAGGTTGCCTTCTGCAACCAGCCGACGCTGGTTGGATACGCGACCGATCGCTCGGAGAGGTAGGCCGCGACGATCCTCCTGAGGTACGGCGGGAAGCCGTGGTATCCCAGCGCCTCCCTGATGGTTTCCCAGGGCAGGGTGTTGAAGGCGTTGGAAATGTCTAGAGACACGGCCAACAACACCTCGCCCCGGGACTCGGCATCCTCCGCAAGGGTCCTCACCCGCGCAATGGCGTCAAGGGTGGACCTGCCAGTGCGGAAGCCGAATTGGTTGGCGCTGAGATTCGGCCCCACCCTCACCAGATGCTGGACGAGACGAGCGGCAACGACACGCTCAAAGAGCTTGCTGATCTCGTCCAGCAGAACGATCGGCCGGTACGCCGACGGCTCGTGGGCCGGACGTCCATCCTTTTTGAGCAGGACCAGTTTCCCCTTTTTCCACTCACTCGGGAACTGGCCCCGCTCCAAGCAGGCCTGGAAAAGTGCCCGAATCCACGGTTCGAGCGGCTCCAGCGCTAGAACCCAGGCGCAACCGGGCACACCGTCGGGGCCGGGGGCAGTGTTTTTAGCGCGCATGCGCAACACCGCCGCCCTCAGCTCTTCCTCCGTTACCGGCGGTGCACCTGAATCCGCTCCTCCCTCTACAGTGGGGTCAGCCATTTCCGGCGCCACGAAACCGGCAGCTGCTGGCGGGAACAGGCCAGCGACCACCGTGTCGACTTCATGAGGCTGAAGACTCTGGGTGATGGGGGGACCCCTAGACCGGAGCTTTCGCCGCACGGCCTTGTAGGGCCTCCCGAATGGATCGATATCCAGAGTCTTCAGCATCTCGTCATTCGCCTTGTCCTTCGCCGCGCCGATCGCCGCCCGCAGGGCCTGGATCTCACTTCTGTAGAGGGAGTAGAGCCGCTCTTCTTCCGTCGGGTCCCGACGCCTCCGCCGACGGTAGCGGGTGTACCGGCGTCTCGCCGCCACGCAAGAACCGCGCAGCCGCGTGAGCTCGGCGGTCCACCAGTACACCGGCTTTTTGGAGGGGACGGAACGGACCCTCGGCATGGCCCCGTCGCAAATACGCGACATGGCCGCACCCAACCGCGCCGCCTCCTGACCGACCTCGACCACAGACTCTCGGGGCGCGGAGAACCACGCCTCCACGAGAGCGACCTCGACCAGGAAATCCCGGTCCATCTGCGACAGCGACCAGCGTGGGCCCTCCCCGCTCGGGGGCCGGCCTGGGACTGGGCTCGGGTTGGACGGGGACGCGGAGATGTCGAACCTCACGTACCGGTGGTCCGATAGCGTCTCCACGTCCTCGGCCACCCGCCAGCCACGAACACGGCGTGCCAGGACGGCATCGGCGAAGGTGACGTCAACAATGGAGCCGCCCTGACGCCGCACGCACGTGTTGACCGACCCCTGGTTAAGGACCACGAGTCCGGTCTCCACCGCCCAATCTTCTAACTCTCGGCCTCGCGGATCTGTCGCCGGGCACCCCCAAGCCGAGGATTTGGCGTTGAGGTCCCCCGCGACGAGCACCCGGGCGGAGCGACTTCCGCCTATCAGGACGCCGACCTCAGAAAGAAAAGACTCGAAGTCGGCGAGACTCCGATTCGGCGAGAAGTACACTCCGACCACCATGATGTCGCCGACGAGGGCCGAAACGTATCCCCGGCCTCGGACCACGTCCGCGAAGGCCGGAGAGCCTGCGATGGACCGGGATGTTAGGGCCACCAGCCCGTCTGCGTCTCCCACCCAATCGTCCCCAGCCGGGACCCGGTATGGCTCGGCCACCACCGCCACGTGGATGTTCCACTCCGCCATGCTCTGGAACAGAAGGTCCTGAGCTCTGGCGGAGTGATTGATGTTGGCTTGGAGGAGGTTGAGGGCCATTATTCAACGACCATAGCAACCTCCTCGGCCTGCGGCGGCGCCGCCTGTAGGGGTGAGGCAGTGGGCTGTCCGACCGTCGAGTTCTGACCGACCCCACCTCCCTTCTTACTTCTCTTCCCCTTGGGTGGGGAGACGCAGGCTTTGTTGCCGACTCGGTGCTCCGCCGGCACGCCGGCCGCAGCGCAGACCATGCAGTGAGGCGCAGCGGTGCATCCGCGGGCCTTGTGCCCTGGTTGACCGCACCGGAAACAGAGTCCGGAGCGGTCCACCCCCTGGCACTGGCCGGATAGGTGCCCGGGAGCCAGGCACCTGAAACATCTCATTGGCCGGGCATCCAGCACTCTAGCCTGGGCGGACACCCAGCCCACCAGAAGACGACCAGCGGTCACGATCTTTTTCGCAGCCGCGACGGGACACTGGACAACCACTGATCCCAGTCCGTCGCGGCCGGTGGACATCACGCCGGCCCGCAGCTGCTCGGCGGGGCACCCTCCCACTGCAGCAATCGCGGCGACCACCTCGGCATCGGTGGTAGAGTCGTCTAAGCCTGACACCCGCAGCGCCACCGACTTAGTAGGCCGGGAGACGCGGACGACTTCACCATCTAGGACCTCCCGCAGCCTTTGGGCCAGGGAGTCCGCCTTCTCGCCACTGGAGGCGCCTGGGAACTCAAAAATACGACCCCCGTTGGCAGCCTTCCGAAGGCGAACGCCCTGGGCTCCAAACTCGGCCGGGTTAATCCTCTCCTTTGCCGAGGCGAGGACGCTTGCATAAGTGGCACCTCTCTCTGATGCACCCGGCTGCAGCGTAATGACCACCGCAGACGACCGGGGCGCGTGGAGTTTGGCGGCACCAGCCTTCTCCTTTTGTCGCCTTTTGGGCCCCACCTTTATCCACTCACCGACCGCGGGCTGCGACTGCTGCTGCCCGGGTGGTGAGTTCTTTTTCTTATTCTTCCTCCTCTTTCTCCTTCTCTTGCTCTTCCCCTTTTCCGCAGTAGCGGGTGAGGGGGCGCTCGTGCCCTGTGTCTCGGGCCGGCTCTGGGCGGGGCCCGGCGGGCGCTGCGATGGCGCAGCGGGAGCCTTCCGTTGGGTGCCGCTGGTGCCTGGCTGGGCTGGCACTTTCTGCGCCGCCTGCCTGGCCGCTCCCTGGTCTTTTCCTTTAGCGGGCACCGTCGGCTGCCCCGCAAGCTTGGCAGCGTACGAGCTCCCGTCCCTCTTCTTATCGGCCGCGAGAGGCGGCCGCAGGTTCCTCTCCGGGAGGAGTCTGTCCTCAAGCGAGGCCAGGCGGGCGTTCATCATGCCTCCGACCTGGACCATCACTGCACGGCAGATCTCCTCCACGGAGGACGTCTCGTTCGGTGTTTGTGGGGGC
This sequence comes from Papilio machaon, assembly GCF_912999745.1. Classification (NCBI taxonomy): domain Eukaryota; kingdom Metazoa; phylum Arthropoda; class Insecta; order Lepidoptera; family Papilionidae; genus Papilio; species Papilio machaon. The sequence goes on along the minus strand of NC_060015.1, from coordinate 8,773,389 downwards.
CGTGATGCGGGGACGGCCTTCACTGTCATATCCGGGTAGGAGGAGACTGCGGAACCCCGTTTCCGCAGATCCTCCTTTATGGCTGCTAGCTCCTTATGGAGTGCATCCATCTCGGCCCGCAGTCGGGCATTGTCCGCCTGGAGCTGGCATGTCTCCTCCGATAGTGTGCGGGCCCCTAGGACTTCCACGGCTTCCTTAATTGAAACCGCAGCGTCCTTCAGGGCTCGCACAAAGTTGCCCTTCAAATTGGAGGACTTGGACGCGACTCTCTCAATGATGGCCAAGTCCTCCTGCACTTGCTCTTGGAGCTGAGCGGCACACCTCTCTCCCGTCCTATCGTCAGGTCGGGGAAACAACGCAGACCGCGTCTCGCGCCGGAAGCGAGCGAGCTCAGCTTCTTTCTCCAGATCTTCCTCCTTTTGTTTGGCGCGAGCCTTGGCCGCGGCCCTCTTCTCTTGTTGGCGCCACCTTGCTGTCACTGGGGACGCCGTCCGTTCCTCGTCCGTGGACCCCTCACTTAGGCGGGGCCGTTTCGCGCCGAGCATCGCTGCCATGGCATCCGAGATTGGCCCCCTTTCGGCAGCGACGGTGATGCTGCAGTCCGAATCGGACGCTGCTCCACCATCGCACTCCATCCTGTCACTTCTCGTCTTTCCATCCGATGTATCGCTGGGTGCCGCGATCGGCAAGCGCTCCAGCCGCACTCTCGCCTCTTTCATTTTGACGCCGTCCAGCGACGGGCGCCTCGTCACCTCCGAATCCAGATCACGTGCAATCGTTTCCATTATTCTAGCCTGAGTCGTCGTATAGGAAAAGCAGTCCTTGCCCCCCCCAGAATACGCGGGGCAGCCCGCGGCCGTGGCCACGGGGAGGGATTCTCCTCCGGCAGTGCCGGAGGTACCCTCCTGGGGTATTTCGTTTTGTTGGCTTGCCATCTCATACTTTGTCCAGTGTTATCGGACACCGGAAACCGCCTTTGTTAGCAGGGTGAGGTCCCCCTTCCATCAACGCACGACCTATAAGGCCGCCATCCACCGACCAAAGTCCTCTGCAGTTTAGAGTGCTGCCGCACAACGTCGTTTTGCCCAATAGGGAGGCCGGGTTGACCAACCCTATCGCGCCGAGGGCCTTGAAGACCCACCATCCTCCGACCCCTCAGGGTCCACTGGTGTTCCTCGCGGGCCTGTCCGGTATGGGAGGCCCTGTCCGGCATAGCCCCGCGGGAAAAACACCCCTCCACTCCGCACGACGGCACCTCGGTGCACGCCGCGCCTAGCACCGCCCAATGGGCGTGTACTCCTCCTCCGGGTAATTTTTTAGAGAGGTTTTCTTCCTCGCGACCCCACACTCAGTGCGTAGGGCCCCCGGTCCGCTCAGTGCGGATTACGGTTTGCTTGGCGTCCACCGATCATAAAGACCAGTGGACGGCCAAGTGTGGTGTTGCCACCGGGTAATTTTTTAGAGAGGTTTTCTTCCTCGCGGCCCCACGCTCAGTGCGCAGGGCCCCCGGTCCGCTCAGTGCGGATTACGGTTTGCTTGGCGTCCACCGATCATAAAGACCAGTGGACAGCCAAGTGTGGTGTTGCCACCGGGTAATTTTTTAGAGAGGTTTTCTTCCTCGCGGCCCCACGCTCAGTGCGCAGGGCCCCCGGTCCGCTCAGTGCGGATTACGGTTTGCTTGGCGTCCACCGATCATAAAGACCAGTGGACAGCCAAGTGTGGTGTTGCCACCGGGTAATTTTTTAGAGAGGTTTCCTTCCTCGCGGCCCCACGCTCAGTGCGCAGGGCCCCCGGTCCGCTCAGTGCGGATTACGGTTTGCTTGGCGTCCACCGATCAAAATGACCAGTGGACGGCCAAGTGTGGTGTTGCCACCGGGTAATTTTTTAGAGAGGTTTTCTTCCTCGCAGCCCCGCGCTCAGTGCGCAGGGCCCCCGGTCCGCTCAGTGCAGATTACGGGTTATCCGACGGTGGCCGAAGCCCTCGCCCACCGGTCAAAGACCGGCGGAACCGCCATCGGGATAGCGCATCACTGCGCTCCACCCGTCTAGTGTTTGGTTCGCGGGGCGAAAAAAGCCCTACCCCAGCAATATGCCGGGGCGTTCCCCTATCCACCACCCGGGGACGCGCCACGTCGGAGTTCACCTCTCCGCCCACTCGGACAACCGAGCAGGTCCGTGGACTCCTCCGCAACCTAACCTAACCTTTTTTTTGCTGCTCGAGACAGGCCCAGAACAAAGCCCGAACCCACTGTTCGAGCGGCCCTAGTGCCAGCGCCCAGGCGCGACCGGGGATGCCATCAGGGCCTGGGGCGGTATTTTTCGCGCGCATGCGCATCACCGCCGCCCCGAGCTCGGCCTCCGTGACCGGTGGCGCGCCTAGGCTCTCTTCTCCCTCTACAGTTGGAGGCGCCATGCAATGCGCCTCGTGTTCGGCTCTTTGCGGAAACAGCGCCGCGACCACCGACTCCACGACGAGAGGCTGAAGACTCCTGGTAATGGGAGGACCCCTGGACTGAAGCTTTTTCCGAACCATCTTATAGGGCCTCCCGAACGGATCTCTATCCAGAGTCCCCAGCATCTCGTCGTTGGCCCTGTCTTTGGCCACACCGATTGCCGTCCGCAGAGCATTTACCGCCTCTCTGTAGAGGGAGTAGAGTCGCTCTTCTTCGGCCAAGTTGTGCCTTCTTCGACGACGGCAGCGGGTGTATTGGCGCCGCGCCGCCACACATGAGCGGCGCAGTGAGGCGACCTCCGCACACCACCAATACGCCGCTTGCCTCGAGGGGGCGGAGCGCACTCTCGGCATGGCGCCGTCGCAAATGCGCGTCATGGCAGCACCGAGGCGCTCCGCCTCCTGTTCGGCGTCGGTGACGTTGTCCTCACGCGGTGCGGAGAACCACGCCTCAACAAAGGCAACCTCAACAAGGAAGTCACGGTCCATGCGTGGGAGCGACCAGCGGGGGCCATCCCCCCGCAAGGGTCGGCCTGGGCTTGTCGGGTTGGCCGGAGTCGTGGAGACACCGAACCTTATGTAAAGATGGTCCGACAGTGTCTCCACGTTCTCCAGCACCTCCCAGCCCCGAATACGTCGTGCCAGAGCGGCACCGGCAAGAGTGACGTCTACGATTGAGCCGCCCTGGCGCCGAACGCACGTATTAACCGACCCCTGGTTCAGGACCGTGAGTCCGGTCGCCGTCGCCCACTCCTCCAGCTCTTGTCCGCGCGGATCCGTCGCCGGGCACCCCCAAGCCGTTGACTTGGCGTTGAGGTCTCCGGCGACGAGCACGCGGGCGGAGTGACTTCTGCCTATGAGAACGCCGACTTCTTCTATAAACTCTTCAAAGTCGGCGAGGCTCCGGTTCGGCGAGAAGTACACCCCGACCACCATGATGTCGCCGACAAGAGCGGAGACGTATCCCCGGCCTCGGACAACGTTGGCGAAGGCCGGAGATCCCACCATGGACCGGGACGTCAAAGCCACGACACCATCTACGTCCCCCACCCAATCATCCCCTGACGGGACGCGGTAGGGCTCAGCTACCACTGCGATGTGGATCCCCCACTCCGCCATACTCTGGAACAATAAGTCTTGAGCTCTGGCGGAGTGGTTGATATTAGCCTGGAGGAGGTTCAAGTCCATTCTTAACCTTCGACCATTGGAACCTCCTCAGCCACTGGCGCTACCGCCTGGGGCGAGGAAGAAGACTGTCCGGCCACCTGGCTCGAACTGCCTTTTCCTCCCTTCTTTTTCCCCTTGGGTGGGGAGACGCAGGCTCTGCTGCCCGCGCGGTGGCCTGCCGGCCTGCCAGCGGCAGTGCAAACCGCGCAGCACAGTGCCGCGGAGCACTCGCGGGCCTTGTGGCCCGGTTGACCGCAACGGTAACACAAAGCGCTGCGATCAACCTCTTCGCTGCATTAGCCCACCGTGTGCCCACGTTCGTGACACTTAAAGCACATAAGGGGCCGGGCGTCCAGAAGCTGAATCTGCGCGGACACCCAGCCCACGAGCAGCCTTCCGCCCTCTACAATTTTTTTCGCAGCCGCGACGGGACAGGTAACAATGATTGACCCTAGTCCGTCGCGGCCGGCGTTTATTCCTCCAGCCCTCACTTGTTCCGCTGGACATACTCCTGCCGCCGCAACAGCGGCGACCACCTCGGCACTGGTAACGGAGTCGTCCAGACCCGTAACCCGTAGGCTAGCCATTTTCATGGGCCTGGAGACCCGGACGACTTCGCGACCTAAGACCTCCCGCAGCTTTTGAGCCAGGGAGTCCGCCTTTTCACCACTGGAGGCACCTGGGAATTCGAAAAGGCGGCCTCCATTGGCTGCCTTTCGTAGTCGGACCCCCTGGCCACCGAATTCCGCCACGTCTATCTTTTCTTTTGCCGCGGCAATCACCTTCGCATAAGTCGCGCCCTTCTCTTCCGCCCCCGGTTGCAACGTCAGGACGACTGCTGACGACTGGGGTGCTTGGAGCTTACGGGCGCGACTCTTTGCGTCGGGCCGCTTTTTAGGCCCCACCTTAATCCACGGGAACTCAATAAGCTGCGGCGGCTGCGGCGGCTGCTGATGCCCCTGTGGTGGACTACTCTTTGTCTTCTTCTTCTTCTTCTTTGTCTTTTTTCTCTTCTCCCCCTCCGAAAGCGGGGTAGAATAGGTGCCTCCTTTTGTAGCCCGCGCTTGGGCTTGGGGCGGACGAATTTGTACGGACGCCGCAGGGCGCTGCGTGGACAAACCGGGCGCCTGCCGCGGAAGCCCGCTGGCGCCAGGTTTGGCTGGCGGCGCTGGGGGCGCCTTGCCCTGTACTCGTGGAGCTGGCACCGGTGCTGATACCGGTGCTGGCCCCGAGAGCGCCGCCGCGTAAGAGCGTCCGCTGTTTCTCTTGTCGGCTGCCAGCGGCGGCCGCAATCTTCTCTCCGGGAGGAGCCTGTCTTCAAACGAGGCCAGGCGGGCATTTAACATCCCGCCCACCTGGACCATCACCGTCCGACAGATCTCCTCTAGTTGGGAGGGCCCTGTAGGGGCGGCCTCCGCGGTCATGTCCGTGGCTGTGGGGGCGGGACATTGTGTTCGCCCTCTCTGCATTTCCTCCCGTAGCTCTGCCAGCTCCTTGCGGAGGCTGGCCATCTCGGCTCTTAGGCGGGCGTTGTCCGCCTGCAAATGCCGCGTCTCTTCCGTGACTGTGCGGGCCCCGAGGACTTCCACGGCTTCCTTAATAGATGCCGCGGCGTCCTTAAGGGTCCGCACGAATGTACCCTTCAGGTTGGAGGACTTGGTGGCTACCTTGGTGATGACCTCCAAGTCCTCCTTTACTTGTTCCTGCAGCTGGGCTGCCCCCCTCTCTTCCATCCTCTGCTTGGGCTCCGGAAACAACTTAGCCCGGGTCTCCCGCCGAAAGCGGGCGATATTTGCCTCCCTGGCGAGGTCTTCCTCAGCCCTCTGCCTAGCTGCTTTCGCCTGGGCCCTCTTTTCTGTACGAGGCCCTCTGCAAGCTGATGCCTCCGACCTTTCATCATCAGACCAGCCTGCCATATCTACCTCACTAGGGCGCTTTTGCCCGCGACCCTCACTCCAGAACCGACCGAGATCGTCCCCGTTCAACACCTCCAGGGACTCAACACGACTAGCAGCGGACGCCATGCTCGCCGCCGCGTCCGAGTCGGACTCCGAAACCCTCCTGTCGGCCTGAGGCCCTACCGGTGTCGGGGTGCGCGTAAGCACAACCCTCAACTCCTTCGTCAACTCCTTCAACACGTTCTCCTCCTCATTACTTTTGTTTTCTTTTGTTTCCATACTTGTTCCCACGATTATGGGACGACATACACTCCACCACCGGGTGACGCCCGTTCCGGATAATGGGGCTTCTTACTACAGAAACCTTTTTTTTTTTTTTTTTATACAAGGAGGAATGCTTAATGCATACTCCGTGCCTCGGGGAAGACACGCGAGTTATGTGAGATTCTCTCCCCGAATGGGAGCATACCCACTAAACCTCCTTGTTCCCTCATGGCCATACTGTGGGGCGCCACGGGATCGCGTGAGCTTGCCACCGCGACGCCCCACTGACCGCCCCGGGTGGGCCCTCTCTGCGCCCCCAAAGGGGGCGCTGCGCCCTTAGACGCTCCTCAAGACGACACCGTGCAATGCAGGTTCGGAATCCCCGCCTCCCCCGCTGGTGCCGCCAGGGTTTATAGAGACCCACCTCTTGGCCCCCGTCTTGATCAAGACAGGGGCCCGCGGTCCCGGTGAAGATGTTGAGCCACCGGGATTACGCGCTGGGACGCAGGATCACACGCCATCGAGTGACAGCTCTGTAAGCAGAGTGTCACCGAGGTCGTGCTCCCACGTCCCGACCGGCGGCCACGACCCAATGGGTCGCGCCCCCTCCACTAGGCTTACCTTCCCCTTTCGCTGCCCTGAAAAGGGCAGCTACTCGGTTTGGGTTCACCCTTCCTCGTTGCTGCGGACCCACAAGTGGGCCCGCACCCTAACCTAACTAACCTAGCTTAATCTAGCCTATTCTACCTAACCTACAGGCTCGCCCTCACCTTTCGCTGTACGCGCAGCAGCTACTTGGTTCGGGCTCGCCTCCCTCTATTACCTAGTCTATTCTACTTAACCTATAGGTTCGCCCTCCCCTTTCGCTGTCAGTCATACCAGCTACTCGGTTCGGGCTCACCTCCCTCTATTACCTAGTCTATTCTACTTAACCTATAGGTTCGCCCTCCCCTTTCGCTGTGGTCATTCCAGCTACTCAGTTCGGGCTAGCCTAGTAGGCCCGCTGGGGGGCTGTGGCCGGCGTGGTGAGCCGGCAACCCCGGTTGCCTGTGTATATATATGTATACATATATATACACATGGTTGTCGGCAAGCGGCGTAACCGGCCCAGCCACCAACCCCAACCCCTCATCCTAACCTAACTAACCTAAGTTACCCTAGCTAGCCTACCGGTGTTTGGTTCGCGGGGCCGAAGCCCTACCCCGGCATAAAGCCGGGGCGTTCCCCTATCCACTACCCGGGGACGCGCCACGTCGGAGTTCACCTCTCCGCCCACTCGGACAACCGAGCAGGTCCGTGGCTTACTACAGAAACCTAACCTAACCTTGGAATTGCTCCACTATTGCACAAATATAGTAAATCTGTGTGGAGTGCCTTGCTTATTGGAATAGGTTGATGAAAAGCCGGCTCTAGAGTGATATCTTCAGTCGGTGCGCCCGGCTTAGATTTTCGTCCCCGTCGTCTAATTTGGGTTGAGTGTAAGGTGTCTAACTCCAAATATTGTCCATCAAAATCGTATTTAAAATAAATCTTCCCTGGTTGTGATGGCGTTACGTGAACATCCATGACGTCAGACCAACGGATAACATTTCCATTTGTATCCCGACGCCAATGCGCAGGACTAACTAGTTTTTTAATATCTAAAACATCAGATTGCTCAACTTCTGTTACGGTGTACTTTTCTCCGGTCACTTTGGAATTTAAAATTATATTATAAATTTGTTCCGGAGTATAAATAACTTTATTCTTCATATTACGTTCGATACAAGCGTGCATTGAATCACCTTCATTTTGGCTGTGTCCTGTTTCAAAAAATCTGTGGGTTATGGATAGTTGTAGAGTTTTTGCAGCATAGACATATAAGGCAAAAATGTATCTATTTTTGTTTTGCCCATAGCACCCATCAGAGTAAAATGATATTGTATTTATACCTTTTTCACGTTCAGATTTTAAGAACTTTAACAAACAACTACCAATTTCCGTACAGCCTCTTTTGGCCACACTGTAATGCCATACATAGCAGTAACCTTTTTTACGTAAAGCGTCATATACGGTAAAATTGTAAACAGGATACTTCCGTTTGTAATGAAAAATCCCTACATTAGATTGCGGAATGTTTAAGACCTTTTGTAGATCAAATATTGCTACTGTGCTCTCATTTTGGTCTAACATATCTTTTTCCTCGTTTTTAATTTGCCTAATCCTTTCTTTTCTATGTAAGTGACGCATGTAATTCTCTTTTAATTGCTCTTTTTCTGAAGGAGTAGCTTGTTCATAAAAATGCAAGTTGCACACTGGTCTTTTTTGGGTTTAAAAAAGGAGTAGTTAAATTGAGTATTAAAAATAGTTTCATATTGCCGTTTAGTTGCCATGGTAACATTCGTGTAATTTTGTTGTCCAAACCAATCAGTGTATAAACGGTATAATTTTGAAATGTTAAGATTTTCTGAAAGATCTTGACGACTAGAACATTTTCTTGTAAAATGTGACTCAACTGTTGGGAATAGTTTAATATGTGTTATGATAGTCGATTCTGTATCACTGCTCATTTTACGAGGTCTATTGGTATGTTTCCCTCTTTTATCATCCAAACATTCATCTGATTTAGCCTTTTCAATAGCAGTATAAATCATAGTCTCTCCAATATTTAAAGTATTTACGAAAAATTTTTTACAGACAGCCACTTCTTCACCGTCTAGAGGAAAAAAATATCTGATGGTTTGGGTACGATTGTTTTTGCGTTCTAAGGTCATTCTCTTAATATTTTCTATTTTAATGTGTCTTGTTATATACAGCCATTGGTTCTCTCGATTGGAGAGTCTATAAAATGTGTCAAACAAAACCTGTCGCTGTGTTAAACTAAATTTACCACCACAGTTCATCTTACATTCACAAATAGGACCAACAGACTTCTTAGAATATTTTTTTTTCGAATTATATCCTTCATAGGCATTTCCAGAGTTTTTGAGCAATTTATTTTTATTTCTACGCCACTCACTTTCATTACGTTGACGCTTTCTAGTTAGCACCTTGTCGTCTTTAGAAGTGGAAGGTTCATTTTCAATTATGTATTCCTCAGAGTTATTCATATTACTTAAACGAGCGACTTCATTATTATCCGATTCCGAATGATTTGGCTGTAATAATATCGTATTCTGTTGTTCTTCAGCTGTTCTAATATTAATATGTTCAGTTTGTGTATTTTCAGTCAATGTGGCATTCAGAATTTTTTTACAATTACCGATTTCTATAGAAGTTTGAGGTTTCATTGTTTCATCCAAGTTCATATTTAATGAGGTATTTGTTAATGAAAGTAAAGGCATTAAAGTTGTGCCAGAATCTAAACTTTGTTCATTACTAACTTTATAAGTAACCGTAGAAGAAGCAATGAAATCGCTGTTAGCCAAAATCAATGATAGATTAGAAATGGTACCCGGAGTATTTATTGTATCTATTTTATCAAAACATTGGGAGTTCACACTTAAACCTGAAATAGAACCTGGAGTATCATAGCGTCCAATTCTTTCTGGAGTTGGAATGTACTCTGAATGATCTGATGAAAAAATAGCGTCATCTGATTCAGGATAATTTTCAACATAAACTGTTGCTTTCAGTAATTCTGAAATGAAAATAATTGTAATTACCATCTTGTTTACGTGTACATATTTACGTGTGCGATGCACATTTTGTATGTACATTGATACTTAGAAGTAAATAGAAACATCACACCTAATTCCTTGTCCGTACTTACCTCGAAAATTATAACATGCTGAACTAGTAGATGGTTCAACAGGTATAATTTCTTCTATATTTTTACAGTTTATTGATAAATCACCAAGGCCTGAAAATAAAACAATGTTTATTTATCTTAAACATTAACACTTGTTTGTTTTTTTACCTGCAGGTGCAGTTACTATAACTTTAACAGTTAATAACAAATAAAGATCTTGTTTTGCAGATTTTAATAAACCTCACCTTGTATTTCATTTGTCACACTAGACATTGGTACTTCAGCTCTGCTATCTAAAATGGTGCTTTTTAAATTTGCACGTTCATCAGGGGCTGAAATAACAATTAGAAACTATACTAATATATATATTATTATTTATAATATTAGTATTTAGTTATTTATTTATTTTATTATTAGTATTAGTATCCTATCTTCATTCCCGGGGACCAAAGTATGTCTATACCAAATTTCATAAATATCGGTTCAGCGGTTAAAGCGGGAAGAGGTAATAGACAGACAGATAGACAGACACACTTTCGTATATATATATATATATATATATATATATATATATATATATATATATATATATATAAACTAATATAAACTAATATAAAATAACTATAACTAACTACTAATAACTAATATAAAATGCGAAAGTGTGTCTGTCTATTACCTCTTCACGGTTTAACCGCTGAACCGATATTTATGAAATTTGGTATAGACATACTTTGGTCCCCGGGAATGAAGATAGGATATTTTTTATCCCGAAAAAGTACAGCGTTTCCGCGGGATTTACGCGGGCGGAGCCGCGGGCAAAAACTAGTACTCAATATAAATGTTTGACTTGTGTGAGGGTCGAATCCGCGACTTTCGGTTCAAACACTCCACCATACAAACGCCAAAATCTAGTTATAACGCATGTCTATGTATTTTATTATAAAGTAGGTACCTACCTAAAGTACATGTTAATACGTAGGTATAAATATTGTAAAATAATAATAAGGCACTTACTTGAGACTTGCTCATCAACCATTATCAACATCCTTCTAACTCGAGCATTTTTCAATTTATTGATTTCCATTAGCACTGATTTCTTACGCAATCCGGAATAATTGATGCACGCACTAACGAGTCAAAACAGTGAATGCCATTACTTATTCACGTAAACAAACAAATTTCACGCGCTTAATAGCAGAGTTTTACCTACCATTAAAACTCATATTATGTCCGGAGCCTTATTCGAGGCCTTGTAAACAATATTGAGATGACATAGTCTGTCTTCCGGCCGCCATTTTAGTCGTTGTAGTCCTCTTTACCGCTGAAATATGTTTTACCGCCTTCCGCCAAGTTCACCAGGTGCCGAACGTTGGAGTTCGTTTCATTGGTGTCTCAATAATCTGTAAAAGAGTAACTACCAGGCAGAATTTACTCAAGGCCTCGAATAAGGCTCCGGACATAATATGAGTTTTAATGGTAGGTAAAACTCTGCTATTATGTCCTTCCGCCGTTATTCGAGGCCTTGTAAACAATATTGAGACATTGTTTGTTTTCGCCTGGTGAACAAGACGCCAATGTGATTTATTTATTTTATTTTTTTTTATTTATCTCCTTTTTTTTATTATTATTATCCTTTTTCTTTTTTTTTTTTTTGTCTTTTTTTTTTTTTCAGATAAAAGTGTTATACAATAGGCTCAAATAGCGATCCTAATGTAACATTACAATTAGAAGTAATTGAATTTATCTCTTTATTGTAAAACTTTAAGAAGGTTTTTGCTGATCGCCAATTTGCTCTGGCTAATATTGTGTCTATTGGTTCCCTATCTGTCCAACCTCTGGAAGCCACAGCCGATCTTACACTCCCCGGGGTTGCATCAATACCGGCTTCGGATAAAATAGATTTTGCCCATCCTGAAATCATAGTTCTAGAAGCCGCTCTGGGCGGACCTCTAATTGTTATAAATAAATTATTTACTTTTGCCTCCTTACGTCGTTCTGTACTAATTTGGACTAACTTTCTAACCCAAAACACTGGATCTATATTTGTGTTATCTCTGTTGGAGTGCAGTTTCCAACCTGATTGGGAAAATGATACAGAATCAGTCTTAGACCCGTATAAAGGCCAGAATGTTATACAATCTGCCTCCTTGTCATCTATAAAGTTACCATCTGCTACACTAAGGAGAGTTAGGTCGTGTACTCTGCGTCCTGAGCATAATAACAATAACATAGCACATCTTCGTGATACTTCCCACAAACTTTGGATGCTAGGATTATTATTCGACAGCCAAGTGGTTAAGATATTTGCATCCCAAATGTTTGGCCTGGAACGATTCTTTGCATCATTTATGGCTATGGATTTCAATATCTGCCTAACCAAAACATTCGAACTGAGACGGTTACTGTCTTCTGTGTTACATAGCGTCGAAACAACAGACTTATGCACCAAAATAGTTCTATATGCTAACTTCTTCTTAATGTAGAGATCTGCCAGATATTGAGCTAAATCTGAACCCGTCGGACTCGTAGGATTAATACTAGAGTTTTGACACCAACTGAGCCACTGAGTCCACGCAGGTTTGTAAGTATTTATCGTTGATTTTCGCCAACCTGCTCGCAATAACGACTTTTGTTGCGCTGACCAAAGCTCTACTGCCTTAGACCACCCCCACATTTCCATATCTCTAGCGTCATCTTCTGCACTTTTGGAGGGGGGTGTCCTGTTGACATGTCTATCAGCTTGGTTTTTAGCCGGTCCACTGTGAATGGGGGAGCTATTGCACGCGACTTCAGGTCGGCTCTCCAAAACGTTTGCGGCCATCTCGGTGCTACTATTATGTAAGTTCCTATCGCACGATTGAGATGCATTAGCACTTTCGGGATAAGATTCGGCGGGGGAAAGACCCATGCCAGCTTGAATTTCCATTCCCAGGCAAAGGCGTTGTGCCCCCAAGCTTCGTGATCCCTCTGGTCCAAACTCACATATTTTGGTACGACGTGGGCTCGATGTGATGCAAACAGGTCGACTTCTGGAGTGCCCCATTTCCGAAACACAATCTCCGTTAGTTGAGGAAGGAGATGCCACTCGGGTAGAACAGCTTTTCGAGAGAGGCGATCGGCGACATTGTTGTACATTCCAGGGATGTGATGCGGAATCAGGTAAATGTCGAATCTGGCAACTATTTTGAAAATTTTGTAGGTTAAGCTCATCAGCTTCATTGAACGACACCCCCCTTCGTTCCTCAGATATGCTACGACGGATTTGTTGTCGCATTGCAGCAGTACTGATGAATGACTCAGATAAAGGGCAAATCGCTCTAGACACCTTAGAATGGTTAGCATCTCTTTCAAATTCGAATGAACTGGTTCTTCTTCGTTTGTCCAATCGCCTCGCACTTGTACACCATCCAGTTCGGCTCCCCAGCCTACGTCCGCTGCGTCGGTTGTCAGGAAATGGGTCAACAGCGGTGGATGAAGGCGGGCAGACTTGTCGCAGTTTTGATTCCACCACTTTAACTCCTCTATTGCGTGATTGGGGAGAGGAGCACTTCCCTCTAACATTCTTCGCAGCATGCCGTTGCAATGTGTGAGAAGACAACGATAGTTTAGTCTTCCGAGGGGTACCGCTAGTCTGGCAAAGTTCAGGGTCCCCAATAATTTCTGGAGGTCCTTTATTGATGCGTGTTGTTTCCTCAACAACTTTGTAATCATAGTTCTTATGCCTTCTACTTTCTTTGGTGGCAAGCGTTTTGTGTTTTTCCACGTATCCCATTCTAGACCTAAATATTCTATGGACTTCTGAGGACTTAGGATTGATTTTTCGGTATTCACTACCCAGCCCAGCTCCCGTAGGGTCTCGAGTACAACTTGAGTTTGTTTCTCGAGTTTCAACTTGTCCTGACTCGCGACTAAGAAATCGTCTAGGAATACAACTATCCGGATTCCGTGCTGTCGTAAGACTTCCGCAGTCCAGTTTGTTAGAGTCGCAAACGCTTTGGGTGCTGTCGACAGACCGAAAGGTAAAGAGGTCATTTGTAACAATTGTCCTCTGTAAGCTAGTCTTAGGAAACGGCGATGTGAGAGTGCTACAGGTACGTGATAATAAGCTTGTGTCAAGTCTATTTTTATTAACCAGTCGTTCGGTTGTAAAAACTCTGGGATTCGATGAACTGAAATCAGTCTGAATTTGGATAGTTTTAGAAACTGATTCAGTCTTTTCAGGTTGAAAATAGGGCGCATAGTGCCGTCGTTTTTCGGGGTTAAAAATAGGGTAGACAGAAAACTGGGCGTTTCGGGGCAAAACTCTAAAATTCCTTCCATCAATAAGTTTCTTATAGTTCGATCCATTTCCCGAGAGGGGGTAGTTTGATAGGAAACTTTGTTGAGGCACGGCAACACAAGAGGCGGACGTGCTTGGAAAGGAATTTTGTATCCCTTTATTATTTTGAGTAGGGGGCTTGGAGCGCCTAATTTCGCCCAAGTTTCCACAAACGTCTGCAATCTGCCCCCTTGAAACGGTTGGGTTATGTCAAAATCTCCTATTGAATTTTGCCCCGCCTCGGGGAGCACTGGTTTGAGTAGCTGGCTTTCTCGTATTAGGGGTAGCTTGAACTGAGGTAAAACGCTGTTGTTTAAATTGGGGTCGAAAAAATCTTTGGGTTCCAGCATAGCCTGGGAACTCATAATTATAAGGAAAAGGTTGTGATGGAGCGTACGAGTGCATTTGAATATATGGCTCAACTCCCTGAGGAGGTTGAGAGCGTGGAGCAAACGGTGCCGTGGGGCGACCGGTCTGTTTATAGTTGCTGGGTCCAGGTTGCGCAGCCCGGGGACCAGACATAACTCTCTTCTCTTGCGCAGAGAAAGAGGGGCGTGAAAATATTTTATTAATACCTCCATTGTTCTTTAAAAACTCTGTGAATTCATCTTTACTAAACAGAAAGTCGCTAGACGGAGGTAGGTATATTTTTAAGACACGATTTTAAAAATTTATCTCTTACTAAATTTAAAATTGATTCACGCCTTTGTTCGATTACGTCAGCTCTTCGACCACAAAGTAATTGTAAACAGTCGAGAGAAATCTTTTGGAAATCACCCGAAAAAATGTCTTTAATTTTCATAAGTAAATTATCGATACTCTCGCTATTGTTTACCCATTGTAACAATTGAGAAACACCTGTTTTTAGAGCATCACTTTGCATAATTATCGCATGAGTAATCGCACCGAATGACCTATCTGTTCCCGCTAATGAGTTTACTTTGTCAAATTGTTTAATCTCGTCATTTACTTCCAGTTCAATGAACCCTGGACGAGAGATGTAAGATTTCTGTATTTCGGAGTACCGCACATTATTCCAATTTTCCGATTTAAAATGTTGTAATGAATTTAAAAGTTCTAAATGGTCTATAGATGTTTTAAGAATCGAAGACTCTTTTACGTTAGTCGTTAAATTAAATTCGAATTCGAGGGGCGACTCGGCAGGAGCCTCGGTAATGGATTGACTTTGAAACATGTCTTGACCGAGAGACGGGTCATCGATGTTCGTAACTACTGGCGGTTGTTGCTGTAGGTCGTACGAGTACCAGTTACGTGGAGGGAACGCCCCGCATGATAAATAATTTTGTATTTGACTTACTTGTTCGGCAAGGTGTTCTAATACCTTACTCTTTTTGTGTTTTCTTCCCTCTCTGCGCGGCGCTTTCCTCTTACGGCTCCTTCGCAGATCTTCGTCGGTGCTTGTAGTTGAGGACGAAGACGCCTGGCCCACATTTTCTTCACTTTCAGACATAATTCCTTTCTTGAAAAGAACGACTATCAAAACGGGACTACAACTTCTAAGACTTATTTAAAACTTTAATTAGAAAATATACACGAACGCTAGCAGCGTTAGTAGTCTTCGCGGCACGAAAGTCAAGACGCCAATGAAACGAACTCCAACCAGCGTTAGCAACTTGAAGTGGACTGACTATCGTACCAGGGGCGTAAAATTATCGTACATGGATCGAAATTATCGTACAATCACTCCGAGTGTATGATAAAAATTTTGCTGCTCTAGAAAATTACTTCTTTCTTCACTTAATTTGAATAATTCCGTTTGTCAGAGCGAATACGGACATATAATCATAATAATATAACGAAATAACTGCCAACTTTACTACACAAAATATACGATACATATGAAGTGTGAACATAATCGAAATATCGAACTTATATTCTCTTGTTCGCATTGGTAGATGCTATACTAACCAATAAGAAAGCGTGTACAGCAGGCGCTGGATAAAGTTACAGTATTGGCAGTGGTGAAACTTAGTAGAGCGGATCGTAAGGACCAATAGGAATAAAGAACTTGTATTTCCCGGTATTTTCTCAAGATTTTATTGGACAAAATAAAATCATGCTACTGCGGTTTAGACTATCAACGCATGAGTGAAATAATATAAATTCTCAAATTTTGCATCATGATAGAAATTATCGTACAATCTGCGTACGATAATAATATGCTATCGTACATCGTATGTAGGCACAAAATTATCGTATGTGTACGATAATTATCGTACGGTTCCGAACGCTGACTCCAACGTTCGGCACCTGGTGAACTTGGCGGAAGGCGGTAAAACATATTTCAGCGGTAAAGAGGACTACAACGACTAAAATGGCGGCCGGAAGACAGACTATGTCATCTCAATATTGTTTACAAGGCCTCGAATAACGGCGGAAGGACATAATAATCTATCTCTGTCTATTTGCAAGCAAAGAAAGCGATGCAAAGAGTATCGCGGGACAGCTCCTCTTCGTTAATAGTAGGTAATGTGCAATACAGGTCAAAACATGTTAGCAACGAGCAAGTTTACGCCAGTACACACGTTTTATCGTTTATTTAAATTCTAATGAATATTGTTACTAACCATTATCGAAAACACCTGCCTCATATTTCACTGCAATAATCTTGTAATGGCAGTAACCAAAACTTAACATGAATTATTTTACGGTATTAGTATAAAACCAATTAACAGTCATTAAATTTAAAAAGTAACAGTTTAAAGTTTTATTTTTGTCGTATAAAAATCAAATTGAAGTTCCGTGCAATAAAACTTTCATTTGTCATATTTTTGTAGTTAACCATAGAAAAAAAACCAAAAAAATTACATACATGAATCATGGCCCACAGATTTCAAATTTGAAATTAAAAAAAAATCCAGTAAAGTGCTATTACTGGGTTATTGCTTGGGAGCGTCGATATGTGTTTTTATATACCGTTTTAATCAGCATAAGAAACTCTTTCCTGCAGTGCATAAATTAGATTTTTCTCGGTTATAAAGAAAATTTTACAAACATTTTAAACTTTGACCAAGTGTCATTCAAAAACTAGTGAGTGGAGAGTTTTGTGACATATACCCACGATTTCAACTCAGTTCAGGTAATCTAAAAACAATAGTAAAAGTGTAGTCTACGGCAATTAAAAACAAATAAACAGCAAAAAACAAAAATTTCATCTCACGACACGCCAACGACATCTAGCGACGGAGAGCGGAAACATACATCCCAAGGACAAGACATAAGAACAGTAACACACGTAAGAAGAAAGAAAATAACTTTAACTTATACATTTTATTACAACTATCTTTATTTTCTCTTATTCCAGTAGCAAATTAGCATAACAATAGAACTTTACTACTAGTGATTAACAAAACTGTAAAACATTAAAAATAGTTAAAAAGTTAAGAGTCTGTTACATTGTTAAAGTATTAAAACTGTAAAATTAATAAGTATCAACATCCAGATCTAAAGTTAGAAACATAACATTAACCACTTAATTAATTAGTCTAGAATAAAATAAGCAAAGAAATTTCAAAAACATTATATTAATCTTAGTACTGTTGTGTGTCGCTGGCATAATAATTTCTAAATTTAACGTCTACACGTTAAATTGTAAACTAAAAATAGCGACCTCTAGCGACAGGAAGTCGAAACAGCGGACTCCGAGGTTGAAACATAAGGGTCGTCACCCACCTCAGTGAATAGAAATAGATTAGTGATTATTTTAAAATTTATCTTACTTACTAAATAAGTCACAATAATATAATTTTACCATTATAATTAATAAAACATAAAAATAGTTAACTAAAATTATTAAATAAATTATACTAAAATAACATAAGTAAATATAGAAACTGTATCATAATTGAAAATGAAAATGAAAAATGAAAAATAATTTATTGCAATCCAAAAAATTAAGTTTAAGTTTACATTGAACAGTTAAGCAAAGAAACTTTATGGATACAAAAGGGTTGCTTTATAAGAATTGATCAGTACCCTCGCACTAGGCGTAGCCTGTATCGCGAGGATCCTGCTCTTAAGTTTTATCAGAGATCTGTTAGACGGCAACATATTAACTAAGGAAACCAAAAGTGCCATTTGTCTTAAAAGTAAAGTTAAATCATTAATACAAAATAAATAGTAATAAACTCAATTCACTATTTTAAGAATATCCTCTATGTCCTCGTACGTCATTTTCAACAACCACGATTTCAATTTTATTTTGGCTTTGTATACCGAGTCTCGCTTAATTAGTAAATTAGTTTAGAAAATAACGTAATTAATAACAATTATCATTTAACTTAAACTTATATAATTAGTAGATAACAATTACTTTAGAAACTAATATAAATTAAAACAAACCAAAACTATAAAATTAAAAATTTCATAAACACTAAATGTAACACTGTAGTGTGTCACTCACCTAAGTGTTTCCAGAAATTTAACGTGATAAGATAACTGTAATTTTAAATAAAGACATCTAGTGGCGAAAAGTGGAAACTGAGGAGTCCAAAGTCGAAAACTTATAAACGTTAGGGTCGTTACCCACTTTAGTGATAGTATAAAATTGTTGAAATTATATTATATCATTAGCATTACTTAGTAAATAAATTAAATATATAACAGATATTTGTAAGTAAGTTTAAAACATTAATAATTACGTAAGTTAAAATATTTAAACACTAAATTTAAATTTTGCTAAATTTTAAAAATTGTAAATTTCACAATATTACTTTTTATATCAAGGAATTAATGTTAATCACTCTCCAACCAATAATTAAAATTGTTTTTCAAAAATAACAAAAAAATATTAAATTGTAAATTGTCAACACTAGTGTGTCACTTACCTAAATTTATTTTAAAACTCGTGTTTGTGAATTCTATTTTTAGATTCCGATTTTAACTTTTGTAAACTATTCAAACACCACAAAAACGCAAAAATGTCATTCATACCCAAATCACCAACCAAACCAACATCATCATGCAAAACCGTACATTCACCACCATCAGTACGTAGAGACATATTTACATCACCAACTAGGGAAACAGACACCCAAGGCAAAACCCGCACAGAGGAGGCGAAATCAGCCTACCATCAAGCCATAACGCACCTATACAGTTCCAGAAACCTCAAAACTGAAATAAAAGAAGGAATCAAAAACGGCTTACAGCGCCTCTACCGTATCATCTTAGAAATCGAAGAACCAAGCGGACCAGCCAACCCAAGAAATAACACAAGTTCCACCAATCACCCCCCCCCTCTCCACCTCCACCACCAAGTACAGATGAAAGAAAAATTTTTTCACAAAAAAATAGAAGAACACTCAAAACTCCTAGTAGAAAATAACAGAAGGATGGAAATATTAAGTAAAGAACTAACAAAAATGGAAAAATCAACAAATCAAATAACTTAGAAAAATTGGAAAAATTAAATAAATTAGACACCTTAGACAACCTAAACATATTAGATAATCTAAAAAATTTAAATAAATTAGACGAATTAATCAACTTAAATAAATTAGACAAACTAGACAGCCTACTTAACTTAGATCAATTAGACAATTCAAATAAACTAGAGAAAATAAGTAACCAAATGGAGACATACGCAAGTATAACGGACAGGGGAAGCAAGATCATTCAAGAAAATAGTGAAAAAATAGAAGAATTAAAGGAAAACCTTAAGAAACAACCAATGGAAATACACACAACTAATGAAAAATACAAACAGAAAATCCCGTCAAGGAACATTATACTCAGTAGTTGCAACATCAAAAGACGTAATGGACACATCAGAAGATGTTTTAAACAAAATCAGAATGGCCCTTAAGGCAAAAGAGGGAGAAATTGAAATAGAAAAAAATTAGAAAAGCCAAAGATCAAAAAGTAATCATAGGATGTAGAACAGAAAAAGAAAGGGAATTATTAAAAGAAAAATTAAAAGATACAGAAAAACTAAACGTACAGGATATACTAAACAAAAACCCATTGGTTGTTATTAGGGATGTACTAAACTACAACACTGATGAGGAAATACTGACAGCCCTACAGAAACAAAATAAAGACATTTTCAATAACTACACTGAAACAGACAAAATGGAAATCCTCTACAAAAAGAAAGCAAAAAATCCGCAAACAAATCATGTAGTACTAAGGGTGCCCCCCCAGATCTGGAACAGCATGATTGAAGCAGGTAAAGTCCGGATAGATTTACAAAGGCTACGTGTTGAAGACCAATCACCATTGATCCTGTTCGCAGAGTATGTTTTCTTGAACAGTGGAAGTGGATTGCCATAGAAACACTTGTATAATTTGAAAAGAACGTTTATTTTAATTTAAGAAAACTTTTACATTTTATAAACCGTGTACTTAACTTGACACTCGCACAAGAAGGAGGAACCATAGATCAACAAACTTGTTTTTTAAAAGAATTGAGTGTTGCCTTTATCCAACACACCCCCTCAACAATCAATTCAATTTTTTCTTTTATATTATACCCTTAACATTTTACATGACACCCCCTTAATAAGTACAGTTAAGAAACTTAATTAACAAAACTTTGATATTCTTTGACTGACTGGCTTCTTTAAATGAATAACAAATATATATACTTATTTTACTATACAATCTCTAAACTTCTCAAAACATTGCTTGCCTAATGGCTTTGTAAACATGTCTGCTACATTCTCATTTGTATTAACATATGTCACATTAACTTCACCATTACAAACTTTTTCCATTATATAATGATATTTTATATCTACATGTTTTAATCTTTTATTACTGTCACTAGATGATGAAATTTTTATTACACTTAAGTTATCTTCTAAAATATTTATATAAGTATTAT
Organism: Papilio machaon; assembly: GCF_912999745.1. Taxonomy (NCBI): domain Eukaryota; kingdom Metazoa; phylum Arthropoda; class Insecta; order Lepidoptera; family Papilionidae; genus Papilio; species Papilio machaon. The sequence goes on along the minus strand of NC_060015.1, from coordinate 8,752,713 downwards.
ATCCAAAATCAATTAATAATTGCTTAAGCCAGCAGCCTTCAGTTATAGCTAAACATAATGCAATATATTCTGCTTCACAAGACGACAATGATACAGATTGTTGTTTTTTTGTACCCCATGAGATAGGACAATTAAATATATAGTATATAAATCCAGAAGTTGATTTTCTGTCGGCTATATCCCCAGCCCAGTCTGCATCACTGTAACCTTGTAATGTTATATTGTTATCATTATACTTATACACTAATGACAAAGAAATAGTACCTCTTATATATCTCATAACTCTCTTTAAACACTTATATAATGCCATACTTGCACAGTTTAAATATCTACTAAGAAATCCTATTGCTAATGATAAATCAGGTCTTGTACAACATGCATACAAACTACCTAATATGCTTCTACAACTACTCTCAATTTCTTTGCTTTCTGGTTTATCTCTCTTTAACAATTCAAAATTAAAGTTTTGCTCTAGTGGTGTAGACACTGTTTTACATTTATACATATTATATTTAATTAGTAAAGATTTAAGATATTTTTTTTGGTTTATAACTGTTACAAAATTTTTTATATCTTGTTTTATACTTATACCTAAATATGCATTTGCTATTCCAAAATCTTTCATATTAAATTTACTACATAATGAATTTTTAAATGTTTTTATCTCTATATCATTATTTCCAAAATAAATTAAATCATCTACATATAACAGTAAGTATATAAACTTGTCATTTTGCTTTCTAAAATATAAACATGGGTCATTTTTGGATCTAATGAATTTTTCTTGTAACATGAAATTGTTAAATTTTTCATTCCAATAACGGGGTGATTTCTTTAAACCATACAAAGATTTTTTAAGTTTTACTATTTTATCATTATGAAGTTTCATAAATACATGTTCTTTAATTTCACCATGCAGGAAGGCTCCTACGACATCCATCTGGAATACAGGTAACCTCTTCTGTACTGCAACTGCCATCATAGTTCTGAAAGTTGTTAAACTTGCAACAGGTGTATATGTATTGTTGTCACAATTCTTCTGTTCAATACCTCTTGCCACTGGCCTGGCCTTGTATAATTTGTTGCCATTTGTTTCTTTTATTTTAAAAACCCATTTGCTACTAATTACATCTTCCTCTTTAGGTATATTTTCCACCTCTTCCCAGGTTTTATTTTCTTCCAGTTGAGTCATTTCCTTTTCTATGGCCTCTGCCCACTTTACTTTTTCAGGACCAGCCATCACGTCTTCATATGATATTGGCTCTTCGCCTAGACAAAAAAGGTTTGTTTCATAATCTTCCATCCATTTCGGTGGTTGTGTTTTTCTTTTTTGTGATTTAACTTCTTCCTCAGGTAAGATATTTTCTGTTTCAGGTAAATTTATTTCATTTGTTTCCGGTATGTCATATAATTCACAATCTGTGTTTTCTTCTTCTGTTTCAGATTGGATTGGACCTTCTTCATTGAATGAGTTAATATTATCATCCTCCTGTTCCTCTTCTTCAGGGTCATCTACTGGTAAGTCTTCTTTTTGTACATATTTTTCTTTATTTTTATTATCATGTGTCTGATACTTCTTTTTAATTACTACAATTTCTCTTTTTAATTCTACATCATTTTTCTTCGGTAAGTATACTCTATATCCTTTGCTTGTTTCTCTTTTATTAAATGGTAGCTTATGTTGTTTGCCTTGTAAACATGATATGCATATTTCTGAATCATTTTCTTTATATTCAATATTGTTTTGTTTCAGAATGGTTTTCACATACTCAATATTTTGGTGACCTAACTTCGAATGCCACTCAGCGAGTCCACTATTTGATTTACCAACCATTGCGATATCTGATTCATATTTAAAATTCGTTAAAAACATTTTACCTTTTCTGTATGCAATTGCTTTAATTAAATTATCTTTTATAAAAGTGCATTTCTTTTGATCACACATCATTTTATAACCTTTATCCATTGCTGCCGATGATGAAAATAGGTTAACTTTTATTTCTGGTATAAATAAAACATTGTGTAAAATTGTAGGTATCCACTGTTTTCCATTGTAAGCGCTTAAGTGTATTTCACCTTGACCAAGAGCTTTTATGATTGAACCATCACCAATTATGACTTCTTTTGGCACTGATAAAGTTTTATAGTTTACAAACATATTTTTATTCTTGCACATATGTTCTGAGGCACCACTGTCCAACACCCAGTATGTCTCTTGAAAATTGTTTGCACATGAAAAGTTTATTGCCGAGGTAATGAATGCATTTGTATTACTTCTTATATTGTCATCTTTTTGGTAATAATTATTTTTATTTCTGAACCAACAATCTTTTTCTTTATGATTAAACTTTTTACATATTTCACACTGTTTATAATTTTTAGCACTGTTTAGATTGATCATGTTTTTCTTACAGTCTTTTTTATAGTGTCCGACTTGTTGACATTTAAAACATTTTCTTTCACTGTTTCTTGATTGTGTAGATAACGCCATTTTCTTCTCATAATCATTGTTGCGTTGCTCTTCTAGCATCAATCTTGATATTAATTCAGATAATTTTCTGTCTGCCATGGGAACTGAATCCCAAGCTGAAATGAAATGTCTAAAATTTTCTGGCAAAGAACTAATAATTTTAGTGATGAGCATAGATTCAGGTATTTTTCCACCTGCTTGATTTATTCTATTTGCCAATTCTTCTAACTTTGCTATATATAATGATATTTCTTCATTTTTTATATATTGAATTTCAAAAAACTTTTGTTGCAAAATATGTAATGACGTGTCTGATTTTGATTCATATATTGAACACAACTTTTCCCATATTTGTTGAGCAGTTTCACAATTTGACACTTGTAAAATATTTTTGTTGCTCAGTCTTGTTACAATTATAGATTGTGCCTTTACGTCTCGTGTTAGCCATTTTTGATCTTTTCCGTCATTTAAATCTGATCCGTTTACAACACCAAATAATCCTTGTGCTTTTAATATAACACGAATTTGAAATTTCCAAGACATCCAATTTGATAATCCTTCCAATAGCAATATATTTTGGTTTTCTGAAGTAGCTTCCATTTTATATACCGTTTACCCGGCTCGTTCTTTTGACCACGCTTTACCGCGCTATTGTATCTATTGCAATCCAGTATTCTGGGCCCATAACCTGTTCGCAGAGTATGTTTTCTTGAACAGTGGAAGTGGATTGCCATAGAAACACTTGTATAATTTGAAAAGAACGTTTATTTTAATTTAAGAAAACTTTTACATATTTTATACGAGTCCGTATATTGTACGACCAGATAATGCAACCATTGTTTGTACATGAATTATTGGGCCGTACATTATCAGGTCGTGCATTATCGTGGCTGTACATTATTGCCTCCCTTTTATACCGTGTACTTATTTTGACACTTGCAGCTTGCACAAGAAGGAAGCATAGATTAACAAACTTGTTTTTTAAAAGAATTGAGTGTTGCCTTTATCCAACAGAGACTTTAATAAAATTGGTTGTCTTGTCTTAAATTCTTGTGTTGACAAACTCACTTGACCAATCTTCTTACTCATTATAAATGCGTAAGTATTGTTGGATGGATGTTTGTTAGAACGGTTACGTGGATCTCGGTGAAATTTGGCATAGATTTAGAACCTAGTCCGGAAGAACACATAAGCTACTTATTTTCTTTTTAATTCCACGCAGGCGGAGTCTCGGGCGACTGCTGGCGTTCTGGAATTACCTTGTAACGAACATCCATCATGCATCAAAACATTCGTACTTATAAGTGAGATTAATGTATTTGAATTACTTACTGTAAAGAAGTAAAACTGCAAATAAAGTTTTAAAATTTATTAACCAAACAAATGCATCTCAAAATAATTTCAAACGCATAACTTATAAAACTAATTCGACGTAAATTTTGCACATAACTAAAAAAATAAAAGAAGAAAGTATTTTTCCTTTAAAAAACAGCTAATAACATATTGTTTAACTGTTATTTTCAAATAATTTGAAACAAAATTTAGAAAAGATAAGAACAAGTCCATAAACAAAAATATTCTATTTCTTTGTTTCCAACCTCTTATGCTTGAAGAATTTTCGAGGTCTTGACTTTGCAGTATCCTCCTTCGCATTTGATACAATTTCCTGAGAATTAAACATTAGTTTAGTTTTGCCACAAATAAATCGTATTTATGCATACATCCTGAATATAATGAAAAATATTATCTATAAATACCCATACAGAAGGTTCTAGATTAATTCAAATTTTACCAAGTCTGTATTTAAAATTATTCTCTATTATTATTGTTATATTTTGTTTTCATAATAGAAAAATTTTTTTAGATGTGAAACATCTATAGGATCACTTGTAAACCGAATTGTTGGCGTGGCGACGCTGGCCGTGGCGACAGGTCGCCACGCTATACTGAGGTATACATATTAGTGATGCAACGGAAGTGTCTTACCGGAACCAGAAACGGAAACAGATGTCAAAAATAAATTTTAGCAGAAACGGAAACAGAAACGGAAGCGGAAACAGAAGTGTAAATATTAAAAAAAAAAACATATTTACAAATTTTTTTTTTGGTAAGAACAGTTTGTATTCGTTTTTAATTTATTAGGGCATTGGATATCGGTGTCCTTTAGCCTTCAATATATGTATTTTTACTCGTACTGTGCTGCAATAAGTTAAAATACGTTTTTTTTTAATTTATTTTCAGGAAACAAAATTACACTATTTACAAATTAATGTTCGCCAAACCACTCGTGTTGATAAACGACAAATATATTTCTTTATTAATACATTCACTGCTGACCACTCGGATCCGAGTGGGCTGAGCTATTAGTAGCGGCGCCTCCCCCTCGGATCCGAGCGAGGGGCCCGTTCACTTTATAATAATTATAAGTAAGCCGCCGGCGTTTGAAACAAGTCCATGTTGCTTTGTGTGGCCACTCTGGCAATATAGTCAACTAACGAAAAAGAGTATTAGTATAATTCTTACAATGTTGTAGTGATTAGTACCACGTTCGTACGGAGGCAAACATACAAATATCTTGTATCACATGAAGCTAAGTCTGAACTTTATGTTATGTATGTATATTTTTTAAATATATGTATGTCCTGTATGTGTGTGTACGTGTGTGTGTATGCGTTTATTTTTATTTGTGTGTGTGTATACGTGTGTGTATGTGTGGTTGTGTATGAAATGTTACAAGATCTTGAACCGAGAAGATAAAAGCTGGTTTTGATTAGTATCCTTACATGTTTTACTCAATATTCTGGAATTTGATGAAAAACTTGACTTTGTCAAAATCTTGTAACATATTTGTACACAGAAATGCGATCGTGGAACAAATATCTACATACGAGTATTAGTGAACTAAACCATCGCCATCCCTAGTGCTCAAAATGATGATCCCTAGCGCTCAAATACAAAAAACATTATTAATTTATCTATAAATTCAAACACTCCCAGATATACTAAATAAAAATTCACCATAAAAAGTTTTGGCTCCCAGATGTTACGTTTTTTTATTTTGTAAACAGTGAATGTGTTAAGTATCAAAAACACCAAATCTAGATTAGAAAAATATATAATTATTAGGCACTTGACTTGCAATCTGCAGGGCCTGGGTTCGAATCCCGCTATGTACCAATGTGTTTTTCGATTTAGATATGTACATTTATCCGACGTTCCTATGGTGAAGGAAAACATAGTGATGCTGCCTGCACATATCTGAGAAAAAATTTAATGATATGTGTGAAGTCAACCCGCTCTGGGCCAGCGTGGTTGACTATGGCCTAGTCACTTCTAATTTGGGGTAGGCTCCGAGCCCCTCAGTGGGGATATATAGTGAGCTGATGATAATAACGATGATGATACATTACACGGTTATCACTTATTCAAAAGTACATTTAATAACTCGTAAGTATGAAATAGTCACATTTTGTCAGTTGCCAAATTTTATATGGACAACAACTAGACAGTTTACTCCAGCAAGAGAAACTGATTGTTTCAAACAGCAACAGAAAATATTACGCGCTTAAGTTCACGAAAAAGTACGTAAACAAACAAATGCGACAAGTGCCGAAAGGCCGCGCACGGACTGCGCGTCTCGCGCCGCGCATTTGGATCTCTCAGCCGTCATAAAGTTCCGTTTTATCTCCGTTATAAAAGTTGCGGAAACAGAAGCAGAAACGGATGTTGAAAAGCATGCGGAACTTCCGCACTTGCGGAAACGGAAACAGACATCCGTTGCATCACTAATACATATATATATATATATATATATTATTTTAATAATATTATCTTTTATGCATATTACTTGTCCACACACGATGTTTCACATCTGCCAGGCGTCCCATGACGGCTCACAAGTTTTTTTTTATCTAACTCGAAGCGCCGCAAACGAGTAGTCAACTTACTTGTGGCATTTGTTGCTTTTGAATTTGGTTCCTTGGTTCAATGCGATTGGGTCGTTTTTTCAACGTGGCCATTTGCGCACGCGACAGAGTTTCGCCACGAGACAGAGCAGCGAAACAGCGCTTCACTGCCGTCTCCTATACCATATGACGCATCTTTAGTTTTATAAGTAACACAAAATAAACTTTTACCATATTATTTTTGTTGTATATTGCCAATGTATAAAATTTGTTTTGTGTACGGATAGATAGTAAGAAAATATTCTATTTTGATCCTAATTTTTTTTTTATATCATAAGTTGGCAAACGAGCGAGCGGCCACCTGAATTCGCCGAAATAGCGAAGCGACCGCCGCCCATAGACATCCGCAATTGCAGACGCGTTGCCTACCTTACATCAACGGAGGAAGGGGCACACAAAATGAGATAATTTCCCATTCCTATGCATCGTCTCCTCTGACAAATCTACTTCTAGAAAGAGGACTAAGATTAGGCAGCATTAGCTCTGCAGATATGTTATACGCTTGAGATTTGTTAATATTACATAGTATTTTGACTTACGTTTAGTGTATCGTCATCAGAGCTAGAGTCGGAAAAGATTTTAAACAAACTATCGGGACTCCAGGCAGCCATGGGCGCGGTGGGCGCGGTGGGCGCGGTGAGCGCGGTGGGCGCGGTAGGCACAGTGGACGAGGCGGCGGGTGGCGTCAGCTCCAGCCTTTTTCCAACAGTTTCTTGCCTTGCTACTTTCTAATAAAAAATGGCAACGTTTGCTGTTGGAATACTTGAAATACTAGTGTATGATGTAGAAATACTTAAGTGAATGTAAGTCGTTAAGGATCCACATTTGTGTAGATTATAAGTAGTCTTTAATAAGTGTCTCTATTAGGGATCAATTAACGACTATGAGTGCTGCAGTATATGTATTAAAGCCGACCGCGCGAGGGGGGGTCATCATGACGGCGTTATCGTCGAGCTCGAGGACGAAATGTTCCTTAGGGGGCGGCCAGCGCCGGCCGGTCAACTTCTTCTCCACGTTGTCTGTTTTCTGCATGTCTTGGATAGTCTGCTGCAGACGACCCTGAATAGATAGGATTAGAATCGGTAATCTACCTCTCTTTGGTTTTTTAAACGTATATTTGAGACGGCCGACGCCTAAATCTGTCATTAACCAAGTGTGCTTTATTGTTTTTAAAATCTTTCTCGCAATTTATTTGCAAACTTAGTTAAAAATATATACATACTTATAAAATAAATATCTAACCTTTTCTTGCAGTGAGTTTCTCTCGTCGCTCACGCTCTTTATAAATTGTTCTTGGTTCATCAACGCTTGCTTGAGAGATTGAACAGCATCTATTGCTTCTTGAATCCTGAAATTGTCATCATCAGCTCAATAGACCCACTGAGGGGCTCGGAGCCTACCATAAGTTAGGGGTGACTAGGACATAGTCAACCACAGCCAAGTGCGGGTTGACTTCACACATATCATTGAATTTCGTCTCAGATATGTGCAGCATCACGCTGTTTTCCTTCAACGTAAGAACGTCAGATAAATGTACTTATGTAAATCGAAAATCGAAAAACACATTGGTACATGGCGGGATTCGAACCCAGGACATGCACCCCTGAGCCACCGACGGTCGGCCATGACTCCAACTTGAAATTGTACTTTAGCAATAAACTGGACCGTTTCCCAAGACTACATAAAGAAATCCGAATTTATGCTTATGAATAAGTAAATAATACTTATTAAGGACTCACTCTTTATCTTTCTGTGCGAGGGTTTTGTTCGCGTTGCTGGTTTGGATGTTGTATTCATCTTCGTGTCTCTTCATTTCACGTTGAAGATGCGTTATCATATCATCTTTCTATAATCATGTATATATTTTACTACGTAAAGGAAAACAAATTATGAAATTATATGAAATCAACATCCTTACCCTGTCCGTCTCATATTTGTGCCTGTCTATTTCCCTGTTGCTATCACCGAGGGCGGTGAGCAGGTCGTTGTTGCGGGCGTTAGCGGTCGCGAGCTGCGCGCGCACTTCCGTTAGCTCACCATCCACCTGCTGCTTCGCGCTCGTCAGGTATTCAACCAGCTCGCTGGAGTGGTTGCTCGACAGCGACACTTCACGTATTTTAAAACATTGTTTTTATAGTATATAACCTTTAAATTTTATCATATAAATTTACCGCAATGATTCCGAATTTATTTTTTTGTATCCCCAATCGCGGTCCCTATGCGGAGCAGACTCTCTATGCAAGTTGTTAAACTATCAAGATATATTCCAGAAATGAAACCTTTCTCTTGCAGGCCTTCAACTTGATGTTTGACCTTCTCGTCCTGCTGCACCTGCTTATGGCGCATCTCCCGTAGCTGCTCCGCGGAGCTGTTGAATGCTGTGTACAGTGTGGCGCCGTCCGCCTTGCAGCGCGACAGCGTCTCCTGCAGCCGCTCGCTCGACTCTTGCAGCACGTCGCAGATCTTACGCGTGAATGACAGTCTGCACGACCGCGATATAAATACTTAGCATACAAAGGAATTAATGCTTCCCATTATGTCAACCTGAAGAACCTGAAGGAAGGTGTAAAGAACCAGGAAAGATAGATTATGAAATAAATCGTCTTCGCTTCCCGTTCGGCAAGAAGATAGCATAAAGTTCTCTTAATGTTAACATTATTCAAGATCTGATATCAGAAATTATAACCAAAAAGTTAACATAAAGCTCTCTTATGAGCCATCTAGCGCCATCTTTTAGAGATCATTAAAAAGATATCAGAAAGATAACATTTTCATAAAGTTAACGTTTTTATGTTAAAATTAAGAGGCTAGTGTAAAATTAAAATCGACATGGTAAATAGGCTTAATTATTGTTTATTTGATAACACAATGAATAATAACGATATGACATACCAATATAAATAATCTTATTATTAAAATTATAAATACTTTTACGGCTCAAGTAATGATATAGGAGTTTTAAATGTTGGTGGTGGTTGCTGATCCTTTTGGCTCACGTACGTGGCAGGTGGCATTGGTATATTATTTATTCCGCTATCTGAAAATAAAGTGTTTTATTAATAAGGAACAAAATAATTATATATAATTGAACAACTTTATTTGTTACATACCCTCATTATCAGAAGAACTTGACGATGATATTATCCTCTTTCTACTTTTATGCCCGAATACTGAAACGTCACTTAAATATGTAAGAGCGTCTTAAATTATAAGACCACGCTTAAACTCCAATATGGAATTTTCGTAAGTCAGTTAAAGACGCATCTCAACTTTGATGCCACTCAAGTCGTACCATGCTTAAAGGCCACTCAATATCACATTTCTTATACTGGATCGTCACTCAACGACATTTTGCTGTCAAAAGAACTGTCATGTCGACTTAAGTACGCCAACAATTTAAGAGTGGTCGCGAGCTATCTTAAAAGTGAAAATCTAAGGTGTTAACATGTCGGTTTCATCATTATCATCGCTTTCGGACAATGAGAGGCCTAGCGTGTGTCGGCGAAACTTAAAGAAAATTAATGCGTTTGAAAAATACACGGATGCAGAGTTTCGTTCAAGGTTTCGCTTATCGAAAGAAACTGTTTTATATTTGGACTCCATATTTGGAAAAAGTATCGAGCCTTTGACAAGACGGAACAGAGCGTTGAGTTCAAAAGACCAAATTCTAATTGCCTTACGTTTTTATGCGACAGGCAGCTACCAACGAGTGATAGGGGATACATTCAATGTTGAACAAGCAACAGTAAATAGAATCGTGCATAGGATAACATCAAAGATAGCGGAGTTAAAAAGTATTTATATAAAAATGCCGACTGAACGAGAATATATCGGAATCGCAAATAGGTTTGTAGCGACATTTGTCTGCGCCCGCTTCGGCCTGCTCCGAACTTTTCTTCAATCGTTAATTGTATTATGTCTTACAGGTTTTACTCAATTGCTGGGTTTCCCAGAGTAGTGGGGGCAGTAGACTGCACTCATATAAAAATAAATTCACCAGGTATATATTCACCTATAACTACTAATTGTTACTAGATGAAAAAGTGTTTATTTTAAAAGGTGAGAAAAACTCATGTTTATGTTTACTTTTAGGAGGATCTAATTCAGAATTGTTCCGGAATAGAAAAGGATACTTTTCACTTAATGTGCAAGTAGTGTGCGACTCCAATTTAGTGATAAGAAACATTATTGCCAGATGGCCTGGTTCTGTGCATGATAGCACAATTTTTAATGATTCCCCTTTATGTGCTCAATTTGAGCGTGGAGATTTTGGCGCAATGGTACTTGTTGGAGATAGTGGCTACCCATGTCGACCCTACCTATTAACGCCACTATTAAATCCACGAACGCATGCTGAAGAAGCATACAATAACGCACAAATCAAAACGAGAAACCCAATTGAAAGGCTTTTTGGTATATTAAAAAGAAGGTTTCCATGTCTTCAAGTTGGCATGGGACTGAAGTTAAAAAATGTTCCACCTGTCATCGTAGCATGTGCAGTTTTACACAATATTGCACTTTCACAGAATGATGCAGTGTTAGAGGAGGACACAGATAACATTACAGAGGAGTCTGTAGATCAACCTATCAGCATCCAGTCCAATCAAAACTTTATTGTTAGGACAACATTAATTAACACACATTTCTCTTTTTGAACTTTCCTTTATTTTTACAAATCAAACTTTAATTTTCCATGGCTTTCATTAAAAGGATATGATAAAATCAGTGTTAAACCTTAAAATATTAGGTCCTTACATATGAAATTGGCGTTTTTCGTACTGGCCACTTTAATCACGAATTTCTCCTCTTTGGTAAGGAATTCCAAATTCAAACCATGATGGAAAAGCTAGCGGCTAAACAACCTAGGCTTGTCAATCGCTCCACGCCACTGCTGCTTCACGACAACGCTAGACCACACACTGCGCAACAGACGGCTACTAAATTAGAAGAGCTTCAATTGGAAAGTCTAAGACATCCTCCGTACTCCCCGGACCGTGCTCCAACAGATTACCATTTTTTTCGAAATTTGGATAACTTCTTGCAAGGGAAAAAATTCAACTCCGATGGGGCAGTCCAAATCGCCTTCAAAGATTTTATTGATTCCCGTCCGACTGGTTTTTTTAGTAAAGGGATCAATGAACTACCTATGAGATGGCAAAAGTGCATAGAAAATAATGGTTCATACTTTGATTAATTAAATATATTATATTAAAAAATATTCGACTTTTTGTTTCTCCCATACAAAACGCCAATTTCATATGTAAGGACCTAATATGTTAAAAGAATTGCAAAAAGTAGGAATCAATCTAAGAATGTTTATTTTTAAATGATTTTAGTTTATTTAATCTGAATGTAAGAATTTGCATCTCTAACTTATGTCTACTTATCATATTTCTGTATTCTAAATTAGCATTTCTTAGCTTCGCTTTAAAATATGCTTGCTTGACATCATTACCATGCCTTTTAAGAATCGTTTTTTTGATTTTTACTTTTCCTGAAAAAGTTTTAGCAATAAATATATTTAACAATATAATAACTATTTCTAAAACCTAAATAAAGTTTTAGTTAATCAAACTATGATTAGAGTCAATTATATTCACCGAGATTTGAGGTTTTGGTATTAGGTACATTTTGAGGTAAATCATTTGTAGTGAGGCAGTGGGTAAATTCATGGTTATCTGTAAAATGATTTTAATTAATATATTAAATTATTAGTAATTAAAGAATTGAATATTCCTATTTTTAAGAAAATGTAATAAAAATTACCAGATTTATTAGATGTAATTGTACAAGGCTTATTGCTTCGCTCCGAAAGTTTATTTTGAGAATCTAAAAAAATTAAGGAAATTAATAATAAATATAATAATAGAAGTAATGATTTCAAAAAATTGTAGAGTGATTTTATAACACAAGTCACCATTCACACAAACCAGTAAACATTTGATCACCATACATACTGCATATGCTCTGTACCAAACAACCGAGCCATAGTTTTAAAGAATAAAACCATAATATTATTTCCCAATTCTGCATTATTATTTGCATGTACATACCACTCAGTTCACTTATATTATCTGTGTTTGTGTGAATGATAAGCAAATTATCTGCTGCTCTTATTTCAATTTCATTACTAGTTTTTGCTTCATCACCTAAAAACAAACATTTTGATATATATAGTTACTATTATTTTTGCCAATAACATTTACAACCACCATGTACAACAGTTGTACAATGTTGAAACAAAAACTACATACATTTTAAAAACTTTTCTATCATATTTTAATAGCTGAATAGATATACTAATGTAATGTAATAACTGTAATATCAACCATAGCCATTACACTACACTAACCAAAATATAATGCAGCATCATCATATACATTGGGCAGAGGCTGCACTTGTGTAGCTACCATAGCTAAAACTTGTGCATCTTGTTCTGTAAGTTTACTTTTATAAGCACCACCACCAGTAAGACTTATTTCTTTCTATGGAAAGATGAAAAGAATAGCTTATTATTATGGATTCTTTTACTTTATAATAAATTAAAATAAACATACTTTATCCATAGCTGCCTTCTTTTTAATTTCCTTAGTTTTTTCATAAAATTGAAGCCGCTAAAAATTAATGGGTATTAAATAAATAATAGTTATTGAATATTTATGTTCTAAACATTTAGCTTGAGAGCAATATAATCTTTTCCTACATTGATTTCAGCAAAATTCTTCTTCGACCGTTGCTTAATATTTTCATATAAGTGTCGGAGTTGTTGCCAAGTCCTGGTGCCACTCACAGCTACGGAGTTATACTGCTGGCACACAGAGTCCCAACTATTTCTTTTCTTTGAAATAATAGACGCATTCGTCTCCTTATTTTCTAGAACATCCTTATATCTACAAAAAAATATGTTCATACAGTAATGAATGGCATGATATTAAAATTTTAAAACAAATTTCAATGCTTACTTGTTTACGAGGTTTAAAAGAATCTCTTTTTCAAATGTCGTGTAATTACATCCCCTTTTTTTCTTTTCTTCCATAGTCAAAACTGCTTAAAAAGTGTCTTGATGATATTAAAATTTATTAAAATTTTAATTCAAACTTTCAAAATATGAATTAAACGTCGCGCCGTTAACTTGTCAAAACAAAACGCCAGATGCTTTCCATTCTACAAAAGTAAGGTCAATTTTTTTTATTTTTTTATTTAAAAATAATTTAAACAGAAAGGATATTTTTAACAACCTTCTTTGATTTTTGAGTATTTATAGTATTTTTATTTTTATTTTCTTTACTATTTGGGAATGAATACGTCTTACAACTATAGGTTGTCCAAGCCATGCTGCGTGAAACGGATACGTAAAGTGAATTTTAAGAAAACGTAATCGAGAACAAGTATTTTTTATACACTCTTTGACCGAAAACAAAGGATGTTGCCATGACGTAAAAATAATACGTCTACTTACGGAATCACGCGCTTACATGTCTTGATTTGCGTTTGTGTATACCACTTAAATTTTGACGTCTGTTAAATTGTAAGCAATGCTTACGAAAGGAGATATTTAAGTAACGTTTCAGTATTCGGGCATTAGTTTCTTACTTTTACATATTGTGTTGAATCCTAAAAAAACATCAAATTAGAAATTGAAAATATTCATTAAATTTTAGCGCATTCTAAATTTTATTTGACACTTTTACAAAGACGATGCTGATAAGTTTTTTTTTTTTTTATTATGTATGAATGTATGAATTAAATGAACAAAATTGTATACAAATGTTTAAAGTTAGAAATATTTTAAAAAGTAAAATATTTAAACTGCATTTAATTAAAATAGCGACGAGCATCGTCTTACAACAATTTTAAATAATTTAATTAGTTATAAAATATAAAAAAATGTGTTTATAACCTATATTCATACTTACAAGTTTATTTGTTCGGCAATTAAATTCTTGATAACTAACTGAATAATAAGAATCACAAATACTATTAATTATAGTTTCAACCAGTATGTTAAGTCAAAAATAATACGTTTATGTTGTAATAATTGAATAAAACCACTTAGCAATGCCGAACGAATTACGATGCAATTCACGCTTGTCAACAATCACTCTTTAATGGATGAGTGAGAGGTCCGTATAGAACAAAATGGCCGCTGTTGTCGCGAAAAGTACTAACAATTCAATTTTTCGTATATTTCAATTTCGAATTATTTTTGAATTGAACACCAAATTTATTTTTGAAAAAGTAACAAATTAGAATTGTTTTTTAAAAATGATTATTAAGGAAATTCAATAAATCTGAAAATTTTTTAAAGTTTTATTAACAAAAAAATATGTTCTCGAAAAGTCATCATTTAGTTATCATTGAGATTGCTTTAAAATGACATCGGCAAAAAGTTATCGAAAAGACAACATTTTGCTGGTCTCTAAAAGTCAACATGTTTCAGACAACATTATGTCATCTTTCTGACTTTTATGCCGAACGGGTTAGTTTTTGTAATTTTTTTAAAAAACTATGAATTAAAAATTACTTGTTGAGTATCTCAGGTCGATGTCTCAGCTCTTCCTGGTACTTAGCGTTGGCGGCCTCATGCTGCATATGCACCTCAGCCATGTTCTGCTGCAGTCTCTCATGGTTGTCTTGCACTTGCTGCAACTTCTCCTTCAATTCCCAGTACGCGGTGTCTTGAGCAACCTTTATAATGGTTGATGACAATGACCATCACTTCATTTGCCGTTTCAAAAGATTTATTTAATCAATAAGAGCTAAGATTAATTTTAAAAGTGTTTTTTTTTTTGTAAAACAACGAAGAAATAATAAAGTAAATCATGTATATGTTCAACATACAAAAACATATTGAACGTCAATATGTAATAATGTTTTTTAAAAAAATGTTGCGGTAGTGAAAATTCACAGTTTACGAAACCCTACCTTTGACTTTATAATTTTTTCCTTATCTTCAGTGACTTTCTCCCGTAACTTGTCTGCATCCGTATCATCCGTATTTGCAAACTTTGTAATATCATCGATATCCATTGTTGTAAATAAAAATGTTTTGGATAAGTTTTAACGATTACTGAATGGGGCAAAATACTTTGAATTTAAAATGGCGGGATACTAGCTTTACGTTTTTTTTTTTAATTTAAAATGCTTTTTGACTTAAATAATATGGCCAGATTCGAATTTAAAAATAATAATTGAAATTGGTAAACAAAGAAAATATTTTATGGCATACAATGGCTGTTAATGACAGCCGGTATATGTTTATCGAATAATATAATAATATTAATAATGTGATACAAAAAAAATTATAACGTGTAATGTGTTACTTATTTATTTATTTTTAACTTAAATGTTTTTTTTAATTTAATCGTTTCAAAATTAATTTTAAGTAAACAAATCAATCTATGGAAACTTTTATTGTTTGTCTGTGCATTTCTGGATGGTTTAGTCTGTGACACAGACTTCCGTGAGAATGTCATTTTTTTCGCTCGCGGGAGCACGCGGCACGCGCGGCAACAATTTTGTAACTACCAACTTATTTGCAGTTTAATTATTATTTGTTGTCTAATTGAACCAGTAAATAGTGGTTAGCATAACATATATGTATGTTGTAATTGAAGAATTTGATATAATCCGTTATACACTGGATAAAAAAAAGACGACTCGAGAATTTAGAAACCTCAGTGCAAGTTCGGAAGTTTACATAATTTATACAGGAATGTTTTAAACTGCCTGAATGGCTCGAAGAGTCAATATCTCGGCCGAGATCACCCTAAAAAAAATATACATGTATATATATAAAAAAGAGAGACTTCGAGAAGGAGGTCAATCGCCGAATCCGACTTGGATGGGCAGCGTTCGGGAAGCTACGGGGTATCCTCTCGTCCCAAGACTTACCGCAGTGTCTCAAGACGAAAGTCTACGACCAGTGTGTGTTGCCAGTGTTGACCTATGGAACTGAGACGTGGCCCCTCACTGCGGGCAACATTAGGCGGCTCAAAGTCACAGAAAGGGCAATGGAGAGGGCAATGCTCGGAATCTCTCTGCGTGATCGCATCAGAAATGATGTGATCCGCAGCAGAACCAAAGTAACCGACATTGCCCAAAGAATTGTAAACCTTAAGTGGCGATGGGCCGGCCATATTGCCCGCAGAACGGACGGCCGATGGGGCCGCAAAGTGCTGGAATGGCGGCCACGTACAGGTCGACGCAGCGTGGGCAGGCCTCCCGCAAGATGGACCGATGATCTGGTCAAGGTTGCGGGAGTATCCTGGATGCGGGTTGCACAGGACCGATCATCGTGGCGATCTTTGGGGGAGGCCTATGCCCAGCAGTGGGCGTTACGAGGCTGAATGGATGGATGGATGGATGGATATATAAAAAAAAGGGAAATTAATATTTAACGATAATAAAATGGCGGTGGAACCAAATCACGCGTCACTGCGTGGAGTTTAGGAAGAATCTGCAGCGCAACCGACGACCCACTACCAACGTGCCGAAAAAAAGGAAGCAGGTTCGGACCCACGGGCAACCCATTTTTTTGTTCGTATTTTTTTTTGTCTTTAGTTATTTTTTTTTTTTTTTTATACCATTTTCTTTTTTTTATGTTAGTGGTCGTTATTTATTCAAATCATATAATAAGTAACGCGACAAACGTGACATAATTAAACAACGATGTGAAACTAATTAATTCTGCCGCAGTGGCGCGGGCGCCGCGGCGTCCAGCCCGATCTCCCACCTCCGTGAAGTTGGCCCCCTCACTTTAATTTTTTTAACTTTTTTTTATGCAAATCGTTTGAGAATCGTTTGAGAGGGTTTGAGAGAAAAGAAATATCGTTTGAGAGTTCCTACTTTCTCCGTAAAAACAATTTCAAATTCTAGTGTGAAGTTGGCCCCCACACTTTACATTTTTTTCTTTTTTTCAATGCGAATCGTTAGAGAGTCGTTTGAGAGACATTAAGAGAAAAGAAATATCGTTTGAGAGTTTTTACTTTTTCTGTAATAAATATTTTAATTCTGGGCATCGAAAGTTACAAATCGATTTTCCTTTTTTTCCGAATTAAATATGGCAATCATGCACTTGGACGTTTCAAATTTATTGTGTAGGTAGAGAATGGTAAGAGAGTGATTGAGAGAAAAGAGAAATCGTTTGAGAGTTAATACTTTTTCTGAAATATATATTTCAATGTCGGAATCGAAAGTTACAAATCGATTTTTCTTTTATTACGAATTAAATATGGCAATCATGCACTAAGACGTTTCAAATTTATTGTGTAGGTAGAGAATGGTAGGAGAGTGATTGAGAGAAAAGAGAAATCGTTTGAGAGTTAATACTTTTTCTGAAATATATATTTCAATGTCGGAATCGAAAGTTACTAATCGATTTTCCTTTTTTTCCGAAATAATTATGGCAATCATGCACTTGGACGATTCAAATTTATTGTGTAGGAAGAGAATGCTTAGAGAGTGATTTAGAGAAAAGAGAAATCGTTTGAGAGTAAATACTTTTTCTTAAATAAATATTTCAATATCGGAATCGTAAGTAACAAATCGATTTTCCTTTTTTCCGAATTAAATATAGCAATCATGCACTTAAACGATTCAAATTTATGGTGTAGGTAGGGAATGGTAATAGAAAGATTGAGAAAAAAGAGAAATCGTTTGCGGGTTAATACTTTTTCTGAAATATATATTTCAATGTCGGAATCGAAAGTAACAAATCGATTTTCCTTTTCTCCGAATTAAATATGGCAATCATGCACTCAGACGATTCAAATTTATGGTGTAGGTAGGGAATGGTAATAGAAAGATTAAGAGAAAAGAAAAATCGTTTGAGAGTTAATACTTTTTCTGAAATATATATTTCAAGGTCGGAATCGAAAGTAACAAATCGATTTTCCTTTTTTCCGAATTAAATATAGCAATCATGCACTTGGACGTTTCAAATTTATTGTGTAGGTAGAGAATGGTAATAGAAAGATTAAGAGAAAAGAAAAATCGTTTGAGAGTTAATACTTTTTCTGAAATATATATTTCAAGGTCGGAATCGAAAGTAACAAATCGATTTTCCTTTTTTCCGAATTAAATATAGCAATCATGCACTTGGACGTTTCAAATTTATTGTGTAGGTAGAGAATGCTTAGAGAGTGATTGAGAGAAAAGAGAAATCGTTTGAGAGTTAATACTTTTTCTGAAATATATATTTCAATGTCGGAATCGAAAGTAACAAATCGATTTTCCTTTTTTCCGAATTAAATATAGCAATCATGCACTTAGACGATTCAAATTTATGGTGTAGGTAGGGAATGGTAATAGAAAGATTGAGAGAAAAGAGAAATCGTTTGAGAGTTAATACTTTTTCTGAAATATATATTTCAATGTCGGAATCGAAAGTAACAAATCGATTTTCCTTTTCTCCGAATTAAATATGGCAATCATGCACTTAGACGATTCAAATTTATGGTGTAGGTAGGGAATGGTAATAGAAGGATTAAGAGAAAAGAAAAATCGTGTGAGAGTTAATACTTTTTCTTAAATAAATATTTCAATTTTTGAGATTTGTAAGTTTTTGAAAATCGATTTGTTACTTACGATGCCCAGAATTAAAATATTTATTACAGAAATAGTAAAAACTCTCAAACGATATTTCTTTTCTCTTAATGTCTCTCAAACGACTCTCTAACGATTCGCTTTGAAAAAAATAAAAAAAAGTAAAGTGAGGGGGCCAACTTCACACTAGAATTTGAAATTGTTTTTACGGAGAAAGTAGGAACTCTCAAACGATATTTCTTTTCTCTCAAACCCTCTCAAACGATTCTCAAACGATTTGCGTAAAAAAAAATTAAAGTGAGGGGGCCAACTTCACGGAGGTCAAAATTTCGCGCGTTGTTTATGGAATGCGGAACGTGTTTTCCCGTAAATATCGTTCCTGAAATATTATTTTGCACAGTTTTATTTACATATTTAATTAAGCTTGGTAATGCGCCCTTAATAACAAATTCACAGAAATATTCTATTCTTAAAATGTGATAAAAACAAATCGTTTTCAATAGTATTCATAATGAGCTCAGGGAATGTAAGACAAGATAATTTTGAACCTAATTCGTTTGGTAAGTTTAATTTATATTGTATGCCTATGTTTTCTATGTGTTCTTTTAAATTTTCTGAGCTGATGTGAAATCCCAAAATTCTTTACTATTTTCAGTTCGGAAAGCGACGAAAGGTAAAATGTCTGAGGACAGTGCAGAAAATTTAACAGTTAAAAAACGGCCTAAGCCAAACAGCAAAAGCGAAGACAGCAAGCCTAGGTTTGTATCGATTATAATTTCTGAAACAAATTTTCAATACTATGTACATTGTAATACTCTTAATATATTCTATAAAGTATAAAAATAAATTAACTAACCATATATATTATTACAGTAAAACTGGAAAAACGACTGAAGTAGAAACTGATCCTGCTGTATTGCAGAGACGACAAAAACAAATTGATTATGGAAAGAATACCATAATTATATTAAGGAAGTACCCATGTAAGTTTACTTGTACATTATGATTATGTTGTGTTGATCATTAATTAAATTGATTCTTAAATCTTTTTAAAATTATTTAAATTTCAGAGAAACACGGGGAAAAGAAGATCCAAAAACGCCTGATAAATATACAAAATACAGTTGTAGGTCATGGGATGCACAAATTAAATTATGGAGGATCAAATTACACAAGTATGATCCAAACGCAACTAGCAAGACTGAAGATGTTGAATCAATTAAATGTGAATATGATTATGAATCTGATTGAATGTTCATTCTGTACTACTGATAATTTCCACTACCCAAACACTTATATGAAAACTTATTGTTATATCTATTTTTAAAACAAAATGAAAGCAAGAAGGCCTTTGGCAGTAGAAACTATTAGACTGTATGCCAACAAGAATATTTGTGTAATGTAAGAATGATTTTTTTCAGTTCTAAAAGATTAATGAAAAAAATGTCATCATATTAATTTTTGTATTGGAGTAATAGAACATGTTTTGTATGTAAATGTTAAAGCAGCACAGATTCATGGTAAATAACATAACTTTTTTTTACACTCAATTGATTATATTTGTGGGACAATTATGGTATTTTTCTTACATACATTGACATATTTAATATAATTTTACATTGATACATATAATTTGATTTTATTTTGGGTTTGGGAAGTATATCCCGACTCTAGTTTACAAATATGTGTGTGTTATATATTGTAGCTTAATGATTATTGTAATTAGGATTAATGTTAATACACATATGTACCATTATACACTCTAGTATTTTCTTTTGAAGTCAGCTATTGTATATTTTAAAGAAAGTCTTGCTCATAGTAAACAAAGAAATATACTTGTTAAAAGATATCAAATACTAGCAAGGATATAACTATAACCAATTAATATTACACATCTAATTTTTTTTATAGGTTGGCAACTATATAAAACTCACCTTAAGCAATAATTGAAAATTTGGATCTAGAAACAGATACTAAATTGTTTTATAGGTTTACTAGAGTTCTTTTACTAGAAAACTCTTGCTTGATGTTTACATATATTTGGGTAAATTAATTAAATGTCACAAGTGATTCTGTTCCTTTTTATTAATTATTCATCTGATGAAGCGAGTTGTTTACATGCAATAAAAAACCAAAATTTATGAGAGTAACTTTATTTGTAGCAGGTTAATTATTAATTAAGTCATTGGCAGATCCACTCTTTTTTTTTTTTTCAGGAAAAAAATAACACTATTTACAAATTAATGTTCGCCAAACCACTCACGTGGTTTGTAGGCGTCGCACCTTTTCAACTTTCCAAACACATAAATATAATCTTAATTAAATACAATTTTAAACTAACGCTATCAAGTTATTTCTTATTTACATATTTATTGCTGAGCTTTCAATCAAGAACAATTCATTGTTGATTGAAAGCTACAGCAGCATATTTTTCAATGTTTGCTTCAGTGAGCCCCTACTATTTACAGAACTATTCACAATTGAACTACGAACTAGTAAAGGTCTTAAGAATTTATTAAAAAGCTTTGGAGACAAGTATTCTCTGGTTCGTTCGCCGTAATAATTATAAGCTCTGGCTTCGCGTACGTTACCCGCAGCGACAGCCCTCGTGTTATAATTATTAGTAATTACTTCTACATCCGTAACCTTTTCATTTTTATAGTATAACTGTAACATTATTAGGTAGTGTGTTTTTTTATCAATAGGTAATATCTGACATTCTTTAAAGAGTTTATAATAATCGTGTTTATATTTATCTTTAAATTTTTTATATACAATTAATTTCAATAAACGTAACTGTATATTTTTAATTTGATCTGTATAAGTTTTAAATGTTAACCCGTATGAACTTAAACCATAACTTATCACTGAATCTGCTAACGCATAGTATACCATGAACATAATATCTTTACTAACCACTCTTTTGAGCTGATATAATTTAGCCAAAACAGCTCTTAATCTGTTACAAACAGTATTTATATGCGGTCGCCAGTTAAAACAGCTATCTAACGTCAGACCTAAATACCGAAAAGTAGTAACACAGTCTACCCTTGGACAGTTACACCAATTCTGGTCGCTGCGGTGGAAGCAGTCAAATGAGTGGCCAATGACATGAACCCCATGTATTGCAGCCTTCTTTGCATTCCTATTGTAGGGTGAATATATATGCATAGACTTTGTCTTCGCTATATTTAATAGTATGCCGTTATCGTGCGCCCATTGAACCACTCGATCAAAATCATTCTGCATCAATCTTTCCATACTCTTCAAATCTCTGCCAGCCACCAACAAGCACATGTCGTCTGCATACATGTACACCCTACAATTCTCGACCACGTTGACCACACTATTTACGTGCATGATGTACCCAACCGGCCCGAACACTGAGCCGGTTGGCACACCGAGCACTACACCCGCCTCTGCTCCCCTTATCCCATTAACAACCGTATACATTGACCTTTCTTTGAGGTAATTGTGGAAAAATCTATTGATGGGACCACTGATACCACATTCTTCCATGGCCAGTAGTAATTGGTTATGCTGTAAGGTGTCAAATGCCTTTTTGAAGTCCACAAAAAGTGCTATGAGCTGATTGCCCTCACTTAATTCTTTATTGACATAATCGGTGAACTGCCCAAGAGCAGTGTCAGTGCTTCTTCCCTTTCTAAATCCGTGCTGACTGTCACTTATAATTTGATGCTTTTCTAAAAATGTACTAATCTGTGGTACAATAACTTTTTCAGCAATTTTATTGATTACTGGCAAAATAGCAATCGGTCTATAATTGGTATAATCTAAGTGATTACCTTGTTTAAATATAGGCCTTATGACTGCCTTTTTTAAACCGTTAGGATAGATCCCCTTCAAAACACACATATTTATAAGTTTACATAATACAATACTAATGTCATTCTTTACTGTTTTTAAGTCCTCAACTCTAATTTGATCCCACCCCGGTGATTTATGACAATCTAAACTATCAATAATTTTTATCACTTGATCAGCTCTGACATTGTTAAATCTAAATGATACATCACTTTTCTTTACATAACTATTTCTATCTAAAAATTTACAATCACAATTATGCTTTATTTTTACTATTTCTTCTGTAAATGTTTTAGAAAAAGTGGTGCATATATTATATAAATTATCTGTCATCCCTAAATATTTCATTATTGTGTCATCTACGGATAGTTTTTCCCTACCTAACCAATTATTAATATGTTCCCAAACTTTTTTACAGTCTCCCTTACACTTAGCTAACTGATCCTTTCTATATTTATTTTTAGCAGCATTAATTGCCTTATTCACAATGTTTCTATATCTAGTGTACTCCAACCTTAACACCATAGAAGTTGGGTCAGCTTTCCATTCTCTGAACAGTTGATTTTTTTTTGTTATTTTTTTAATTAAGCTATCATTTACCCATGGCTGCCTTGGTCTGCCGCGTTTAACCCTTGACGGTACCGAGCATTCAGAATAAATAGAACTAAAAGTATTACAAATTGTACTATACAATAACAACGGGCAGTCAATAGACAACATCCCTTGCCAATCTACATCAGTTAATTTTTTCTTAATCCTAGTATTATCTAAAACATTTCTTTTTGCCTTACTATTAGTTTTATATAAACTCGACAAACTTTGTAATCTTACGCTAATGAGATAATGATCAGATATATCACAGGCGAACGTGTGCGCCTCTTCAAACTTAATAATATTGTTAGTCCGTACCCAGATGTGGTCAATGCAAGACGTCTGCAGGCGGCCGTCCGCGATCGCCGCACGCGTCGTCGCCGTGGCCGGGATGACGCACTGCAGTCCGTAGCCACACAAAGTGGTTTTATATTCATTCATTGTAGCGCACTGATGTTTACGCAGCAGGTCCAAATTCATGTCTCCAATCAGTACCACGGCCTCTGACTTGGGTATGCCTGCCAGGATTGCATCTAGGTGTTTGTTGAAATGTAGTTTGTTTTTATTGGGGGGTCTATAGACAGCAATTATATGATTTAAGTTATGTCCAATCTCAAGTTTACCATGTGTAATTTCCGCCGAGTCCATTATAATGTTATTGGTGTGAAAGTTTAATTTTTTGAGCGTGTATATAAGAACTCCTCCCCCTCTTTTATTCTGCCTTGTGTACATATAACTATCATAATTATTTATTGTATACAGAGAAGATTCACTTTCCTGAATATTTATCTCAGTTTCAAAATGTCAGTACAAAATCGATGTAATTATCTTTAATTACATCGATTTTGTACTGACATTTTTCTACCAATATCATTAATTTGTTGAAGTTTTTTCTTAACGACCGAATATTTAAATGAATTATATCAATCTCACGGTTCTCGGGTTTACTAAGAATGTAGTTACTCCAGCTTATGATATTTTCGTATTCTACGAATTTAAGTTCTTCATCAACTATTTCTAATAAATTGAATTTTATTTATTAAATATTACACAGTGTGGCGCGGCCCTTAGGTGCATTATGTTGTGTCGCTGCTTACGGTTTCATTGCGAGTCGCACATTTTATCAATCGAGTAATATCCTCCTGTGACCTAATAGCATAAATTTTTTTATTTACTTCACTAGCCTTTACTAAAATTTTTGAATTTTGTACCCATATATACTTATACATTGGTTTCAGTTCTTTCTTTGCCAACCAAAAAATCTGTCGTAAATGTTTACTCAAGTCCTCATTGATATATATCCTACCAACATTACGGTCGCAGTAGATATCGTCGTTGGTTATGACTTGTTTACGTTGCTTGAGCCACTGTTCGCGCGCTGATTTTGTGCGCAGCGTAATTACGATAGGCAGCGGCCGAGATTGTTTGTCGGGTTTTTCTTGTCCTACCCTCTTAACTTCCTCGATATCTTCCATTGGCATTCCTACTTTTTTTGATAAAATAGTTATCACACTTTTTAAATCTTCGTTACCCTTTCTTTCTAAACCCACTATTTCTATGTTTCTCTCTTTCTCCTTTTGCTCCATATCGACAATCCTCTCTTCCAGTGCCTTATTACGTTTTTCTAAGTATTCAGCTTGTTGTTCTAGATATTTTATTTTATGTTCAGACTTTTTCTTAAACTCAAAAAGTTCCTGGTATTTCTCAGCATAAAAATCTACCGTTGTTTTCATGTCTTCCAGGCTTCTTTCAATTCTAAACACCACTCCCAGTTTGTTGTTTACTTCCATTATAAGTTGCTCAATTGGTACCGAGCTACCGCTGGTTTTGTCACATTCTGACTCGCTAACGCAATCCGCCATACAAAGATCGCACATCTCATTTTGTAAAAACTGAGTATTGTTTTTAACACACTTCTTATGGAATACCCCTTTACATTCCCCTTTGCACTTTAACACGTCTTCTTTACTTGTAGAAACAAATTGTTTGCACTTTTTACACTGTACCATGATTATTTTTTCTTTTTTTATTATTTATTTGCGTATAGACACGTCCGAACGCGGTGCGCGGGCGCTCGACTTTCTGGTTAAAATATCACGAGCTTGTTTTACAATTGGGTTATTTTTGTTTTCTGTCACCAATGCATGTAATTTATCCATGTATTCTTCAATATTTCCTTCAGTTGCACCACTTGCTCCATCTGCAATATATGGATTTTTTTTAAATAGCTATAGGAAACAAAATTACCAAGAAGAAGGTAACTTTAATCCTAAAACTATCCATTAAAAACACTCTATAACATGAATTATAACTTGGTTTCCACTGCAGCAATATTGGTTTTGACATTTCTCACATTCTTTTTTTTTTACCTGATTTTGCCAAAATAGCGAAGCAACCATTGCCCTACCCTGCCTATCTTTAATCGACATTAGTGGGGACACACAGAAAGAAGATATTTCATATTGCAATACATCCCTACCCATCCCTTATAGAAAGAGGACTAAAATTATGCCTCCAGGGGCACAGTCATTAGATGAAAAGTGGAATTACTTCCACTTAACAACTGTTGTTTGTGTGGTTGTGGTATTTTGCTATTCCAGCGGACTATTAGTGCAAAAGATTTTATTGCAGGCCCTACTACTGGTGTGTCTATGAAAAATAAGTCTTAGTCTACTTTTACATTAAATTTTGATTTCTGCAAAGAAAAGACAATAGGTAAATAAGAAAGTGTTAGTACTTTGTAATGGTATCGCAAGTGACTGTAGGGCGTGTACTAGGGCTGCGACAAGCGCTCGCCGGTGTGCAACTAGCGCTGCTGTGCGCTCCGCTGCTGCAGTTGTCTCTGCACGCAGTCGTGTTGTCGCTGCACTCACTTCCTCAGCATGTCTTTGAAGTATTGCATTCTGGGATACAATAACAAAATAATTAACTAATGAGCTAATTGTTGCTAATATTAAAAGTGTAAGTTGGATTTATACATTATGTTATGTCTTAGACAAAATTGATGTATAATTTTTTAGTTCCTTGATCCTTGACTAAGCTGTATAAAAGCCTACAAAGCTCACCAGTTTCCGAGGTGAGAGATAGGACAAGTTATTAGAAGCAGAACTTTATTCTTACCTGTTGTTCGTAATCAGAGTTTGCTTTCCTTAGTTGCCTAAGTTCTGATTCCCTCAGTTTGTTGTGTTGAAGAAACTGATCAGTGAAAATAGGTATATCTGTATCACCACCATTCAAATCATCAACCTTTAAAAGAATAACAATGTATTAGAACTTCAAAATATAAATGATTTTTGATAATAAATTAAAATTACAAGTAAAAATTAGTCAAACCAGGAACTAAATGAATACAGAAAAATGCGTTACAATTCTAAAATGTAAGCTCAAACTTACCATTGCTGGAGTAATGCATGGCTTAGGCCGTGGTGGAGTTGGCTGTCTTGTTGCAACAATAGGAACATTTTGTGGTTGTACAACATGTTCGCAATAGGTTGAGGTGCACCTATAAAATTATTTCAAAATTGAGATAATTGCTCTATTCCATAGATACATTATATTTATCATTATACTTTACCAGGAACTATATTCTGTTGGTTTGTTTCACTAGGGGGATTATGCTTAACTTTTTTAGTAGCAAGTACAGGATCTTTTTGTTCCATTTGTTGTTTATGGAATTCTTTATATGCATCTGTCTTTTTATATTCAGCCCATTCTTTTATGTATCTGGAAAAGAAGAAAGGATTTTAATTATTTCTTAATTG
Source organism: Papilio machaon (assembly GCF_912999745.1). Lineage (NCBI taxonomy): Eukaryota > Metazoa > Arthropoda > Insecta > Lepidoptera > Papilionidae > Papilio > Papilio machaon. Next base: position 8,725,555 of record NC_060015.1, on the reverse strand, counting down.
TGTGTACACTTGCATTAGAAAATTAGAATTTTATTTCTAATCTAACCGTTCTTTGTCTTGATCTGCAGCATCAAGATAATGTTGTTTCTCTTCAGTGGGCAATTTACTCCATTCACTGGCCAACTGGCGCGTCAGCTCCGCAAAACCTAGTTCTGGTTGTTCAGCTCTCAGTTGGTCCCTGCACTCATTTAGGAACCTAACATAGCCTGCAATATTATACAACATGTATATGTACATGACATACAAGTACAAAATTACTACTGTATTACAACTATGTTTAAATAAATAAATAGATAATAAAAAATTATGAAAGATTTTATAAATTTTCTTACCAGTAAGTGGTTGTCTTGGAGCTGTAACATCGCGTGGAACCTTAAGTTTGCGTTTTTTTGGCTTTTTCGGAGATGGTTTTTGTGGATCTTTTACAATAGCTACATTTGATCCAGGGTCAGGATCGTTTTCATTATTCGAAGGAGGAATCGTCGATTGTAACGTTTCTTGTTCGTTGCATGTTTTTGTTGTATCTTCAGTTTTGATAATTTGCAACTCAGATGGCTGCACAGGCTCTGACTCCATTGTTTTTAATCAAATTATCGTGGGTCTTGTATTATTAATTCATTAATTAACTAGGGGTAAATATTGGATTCCAATTAATTATGACAAATAATACAATGACAATGACACAATAACATTTTTTTCCGTACTCTTAAAATTTTCCACTTATCGTTACAAAATAAAATAAAATAATATTTTCTTAATTAAAATTAAATGGAACTACTATAAAATTATTTCGGTGACAGGCATCTATTTATTTGATTATTTTACTCGGAATAAAGGTTAATTAACGTAGACAAAACGGTTTCGCCTTTCCCACTTAAAAAAAAAATTGGCAACACTGTTTAGGTAATCTGACATATTTGTCTCATATGTTAAAATAAAAAAAAATGTTAAAATTCTGTCAGGTTACTTCGGTTTGCATTTGATTTTTCAATCGCATTTATTAATTTGAGAAATATATGCTAAAAGGAGATAGTAATTGTAAAAATTACTTTCTACAACAAGGAATAATGCCTGTCTGTATAACTATGTAATTTATAATTTAAACAGATACAAAATATCATGGTAAGAAAGTAGTTTATAAGTAATAATTTATAGTTTAATTTTTATTGTAATTGAAAAATACGTGGTTCCTAATTCTTCAATATATTTTTTACAGGATAATTTCGGGGTTGATGAGGCATTAGCCTCATTAGAGATGTTGATGTGTGAGTTTTTTGCACCATCTACAAATAATTTTCGGAAAAGAGAAATAGAGAGCATGCTTGAAAATTTTTCCAATGGAAGGGGTTCTTGGAAACATTGCTTATTATTTCTCCAGAAGTCTCAGAACCAATATGTACAAATGTTTATTTTAACTACTTTGGAGGTAAGAAAATGTAAACAACCTGTTATATAGGTCACTAGTCTATTTCATTCTATTCATATTTTTGATGTGTGCCAAAAATATAAGAATTCTTATTTCCTATTGTTGATTATTAATTTATTTATTTTTTCTTTGGTATTACACAGTTAATGAACAATTTTTTTGTACTATCTAGACATAAAAATATACTTATTGATTGATTTCAGAATATTATAAACAAACTATGGATTAGTCTGTCCGAAAATGAAAGAACAGAAATTAGATTAACACTATGGAATGAACTTATGGCTAAGCATGAAGTGATGCTGTACTTCATCAGGAACAAACTAGCTTCTCTGATGATTGCAATTGCTCGATATGATTGGCCCCATGAATATCCTGACTTTTTTACCAATATTGTTGAAGTATGTATTAAGTAAATTGCTGGAATTTATGCTCCATAAGCATTGCAAATATAGAATTCGCATATAAAAAAAAAATTATGTTAAACTTTTCTGGGTGACATAGTTAAGCAGTTTTGGTACTCTCAAATTTTGCCCTCTATTATCTTACACCATAATATGCTGCTTAATTTTTTCTGCTTAATTAAGGATGTACCATGTATTATAAGAACAAGCTTATCAGTGGTATACCCCGCCGTACGCAATTAGAGCGACTAATGCTAAAAGGAATGCCGCAAATGCTGTCAGCTCTTAGCGGTAAATCTTATGTCATTTTTCACATTTATGTTAGAGTCGTTTTTATTAGACATACAATATGTATTTTTAGATATACTGGAAAAGAACGCGCAAAAGGAAGGCCAGTCAAATCCTCCACCATCACCCACAAGTGGTTTTCCACAAACATCTGCGTTGCCCGATTTATTGGCTAATGCACATGATGTATGTGCTTCTGACAAGTATTTGTGTTCTGACAAGTTGTTTGTTTTCAATAATTAAAGTAATGATTGGTAATGCAACTAATTTTTTTATTTAATATTTGAGAATTGTTAAAATAAAAATATAAAATCATGTCTAAGACTAATTATTATTTACAGAGCTCTAAATATGGAAATAGTTGTGAAATGTTTAACAACATTACAACATTTCTCATGGCTGCCGCTGTCTTCGCATGTACCAGCATCTCTGGTTACAACAGTGTTTTACTGGGGCAGTATAGCAACACAGACACAGGTATGTGCTAGATTTTTAAAATACAGTTTTTCAATTATCCTTCATCCTAATATAATGATTATATATCATTCTACTTTCTACGTTATTTGATGAGCAATTAAAAAATTTAAAAGTGCAAATGTTATTAGTCTTGCCAATATCTTTTTATGCATTTACAAAAACCAACCTAATTTTTTTATTGCCAAAATATTAATTCAATTGTATATATCTATTTTTCTAAGGAAACAAGTGGGATGCCATTATATTTTTGTAGAGATGTTTAGATAGGGAAACTCAGGATATGAGCTTGTATGTAACATGTACAGTCAGCTACATAAATATGTATAGATATACAACATTAGAAACTTGTGCAGGCCTTTGTTTCAAAAATAGGTATGTATTCATAGTCAGAAGCATAGGAACACAGATATGTGCATACATATATTTGAAACGGAAGATGTATACAAGTTTCTGAAGCTTTGTATGTGTATTAGATATATATGTAGCTGATTGTATTGTGTATGTTAGAGTGGAGAGGCAGCGCTGGCTGGTCTGGGTGGGGTGTGCGAGCTATTGTACCGGCGATACGCGCCGCCCTCCTCTGCGGCAACTGCGCTGCGTCTGCACCATTGCTCGCTGCGCCTACTGCGACATCTCACACACGCCTCCCATCACTCACTCTACCAAGCACATCATGAGTATGTACACACTAATCATGTTAAGTTTCGCACTGCGAGACGCGACGCGACCGCGAAGTCCTTAGAATAAACACTCGCCCTGAAGATGGACCCCCAATGGGTCCGAAACTAGTCGGTGCCGTCGCCGGACGATCACACGTGAGTTAAGCTGTTTCTTAATGAATTTAAGATTATTTTTTGATGTTGATACTTAGTGACATTAACCAATTCAATTCTCAAATCTCTTTAGTTTCTTAAAATTTCAAACAGTTGTTATTTTTACTATTTTAAGTATTTTTTATTTAGGTGTGGTTAAATTTTCAAGAGTTCAGTTAAATTTACGTTTGTAAAAAATTTTAATTTTTATTTATGTTGCACTGAATTATTGTTTATTTATCTTTCAGCTATTTAAACAAATTAGCAGAATTCCTGAAGCTGTTTGTCTCTTTGCACTTTAAGAGGCTGGAGGCTGAGCCCGAGTTTGATGCTATTGAATTTCTGTCTTATTTATTCCAGTATACATTCCAGGTACTAATTATTTTACATACTATTTTTTTTTTTCAATGTTTAAATAAAGTTTTAGCAAATAAATATAATTTTTCTCACTTTCAGGTTCCCACATGTACTATTTTTGTTAACTGCTTAGATATATGGATACAATTTATTGACATTCTAAAACCTGAGGACACTGCCAAGTAAGTAGGCGTTTAATTTGTGGTTATAGATTCCTTTAACCTCCTTGTATTTGTGTTATTTTTCCTCGGAATATTTAAACTCAATTATTATATTTGATAGATATTGGGAAGCTCTGCAGGCGCTTGTGAACGGTGTTCTCAACAAAATACAATTCCAGCACAACAAGGCGCAACTACAACATCTCGATAATGACATCTGTGATGATGATGTGAGTTTATTTCTTAATTTTATTATTATTTTTAACATTTTAATTTGGCTGTTATTTACATATTTCGCATTTTCCAGGGTGAGACAGAATGGCAAACATTCCTAAAGCACTGCATCGAGTGCATCGCTAGAGTCGCAGATTTAGCACCTTTAGAGGTCTTCACCTCCGTAGTAAGTATAATTTTTGTCTTGATTATATGTTTTTTGACAATTATAACTAGTATAAGTAAAATGTTTTTTACTTAAGTATGTCTAAAAAGTAGAACAGAGTGATATGAGCTAATTTTTTTACTCTTACCAACTCGATCTTGGTAACATAAACGTCGCTTGTGTGCAATTTTTATAGTGCCAAGTTACTGTCATGTAATGATCTCAGAATTCCGTACAAATGGCACTTTGCAATCGGATATTAGAGTGTTATCATGTGTTTCTATGTGAAGTTGGAGCGGTGGCAGTGCCTGGCGGGTGTGTACGCGCGCGCAGCTGGACGGGGCGGCGTGGGGGGTGCGGGGTGCACGGTGGGAGCTGCGGCGGCGGGTGCGGAGCCCGAGCGCCTACTGGCCGCTCTGTTAGACCTCGCCACGCTCACACGACTACTGGGTCGACTAGCTCCCGCGTTACTCGCTGGTGAGACAACACTGTCCTTGCATTTTTTAAACAAACCGTTTGAGATTTTGTAAAAAAACTTATGTACAGTAGAAGAAAAGTCATCGATTTTCTCTAAATCAAGACTCAGATGGCAATTATTCAGTCGAATATTCTTTTACATATAATGAGTTTAATTAGGTCTACTTTATGAGTGCTAGCGGTACTCATTCTTACATGGTATCCAATATGTTCGATAGTGAAATATATTGATTTATTAGGTTGTGTGTTACAGAGGCGGAGGGCGGGCGTGGCGCGACTGCGGGCGCGGCGCTGCTGGAGCGTGCGGCGGCCGCGCTGGCCGGCGCCGCACTGACGCGTCCTCACCGCGCGCATTCGCACACGCACGCGCATGCGCACGCATTCGTACAAGTGTACGTAAATTTCTTCATATTTTGCATCTAAAGCAAACTTTTTATTTACCTCCAGAATCTCCAAAATTATTATAGCTGAATTAGTTAGGCGTTCGGTTTTTTTTTAACTCTGAATGAAGAATTAATGACTTTTAGTGTTATATTGAGACAGAGTTAGATAAACTTATTGTGTATATTTCAGTCATGCAGAAATGTTTGCGTGTATGGGCGCGTGGTGTTGCTATGCCACAGAATGCAATGTTCCGATACAAACAATGGAAGGTTTTTTCAACTCCGCAGTGCCGTTTTTAATACCACATGAAATGGCTGTAAGTTTTTATATTTCATAGTTTAAAATCAATGCCATTAAGAAACAAAAAAATCGTACTACTTTTTTATAAAAACAAACCATTTAGAGGAGCCTCCCCTGCTTTGTCACGCTGCCGCACATCTGTTGCTGAGTCTCTCTAAGAATGTAAAGTTCTCAAATGATCCCATACTTCTGGTGGGCGACTTATATAACCACGCGCAACGCTCACTACATTATTTGGAACCGAAGGTAATTTATTTTGTCTTCAACGTCCTACTTTGTCTCGCAATATCCATTCCATCATGTGAATCGTGGGTTCGAATTCATCCCAGGCGAAGTTAGAGCTCATTTGGAACTGTTAATAGGTAGAATACAGTAGTTTTTAGTAAATTTCAATATTAATCTAGCTTAAGAATGGGTTGAAGTGAACAATATCTATAATATGTGTATATTTTCAGACAGCGGGCGTGGTGCGCGAGGCGCTGCTGTCGCTGTCTCTGTCTCGGGGCGCGGGCGGGTGTGCGGGTGGTGGGGGCGCGGGTGCGGGTGCGGGGGGAGAGGCTGCGCGTGCGCTGCTGGCCGCGTGGGCGGGTGCGGGTGCGGGGGGAGAGGCTGCGCGTGCGCTGCTGGCCGCGTGGGCGGGTGCGGGTGCGGGGGGAGAGGCTGCGCGTGCGCTGCTGGCCGCGTGGGCGGGTGCGGGTGCGGGGGGAGAGGCTGCGCGTGCGCTGCTGGCCGCGTGGGCGGGTGCGGGTGCGGGGGGAGAGGCTGCGCGTGCGCTGCTGGCCGCGTGGGCGGGGGCGGGTGCGGGGGGAGAGGCTGCGCGTGCGCTGCTGGCCGCGTGGGCGGGTGCGGGTGCGGGGGGAGAGGCTGCGCGTGCGCTGCTGGCCGCGTGGGCGGGTGCGGGTGCGGGGGGAGAGGCTGCGCGTGCGCTGCTGGCCGCGTGGGCGGGTGCGGGTGCGGGGGGAGAGGCTGCGCGTGCGCTGCTGGCCGCGTGGGCGGGGGCGGGTGCGGGGGGAGAGGCTGCGCGTGCGCTGCTGGCCGCGTGGGCGGGGGCGGGTGCGGGGGGAGAGGCTGCGCGTGCGCTGCTGGCCGCGTGGGCGGGGGCGGGTGCGGGGGGAGAGGCTGCGCGTGCGCTGCTGGCCGCGTGGGCGGGGGCGGGTGCGGGGGGAGAGGCTGCGCGTGCGCTGCTGGCCGCGTGGGCGGGGGCGGGTGCGGGGGGAGAGGCTGCGCGTGCGCTGCTGGCCGCGTGGGCGGGGGCGGGTGCGGGGGGAGAGGCTGCGCGTGCGCTGCTGGCCGCGTGGGCGGGGGCGGGTGCGGGGGGAGAGGCTGCGCGTGCGCTGCTGGCCGCGTGGGCGGGGGCGGGTGCGGGGGGAGAGGCTGCGCGTGCGCTGCTGGCCGCGTGGGCGGGGGCGTTGCCGCACGCCGGCCCCGCCGCCGCACTGCCTCCCCTCACTGACCTCCTACACGCCTTCGCTGCCGCCCCCACACAACCCAAGAAGGTATACATGGATAACTATTATTTAATCCATACATTTAGTAAACCAATTTGAAATATTGTCCAATTTAAAACTCAAAATAGGAGATATTAGAAAATGAGCAGAAGAGGCTTCTGTTTATCAATATAAACATATATTAAATGAAAATGGAACACGATAAGCGAAAGAATATCCGAGATACCATTTTGAATTTTTTTTGTGGAATGCTGTCTTGGCAGATCCTAGCGGAAGGTATCCAGGGCGCGGCGGAGACTGCGCTGCGTATGTTGTGCGAGCCGGCTTATGCGGCCGCCGAGACCGAGATCACGGACTTCTTCCTCGCGCTCTTCACCGCCCTGCTGCAGCAGCTCGGCAACTTCGCATCATTCAAATATCAATGTAAAGGAAGTAATATAATATTTTTAAATTGATTATCGTGTATTGTATACTTTCAGAGGAGAGAGCGAGGCGAGCCTGGAGCGTCTCGTAGAGTGCGTACGTCTGGGTGTGGAGGCAGGTGGGGGTGGAGTGCGCGTGCGCGCCGTGCTCGAGCTGCTGCACCACCACGTGCTGCCGCGCGCGCAGCCACACGCACCAGGACTCGCGCGTGCAGCCCACCGTCTACTCGCCAGGTACACTACTCATAATAACTATAAGTTCTACGATTATCAAACAAATCTCACAGTATTAATTCGGTCCTTCGAGTCGGATATCATTAGTAAAAAATGTTCGTTTGTTGCAGCGTGTTGCTGTACAGATGGCGTTACTTCTTCCCGCACAAGTGTGAAGAGGAAGAGGGCGCGCGGCGCACGAGTGAGCTGCGCGGCGCGCTGGCGGCGCTCGGCCGCGCACTGCTCTCTGACGACATAGATCTACTGCGCACCGCACTCACCGCACTAGACCTGCTCAATACTAAATGGAAACTATATCACAAGGCTAGTAATGCTCACATCTTATATATATAAAAGAAAGTTATGTTAGTTACACTATTTATAACTCAAGAACGGCTGAATCGATTTGACTGAAAATTGGTGGGCAGGTAGCTTAGAACCAGGAAATGGACATAGGATAATTTTTACCCCGTTTTCTATTTTTTTTTATTCCGCGCGGACGGAGTCGCGGGTAAAAGCTAGTTTAAAATATAACGTTTCCAACTGTCTACAGATTTGTTTGGTAAGAGGTTTGTGTTACAGAATTATGATTTGCATAAACTTTACTTTTTATACCATTTTTTTTTAATATCAAAAGGTGGCAAACGAGCAAACGGCCACCTGGATACGCCGAAATAGCGAGACGACAGTTGCCCATAGACATCCGCAAATGCAGATGTGTTGCCTACCTTTAATCAACGGAGAAGGGGACGCACAGAAAGAGGATATTTCTCCTTCCTATGCGTCTCCTCTTCCGCCATATCCACTTCCCCTTCCCATCCTTTCCTAATAAGAAAAGGATGGGAAAGGAAAGAGGACTAAAATTAAGCCTCCGGCACCACACTCATCAGACTACGCGGAATTGCTTTCACTTGACGCCTGCGTTCTGTGTGATCGTGGTATTTCACCGATCGACCCGGCACATTCGTGCACCCAACAAATATTGTTGTTGCGGGATCTACCACTGTTAATTAGTGCACAATACTCATAAATATGCACTACTGCATGTTAGCAGGTGATATTCCGGTCGGAGTTCCTGGGCGAGTTCTTGTCGGTGTTGTTACCGGGCGTGGGCGCGGGCCCTGGTGCGGGAGGAGGCGGTGTCGACTTTGCCGCCTTCCGCCACGCCTTTCTGCCCGCCTTCCCGCGCTCGCTGCCCGGACTTGCGCCCCACCATGCCGCCCTACTCAACAACTTCCCCTCAGATACTGTATGTATTGCTTTGTACACCTCGCTGACACTGACACCAGACCAGAATGAACATTAGTACAGTCGAGCAACTACTACTTTGATACATTTTGTACTTTTTTTTTTAAGAGAAGTATGTCAAGACAGCGCTTAATAGAGGTCCGTGGTCTCTGCCTACCCCTCTGGGTTACGGGCATGTATGTTGTTGATGATACTTTTTATCCTAGTACGAACCCACTTTTACCTTTTAACCTTGCACCTTTTATCATCACTCACCTTCCACCATGCTGGTAGTATTTACTACTTGACCTAAACCAATCATAGTATTCACACAGAACATACAACGACTGATGAACGACGTGAACTGCTATCAGGCATACCAGTCGCTAGCAGAAAACAACAACATGCTCGCTTGAGCACAGATAGAAATTGATCGTTGATTTTTTTTTAATCATTTATCAAGGTTAATTTTTTTTCTTCAACTTGTTTAGCAACTAGTTGGTTTTTAACTGTAAAATAGTGAAGACCCAACTTGTGGTGGTGAAAATATTATGACTTAGCTCATGCGTAAACTATAGTTTGAATTAAATTAGTTAAATCAAAAAGGGTCAACGGTTGATATGTTGAAGGAGGTCAACGATTCAACTGGTTTGTTAAATCAACACCCATTCCTTACATATAAGGACACGAGTGTATCAACACGACGGACTAGTACATAGGATATAATATATCGTATATTAATCACTTTTTATTTTTTATCAATCATAATTTACTTTTTGACGAATGAAAAAAAATATTTAAATTAGCAAATTATAGTGGCTTAAATACTTTTTTAAACCAATAACTCGAAACTTACGTTCGTAACTTTGATTATTTATATTTTTGCTACTTGTCAAATGTGTACTTTTTAATTTTGACATCATACTGTGCACTTTGTGAGCATAAAAGTCACAGTAAAAGTTGGTGCTATGAAAACATTAATACAATTACACTGAATCTGTAAAACAGTGTTGTGTTCCGTAATTTTTATTAGCAAATATAAATAGTGAGGGCGCGCCAGTGCCCCTTTCAAATCAGCATGGTACATTTATCTAAACAAAATCACGATGAAATCTTAGTCATTAACTAGGACTACAGGTTTCCATTACTTTTATTATTATTGCTTAAATTGTTCCTAGTTTGCGAAAAAGGTAAAAAGACCTTTTATTTTCTATTTAGTCATAATATTTACATAGATAAAAGTATTGATTTAGTCTGATGTGGCATTTCATATTTTTAATTTTTAATGTAACCTGAAAAAATAATTACAAAATCATCGCATAATTGTAGCATGTTATCAGAGCGAAGTAGATTTAATTGTTAGTTAAATTAATATTTTATGTATTTCTAAGGATATTATATTATTTCTTATGTAGATGTAAGTTTTACTACAAAACATAAGATGAATCTTCATAATGTAGTTTAAATTTTAGTAACTAGTCATTTTATTAGGTACCTCCCTAACATTAGCTGTAAGTAATAGGGCTTTCATTAAAGTTAACATCAACCTTTAAGAATAATTATTGGCATTAAAAATTTTGAACACAATCAAATTAAAATTATTTTGTGCAATTAAAATTCGAAATTACTTCTTTCTGACACACACACTACAAAATCTCTTCTTTTTTTATAGGTTAAATAAATAGGGACCAACATTAGTGGATCTCAGAAATAAAGTGTGTATGTTACGATGACTAACATAGAAATAAGTTGGGTAGTAAATAAAGGCAAAAAATGGGTGTGTAAAAAATTGGATATTTTCTTCACGTATTTGCTAGACCCTATATCAGTCATACAGTGCATCAAAAAATTATTTGTGTTACAATATTTCTAGCATTAGAGGTGGAGTTCCAATCTAGCTGTTATTTGTTATGTATTTTGTTTAATGCAACTAGGAGGTAGTTGTAAGTTTGTATTTACTTAATTGGTAAAATAAAACTAAATAAATAAAATAAGTCTTTACTATTACTTCAGATCTTCCTTTATACAACATCCGTTACCTCAACTAAAGCCTCGGGTTTAAGACTGAGAAAACTACCACTTAATTTTCTCGTAACTTTATCATAACGACGCTGGAAAGCATAAACGCTGTAACCCATATAGCAACCCTTACAGGGTTACAGCGTTTATGCTTTCCAGCGTCGATAAGCATAAAAATATTTTATTCAAGTAATCTTTTATACACTTCTGATACAATATCTTTGTGACTTGCATATAATTTAATGTTTGGAGTAATATCAACCCAACGAACTCCTACTGCATCATCACCAGCATTCAGTTTGAGAGCACCAACAGTAGTGCCATCATGATCATGAAAGTTGTATGCAACTGTTTCCATCCAAGCATTATCAGTGTTTCTGGGATCATCAACATATCCACTGTACACTTCCACTCCACCGTTAAAGAAGTTTTTAAATTTTTGTTTCCATTCCGATTTATCTTCTGCAAAGGAAAAGGGTACACTTGTATTTTGTACACAATAGGAATAAATTCAGGATAAGTGCTCTATATATGTACAAACAAGGAGTACTTTAATTATGAGTGTGGAGTGTTACACCGGTAGAAGGCGGATTGGGGCCGGATGGATTTAGTAAATGGTGATTTGATCAAGAAGAGTCAAGTGACAATTGAGATAACAGAAGATGGATTGATATGGAGGATGAAAACCTGTTGCGCTGAACCTATGTGCGTGGGATAAGGACAGTGAGATGATGAACTCTATATATGTACAATAATTTGATTGTTATGTAAAAGGAAAGAATAAACATGTATAAACCTTCAGTAGCCGCTAAAGAATTCATAGCTTCCTCTTGAAACTCTCTGACAGCAGTCACTGCTACTTTTTCTCCAGGATCAACCATACCACCAGGCAGGGCCCATTCTCCAGTATCACCACGTTTTATTGCTATGAATTGTAGAATTGGTCTGAAATTATCATCAATTCATGAAATTATTATCATTAAATACTTGTATTTAATGAACATAAACATTATTATAAACAAATTGGTTAGAAAGAAAACTTACGTTTCAGTAATTTTCATGTCACTTTCAGCTTGTTTTTTCCAGCGTGTAACAACAGGATCTGCTGCATGATTTGGACCCCATCGTCCAAGTACTCCTCTACCACATATTCCAGTTCTACCAACAGGATTCATTGGGTAACCGTTAGCTATAGTGTAGTTGCTCATGTGACTTTTTCTATTCACATTTCCATCTATACTGTTCCATGTTGGCTTGAAGTTAGGCTCATCTGTATGAATATAATAAAAATATGAATATCATATTTTATTTAAATATCATTTAAGTACAAACTATTCTGCTCAATCTTATTTTCATAACAGTGTAATAGGTACCAATATCGGGATCTGCCCATGGTTTGCCATGAATTGATGGTGATGTGTAATTTGGAGGATTGTATTCTTTATATTCAACGGTCCAGGGCACTTTATCATCAGGAACTGCAAATCTCTGTATTGTAGATCTAGGGTAAATACCGCAGCGAGCTTTTACATGTTGTAAAATCATAACTGAATTAGTGTTCACTGTAATTATCAAAACAAAGTAGGTTAAGTACAGAAAAGCATTTAGTTACAGAAATTACAAGATTATGATAACTTTAAAGTTTTTTTTTTTCAACTTTAAACATAAACATTGAAATGTCAATGTCAAATAATGACATCTAAACATTTTTTTTATAATTCATTAAAGCATTGGATATCGGTGTCTTTTAGCCTAAACATGTGTAGTAGTAGTGTTTTCAATGAAAATTTTTACCAGGCCGCGTACGTTGTGAGGTGATCCGTACAGTACTTAAATAAAAATTCTTAATGCTCTAAAAATTAATTTTTCCAGCGCTGTGTCCTTTTATTGTAATTTAAAAATAATAAGACAAAGGTGAACGTCAAACATTTTATTTATATGTCTTTCTCTCAGAAAATAAACGCACAATTAAATTATTCTTAAAAATTATGTTTGCGAATCCTAATTTCGCCTCCGCGTCCCCTTTCGTGTCGTCGGTTTTTTGAAAACGTCGTCATCGTCATCGTCTGCAAAAATAAAAATAGTTTCTTTGTAAAATGAGCTGGCAAATAGAATTAAAATTGCATTTTAGATATTTCTTCATCACTATTTTGGAATTATAAACACTTATAACTGTAATAAAACACATACCTGAGTCTTCTGAATCAGCTGCTCGAGTTTTGTTTTTCGTGGCAGGTTTCCTTCGTGATTTCCTTACTGACTGTGGTGTTTGCGGTGGTTTGTTCGGTGGCTCATTCTATAAATATATGACAAATACAAACATTAATTTATTATTACCGTAATCTGACATTTCTGGAGAAATGTCATTTGACGCTCGCTCGCAATAATTTCGAAAACTTTTCATAACAAGATATAAGCTAAAATATAGCTCTTATATAGATATTTTACTTTTTTCTTTTTCTGTACCATATTCAACTATGACGTGAGAAGCTAAATTAATTCTTTGAATGTACCTCCTCAACAGAGCTGGAGGTAGACCGTCTCCTGCCGCGGCGGGGCGCCTTCCTGGGTGTAGGTTTAGGTGCTGCATGCTTGTCGGCGCCATCACTGCCGTCTCTGTCGCCCTCCTCTGCGTCCCGCACAGCAAAACATTCTTCTATCTTGTCGCCTAGCTCTGTTACTAATGCCTGTTGTAACATTTATTATGTAATTAATTTTATTTAAGTCTGCTGAAAGTCATGTGAAAATGACATAAAAATTTTGTTTTATAAAAAGGGAATTTTCTATCTAAAAACTGAGTTTGTTTTTGTGCAAAACTACGGAAAGATATGTATGAAGAAACCTTTATTTCATTCTTGGCCATTTTGGAGGTGTGGTTCATGAGTGCAGTGAAGGACTCCATGACACCGGGGCAGTGCAGTTTGTCCTTGTAGCAGTCCATGTTCTCTATCAACTTCCTGAGCGAGCGCTCGTTGTATGTGAACAGTGACAAACAGTACGCCAAATCTCGCCATTGCCTTTCTTCTGTTGATAATTTGAACCGCTGACATAACTTTTCTATGAGAGCCTCCATTTGTCTGTCTTTTTGTATAAGTGATGTTATATATCTGAAAATTAATAATTTTTATTAATTCTTTACTTTTAGTTACCTTCATAGATAGGTAGATATATAAAAAAAACAATCACAGTAACTCGGCGATACCAATTTCCTAGCGTCGAAAGAATTAATTGAATTGATGCAGTAGTTTTTAAGTTTCTTTTTTTTACATTAATACTTTAGATAATTACGTACTTCATGATATATCTGTACTGTTCTTCAGGCACATTCAATTCTGGATCACTGAGTCTTGATATAATGTCTGGCATAACATTATAGAGTGCATTGCCTTTCTGTGACAGTTGCTTGAAGAACAAGCGTGTCATGGCGGTGACGCGCGAGTCCTTGTCAGCGCAGCACAGCGCCATGTCTGCTATCTGACCTTTGACACGCACCATCTCGTGTAGTACTAAAAATGACAGCATCTTGACAGCGCATTGACGCACCTCGAGTTCTTCATCACTCAAGCTGAAATATTTACAATTACAGGAATAAGGAAAATGAGAGACCGAGACAGAGACAAAAAGAAAGAACTAGCAACCTTCATTAGAACTTGCGTTTTTTGATTTATATTCACTTCTACATCAGAGTATTTTCTTACTTCTTTCATTAGTTATAATTTCCTAAATTGATTACTTACATATCGTAAATATGATGCGTCCAAGGTTGCGTGAGATTTGGGAAACGTAGAGTGAGATCTGCGAAGGCTATAGTCAGGTTTGTTCTGAGCGATACGTTCTTAGATTTCTTTAGAACTGTGACGATAAGTTGCAGGCCTTCTTCACACACACTGCTCGACACCAGCATAAATCTGTATATAATTGGAGATGTCAAAGTTTATTAAAATATCCAATATTACCAATTTGCTGTACTAATAGTACATTGTATACTGAGAACGTACGAAACGGAAATCTTTCTAATGATATAGTTTAAAGGGAAACCACAATATTTAATGATCAAGAGGGTAATGTTTTAAAATCCTCCGTAATAGAGATGTGTACCTGGTGTATGTGAGTGCGGCGGCGGCCTGGGCGCGGGGCGAAGCCCGGGTGTTGGTGAGCAGCCAGCGCAGTAGCGGCGTGTAGCGAGCCAGCGCGGCGCCACCTGCCACCACGTCGCGCTCGCACACCGCGCGTACGTACTCCGCATCCGCGTCATCCGCCACCGCACCCTCCAACCCCGCCTCCTCCTCCGTCATCGTTGTGTTCACCTACAACATGGATCCCCAAACTATTTTGGACAAGTGACCCTCTTTTCTAAAATGAACAGTTACCACAGACCCCTATGGCCAAATTACCTACTTTTAAGATCAAATATTATTATTTTTAATTCTGATTTAGGTCAATAGAAGAAGACAGAGTGAAAATTAGCAATGCTTTACTTTGCGAATCACTGACCTACAACAAGGAATATAAAATCTAATATATAAAATTCTCGTGTCACAGTTTTAGTTCCCGTACTCCTCCGAAACGCCTTGACCGATTCTCATGAAATTTTGTGAGCATATTCAGTAGGTCTGAGAATTGGCCAATTTTTTTTAGAAATTTATAGAAGAAGGGGGCAAACGAGCAACGGACCGAAAGTTATTTGATCCGACGCTCATTGACATCCGCAACGCCCGAGGAATCGCAGATGCGTTGCTGTTACGCTCTTTTCTTGAAGGTCCCTAAGACGTAACTGTTTGGAAATACCGCCGAGGACAGAGTATTCCACAACGCGGCTGAACAATACAATAACGGCACAATAATATATCAAATTATTATATAATCTCTCGCTTATGTAGCGAAGGAATAAGAGGATTAAATCAAAAGAAAGTAACGCAACATCTCCTTCCTGAATTTTCGCAATCGAGGCAAAGCATGTATTATTCTAATTTACGAGTATCATCCATCAAATTGGAATTCACTCCCTTCTTACACATATAACATAATCCATCCATTCTGTCTTAGGTCTTCCTCTACTCATATGAATCAATTTGACTTAAAAAAAAGTTATATATTACCGTTGATGCCTTATTAGAGAGTACACTAGCGGAGCGCTGACCGCGCGAGGAGGCGCTGGCGTTGCTGGCGTTCATGAGTGTCTGCCGGCGCAGGTCATCGCAGCGGCCGCGACGTGCGGGAGTCGCGGACCCCACTCCCGCTTTCTTCTTACGTTTCTCCTCCGCCTTCCTCTCTTCTCGCACCTAGACAATCGTGAAGTATACCGAATATCGTACAACAAACTGAGTCGTTCATTGATATTTATAGTACGACAAGCTTATCTTAACCGGTTGCGATGACTTCTATCAGAAAAAATGTCAAAATCACAAGGGCTTAGAAAATGCGTAAAAAAAAGAAAATTAGACGTTGACAGAAGGGCGCTAGATACCTGTCATAATTAAGTTTGACTTTTGTCCACGGGATCAGGTCAGATATGCTTGTGTGTCTATACACAAAACCCTTAGGGGAAATTTTTCACACTGACAGAAATTACTGAATAATGGGTAGGGAATTAAATTCCCCGTCTGTATGTTACAAAAATGTAAGATTATTTTTTTATTACTATGATTAATGGTTAGCAAGAAAAAAATTAATATACGCTTGTTACCTGATTGCGTTTCCTAAGCTCGCTGTAGACGGTGATATCAAGATATATGAGTTGTTGCAGCGCGATATGACCCAGCGTGAACACAAATCGAATCAAGAGTTCCATTGGGACGTTAATTTCTTCCTCACTCTCCTTATCTTTCACTGGAACTTTCTCAATTTTCTTATACATCTCAACCAATAGTTTTTCACAGAGTACATCCGGGGTATCACATATAGCGTATATAAGATCAATAGAGTTCGCCGCAAACGAAGTAAACTTTTTAAACTTATTGAATACTTCCATTAAACTATCAAATACGGATTTCATAATGGAGTGATCTACTGGATATCTTTGTTCCTTCTTAGATAGTGACGTTAGTAATTGTACGCAAAAATTTCTTGTATTATAATCGCCGGTAAGTCCATGTGTTTGTATGACTTCTAGATTAGCAAGAGCAACCGATGGCTTGGCTTTAGAGATCATAGTCAGTAAAGAGAGAGCCGCGTAACTGTCCTCGTCTGTTGTACCATCGATTTTCTTTAAAAACATTTCCCAAAACACCTAAAAGAATATATTTTGTCATGATTTGACATAAAATAGTAAACTTTAGGTTTTTTTTTGTAGTAATTACGTTGAAATATAAGGTAGGAAGGGAAAGTGGATTAAATTTGGCCTTCGTCATTACATTAGTCATACAAAACTGAGAAATATTTCTACTTCACATCTTCTATGTGGTTGTGGTATTGCATTGGTCAAGGGTGTCATTAGTGTGGTATCTAGTGCTATTGCGGACTCTAAAACTTAAAAACTGTTTGTACATTGAATGTTAGGGTTTGAATTTATTAAGCACATTATTATGCTTTCCAAAAATGTTCAAGGCTCGGAACATTGTACGAATGGTTGTGGGGAACACAATTTTAAGTATGTAAAGGGATGAAGTGGGGATTTACAATATATAATACCTGTATAATAGATGGAGTGATGTCTTCTTTAGTGACCCACTTGTCAATGAGATGTTGTAGAGCCAGTGCACTGCCGAGGTCGACGTGTGTCACCAAGGTGACAAGGTTCTTAGCGATGGTGAATGCGCGCGCGCGCTCCGCCCGAGTGTCACATTCCAGATACATCTCTCTGTACGCTCGCTCTACTGATTCACGTTTGTCCTGGTAATAGTTTACATCAATATGCCTTCTGGTTAAAAATAAACGTTCAAATTGTTTTTTTTTATGTATTTTTGATAAAATTCTTGTTGTATTGTACATAACATACATTGACTTCTGTATTTTCAATTAACACGGGATTAACAGTTATAACTTCTTACTAATATTATAAATGCGAATGTTTGGATGGATGGATATATCAAGGTATCTCCAGAATGGCTCAACGGATCTTGATGAAATTTGTCACAGATATAGAACATTGTCTGAAATTAAATACTTTTTTAATGCCGCACGGACAGAGTTGCGGGCAACAGCTATAGTACATAAATTGTAAATCTAATACTATATAAAATTCTCGTGTCACGGGGTTCGAACTTGAACTCCTCCGAAACGGCTTGACCGATTCTCATGAAATTTTGTGAGCATATTCAGTAGGTCTGAGAATGGGCCAACATCTATTTTTCATAACCCCCCCATTTTTTTTTAACTGCGCGATGACGGAGTCGCGGGCGACAGCTAGTATACTAATAAGATGTAGGTATTAATATAAGAAATAATATATATAGAGGTGTTAGATGGTAACTTATATACTTACTTGATCTGGTGACCATACAAGCAGTAACATGTTAGCTACACCCACTTTAGCAGACTCTATGTTGAAGTGATGAGCTGTCGTGAAGAAGTCGATGGCCTCACTCACATCTCCAGCTTGTTTAGACATTAATAAAGAATTCACAAGAGGCACAGCCTCCGATATCATCCTACAGAAGTGTACCGACTCCTGCAGGAAGGCTACGATGCTCTCCTTCTCTTCCACACGTTTGTATAACGCTATCTCGTTATCGCATTGCTGCGTTGATGATATAGATTGTCGACGGTCGGGGATTATGTAAATGTTACGAAGTAATGCGACGAAGTAATCAATCTACAAATCAATTATGCTAATATTAGTAATAGTATTGTTTTCGTCTTTACTTCTAACAGCAGAAGATATTTTCCAGGTGGAAAGTTTTTTTTTTTAGGAAAAATTCGCAAATGTAAAATAAAAGCAGTCATATTTCTAGTGGATATAAAATTTTCTCGGTTCTAAATCTTACTTATTACTAATATTATAAATGCGAATGTTTAGACGGATGGATGGATGTTTGAAGGGATCATGGGAACGGCTCAACGGATCTTTTTTAAATTTATCACAGATGTAGAACATAGTGTGGAAGCTACTTATTACGTTATTTGTTAATTTCGCGCGGATGGAGTCGCGGGCGACAGCTTGTTTATGAGAATAAAACATTTTCAGTCATACCTGATCACTTTTAGGCATATCACATCTGAGTAGTTTAGCATCTGGATACTGCCTTTCTGTATGTTTAACTATTAAATAAGCTTTAAAATAATTCTTTTCTTTTAAACTGCGACGTATTGCATCATATAAATTCTCAACCGTCGCCTGCGACAGTTCAGGCTCGTCTTGCGTAAGTGTATCCATTTTCTCTTTTATCGTATCCACGATATCTTTCTCGATTTTGTCCCATTTCTTTATTAGTTCCGGATCCGGCCCTGGATTGAGTTTCTTTTGGAGATCATCTAATATTTTCTGCTCATTTGCTAATTGTTCTTCTAAAACATCTAACTTCAACTGTGCAGAGAATGGATTGCATTCAAGGAAAACCTAAAACGATATCACAATTTGTAAAATATGATCAGAAAAATCACAAAATATCTTTTAAATAAATACGACTAAAGTTGTTTCAAAATCAAAAAAGATATTTCTTTATAACATTAGGCGCGTATAATGAAAGCACAAATTTTAAAATAAAAGCTTTTTGTAATTTTTTTATATTACAAGGTGATAAACGAGCAATCGGCCTCATGAATTCGCCGAAATTGCGAAGCGACCGCTGCCCATAGACATTCGCAATTGCAGATGCGTTGCCTACCCTCAATCCACGAAGGAGGAGACACACAAAAAGAGAATAACCTTCCTATGCATCTCCTCCATTAAATCTACATCCCCTTCCATGCATCTCCTCCATTAAATCTACATCCCCTTTCATGCATCTCCTCCATTAAATCTACATCCCCTTCCATGCATCTCCTCCATTAAATCTACATCCCCTTCCATGCATTCCTTATAAGAAAAGGGTGGGAAGGGGACTAAATTTAGACCTCCGGCATCACACTCATCAGACTGTACTTGGGATTACTTCCACTTGACGCCTGTATTCTGTGTGGTTGTGGTATTTCACAAGTTTTTTCAATTACCTTAAGCAGTTGTATAGCCGCTTTCCTGACTAAAGCAGCTTTATCTTTGAGTCGTCCGATGGCTCGCTCCAGCACCGCGTGCTGTCTGCTCACTGGTACATTGTTCTCTCTTTGTAACCGCGACCAGAACTGAAGTACCTATAACAATAATAAACTAAAAAAATCAAAACATTCTTTCCAACGTAACGGAGATCGATGTTAATAAAAATTAAGTACTACGCCATCTGTATTTACAAACTAACTTCTAACTTCATCGATATTATAAAGACATCCTATTCGCCAGCGCGGGACTACTAATTTAGCACTTAACCGATACGTTATTTTAAGTCATTATCTAAAACTGTAAAATCTTTATTACACGCAAAGCAAGCTATTGAAGAAGTTCTACTTAAAATCGAAATATAAATTAACAGTAGCTTTGCCCGATTTTGTTTACTGAAGCTGGATATATAATCCTGAAAAAGCCAATATCATTGACTATTTACCATCATATCTTCTTGATGTTCATTAGTAGAATACAATAGGTACAAGAGTTTTTTTACATCATAAGGTGGGATAACGACCACCTAAATTCGCCGAAAGAGCAAAGAAAGCGTTATAATTTCCTTTTTATTTTCATCATATTTTTGCTGTCTTCTATTTCTCCGCCGTACGCTATTCTTTACTGTGTTACCTCGCTTTGTTGATGAGTTACCTTATGACGGACGTATGCGGAGAGGTCGTGCATGTGGTCGTAGAGGTCATCGAGGAAGTCGTCTCTCTGCACGCGCTGCTCCTCCCCCAATCCCTCGCCGCGCAGCTCCACACTCACCACCTCACACATCATGCCCAACACTGTTATACGCAGCGTGTAACTCTGCAAACACAATATAAACATTTGGACCAGGGATCCCCAAACTATTTTGGACAAGTGACCCCCTTTACCAAAATGAACTGTTACCACAGACCCCCATGACCTTTTAACCTACTTTTAAGATCAATTATTATTATTGTTATTATTCATTCTGACTTAGGTCAATGAAAGAAGACAGAGTGAGAATTAGCAATGCTTTAAGTTCGATATCGACCCCTTTGGGAATTCCTTAATTAGACTAAACAAGTGTGACTATAATATTTATACAAGCTTTGAAAGGAAAACTAGTTACATAAATCCAACAATAATCTTTTAAAATAAGGTCAAAGCAGCAGGATATGGTTTAATAGACGAATGGCAAATTCAAATCTACGATTAAGTTATACAATGTCAGTTTAAGTTCATCATAAAGTTTTTCCAGCTTTTGCTATTTTTTTAATAATAATGAAGTTCAAAATAATTTGTACCTCATCAGTTTCTAAATATGGCTGCAATGTTGAAATGGCCTTAATCATTTCTTTGGGCAGTTCTTTAGTAAGCTCCAGTAGGAAGGCGCCGTAGTTTCTGGCGGCGCCTTGCTCAGTACCCATACCTCCTGCATCCTCTTCCGTTGATGCTAACGATACTTCTATTTCACGCACCTAAAATACACAAGAAAAATAAAATAATTCACATTTTTTTATTTATCATTCCTAGACAATGTCACTAATTAAAATACCCTCCGAAACAAATTGCTTGTGTTTTTTTTTCCATTACTTTTAGGGTTAAAAAAATACTTGAAGATTTAAAATACTTACCATTTGAGGTCCAAAGGTGCCAAGTCCGAAATTTTAAAATAATTCAAGTGCAACTGTACAACACCAGCACAAATAGGTGATACAGCATGTTCCGCTATTTCTAGAATCTAAAATAAATTAAATAAAAAACAAAATGCTTCAAATATTTAAATAAAATTTATTTTATTTAATAATTGTTATATTTGTATACCTGAACTAATTTAATAAGGCAGGCAGTACCATAGTTGTACTTTTTTACCAGCACTCCTAGCACTTGGAACACAGTGTCTCTAACAGTTTTGTTTTTTATAATTTGCTCCTCCAATGCCTTATAACATGGATAAGCTACCATTCTGCAAGAAAAAGTAATCTATTTACTACATTTCAATAAATTGTAAGTTTCCACCGCCAAAACACTCGTCTAAAAACAATGCATGACAGCGTGAAGCTATTGAACTACCATATCAGAATTAGAACAAGTAACAATGGGTTAAGTGGGTATTGAATTAAATTCTTTGACTGTAAATTTATGTAAAAAGAAAATAGTACACTAACAAAGTTGTCTTCAGCTAGTGGTGGGTCCCACAGACGTGAAAGTGGCTGCTGGACCAACATATGCAGTGACACCAAAGCCTCCAGTTTGTCAGACTCTGTCCAACCACAGAATTCCTCATCCGTATTCTTTGCTTTACCTTTCTTACCTAATGTCAGCTTTGTAGAATTCTACAAAATTAATTAATCAATCTTACTAATAATAAAATGGCAAGTTTGTTAGAATGTACCAAATGATCTTGATGAAATATGCTATAAATGTAGAAAGTTGTCTGGAGGAATGCATAGGCAACTTATTATTTTTTTTACTTCCGTACAGACAAAGTCGTGGGCAAAAGCTAGTATTACATAGTTTAGTAATTGGTTATTAATTAAGGCTGGTTTTACAGTCACGCGTTTCGGCAGCGCCGTCGGAGCGCGCGCGCTCGGATATGTATTGGGCTGGTTTTACAGTCACGCCGCTAGACGCGCCGTTGGACAGCGCGCTGTTGGACAGCGCGCGTTTGAACAGCGGTGCACCAAAAAACGACATTAGTACGGCGCGTTTCGCTGCTGTGAGACAGTCGTGTACAAACAGATACAAAATGAACGGCAATGCGGTTAGAGTACTGGCTATTTACTTTTTATGGAAAAAAAGGCAACAAAAACGTCGAAGAACAGTAGGTGTTGATCCTTATAACGCTACAAGGTTACTGAGAGGCGAACACGTAACATCTTTCTCTGATTTACGAGAAAATAGTTATAAATTTTATAAATATTTTCGCCTATCAACCAGCAGTTTCGACGAATTACTGTGCAAGTTAGAGTTTTCTTTACGAAGATCTTTATTCTTATCCTTATAAAATTATTCTTATAAAAATCATCGGCCGGGTCCCATAAACATCTTCTAATTCGCACTTCGTCAATTACTCGACCCGTATCGATGTGATTCATTTTGTACACAACAGTACCTAACGGCACGTCTCAACGGCGTGAGACTAAAACGCACAATGGCCGTAGAAGCGCACGAGCGGCGCGCGCTTCGACCGCGCCGCGCGAATAGGACGCGTTCAACGAACGGCGCTGCTCAAGCGCGCGAATTTGAAACGCTACTAATACCCCAATACATATCCGAGCGCGCGCGCTCCGACGGCGCTGCCGAAACGCGTGACTGTAAAACCAGCCTTGGGGTATTAGTAGCGTTTCAAATTCGCGCGCTTGAGCAGCGCCGTTCGTTGAACGCGTCCTATTCGCGCGGCGCGGTCGAAGCGCGCGCCGCTCGTGCGCTTCTACGGCCATTGTGCGTTTTAGTCTCACGCCGTTGAGACGTGCCGTTAGGTACTGTTGTGTACAAAATGAATCACATCGATACGGGTCGAGTAATTGACGAAGTGCGAATTAGAAGATGTTTATGGGACCCGGCCGATGATTTTTATAAGAATAATTTTATAAGGATAAGAATAAAGATCTTCGTAAAGAAAACTCTAACTTGCACAGTAATTCGTCGAAACTACTGGTTGATAGGCGAAAATATTTATAAAATTTATAACTATTTTCTCGTAAATCAGAGAAAGATGTTACGTGTTCGCCTCTCAGTAACCTTGTAGCGTTATAAGGATCAACACCTACTGTTCTTCGACGTTTTTGTTGCCTTTTTTTCCATAAAAAGTAAATAGCCAGTACTCTAACCGCATTGCCGTTCATTTTGTATCTGTTTGTACACGACTGTCTCACAGCAGCGAAACGCGCCGTACTAATGTCGTTTTTTGGTGCACCGCTGTTCAAACGCGCGCTGTCCAACAGCGCGCTGTCCAACGGCGCGTCTAGCGGCGTGACTGTAAAACCAGCCTAAAGAAAATATTACATAGCATAAGAAAAATTATATGTCAATATTTTATATAGGAAGGCAATACAGTCAAAATCTGTTATAACGACATCGAAGGGACTACTCATATTGAGTCGTAAAAACCGATAGTTGTAACAACCGGTGACAGGTATTAATAGGAAAGATATGTAATAACATTCAGCCAGGACCTTTGATTTTGGTCAATTTAACCGGTATGTTGTTCTAAACGATGTCGCTATAAACGGTTTTGACTGTATATAGGAAAAAAACATAATCAGCAGTGAGTTTAGCATCCTTTGTTTTCATTATTTCTGTAAATAAATACATGACCATTTTCACAATATTCAGATATTTGCATCTTGTTTCAGTAGCTATTTCTTGTTCTTGAAAAATAACTTCCAACTGATTGCAAAGACATTTCACTGTTTGTAAAGCAGCCTCAAAAAGTCTCCCTTCTCAGTGGAGTTGGTGGAGTTAGTACTAAATAAAACACTGAGGTATAGTACAGCGAAGACAAATTTAATTAAATAGTGAAGTGAGGTCAATCCACCTCCGCGAATCTTTACACCGCGATCTACAAAGACGATGCACGCCATCTATCGTTTAACTAATAACTGATATTAAATGATAACATTGGACATTCCGCCCACCATGGACATACCATGTCCATCACTTACAATACAAAAATGCAATATACATATAAACTTAAACATGTAACAGCAAGAAAAAATAACAAAAATAATTTCACTAAAAATCCATTTTAACAATACAAATACTTATTGTTTCTTAATCAACCGCCCACCGTCTACAAAGGTGGGTTTAAATTTCGTACTTAGGCGATACAATACAGTTAAGTTCATATACAAAATAAAAAAATTAACAATAGAAACTATTCATTAACATAATAAATGTATGGATACAACTACTCCATATTGGCTTACGAGGTAACTGGTAACACAATCAATTTTGACACAGGTCTTTTAATCTCGTTATTTTTATATCTCAATGTTACGACACGTGTAAGATTGTCCAAACCTGGATGTTTATCTACAATAACTCCGAACATCCATCTGCTAGGTGGAAGTCCATCCTCCTTCACCAAAACGACATCTCCAATGTTTGGCTCGGGAGTACAATGAGCCCACTTGTACCTATTTTGCAGCTGACTTAAATACTCTAAAGACCACCTACGCCAAAAATCTTGAAGCATCCGTTGTGTTAGTTGCCATCTTTTAAGACTACTAATATTGGAACCTTCGTAATTAAATTCAGGGACGGTTACAAGCGGTTCACCTACCAGAAAATGACCTGGTGTCAACGGAGCTGCATCTTCTGGGTTACTCGAAATTCTTGAAATAGGTCTCGAGTTAAGACAGCATTCAATCTGACATAGCACAGTTGTCATTTCTTCGAATGTCAAAGTGCTATTGCCTATGACTCGCTTCAAGTGGTGTTTAGTTGATTTTACACCCGCCTCCCACAACCCTCCAAAGTTTGGAGCGTGAGGAGGTATAAAGTGCCAATTGGTGCCATTCGTTACGAGAAAGTCAACTATTTCTGGAGCTACACTCGATTTTTCTGCGTCAAACAGATGTTTTAATTCTTTGGCCCCTCCGATAAAGGTTGTCCCATTGTCGCTCCACAAATCGTGTACTCTTCCGCGTCTAGATACAAAACGCTTGTATGCGGCCAAAAAACTTTGAGCCGTCATATCGCTAACCACTTCTAAATGAATGGCTCTAGTAGCCATACATATAAATAGGCATATGTAGCCTTTAATGGAGTGGTATCCTCGGCCTTTATTTGCTCGGAGGTTAATGGGTCCAGCATAGTCTACACCGCTGGACTGGAAAGGTTTTTGAGCCGTTACTCTGGCCTCCGGCAACTGACCCATCATTTGTTGACTTACTTGTGCCGCGTGACGGACACAAGTAACACATTTTCTCACATAAATTCTAACAATTGATTTGGCATTTATGATCCAATACATTGATCTCAAGTAATTCAACATTAATTGCGGCCCACCGTGCAATGTTCTTTCATGAGCGTCTGCAATCAAGAGGTAAGTGAAGGGTGAGTTATGGGGTATGAGTATTGGATGTTTCATATTTTCACTAATGTATGCCCTCTTAAGCGTCCACCGACTCTCAAAACACCGCAGTTATCAATAAATGGATTCAAAGAGGTAAGTTTACTCCCTTTACTTAATTTTTTCTTCCTTTTCAGTGCTTCAATGTCTTCTTTAAAATGACAGTACTGGCAGATCTTGACACAGGTAAGTAAAGCGTCATTTAATTCTTTAGTAGTTAGCCACTTTGGATATTTATTTTTACCCTTAATTACATTTATAAATCTTTTACAGTATGCTATTACTCTGATTAATTTATTTAGTTTGGAAATTCTTGACAACAAATCTTCGTCCCTTTCGGTAAGCATAAAGCATTTTAATGTAGTTTTTCTTTCTTCTAATTTAGTGTCTTCTATATTCCTAATTTTATATTCTATGTTTTTATTTTGCAGCCAACTGGGTCCCTTTTTCCAGAGCTGTAATTCTTCACAAACTGATGGTTTAACACCGCGAGACGCGCAATCAGCGGGGTTATCTTTAGATGCTACATATGACCACTGTGCTCCTTCCATTAAGGTAAGTATTTCCGACACTCTATTTGCGATGAACGTCTTCCATCGACTTGGGTGACTCCCCAACCAGGCCAAAACAACGGAAGAATCGGTCCATGCGTGAATATAATGCTTAGGAATTTTCAGAACAGCAGCAACTTCATGAAGAAGCTTCGCACATAACACAGCTCCACACAATTCCAAACGAGGAATAGATAGCGTCTTAATAGGAGCAATTTTTGTTTTAGAAGCTACTAAATTAGTGTGAACATTGCCCTCACTATCTACAACTCGTGCATAAACTACAGCGGCGTACGCTAAATTGGATGCATCTGAAAACCCGTGCAATTCCATGATTTGATCGTCGCTACTACTTTCAATCCAACGAGGTATATGAAAGTTGGTAAGGTTACAAAGATCCTTTCGATACTCCAACCAGTCTATAAGCAAAGAAGCTGGCAGTTCTTCATCCCATCCAATGCCACATAACCACAACCGCTGTATAAAGATCTTGGCAGTCGTTATGACTGGAGCCAAAAAACCAAGGGGATCAAACAGTCGGGCTATATCCGAGATAACCTTACGTTTTGTTACTGGGGTTTCCAGCGGAGGAAGGTTGACAGTATATTCAAATTCATCAGTTACTTTATTCCATGTTAATCCTAAAATTTTTGCAACTTCATCTAGTTTGATTTCTCTAACATTGTTCACATCTTGACCTTCCTTTATTAAATTCATTAGGCTAGAACTGTTACTTGACCACATCTGAAGTTGGAACCCACCACGCCTTAACATTTCTGTCAATTGTTTGTAGATTTCTAAGCCATCTTCAGTACTTTCACATCCAGACATAAGATCATCCATGTAAAATTCAGACAACACTTTATCCTTTATCAATGGAAAATCTGAACCCTCATCATAAGCTAACTGTTGAAGCGACCGAACGGCTAGGTAGGGAGCGGAAGAAGTACCAAATGTCACTCTCAAATGACGGAGATGCTGAAGTTCAGCATCTGGATTCTCTCGCCAGTAAATGCGCTGAAAATCTGCGTCTTCATTGGCCACCTTCACCTGCCTGTACATTTTTATTATGTCAGCAGTTAAACAGATTCTGTAACAACGCCAACGCATTATAATATGACGCAATTCGGGCTGTAAGGATGGTCCTACCATTAGATCATTATTCAAAGAAATACCATTACTTCCTGCACAAGATGCGTCAAACACAACACGAACTTTAGTGGTTGTCTTATCATTGCGTACTACTGCATGATGCGGTAAATATACAGCAAAACTATCGTTTTTGCATTCCTCGGGAACTCTTTCCATATGATTTAATTGAAGATATTCGTTTATGACTTCTGAATATTGTGCTTTCAAATCAGGATTTCTCATTAGCCGTTTCTCTAACATGAGAAACCGCTTCAATGCAATATCCCTGGACCCACTATACTTACAACTTGGATTGTCAGATTTAAACGGTAAGCGCACTATATAACGACCTGATTCATCACGCTTAGTTGTAGCTAAAAATAAATCTTCACATTTCTGTTCATCAGGTGTTAACTGTTTTTTATTCAAATTAGTTTGTGGTTCTGATTCTAACTCCCAGAATCTACGAAGAAGTTCATTCTCATTTGAATGGAATGAATGCAAACTAACTATATTGTGACAGTTGTTGAGAGTTTCGCTATGGCTGATTGTTTTAAGTTGACCAGATAAGATCCAACCCAGTCTGGTGTTTTGAGCAACTACATGACTGGACGGATCCTTGACTATTCCTTCTAACAATATCTGGCTATAAACTTCGGCTCCAAGAAGCAGATCTATCTTGTTCGGTACATTGAAAGAAGGATCTGCAAGGGCCATAGGCGACATAAAATCAACGGATTGCTCTTTAATCTTTCGTTCGGGTAAGACAGTAGTGAGTTTCTTCATAACAAAAGCTTCCACATTAATTTGGAAGCTGGGGTCTATGCGGGATTGAATTTTAATCATAACCATTGAAGTGCACCTAATAGAGGCACTAGGATCACCGCCTAAACCTGAAATTACTCTCTTACTGGATGTGCGTTTCAAGCCTAACAACTGAACTGTGGACTCCGTCACAAACGAAGCCTGAGATCCCTGGTCTAGCAGGCACCTTAAATCAAAAATAGTTCCGTTCCTAGACTGTGCTTTAATTAACGCAGTGGCTAGAAGAACTTGAGCATGACTACTCGAAAAACAACTTACAATATTGGTGGACTCGCTATTGGAAGTAGTTGCTGGTAAATTCTCGACATGGTGGGCTGAACTACCTTCCTTATTATCATTGGAGACATTTTTGAGGTGGAGGAGAGTATGGTGTTTTTTACTACAAAAACGACAACGATTTGATTGCCGACATGAATATACGGAGTGATTAGCACCCATACAATTAAAACATAAATTATTTGTTTGGACAAACTTACGACGCGCTTCAATATCTTGACGACTGAACTTCTTACAATTGATTAATCTATGATTTTGTTGACAAAAAGAACATGATTGAGTGGGTACATAAGTTGATGCATGATATGACTTAGCTGAATGATTGCGACTTGACATATTTCTTTGAACCTTGTTATCAAGATATTCAAGAGATCTAAAACGGTGCTTAAGGAACTCCTGAAAAGTTTTATATTTAGGCAATTCATCGGGAGACTCACTAATCTTAGTCTCCCATTGTTTACGTGACTCAGTATCTAATTTTTGACACAAAATATAAATAATTAGAATATCCCAGTCATCAACTTTAATTCCTAAATTTTTTAATGCATTCAAACATTCATTAGATGTATCAAGAAGTTCCTTTAGTCCGTTAGACGATTCAACATGTATTAATTTTTGATTCATAAACCTCTTTAAAATACAATTCGCTAAATATTTTTTATTGTTATATCTAATTTCTAGTTGTGACCAACAAACGGAATAATTACAACTTGTTATGGGCACATGTTTTAAAAGACTTTCGGCATCGCCAGTTAAGTGAGTTTTTAAGTAATGTAACTTCTGTACGTCATCCAAAGAATTGTTGTTGTGTATCAAACTAATAAACAAATCGCGAAAACTAATCCAGTCCGCATAATTACCAGAGAAAACCGGTAGTTCTATTTTCGGTAACTTAACAGATGAATGTATATTAATGCCCTTTGACTGAGATGCAGAAGCTTCAATAGAACTAAAATTTGGCTTATCAAGTTTCTTTAACAATTCCTTTAGTTCAGTTTTATAATCGAGATATAATTCTTTGGTTGTTTCGTATAAATTAGTAGTACTATAATCAGACTTATCAAACTCAGTAGATTTAACTGAACTAACTATTTTCACATGATTGTCAGAAAAAGATAACCAATCAGCTTCTAAATTTTCTAACCTCGTTTCAATGTAAGAAATTGTTAGTCTATCCTTTGGTGACTTTTTAAAATTCGCCTTAGCCTTGGCAATAGTAGAATATAAATTACGTTGCAAATTACTAATTGTTTCCATGATAAAAAGATTTAAGTTAACGTACAAAGTCAATAACACTTAGCAGTTAAATGTTATAAGCGAAATTTTTCTAAGTTAATAAACGAAACCAAAAAATTTACAAGTGTTTGAAACGTCAATACAAAATCGGGCATAGGTTCCCCGTCTCTTCACTTTTTGTAAAATTATTCTAAGTCCATGCACATGCACACATAAATTTAACAAAGTTAACTTCTTATGTAAAATTATTCTAAGTCTAATTTTTGCGTCGTAATTTCACAAGTCTCTTGATCACTTACACAGCTTGACTTTGTATCACTTTATTATGAATAATAATTAAATGTACTCACACGATCAATCCACATTATTTTGCAATCACTCACGTCACGAAGCAATACGGCTTCACATTAATGGACTCCTGCTCTCATTGCTCGCCGAAGTTCCAATCCGCTATTGGTCAAGCGGTATCCAAAACAGCGCCATCTGGTTTTGTCCAAGCCAACATACTCTCCTTGTATGTAATAACTTCAAAGCTGAAAGATAATCTCACGGATGGACCACAGTACACTGGTCCAAAATCGGCTCGCTAAGGACCATGTAAAGCAGCCTCAAAAAGTCTCCCTTCTCAGTGGAGTTGGTGGAGTCAGTACTAAATAAAACACTGAGGTATAGTACAGCGAAGACAAATTTAATTAAATAGTGAAGTGAGGTCAATCCACCTCCGCGAATCTTTACACCGCGATCTACAAAGACGATGCACGCCATCTATCGTTTAACTAATAACTAATATTAAATGATAACATTGGACACTGTTCTAAGAATGTGTTCATACCCTAAAATAAAATAAATTTTTAGTGGCCTAACATATAAAATAGGAAATAAATTCAACTCCCCAATAAAATAAAAAGTAGCAGTAAATTTTCTTAATCTTCAATCTTATATCCTAAATGGTAATGAAAATATTTACCTTTATTAATAACATTCCATTCTAGTTTTGTTCCATGTACAATTACAGAGAAATATGTATCAAAATGTTCTAAAATATATTCCACTCCGTCCGAATTGTAGGCTCGCGCTGCATCTGTTATCAGTTCAATATAAATTCAGTAAATAACAAAGTGATAAGTAATTGTTAAGTAACGAACAGTTTGTCGCGAATGCACTGACCATGTAGTTTTGATAGTAAAATCCTTGGTTGGACCACATCTTCAACATGGTATTGTCCACTGGAAGATTCCAAAAGCTCATCTTTTTGCAAAGGTATTGAAAATTCAAAATTCATTTTTAGTTTGATTTGAAGTTAAGCGCTTTAACGACATTTTGTTTGAAAATCTGTCAAAGCCAGTGTGACATTACTTTCTGAAAAATCCTCAGATGAAGAATTATATAGATATGACATGCGCGTTCACCCGTAAGGGACAGATAGAGAGTACTATAGACTATACCTATATATAAGTAAAAGGATTGGGGTTACCAGTTATTTGTTTTGTCCCGAAAATGAATAATTACGATATAATTTAATATAGACCAATTTATATATTCCCAATTAAATTGTAATTAATAAACGTAATAAATATAAAAACAATGCGTAATTTTTGTTTATGTGACTAAGATTACGTAAACAGATTTTTTTAGTAATACTTAGTCAGGTCATAAATTCTGTCACATGTTTAATATAAAATAATTGAAACAAGTTTATTCATTATGTGACCATTTATATACCAAAATGAACTTAACAAAACATAGATTCTTATGACACTAAAGTTTATTCAAAATGACATCCGTGATTTTGAATACAGGCCTTCAATCTGCTCGGCCAGTCGTCTATCACAGCACGAACGAGGTCCATGTCAATATCGGCGGCTGCCTTAATCAAGGATGTCTTGAGTGACTCCAAAAAAAGAATTTCCCGATATTTTTTTCCCGCGTACCGCTTCAACAAAGCGCGGCATCTCTTCAGTCTTAGGTCCATTAGACGAGCATTCAAACGATGTCCTATTTTTCTTCGATATGCACGAAGCCCTAAGTCTTCATAAAAAGCTACAAAAAACATACCAATATTATAGTCATATAATTTTAAATTACTCTGTATATCATTACAGTGAACACTACATATAAAACTACTTAATATTAAACTATTTTGATTGTAATTTCTAAGAAACAAAATTTACATGGGACAAATTAAAAAGCATACTCTTTAAAACCAACGGGATAAGAAAGTATCAAATATTTAAAAACACAGCATATACCAGAATTAAAAACTCCTTTTGAAATCTGTTGAAAATAGTATAAAAAATGTGAATTGTTTCATTTATATACATTATACATACTATAATTTATTTCCCCTACATTCAGGGTAATTTTTACAACAAGATGGTGGTATTATTTTTACGGGTAATAACCAACCAATTTGAAAAGAAGTTTAATATTGATGGTAAATAAATACGAAAATTACAAGAATAAAGAAAGACAGTTTTATTAAACGAAGTTTTTCTCTCGACAGCACATGACATACGCATGACATTACAGAATTGTAAATTTAAAAATCTCCTATCTGTAGGTGGCCAGTAATCCTTAGCGGAATGTTATGCAAACTCTAACACTCCTCCGTAACATTATGCTACTCCTACGGCCACTCAATCACTCATTAGATACACACTCAACACTTACACAAACTCATACCCATGCCTCTTAAACAAAACTCAAACTTTCCTCTGGGCAGGGCCTTTGTGAAAATGTCAGCTACCATAGACTCTGTCTCCAGATACTTCAGACTGATCACTTTGTTGCGAAGTGCC
Organism: Papilio machaon; assembly: GCF_912999745.1. Lineage (NCBI taxonomy): Eukaryota > Metazoa > Arthropoda > Insecta > Lepidoptera > Papilionidae > Papilio > Papilio machaon. The sequence goes on along the minus strand of NC_060015.1, from coordinate 8,692,759 downwards.
TCTCTAATAAAGTGAACTCTAACGTCAATGTGTTTTGACCTCTTATGGCAAGAACCCTCACTGTTTGCCATAGCTATTGCAGACTGACTATCACTACTCAGCTTAATAGTCTTATTCACTCCAGTTATTTCTCCAAATAACCTCTTAAGGAAAACTGCTTCTCTTGCAGCATTTGACAAACTTATGTATTCCGCTTCTGCACTTGATAAAGCAACTACTGTTTGTTTTCTGCTTTCCCAACTTACGGGTGCAGACCCAAATTTAAAAATATACCCTGAATAGGACTTGCGATCTGTTACATCACCCGCATGATCTGCATCAACAAATCCTTCTAAATATCTTCCACTTTGTTTAAACACCAGCCCCAGGCTTTTGGTGCCTTTAAGATAGCGAAGAACTCTTTTTAGTGTCTGCCAATGTTGCTCTCCATAACAACTGTTAAACTGACTTAAGTAACTTATTGCAAAAGCTACATCTGGTCTTGTACAGACCGCTAAATACATTAAAGAACCTACTAATTCTTGATATGGAATGTTATTAGGCGGCTCATAATTTGTTTCTACTGGTTTGGTCAACCTATAACCAGCAATAAGAGGTGTAGAAACAGGTTTGCAGTCTTGCATGTCAAACCTGGCTAATATTTTCTCTATATAGCCTTCCTGATCTAGTGTAATGTCATCTTCAGTTTATTGTAGACGCATTCCCAAAAATAAGTCCGCTTTACCAAGATCACGCATCTCGAAGGTTTCTCTTAACTCCTTCTTAACTTGCTGCATCTCTGCTTTATTGTTCCAAAAAATCAATAAATCATCAACATACACCGCTAGGATTATTAGCCTGTGTTGACTTCTTCTCATATAAACACATGGTTCGTTGTCTAGCTGAGTGAACTTCAACTGTTTCAGTGCTGAGTCCAACCTTTGATTCCAAGCCCTTGGAGCCTGCTTCAAACCGTACAACGACCTTTTCAGTAAGCACACGTAATCCTCTTTTCCCTTCTCTTCAAACCCTTCAGGTTGTTTCATGTACACTGTCTCTTCCATGTACCCATTAAGAAAAGCGGTCTTCACATCCATTTGATCAATTTTCAATTTATTCTCAGCAGCCATTGCCAACAGAAGACGCAATGAACTACGCCTAATGCCAGGTGAATATGTCTCAAAGTAATCAACACCTCCGCGTTGTTTGAAGCCTCTCGCCACAAGCCTTGCCTTATATCGCTTCTTGTTTCCAGCTTCAGTCTTAACTTTAAGAACCCACTTGCTATCGATCACGTTTTGATTTGGCTCTCTCTTTACTAGCTGCCAAGTTTGATTCTTGTGAAGAGCGTCCAATTCTTCTTTAATAGCCTCATGCCAAAGTAAGCTGTCTGTCCCTGCGAGTGCTTCTCTTACATTTATAGGTTCCTCCAAACCAAAACCACTCTTTTCAGATAGAACTGCTTGATATAGAACGTGATCAGGGAATTGTCGTGACTTTCTGTTCCTCATAGGGTATCTCCGTGCATCCGTTTGATCATCCGTTTGATCATCTCTATGATTATTCTCCTCCGAAACGGCTGCATCGGAACTCAGATACCATCGCTCAGTATCATCTCTGTCTTCAGTCTCCTCCGTAACCGAAGATACAGCACCTGTTCTGTCCTGTTCTATTTCAGCTCTAATTTCCTCTGACTCAGGCATTATAACACCTCCTCTGTTTCCTGAGAGGTGTCTCGCTGTTTCATTTCTACAACCATCCTCTGTCTCTTCTCCACAGACCACCTCTTCCATTGATTGAGTACTTGTTAGTGGTACCACAGTGAACTCCGGACTCGGCCTTTGATGAGAAGCAGAATTTTGTTCATCAGTCAAAATCTCACTTGATGGTTGTTTCCGTGAAGTTAGAGTACTCTCAAAAAATACTACATCTCTTGCCTTGTGAAGATTTCCAGAAACAGGATCTAAGAGTCTGTATTCTTTAGAATTTTCGCAATATCCTAAAAGTATAAGTTCCTTACTCTTCGGATCTAACTTGCGCCTCTTTTGGTCAGGAACGTGCATGTATGCCGTGCACCCAAAAACTTTCACGAAGCCTAGGTTCACCTTTCTTCCCGTCCAAGCTTCTTCAGGTGTTTTATCCTTAAGAGCCTTTGTAGGCGACCTGTTTTTGAGGAAAACTGCATATACAAGAGCCTCTGCCCAGTAGTGTTTTTCCAATCCTGCCTCATGCAGCATACACCTAGCTTTTTCCATGAGAGTTCTATTTGCACGTTCTGCCACCCCATTCTGCTCAGGGGTATACTCGACAGTAAGTTGATGAACTATACCGTATTTCTTAGTGAAGCTTTTCATGTCATTGTTCACATATTCCTTGCCGTTGTCTGTTCGGATTGACTTTAGCTTCTTCTCTGTTTGCCTCTCTGCAAAAACTTTAAATTCTTTTATTTTCTCAATAGCTTCGCTCTTATTCTTCAATAAGTAGACAAAAGTTTTCCTTGTTTTGTCATCTATAAGTGTCATAAAATATCTATACCCCGACATAGAGTTGACACTCATTGGTCCGCAAATATCAGAATGAACTAATTCAAGTACTTCACTAGCTCTCTTAACCTTACGCTTTGGAAACGGCTGCCTTGTTTGCTTACCCATTAGACAAGATACACATTCTAAGTTATTTTTAGAATTTTGAAAACTTACCCCATCTGCCAGTTTGTCTCTCAAAAGTTTAAGATTGCTTACTCCTAAGTGACCCATCCTCCGATGCCACAACATCAGTTGATCGTCCTTCTGCATGCTGGAGACCAGTGCTATAGTGCCCTTTTGAAAAGGATTAAGTTTATAAATGCCATTATCTACCCAACAGTCACCAGCCACAACTGATCCATTCACCTTGCAATCATCCGATTTGTAGATTTCACAACCTCTGTTTGAAAAAACTACAACTCTACCTCTCTTGACTAACGTATTTACGCTCAGTAAATTTGTAGCCAAGTCAGGAGCATACATAGCGTCTCTTACTCTTATGCTCCCATCCACATCAACTACATCACCAACTCCTAAGCCATACACCTTACCACCATCCGCACATGCAATCTCTCTCTTCGATTCATACGCCACATAATTCCTCAGCCAACCTTTCTCATTTGTCATATGTGAACTCGCTCCGGAGTCAATCACCCAATCCGCTAAAGATCCCTGACCACTAGTCGCAAAAACATTTGCTGTTGCCGAACAATTCTTCCTTCTATTAGGATTGTCAGGGCATTCAGTCGCTTTGTGATTGCCTTCACATATAAAACATTTTATAGGTTTAGTTTTCTGATTTGCTTTAAATTTTCCTTTCCATTTCTTTTTGCTTGCTGTAAGAGCAGAATCATCTTGTTGGAAACTAGTGGATGGTGTGCTCTCATCGCTTAGGTTGTATAACTTCGTTTTGACATAGTCTGTAGTAATAGTTATATTACTATTTTCAATAGCCATCTTCAATGGTTCATACTTCTTTGGGAGACCTTGAAGCATCAATGTAGCCAGAATCTCATCATCAACGTCTTTACCAATGTCGCTTAGTTGCTGTGACACTGACAATATGGCTGTCACATATTTTTCAACTGTTTGAAATTGCTCCAATCTCATGCTAACTAATCTGCCCAACAATCGACATTTGTTATTAATGCCCTTGTCCTCATAGGCTTTGCTTAGCGCCTCCCAGGCCTCTTTTGCCGTCTTTGTCTTTCTTATCAAGGTGCGACATCTCTGATCCACCATCAAACCGATTCGAGCCCGTGCTTTTTGGTCTCTACGAACGTCTGCTACATCCTCCGGCTGTGGTGACACTTGCGTATATTTCCACAAATCATCATCCGTTAGATACAACTCCATATCAAACTTCCATGTGTGGAAATTAGAGCTTCCTACTAATTTTTCAATATACGCAGCATTAACACCCGCACTTCGTATTTCTGTACTTGAATTTTCATTTTTATATCCATCGTGCGACATTTTCATATTTTTTACTAGTGTCCTGGGCCCATAACCCTGATGGTAAATAAATACGAAAATTACAAGAATAAAGAAAGACAGTTTTATTAAACGAAGTTTTTCTCTCGACAGCACATGACATACGCATGACATTACAGAATTGTAAATTTAAAAATCTCCTATCTGTAGGTGGCCAGTAATCCTTAGCGGAATGTTATGCAAACTCTAACAAATATGGCCGCTTGTTTCCCAGATCTACAATATATTATTTGACACAAATGACATCTGCGTTTGGGCGCATAATGTTCGAAAAATACAATTTTATTTTAGCTGATTTGACCCGTATTTTAACATATTAGTTATTACAAAGACTGTAAAGAACAACTAGTTTGTATTTTCTTCCTTATTTTGTATCAATACATGTGAATAGGTGCGTAGTTTCAGTACTTACGAGTGAAAGGTTATGTTTTTCTCTTTTCGCTCACTACGGCTTTTAAAACCGACAATACAGCAGTATACCATGTTTTATAAACTTTACCTTACTAAAACTGTAATATCAAAATATTTTTGCACAATTACAGCCACTAAGTACTCACAATTTTCGAAAAATAGCACGAATGTCAAACTTTGTTAGGGACAACCTAGGTTGTTTGTAGGGGACAACCTTTGTTCCAAACAAACCCCAAACCCTGGTACGCAGAAAGGGACAGAAGATAGTTATCCCTGTCTTTGTCACGTCACAGGAATTGGGTATAACTGTATCTCTCTCACTCACGGTATTATTATTACCGTGTCATAGACTTGGAAAAATCGCTTATGATTGGCTGATTTTATCAAAGAGTAAGGTAAATCTCCTTGGGAATTATATCTACTTCCCACTTATTTGACCTCCGTGAAGTTGGCCCCCTCACTTTAATTTTTTTAACTTTTTTTTACGCAAATCGTTTGAGAATCGTTTGAGAGGGTTTGAGAGAAAAGAAATATCGTTTGAGAGTTCCTACTTTCTCCGTAAAAACAATTTCAAATTCTAGTGTTAAGTTGGCCCCCTCACTTTACTTTTTTTTTATTTTTTCAATGCGAATCGTTAGAGAGTCGTTTGAGAGACATTAAGAGAAAAGAAATATCGTTTGAGAGTTTTTACTTTTTCTGTAATAAATATTTTAATTCTGGGCATCGAAAGTTACAAATCGATTTTCTTTTTTTTCCGAATTAAATATGGCAATCATGCACTTGGACGTTTCAAATTTATTGTGTAGGTAGAGAATGGTAAGAGAGTGATTGAGAGAAAAGAGAAATCGTTTGAGAGTTAATACTTTTTCTGAAATATATATTTCAATGTCGGAATCGAAAGTAACAAATCGATTTTCCTTTTTTCCGAATTAAATATAGCAACCATGCACTTAGACGATTCAAATTTATGGTGTAGGTAGAGAATGGTAATAGAGTGATTGAGAGAAAAGAGAAATCGTTTGAGAGTTAATACTTTTTCTGAAGTATATATTTCAATGTCGGAATCGAAAGATACAAATCGATTTTTCTTTTATTACGAATTAAATATGGCAATCATGCACTAAGACGTTTCTAATTTATTGTGTAGGTAGAGAATGCTTAGAGAGTGATTGAGAGAAAAGAGAAATCGTTTGAGAGTTAATACTTTTTCTTAAATAAATATTTCAATTTCGGAATCGAAAATTACAGTGGGCCTACTCTAATTCAACGAAAAACGAAATTTCGTCCGAAACTTCGTGTGTTTGCTACTACAATTCCATTCGTTCCGCAACTTCGTCCGAACGAAACAATTTGACGTTTAAGTTCTCTAAACCTACTCTAATTCACAATGTTCGGAACGAAAATTTGATTTTGACAGATAATTCTTCGGAAGTTTAACCTCGAAATTGACGAAATCAAAAGTGTTACCTTTTGATTTTCGTTTGTGTTGAATTTTTTTATTAATTCGTTTGAAATGGCTGCGAGGATGTTTTTGATTGAGGGTGCTTTACGAGAAGAGCGTTTAGAGCGTAGAAGAAATCGACGCCGCCTGCGCGACCAGCTAAATATTGATGTAATTCCCGACATAGAGTTTGTCGGAAATTATAGACTCAGTCGGCAATTATTTGAGAAGTTGTGCCAAGAAATAGTGCCTCTATTACCTCGAAGGACAAGGAGTCATGGAATCGAGCCTACTGTTAAGGTACCTAGTGTATAGTTTTTATAATTTTTATCATCCTTTTTAAAAACAATTATTAGCATTTTTTTGTTGACAATATTTTTTTTTTAGATCCTTACGGCCTTGAATTTTTATGCTCGGGGTAGTTACCAAGGGTCTGTAGGGCAAAATTTGGATGGGCCAATGGCACAACAGACAGTTTCTCGTTGTCTGCAGGAGGTCACAAATGCTCTTAACGCATCAGATATTTTAAAAAAATATATTAAGTTTCCACAAAATAGAAATGAAAGGAATTTTATTAAGCGGCGGTGAGTAGCTAACATGTATCAAAGTTTTAATTTTTATCTATATTTGCTAAATTTATTTTGAGTTAATGGGTTTTTATGATGTGCCAGGTTTTATGAGAAATATGATATTCCTGGAGTGATTGGGTGCATTGATTGCACCCATATAGCTATTGTCAGACCATCGGAGCATGAGGAACAATATTTTAATCGAAAACATTTTCATTCGATTAACACACAAGTTGTGAGTATAAGAGTAAAATATAAATTATTATTTTAATATCTATAATTACATACCTAATGTGTGAAAAGATTAAATTACATGAAGAGTAGAATAATCAATAAAAATATAACATTCATTATATACATATGCTTGATTCTCATTTTTTACTTAGTCTTGTATGTTTCTTTTTAAGTGTTGACATAGTAACATTAATTTTTCTAGATTTGTGATAGCGACTGCTATATTACAAATGTGGATGCTTCATATGGTGGAGCAACACATGATGCCTACATTTGGAGAGAGTGTGACATAAGAACCCACATGGAGAGTATCCAAAATGAAACCGTTTATTTACTAGGTATATGTGTTAATATTTTATTGTCTTAGTATGGGCATGTAATGCAAAGGAATGAAGACGCTGTGGTAAAAAAGGCTTAAAACTGAATGTAGAGGGATGCTAGGGTAGAGGAAGGACAAAAAGCTATGGAAGCAGATAATGGGATGAGGGCAAGCGGATGATGATGTGTTAAATTATAAATATTATTTTATATTTTATAAACTTACAAACATGTTTTATTTACATAGATATATTTTATTTTAGGTGATTCAGGTTATGCTCAAAGGGAGTATATGATGACACCTATAGATAACGCTGTTGAACACTCTCCTGAGGGGAGATACAACTCTGTCCAAAAAAATGCACGCTCCACCATTGAACGCACATTTGGTATATTGAAAGGTCGATGGAGATGTCTTCTTGCGGCGCGAGAACTGCATTACTGTCCTGAAACAGCTGGTAAAATTATAATAGCCTGCTGTGTTTTACATAATTTATGTATAAAGGATGGTATTGATGTTCCCGAGTTGACAGAAGTTGAACTCCAAACAGAAATGACTAGGCAGCCGGCAGACAGGATAGACAGGGCTCCACCAATTGCTTCTTCAACTCAAGCACTACAGGCAGGTCAGAGGGCAAGGGCTGTATTAGTGCAAATGTTGGAGAGGAATAGGTGAAATAGTGTATGGTGCGGAAGGCCAGTCAGGTTTTAGTGGGTATTCCGGTCGCCTTCTGCGGCCGGCGAGTCCCACACTCCCTACGCCATTGCACAGCCCGGCGTAGGGGTGCGTAAATGCATTTCCTGAATTAAAAAAAAAAAAAAAAAAAAGTGAAATAGTGTATAAAATATAATAGTGAATAAAACTCATTTGCCAAATTATAATACACTTTTATTTTTCTAAAAATTTTCTCATCAGTCCACACAGCTGTTCCAGGGCAACCCTGATGCCTGCAAGCTCAGTGTTCAAAGCTGTCTCTCTGCCTGCACGCTCTTCTTCCAATTGAAACAATCTCCTCCTGACATCTGAGCCAGTAGCCGATTGTCTCCTTCTAGATCGTGCAGGTTGTGAGGCTGCAAAACAAATTTCCAATTATTATACATTGACAGATGAAAGTCTATGATACTTGAATAGTACATATGTACATACATACAAATTGTCGTGCCTGTTTCCCAGCTGGGTAATAATTTTATCTATTAATAATGTGATAAGACCTCTATTATCCATAGCAAAGATAGACATAAATCAGTTAAAACATTTTGCTTTATCTACAACTTTTTTTTTGCTAGCAGATACTAAATATATTTAACAAATGCTTACAACTTCTGGGAGTCTGAGATTGAGACATCAGCTGTGTGGACTGAATATCCTCCTGACTGGGTACAACATACTCCATTACTTCTGGCAAATCCAAACTTAATTGAGACTGTGGTGGGACATGACTGGAGGTGGATGGTACATTAGCCTGAAAATATAAGAGATTTAGTATTAGTATGTATTGGTTAAAACATGGTTCTAATTATTATAATAATATTCTTTGTATTATTTTTTGATCTAAAATATAATTGAAAACTTTAACCATTGAAATACAATTTTGAAGTAAAACCATTGTTAAACAAAGGTGAAAAAATTGAGAATTTTAAAGTTACCAACCTCACTGAAGGCCGGTACTCTGGCTGTAGTTTGACGTCCACCAAACCCATCTCCCATTATTGACAGGACCTTCACCTGCCATTGGGAGAGTGGTGGTGTGAGCGATGGTCCACCTCCAGTTGCTGAAGTTGATCTTCGAGAATCAGCAGCAGCTTTTTTGGCAAGATGTTTTCTATCGAACCAAACCTGCATGATATAAAAGGATGAGATATTTTATATAACTGTTTATTTGGCACACAGTGATTTTTTTGACAATTAATTAAAAATAAAGGTACTTTTTGCCACTGCTGGATTGTTTTTGTACAACCACCCATAGAATTGAGTGAATTGCACAATTCTTGCCACAGTCTCTTAGTTTGGACATTGCCATCGGCACCCCTCAATCTTCCACGAGCAAGATCCCTATGCTCGTCCAAGAAATTGAGAAGTACGTCAATTTGCTCTGGAGTAGCTGAACCCGTATGTGGAGCCATTTGTTAGACTGAAAATATGTACTTTTAGATTCTTATTATGAAGAAGAGGCGATAATTATAGTAAACAAACTAATAAATATAATATGAGGTTTACTTACGAAGTTTATTATCCAAAACAAACGTCGAGAACAAAGTGCAGACTCAAAGTGAGCTTGGAACCTTCTCACAAAATATTTATCGCGATAGCAAAGTATGTGAAAAGCACTTGTAAACATGATTAAACACTTGAAGAACAAACTTTACAAAACTTTTTCAAATACTTGGTACAAAAAATTCTAAATGACGTTTGTCAACATCGTGAATATATGTACAATTTTAGTTGTCGTACATTGTTACCAATGTTAAGCTGAAATCGGGCTCTTAAAATAGGTCGGTTAACATCGTCAGTGATAAGGTTCTTTAGAGTGTCTCTGGGTATGTTCCGATATACACTGCGAGCACTGCACAGTGCTATCACTGTAGAAAAATTCGTTCCGTTATGGACTGCCAGTATACTGTCGCAGTACCCTAGGGAAATATATGACGTCATAAATCGCCGCCATATTCTACTGTGAGCACTGGCGTTTTCGAGGTAAGGTACTCGCAGTACTTTGATCACGTGATCAGTCAAAACCACCCGAGTGCCTCACATCTTATAAACAAAACTACAGTTTAATTAGAAATGTTAAAGTTCTGTAATTAGTTTGGATTAATAAATAAAACAATGGAAGAATTGCAAAAATTAACCTTATTAGACTGTGTTGATAATGAAAAACATATTCTTTTTATGAAAAAGTACTTATTTTTATTACATTATAAATTCAATTTATAATTAATATTAATTAAAATATTTTTAATTTGACAGTACTCCAAAACAGTTCTTTTTAATGTACTAGAAAACTTGAATACACTCATTTGAATGTCGCGTCAAAAAATGCGGCTGACAGTATACGAGATTGCGTTCCGTTTTAACTCGTAACCAGTACAACTGGCTATAAAGGAACGGCTTCACAGTATACTGAATTGACGTCACACTTTACAGTGGTCGCAGTGCATATCGGAACACACCCTCTGTAGATTTAATCGAAAATAAATTTAGTACGTAAATGTTTATATTTGGTACATGAAAATTTAAAAAATGCATTGTAAACTACAAGCTAAATGTATAAATTGAAAATAAAGCCAATTAATTTTACTATTTTAAGCAAATACGAAAACCGGAATTTGCCGCAAATGACACATAAAAAGACCATCACAATGTCGTTCACGAAAATTGTCTCTGGATCCGAACTTCGTATGCGTGTCCGAAAATTATAGAGTAAGGTCCATTGCGAAATTTCGTTTGAAATTCGTTCGTTAACGAAGTTTCGTTTCGTTGAATTAGAGTAGGCCCCCTGATCGGTTTTCCTTTGCTCCGAAATAAATATGGCAATCATGCACTTGGACGTTTCAAATTTATTGTGTAGGTAGAGAATGGTAAGAGAGTGATTGAGAGAAAAGAGAAATCGTTTGAGAGTTAATACTTTTTCTGAAGTATATATTTCAATGTCGGAATGTCCTATGTGCAATCCATGTGTTAATATTTTCATTTTTATTTCCTACTAGCTTTTTCCCGCGACTCCGTCCGCGCAGAATAAAAAAAAAAAAGAAAAGAAAACGGGGTAAAAATTATCCTATGTCCGTTTCCTGGTTCTAAGCTACCTGCCCACCAATTTTCAGTCAAATCAATTCAGCCGTTCTTGAGTTATAAATGGTGTAACTAACACGACTTTCTTTTATATATATAGATGTATGTTTTTTGACATTCCTTACAATTAAATTTTTTTGAAATTCTTCTGCACAGATATCCAGCTATGTAAGCTGAGGAATGAACACGCACTCTTTCATTAATGGCGCTTGCTGCACAAAATGTGTTATTTTCCTGCTCTTGTTGATCTGATGGCAAGGAAATCAGACCAGGCATACAATTAAAATTTACTGGCAGATTTTCTTTGTCATCAGTATCGATATCTTCTTTTAATAAATTAAAAAAATCTACTATAGTTTCACTGTCATCTTCTTCACAGTTGGAGTATATGCTATGAGGACCCATCACATTGGAAATCAATAGAGATTTAAATGAATTTATGAATGTACATGAGTCAGGATTTACATTTCTATAATTTATAGCCCTTATTCTGCCAAAAAAAATTTCTAGCGGGTCCTGGTTTATAAAGCGAGGATAAAAATATTTTAAACCATATTTTGAAAACAGCAATTTGGCTATCCTTACAAAACTTTCCAGTGTTGTGACCCACCCATCAAGAGAGGGAACCCTTATATAATATTCTTTTTTGTTCATTAGTGCTTTTTTACTGGCAGAGTCTATAAATCTAAGATTTTTTAATGTCTCTATAGCTTCATGCCAAAAACAAAAATGTTCGGAATTTGGTTTGACTGGCCCTCTTAGTTTCCCTTTTGTTGTGCTGCGCTTTGAGCCATTTACGCTGTCAAATAATTTGTCCATAAATTCCACAGCTTCACCTGTTGTCTTCATGGTTTTACTAACATTTTCACCATTCACAGTTGTACCTGAAAAGCAAAACCAAATAGGTATGAGCTGTATGTACATACAAAATCATCATAATAATTAAAATATCAAAACATAGAAATAATACTTAAATATTATTGCACTACCTGCGCCTAGGTATTTTACCCACAGCTAGTATCTATATATATAATTATAGTATAAAGAGAAATGTACCCTATGTATTGTACCCTATTTAGTATATATACAATTGTACTTATGTCTTATTCTGAAGTATGAGTTATATTACCATAGTATCATCAAATACCAGAGCTGGGCATTAACTCGTTAATCCGTTAATCGTTAATTAACGAAGTTAACATTTTGCTTAACAGATTAACTTTTAAGTTAACTTCAAAAAGTGTTAACGCTTTTGTTAACTTCCGTTAATAAAAGTCCGTTAATCGTTAAATTAGAAACTTGGAGACGTGCTGTCATTTTGTTAAAATTACGCGCCACGGCACGCTCGTAAGTTTAACTATGTTGGGCAACTGTCGGCGACTCGAATGGTGAACGAGCGAGTTGATAATTGATATATGTGAAGTTCGCGTGCAAGTGTGATGCATCAGAGCGTCCGGGAAAGACGTGACCAACAGGACAAAATCAAAAGAAGGTTCGAAATAGTATATTTCATAACGAGTATATAAAAAAGCACGAGTATGTAATAGCCCACATTCCGAACGCTCTTCGTCCCTGCAATACGCCACTTTTTGAGCTACTGTATTAAAAACACTTTTTTATTCGTGCTTTTTCTTTACTTTTCCAAACTCGTGCGTTCTCTTTCCCAACTGTCAAAATAATATCTATTAAAAAGAAAAAACTAACCACGAAGTTTTTAGAAAAAAAAATCATTGAAGTTTTTATGATTCATACAAATATTTCTAAAAAGAAGCTCCTAATTTGTTACAATATCAGATTTAATGATTAGATTCAATGAATTAGGTTGGATTCATTTTATTTCATCTCATTAAATTTCATTTTCATGTCATATCAATAAAAATAATCTCCTGAAGAGTTGGACGTTTGGGCATAGTTCCCTTTGCCTACCCAGAATGGGTGAAGAAAACAAAAAAAATCTCTGTTTGTATTCTTTCACGGTTGGCGCAATTTTTCAAACTTTTTAGTTAGTTGAGTTTATTGTGTTTTTATTATTATTTTAATTTCTTAATTTTTTCGCAACTGTATTAAAAAAACTTGTGCCAACTGTCAACCCTCACCTTCGGCTGCGCCTCAGGTCGGGTAGACATTTGTCGGAACACTTTGCAATGACAGGCTTTCCGCACTCGTAATGAAATATACTATAATGCATTCATACTTGTCTCTTATACTCATGTTTTATAGAATTAAGATTAATTTTTATATTAATAAAATTCATTTTTATAATTAAAATAATCAAATGAACATTTTAAACAAGTGTCGGCACAATAAGTGTGAAATTTGTATGTATAATTTTGGTATGGTTAACTGTTAACGATTAACTTTAACTTGCGTTAAATTTTCGAGAATTTAACGCTTTAACGATTAACGAAGTTAATTTTTTAATTAACGAATTAACGATTAACGAAGTTAACTTTTCGATTAACTGTGCCCACCTGTGTCAAATACATTTGGTAGTTTTTGAGTGAAAGTATAACAAAAATCCATACACCTCTAGTGACTTTCATATTTGAAGGATAAAATACATACTGTATAATGAGGTGTATTTCAGCATGGCACTGGTTTGTGCACTGAGAACTTGAGCAGCTACATTGACTTTCATTTTTTTTATTTTTGATGCAATCACATGATGATCTGTTAATTTTTTGTTCATCCTGGTGTGTCCAAGTTGACAGTCAGCTCTATATACTGTCAGAATATCATCCCATGTGGCAATGGCACCATCAAAAACCATATTTTTTGTCAGAAAATTGTTCCTCAATCCTTTAAGCAAATGAGGTGGGTCGAATACCACACTAAGTTTTTGCCCAGAAACTTCAATTGTTCCATCTGCAAAAATAAAAAAAGTTACATAAGTAAAATTTTGACAAACAACTATATTAAATTATCTAAAAATATTTACTACTAACCACAGTGTTCACCTTTCAGATTTATTTTCTGTGCTGTCTCTTGTCTTAACATTTTTAATGCACTTCTAAATGTGGTACCTTGGTCACAAACTAGGGCTATAGGTATTAGACCTGACTGTGACACCTTTGCAACCACCTCCTTTAGGATTCGTTTGACTTCTTGAGCAGAAGTTGTGCCTTCACAAAAATAGTAACATATAGGTTGTTTCCAGTTGGAACACATACCTCTCACCATGAAAACAAGGGCATGATCAGAAAACTTCAAATCTTTTTTGTTTCCTAAATCCTTAAAGCCTTTAATTTCATCTTTACTTTCCACATAGGTTAAGTGTGGTGTAAGAGCTACCTCATCAAAAATAATTGAGCAAAGCTTCTTTTTAACATCCCAATTCATGGACTTTCTTTCAATGAGCCTGAATATGTTCTCATTAATTCCGACACCAAAAGAGATTTTTTCTGATAAGCGATTGAGTGTTCTTTTAGAGGGAAGTTTAAATATTTTCTGTAGAAGTCTGTATCCTTTTGGACTCTCTTTCATGAGCGTCAGTGCTAGTAGTTTTTCATTACTTGTGAATTGCATAGCTTTTTTCTTTTTATTTACTAATTTCAATTGCATCATGACAAAATTCTGTGCATGCTTATTCATTTGGTTAAAATGTATAAATGCATGATCTCGACTTAGAGTTTCAGCTGTAGCTAGTCTTTCCTTAAAAGATTTTTTCTTAGCAGCCAATGCTTGTCTTTTCATCTTATTGATAAAACAAGTGCACCTTGAGAGGTTCTTTGTTTTCTTGGCTATAAAAAATATTTCACAAAATAAATAAATAATGAAACAATCATACATTTTTAAAGTTTATTAAAAATAAAAAGAATTTTCTTCATTAGTATTTAAGTCAAGTATTCATTTAAATTTTTATGTAATATAAAATTAATATATTTATATAACATTATAAAATTCCAAGAAGTAAAATTTCTATATATTGTTATTGTAAATATTATATTCCATAGAAAAAAAAGAATGAGTAAGTCTAAATGAACAATGAAATCAACTTACCAACATTTACATGACATTTTTTGGTCAGTTTTAGTGCATGTTTTTGTCTTGTTGTAGTATCTGAAATGAACCATTTTATAATTATTAAATAAACCTTTGACCTTTTAATTATTTAGTCTAGTAGAAGAACAATCTTAAATGTTATACTGTATATCATAATTATAAAGTATCAATAATTATACCTGTTGTTTCAACTAATATTGGTTTTACTTGCTCTTTGGTTTCTGGAGCTGGTTCAACTAATATTTGTGATACTACATGGCTACACTTGGTTGTTGAAGCTATTTCAATGGGTTCAGGAACTTGTGATTCAACTGATTTATGATATGAATGTGATCACCAGGTGATCCTGGAAAGCAAAATAATTGTTTAAAAACATACATAAACATATTCTGAATCCATTTCAAATTGATAAATACAAATAATTATATTAATCTTTCAATGCTACAATACCAACCATCAACTCTGAGAGCAGTAGCTTCCTCAATGTCACTTTCAGGTGCAATTGGTAAACAGTAATTGTGGTCGCTTATGTGGTCACCAACTGAAACATTTTAGGTTAGTTATTAGAAGCACTGGATTCTGACCACAAATTACACTATCAGTGTAGATATCAGAATGATGATCTTATCTAGCATAGAAAGGCTGTGGTCCCACCCCCAGCAATGAGCAAGTAGATATAAGAGGCGATAAACTTATAGCCCTGTGAACATCCAGAAAGTAGCTGTTAATATACTATATGCTATATATACTATATACATCTATTTTATTTATGTGGGATCTACATCTTATTATACGTTTTTTGAGCGTGAATAGTTGACGGTTTGTCGCTTCCTCGCCAGCAGTGGGACCACTGACTATACAATAAGATGCTGAAAGGCCTATACCTCTTATCTATCAAAATTAAATAAATGCAAATCTTCTGCTTACCAGTGGAGCTTAGGGGACTTCCATAAAATATTTCTTTTGCAGTAAACAAGCAAGGGTAGCCACTGCGGAGACGGTTTCCCGTATTATCAAATTGATACCGATCAAACTGCTTTTGACAAACACGTTCCGCCAACAGCTGTTCTTTAGATAAACCACTGAGCTCTATGTTAGTGGGGATCAAGAAAGACAGCCACAACTGTCTTAAATTATCGTCCTTTGGAAGATAGAAAAGGCGATGTGTTCTGTTTGTAGATGAGCAGTTCCCAACACAGCATTTTCGCAAATCCATGGCGAAAACAATAGTCGGTTAATCGATGATATATGAAGGAAAAACTACGTTTAATTTGTAACTTAACTCAAGCTTAAAATAGCGAGAAATACACAAAATAATACCGTAATTTTCACTCGATAAATACTCAACTACTTGATTTTGACAATGTCAAAATTGAAACGACGGTATGGCGATCCAAGATGGCGGTCGACCAATCAGCAGCCAGCACACTAGCGCTTTGCGTAAACGGAGGAACTAAAGGCTAAAGGTGTCACAGGCCTGATTTTGACATTGACTTTAAGTTATCAATTATCATATCCGCTCCGTTATGCAACGAAATTTGCAAAACATGTATATCTGTCAGGATAAAAGAACTTTTACTTTAAATTCTTGTAATAATTTATAAATGTCTTGTAAAATTATTAAATAGGTACTAACTTCAGCACTAATATAATTAGATCCATTTTTTTTTAACTAGGATGATACATCATTAATGACAAATAATCTCAACTAATATTCCATTGCATAAAAAAAATGAAATTGGCGGGAACCGAAGTTTTTTAACATTCTGTTATTTCTGTTACTTTCTGTTTGGTTTTCGATTTCTTACCATGACGGGAGTACAAAAAGTTTGTTTAAATAATTTAAACATAAACATTAAGAATGCTTTAGTGATTGGCATAATTATAGCTAAAAAATGTCCAAGAACCTTTAGTCCCAAAGAGAAAAGTAGCCAATCACGAGGTGTGATGTCTTTCACTATAAGGGATTCCCAAATTGATACAATAAATGTCGATGTGTGGGGTTCAGATTACTTTGTAACGACTTTTTATAATAGATTCATCGTTGGAGATGTCGGTAATAACCTTAACAATTTCAAAATATTCCTTTTTTATTTATACAAAAGTGTTGAAACGAAAGTTTGTTGCAGTTGAAATTTATTCGCCAAAAATTTGCGTCAAAAGTGTGGCAAATGAAACCTTTCAACCACAGGTAAAAATCCTCTTACAACCTTATCTTAAAAAGTTTATATCACTCAATTTGTTATTTCAAACCGTATCAGAATTTGTCTAATTAATAAAATGAAAGTACGTCTTAGATCTTAATATAAGAGAGAAAAAACGAAATATTTTTATTACATATCATTTTATTCCTCGAGGTATCATCTCCATTTTACCTATCTATCAACGAAGGATCCTTCGACGTGAGTACTTTCAGTGGCGATACATATGGTGCGTATTTACCGCTGCTCCATATTCCGAGTAAATCATCAGCGGGCTACTGTGGTCTCGCTGAAGTAATGAACTTTACTAGTAAGATATTTTGCTTTCTTTTTTGTTGTTTTCTTTTACTACTAGAGGATGTGGGTCGGTATGCCGAGGAAAACCACTTCTATCGTATCATAGTTCTGACCAATGAACTTGTCAATCTAATCTATCTTTTATATAGATTGTATACTCCATATATATTTTTTTAATTTAATGTATCTTTAATTACAGAAGGAAATGGAAATATTTATGTAGACTTGTTAGTTGTTGTGAAATCTGTGCAACCTGTGAAGATGATAAAAACTAAACTCGGTATCATTGTTTGCATATTATTATTAAATCTTTTTTTTTTTTTAATTCTTTTGCTACATAAAAAACAATTTCGTAATAAACATAATTTATTGTATTGCATAAGGTGTGGAAATGCCGGTACGTGCTGTAGAAATAGTGGACAACACAACGCCCGCTTCTCTCTATTTGGAGATGTTTGATACCGATACTATTCAAAGGTGAATGTTGCGTCATGAAAAGGAATTTTGTGTAATTGTTTTATAAGCAAAGCACGTTTCCTGAGTGAATTGAAATTAAAATGTAATAATAATAGTTGTCTGTAAGAAGCGGCGTAAAGTACATGTTTAGTATGTGTTATTTATGTTTAAATGTTTCGTCTGTTTAATTATTTGACGAAGTCTTCACATTTAACTTTCTATCCCTGCTATAAAGCACATAAAATTATTGTTATAAGTACAACGGATGACCACTAAAACCGTCTTTTAAATGTTTTTAAAATGTACTAGGGCGGAGGAATGGCGTCCATTAGGAAGCGTGTTGTTTATCGCGGACGCGCGCGTGTCGTGGCGCGGTCGTGGCGCGCGGACGCAGGTGTGCGGGCGCAGCGTCGTCACGCATCAGCCGCACACTTCTGACGCTGAGGCGCTCAGACTCTATATACAAGACCGAGCTGGTACATGATACAGTATCTTCGTACAGTCAGCTTCATAAATATAGTGGCAGTCAAGATATCCAAATATATAGGAACACCTAAAGTGATCAATTATATAAGTACAACCAAAGTTATCAAATTAATTGAAGCATCCACTCTGCTCAAAAACATCGGAGCGTTCACATCGTCATATATATGAGTACATTCAAAGTGCCCATAATTATAGTAACAGACATAGCGTCAATAGTAACGAAGCATCGAAAGTATGCAAAAATATCGTAACATTAGACAAAATTGAACTCTATCTCTATTCACTTAAGATACACTTTGAAATATACTACTTCTGTTAAATTCATTTGACATTTTATATCAAAACATTTTTTTGCTATTTACTTCAAGTTTACGTCCCGCATGACAGATAGGTACGAGATAGATAAGCAATATCAAATTTTAATTTGTCACCATATATGCCAGTTTGGCCTTACGGTTTAACTGCTCGCTGTAATACGCAGTTTTGGCGATTCGAATCCCAAACTTATTTTTAAGGTTTTTAATTTTATTATCAAAGCGTTATATAAAATTGAACTTTTTCGCAACAATTATTTGGGAGACGTCATTAGCATGTTTTTTTTATTGTTCACGTTTATTATTGTAAGTTTCGTCATTAAATTCCGCGCGGACTGTCACTGGCGACATCGAATACGTGTAATAAATCTATGCCTGGAAAATTCTACTGCAACCGGACTGAAGATACCTAACAGGAAGAGAAAAATATTTTGATACAAATTGTCAATTAATTTAACAGAAGTTGTATAGATGGCCGAACCTAATCGTTATTAATTTTATTTAAATATTTAATACCCCAAAATTAAAAATTTTAAATTGTTTTTCTTAAGTAAAAAACATTATTCTAAGTAAATTACTAGATTTTTCCTTTTCATTAAAAATAAATCAAGCTCTATACATATATTGATAATATTGAAAAATGAAAACCTTGTAAGCCTGGGATTCGAACCATTAAACTTACGTACTGCGGCGAAAATAGTAAAACACTGAAACTAGTACATATTGTGACAGAATAAAATTTGATATTACTTACTAGCTTTTACCCGCGACTTCGTCCGCGCGGAATAAAAAAAATGCTCACAAGATAAAAAGTTCCTATGTCCGTCTCCTAGTTCTAAGCTACCTCCCCATCAATTTTCAGCTAAATCAGTTCGACCGAACTTGAGTTATAAACAGTGTAACTAACACGACTTTCTTTTATATATATAGATAGGTAGATTAGGTATCTGTCATGTATCGTAAATTTATAAATTTTAAGCGTTATAATAATAAGAAGAAAAATGTTGGGTTGTCCGATAAGTTCGTGCCCATTTTTAAGGGAAATTTTAAAGGCCCTAAAGTTTTGGCATACCTACGTCTTTTAAATTATATTTGTTCGATTTTATAGCAAAAAGTCTTATGTATTTCGGCAAAAATTAAGTCAATCAGTTTTTATAAAACTGATAGAAAAGAACGAATCGTGTCCTACCATTTGTCAAAATATGGCTGAAGTTAAGCTTTTCAGTATGTATGTGTTATGTAAACATGTCATATGTTTTCAATAATTGTACCTATAATATATTCGGGTCTATTCTAAGATACCTATTGAAAATCGGAACGAACTTTTTGGACAACCTATTATGTTGATACAAAGCGTCAAATGAATTTAACAGAAGTAGTATATTTCAAAGTGTATCTTAAGTGAATAGAGATAGAGTTCAATTTTGTCAAATGTTACGATATTTTTGCATAATTTCGATGCTTCGTTACTATTGACGTTATGTCTGTTACTATAATTATGGGCACTTTGAATGTACTCATATATATGACGATGTGAACGCTCCGATGTTTTTGAGCAGAGTGGATGCTTCAATTAATTTGATAACTTTGGTTGTACAGTCAGCTTCATAAATATAGTGGCAGTCGAGATATCCAAATATATAGGAACACCTAAGGTGATCAATTATATAAGTACAACCAAAGTTATCAAATTAATTGAAGCATCTACTCTGCTCAAAAACACCGGAGCGTTCACATCTTCATATATATGAGTACATTCAAAGTGCCCATAATTATAGTTACAGACAGAGCGTCAATAGTAACGAAGCATCGAAAGTATGCAAAAATATCGTAACATTTGACAAAATTGAACTCTATCTCTATTTACTTAAGATACACTTTGAAATATACTACTTCTGTTAATTCATTTGACATTTTATATCAAAACATTTTTTTGCTATTTACTTCAAGTTTACGTCCCGCATGACAGATAGGTACGAGATAGATAAGCAATATCAAATTTTAATTTGTCACCATATATGCCAGTTTGGCCTTACGGTTTAACTGCTCGCTGTAATACGCAGTTTTGGCGATTCGAATCCCAAACTTATTTTTAAGGTTTTTAATTTTATTATCAAAGCGTTATATAAAATTGAACTTTTTCGCAACAATTATTTGGGAGACGTCATTAGCATGTTTTTTTTATTGTTCACGTTTATTATTGTAAGTTTCGTCATTAAATTCCGCGCGGACTGTCACTGGCGACATCGAATACGTGTAATAAATCTATGCCTGGAAAATTCTACTGCAACCGGACTGAAGATACCTAACAGGAAGAGAAAAATATTTTGATACAAATTGTCAATTAATTTAACAGAAGTTGTATAGATGGCCGAACCTAATCGTTATTAATTTTATTTAAATATTTAATACCCCAAAATTAAAAATTTTAAATTGTTTTTCTTAAGTAAAAAACATTATTCTAAGTAAATTACTAGATTTTTCCTTTTCATTAAAAATAAATCAAGCTCTATACATATATTGATAATATTGAAAAATGAAAACCTTGTAAGCCTGGGATTCGAACCATTAAACTTACGTACTGCGGCGAAAATAGTAAAACACTGAAACTAGTACATATTGTGACAGAATAAAATTTGATATTACTTACTAGCTTTTACCCGCGACTTCGTCCGCGCGGAATAAAAAAAATGCTCACAAGATAAAAAGTTCCTATGTCCGTCTCCTAGTTCTAAGCTACCTCCCCATCAATTTTCAGCTAAATCAGTTCGACCGAACTTGAGTTATAAACAGTGTAACTAACACGACTTTCTTTTATATATATAGATAGGTAGATTAGGTATCTGTCATGTATCGTAAATTTATAAATTTTAAGCGTTATAATAATAAGAAGAAAAATGTTGGGTTGTCCGATAAGTTCGTGCCCATTTTTAAGGGAAATTTTAAAGGCCCTAAAGTTTTGGCATACCTACGTCTTTTAAATTATATTTGTTCGATTTTATAGCAAAAAGTCTTATGTATTTCGGCAAAAATTAAGTCAATCAGTTTTTATAAAACTGATAGAAAAGAACGAATCGTGTCCTACCATTTGTCAAAATATGGCTGAAGTTAAGCTTTTCAGTATGTATGTGTTATGTAAACATGTCATATGTTTTCAATAATTGTACCTATAATATATTCGGGTCTATTCTAAGATACCTATTGAAAATCGGAACGAACTTTTTGGACAACCTATTATGTTGATACAAAGCGTCAAATGAATTTAACAGAAGTAGTATATTTCAAAGTGTATCTTAAGTGAATAGAGATAGAGTTCAATTTTGTCAAATGTTACGATATTTTTGCATAATTTCGATGCTTCGTTACTATTGACGTTATGTCTGTTACTATAATTATGGGCACTTTGAATGTACTCATATATATGACGATGTGAACGCTCCGATGTTTTTGAGCAGAGTGGATGCTTCAATTAATTTGATAACTTTGGTTGTACAGTCAGCTTCATAAATATAGTGGCAGTCGAGATATCCAAATATATAGGAACACCTAAGGTGATCAATTATATAAGTACAACCAAAGTTATCAAATTAATTGAAGCATCTACTCTGCTCAAAAACACCGGAGCGTTCACATCTTCATATATATGAGTACATTCAAAGTGCCCATAATTATAGTTACAGACAGAGCGTCAATAGTAACGAAGCATCGAAAGTATGCAAAAATATCGTAACATTTGACAAAATTGAACTCTATCTCTATTTACTTAAGATACACTTTGAAATATACTACTTCTGTTAATTCATTTGACATTTTATATCAAAACATTTTTTTGCTATTTACTTCAAGTTTACGTCCCGCATGACAGATAGGTACGAGATAGATAAGCAATATCAAATTTTAATTTGTCACCATATATGCCAGTTTGGCCTTACGGTTTAACTGCTCGCTGTAATACGCAGTTTTGGCGATTCGAATCCCAAACTTATTTTTACATTTTTAAGGTATTTAATTTTATTATCAAAGCGTTATATAAACTTGAACTTTTTCGCAACAATTATTGGTTACTATTCGACATCTTTAAAAATTAAGGAACCACAATATTCCTTGTCCCTTTTTTTAACCGAGACGTCATTAGCATGTTTTTTTATTGTTCACGTTTATTATTGTAAGTTTCGTCATTAAATTCCGCGCGGACTATGTCACTGGCGACATCAAAGACGTGTAATAAATCTATGCTTGGAAAATTCTAGTGCAACCGGACTGAAGGTACCTAACAGTAAGAGAAAAACATTTTGATACAAATTGTCAATTAATTCAACAGAAGTTGTATACTTTCAAAGTGTATTTCAAGGATATGGATATACGAGTAGAATTCAATTTCAATGACCGCAATGACAAGTGAAAACACTCTACGCCTACTCGCTTTATCCCGAGATGGCTTAACCTAACCGTTATTAATTTTATTTAAATATTTAATACCCCAAAAATAAAAATTTAAAATTGTTTTTGTTAAGAAAAAAACATATTCTAAGTACATTACCAGATTTTTCCTTTTCATTAAAAAAAGATCTATATCGATGTGATCGATAATATTGAAAAATGAAAACCTTGTAAGCCTGGGATTCGAACCATTAAACTTACGTACTGCGGCGAAAATAGTAAAACACTGAAACTAGCACATATTGTGACAGAATAAAATTTGATATTACTTACTAGCTTTTACCCGCGACTTCGTCCGCGCGGAATAAAAAAAATGCTCACAAGATAAAAAGTTCCTATGTCCGTCTCCTAGTTCTAAGCTACCTCCCCATCAATTTTCAGCTAAATCAGTTCGACCGAACTTGAGTTATAAACAGTGTAACTAACACGACTTTCTTTTATATATATAGATAGGTAGATTTGGTATCTGTCATGTATCGTAAATTTATAAATTTTAAGCGTTATAATAATAAGAAGAAAAATGTTGGGTTGTCCGATAAGTTCGTGCCCATTTTTAAAGGAAATTTTAAAGGCCCTTAAGTTTTGGCATACGTCTTTTAAATTATATTTGTTCGATTTTATAGCAAAAAGTCTTATGTTTTTCGGCAAAAATTAAGTCAATCAGTTTTTATAAAACTGATAGAAAAGAACGAATCGTGTCCTACCATTTGTCAAAATATGGCTGAAGTTAAGCTTTTCAGTATGTATGTGTTATGTAAACATGTCATATGTTTTCAATAATTGTACCTATAATATATTCGGGTCTATTCTAAGATACCTATTGAAAATCGGAACGAACTTTTTGGACAACCTATTATGTTGATACAAAGCGTCAAATGAATTTAACAGAAGTAGTATATTTCAAAGTGTATCTTAAGTGAATAGAGATAGAGTTCAATTTTGTCAAATGTTACGATATTTTTGCATACTTTCGATGCTTCGTTACTATTGACGCTATGTCTGTAACTATAATTATGGGCACTTTGAATGTACTCATATATATGACGATGTGAACGCTCCGGTGTTTTTGAGCAGAGTGGATGCTTCAATTAATTTGATAACTTTGGTTGTACTTATATAATTGATCACCTTAGGTGTTCCTATATATTTGGATATCTTGACTGCCACTATATTTATGAAGCTGACTGTACAAGCCGATAAACTGGTTTTTATGAATGCTGGATTTCATACAGAGAATTGCGGTCGTACTGTCATGATATTGTTATATTTTTTGGAGCTGCATGTAAGTACTTTCAGCGGGTGGTGAGGCGGCCGCGTGGTCGGAGTGGAGCGGGCAGCGCGCGTGCGCCGCAACCGTGGAGCAGGTGCGCGACCGCCTCGCTGACGGCGCGCCCTTCTGTGCCTCGCTTCATGCTCTACTCACACATCTCGACTTAGACGATCTGATTAACTCTACGTAATTTTATTTATTCTCCGTATTGTCGTTACAAAAATATTTTCAAATAATTAACTGAACCGACAGCCGATGGTTATACAAAGAATTTAGACGTCAACGGTATTTTTATTAGACGAACATAGCAGGAGTATTACCCGTTATTCGAGCGTATGTAAATATAAGTCCGCTTCATTGTACCCAATTTCGAGTCAGTTTTGTATTATTTAAAATTTTCGTCAATCAATTTAGGGACAATAACTGTGAAGAGTTAAGAGTGCGCTTCGCCGATCACACCGGGGAACTGACCGCTTGTCTTCCAGCAAATATTTTACAGAACACGTTAGGTTACACGGTGAGTATTGGGAAATCAATTATACTTTAATAAGAATCTGGAAATTTATATAACAGCTTTAGTCTGTTGCTAAGATTATTATTTCAAGCAAAGTGTAAATAGCAGGTGAATAAACGGATACTTTGTAGTTTTATAACTTTAACACAATAAGGTTTAATCACTGATCTCTATACAAATGAAAATGATCGCCGCTTGAAAATAAATTCTTTAACTTTCTTCCGCCTTAAATGATACCGTTAATGTTATTGACAATTAAATACATACAACCTCTATGATCAGTGCCAAAATGGCGAAAATCAACAAGCACAAAATACCACGGCTTGTAGCCTGTCCATGTAATTATAGAGATCTGTGGATATAATAAAGTTGTAAGTTCCTTTAATAGACGCAACAGTTAAAAGCGATGTCGTCAGAAGAACGGGCAGCTGTCCGCTGGCGCCTGCTGCTGGAGCAGTGCTGCGCCAAGTTGGCCGCCACGCCGCCGCGCCTCATCGTGCTCTCTCTGCGCAAAGCCAACCCTGCCGACCCTATACCACTTTACTAAATTTAATGTTGCCATTCATTGATTCCTTAATAAACTCTAATGTAGGCTAATTAATGACGAAAACCTTTTCGTTATTGTCTAAACATAGACATAAATAAAAAAATTACTTACTAAAGTTATTTTATTGCTCCTTTTCAAAGATTCATACATTCATAAAAGTGAACATATTTAGCTTTTGCAAAAACACATACATTTTTTTTCTATTCGTACAAACCAATTTAATGATCAGAATAAAGAAGGAGTAAGAAATAAAAAGGTAGTACCTACAGTAGCAACGGTATTGATTAAATAACATCGAAAATTATGGAGAAACCAGAAAAAAATGAAATCACTTATGAATATACAAGGAAGAGAAAAGAGTTTGGAAAACAAACTTTATTCGAAGATTATGGCCCTGAAATGTGTGTCAGTATTCCATGCAATCCTAGTCAGTATAAAAATTATATACTACGCAATCCTGTACATGTCGCCGTACAAAATGCTCCGAATATGTCCGAAAACTGGGTTAATTTAACAAGGTAATGTATTTGTATGTGTAATTGTAACATAATTGTTATAAAGCCCCAATTAAAATTTTCGATATTTTATAAAAAAATGACGAAAGGAATAATGATATAATTGTAACTTACAAGTAATTCAAATTTGTTAATAGTCTCACAATTAATTCGTTACAAATTAACTTTATAATATAACTAGCTATCGCCCGCGTGGAATTAAAAAAAAACGTAATAAGTAGCCTATGTGTTCTTCCAGACTATGTTCTTATGACAAAAGACTGTCTTATTAAAGACTATGCCAAATTTCATAAAGATCCGTTGAGCCGTTTCAGAGATACTTTCAAACACCTGTCCATCCATCTAAACATTCGCATTTTTAATATTAGTAAGATACTTGGTATTGTTGGTAACTTTTAGAGCGGAGTATACAAGTTCAGGTATAAACCATGTCGAAAGTGGCTGGCCTAAGGATATAAACATGAATGACCCTGAAGCCACACAACGATATCGGCGTAAGATAGAAAAGGACGACGCATACATTCATGCTGTTATGCACCTCGGACATGTTAGTAAACATTACAATTAGAACTCTAACGGTTTCTTCTGCATATATACAATTCTCGTCATATTTTAGAGTATGGAGCATAACATAGTACAAAACAATGCGGTAGATATGTATCAGATATATTATTCGGAATTGCCATCAATACCGCCGGTGGAAAGGAGCAGCTGTCACACTGTGAATGTATACCGCGAGCCGGGAGCGCGGCGGCCTGTGCGCTCGCTGTCGTGGCAGGCGGACGGGGGCGCCAAGCTCGCGGTCGCGCACGCAGACATCGAAGTACTCAATACTAGATCACTGCAGTTCTCTTATATATAGGACATAGGTAATCCTTACTCATTTAGCAACGCTCTCAATATCTTGATAAGCAACTGCAGTCTAGTAACCTCTCATTTATCTAAATCTAACTCTAAATGTTATCCTAAGTGATTCATCGGTCTTATTATATTTAATCACAGGTGGGCACAGTTAATCGAAAAGTTAACTTCGTTAATCGTTAATTCGTTAATTAAAAAATTAACTTCGTTAATCGTTAAAGCGTTAAATTCTCGAAAATTTAACGCAAGTTAAAGTTAATCGTTAACAGTTAACCATACCAAAATGATACATACTAATTTCACACTTATGTGGCGACACTTGTTTAAAATAGTAATTTGACTATACATTTATAGAATGTACACATTAGTATAAGAGACAAGTATGAATTCATTTTAGTATATTTCATTACGAGTGCGGAAAGCCTGTCATTGCAAAGAGTTCCGACAAATGTCTACCCGAGCCGAAGCGCAGCAGCGTTAGCAACTTGAAGTGGACTGACTATCGTACCAGGGGCGTAAAATTATCGTACATGGATCGAAATTATCGTACAATCACTCCGAGTGTATGATCAAAATTTTGCTGCTCTAGAAAATTACTTCTTTCTTCACTTAATTTGAATAATTCCGTTTGTCAGAGCGAATACGGACATATAATCATAATAATATAACGAAATAACTGCCAACTTTTCTACACAAAATATACGATACATATGAAGTGTGAACATAATCGAAATATCGAATTATCGAACTTATATTCTCTTGTTCGCATTGGTAGATGCTATACTAACCAATAAGAAAGCGTGTACAGCAGGCGCTGGATAAAGTTACAGTATTGGCAGTGGTGAAACTTAGTAAAGCGGATCGTAAGGACCAATAGGAATAAAGAACTTGTATTTCCCGGTATTTTCTCAAGATTTTATTGGACAAAATAAAATCATGCTACTGCGGTTTAGACTATCAACGCATGAGTGAAATAATATAAATTCTCAAATTTTGCATCATGATAGAAATTATCGTACAATCTGCGTACGATAATAATATGCTATCGTACATCGTATGTAGGCACAAAATTATCGTATGTGTACGATAATTATCGTACGGTTCCGAACGCTGGCTTGTCAACAATCACTCTTTAATGGATGAGTGAGAGGTCCGTATAGAACAAAATGGCCGCTGTTGGTTTTTAAAAGTTTTATTAACAAAAAAATATGTTCTCGAAAAGTCATCATTTAGTTATCATTGAGACTGCTTTAAAATGACATCGGCAATCTTGAAATGGTGGATGTTGATGATGGGATCACTCTCAAACCAAATATACATTTATAGACTGATTCGGAAAATATTTATTCTTACTCAAACATATTGGATATAATTTAGTTGAAACAGGATCATTATTAAATATGTATATAAAAGTTAAACAGTTATTTTTGATTACTATACAACTTACTGATTTGAGAATATAAACGGAATTAATTTATTATAACATACGTCAATCTTAAGAAAATAATACTGACATTCCTTATCTATATATATAAAAGAAAGTCGTGTTAGTTACACCATTTATAACTCAAAAACGGCTGAATCGATTTGACTGAAAATTGGTGGGCAGGTAGCTTAGAACTAGGAAACGGACATAGGATAATTTTTACCCCGTTTTCTATTTTTTATTCCGCGCAGACGAAGTCGCGGGAAAAAGCTAGTTTAAAATAATTTAAACATACTACATAAAAAGCCAAGTAGGTCAGAATTATCAAAGGAGTATGTATAGGTATATTCTGAGATTACCAAATCAACACACCCCCTTAATCTCAGAATATACATCATAACAACAGACAAGTACAGAAAACCCAAATATTTAAAGTTATCAACAAAACACCAATAATAAAAAACAATAATACATTCTCTCAACAAAACCACAAACTCTTAAACTCTAAAACCACAAGAAAATCACAATAAACTATAAAGGATGGAGATATTAAAAATTCTGTAAAAGTTTCTCTTAAAAATTTCATTTGAATTCCGTTAAAATAAACAGTAGACTGTAAAATATTTGACCTTGTATTAAAATCAAACCACAAGTCCAAAACTGAGCAATAGATAAATGAAAAATTCAGAATAGAAATTTCCTCCACTAACAAATTCAATCAATTCACACCCACGCTTCCACTGCCCGAATCTATTAACTCCACCAAATTATCAACATCAACAACCCTTACACTAACACTTTCTGCAACAACAACAACATCAACAACTTTCTACAACAACAACAACATCAACAACTTTCTACAACATCAACACAACAACAACTCCAACAACAACAACAACTCCAACAACAACAACACCAACTCCAACAACACCAACTCCAACCACAACAACTCCAACTCCAACAACAACAACTCCAACAACAACAACAACTCCAACAACAACAACAACTCCAACAACAACAACTCCAACAACAACAACAACAACTCCAACAACAACAACAACAACTCCAACAACAACAACAACAACTCCAACAACAACAACAACAACTCCGACAACAACAACTCCAACAACAACAACTCCAACAACAACAACTCCAACAACAACAACTCCAACTCAACAACAACTCCAACTCAACAACAACTCCAACTCAACAACAACTACAACTCAACAACATCAACAGCAACCCTCTCTATTCTATCTTCATTTCTTCAACCATTTTTTCACAAAACACGTCATCCGCCGCTGCACTCATCTTTTTCAACACCGTCGATGGTCACCTCTTCTTCACTTCTTCAACCGTTTCTTCAAAAATCACTTCATCCGCCTCTGCATTCATCATTTTCAACACCGTCAATAAATGGTAGATGGATCTTTGACAAATTTGTTTGCAACTGTCACTCTTCCTCCATCTTGAAAAATTTGTTTGCAACTGTAATTCTTGCTCTCCAAACAGGAAAAATGCTCCAAAAAATATAAATATCAGCATTTCTGGGCCCATAACCTCTTGAAATGGTGGATGTTGATGATGGGATCACTCTCAAACCAAATATACACTTATAGACTGATTCGGAAAATATTTATTCTTACTCAAACATATTGGATATAATTTAGTTGAAACAGGATCATTATTAAATATGTATATAAAAGTTAAACAGTTATTTTTG
This sequence comes from Papilio machaon, assembly GCF_912999745.1. NCBI lineage: Eukaryota > Metazoa > Arthropoda > Insecta > Lepidoptera > Papilionidae > Papilio > Papilio machaon. The sequence goes on along the minus strand of NC_060015.1, from coordinate 8,662,946 downwards.
ATTACTATACATCTTACTTATTTGAGAATATAAACGGAATTAATTTATTATAACATACGTCAATCTTAAGAAAATAATACTGACATTCCTTATTTAAGCACAGTGTAATCCAGCATTATACCCCTATCCTGACACCACTTAATTAGTTGGCTACTGCAGTACTCACCTCCATTATCACACCGTAGTTTTTCAACTTTTTGATTAAAATGTCTTTCAGCCCAACGAATAAAGTGTAATATGCAACCTATTGTATCTGATTTATTCCGTTAAAGATAGACCCTTGCGTAGTGAGTAAAATCATCGAGAAACGTAACGAAATATCTCCTACCATCCCATGTCTGACAATCAATTGGACCACAAATATCAGGATGAATAATTTCTAGTGGTCTATTAGCTAAATGCCGTACAGTTTTGAAAGGAAGCCTACATAATTTAGCTTGATGACAAACTTCGCAGGACTATGATACGAAATCGGAACTAGACAGGTTTAAACCTACAACGTTCTTTGCTGTTTCTCTAACATTGCTCAAATGAGCTAATCGTCTGTGCCAAATACTTTCACTTTCCACCATCAACGCCGAGAGAGTTGGAAAAATTGCAGTTAGTTTCGTAATATAAAGGCCGTTATTGTTCCTATGCGCTACTAGTATTCTTTTCTCTTCTTTCTTTACTACTGCAAAATTTTTATAGAAAATTATTTTAAAATCTCTATCTGTTAAGCTGCTAACTGAAATAATATTTTTAGCAATCTTAGGTACATACATGTAACACTCCTTCTAAAGTACAGGTGTCAGTAATACAACTACCAATTGCTTCTGCATTAATCGTCATATTATCAGCGCAAGCTATAGGTGTATTTAAAGATTTCAAATTATATAAAAGTGAACTGTCTTTGAACATATGTGATGTAGCACCAGAATCTAAAACAGCAACTGTGGCGGATAATTTAAATTACCCGCCACTAGCGCCCGACTCGCGCTTGACGACGCCGAGCGGCGCTCGGGGGCGATCGGGCGCGTGGGGGCGAGACGCGGTTTTTGAACAGTAACCGTTAAGTAACCGTTGAGTCCCGACAGCGTAAATACTTGAGACAGATAGCTTCTAAAAGTCTTTTTGTGATGTGTATATTTAATTGTGCTTAAGTAAATCGTTTATAACTATATAATACTGTTTTATTTAACGACACAAAAGAACATTCGTTAAATTGGTGACCCCGACGTGATTTGAAAACATCGTGATTGAAAATATTTCACAAGCACATAAAATTGTGAGGGCGCCAAAATATCGAACTATAGAGGATTCCTACGCGTCGTGGAGAGAATCGTGCCGCAATCCAGGCACTTTTGTGAAGAGATCCCGCCGATGCGAGCGGATGGTTCCAGCACACGCGCCCACGCATCCACCTAACCTGGCGTGCATGTCTCCGGCACTCGACTAGACGAGCTGGTCGGCACTTGCGAGAGCAAGCCGACGTTCTCGATTCTACAATATCACGAAATCCCGAGGTATCTGCATCTCCAGGTACGTTCAGAGCATCTGGTGAGGGCGCAGGCCTATTGCTTGCCTTGCTTACCTACTCTGCAGCTTCACGGTGGTGAGTTAACATAGTGTAACATCAAGTAAAACTGACTAAACTGCTAACAAGTTTCATTGTGATCAGTGCATTAATTAATATTTTTTTTTTCTATAAAAATATATTTTTTTATAATTAGTGGTGACCTGGTGAAGGAAATTTTTCAATTTGCATGGACAATTGTAACTGAACTTTATTAATTCACACATTATACACATAGATTAATACCATTTAAGCTGTATTTGACATAATTTTACTGTTTTTATCACATTTTTATTTAAAATATAAGCATTTATGTACTCTTATTCTAGAATTTTGTCTCTTGTTGCTTTGTTTTGTGTTCTTTTTTCCTAACAACATTGTTTTTGCATAACTTATACATTTCCAACTATTGAATGTTTTCTTATTAACAATTTTATTACTGAAGTTAGAATTTTTAACAATTCACTTTCCGGAGATCATTGAAAATTTAAATGTTTGTTATTTTCATTATTTTACTATTATAACAATTACTATCAAGCTTATCTGAGTGTGTTAAACTTATGGTTTTATGCATGTAGGTTTTTGTTTGTTTTTCATTTTAAATAATAAGTTTTTTTAATTTTTTTTTTCTCTGGTATTTAGTTAACGTGTTGTATTTAAAAATGGAAGAGGAATTAAAGAGACAAATTGAAGACCTTAAAAGGCAGCTTAAAGACATCAGTGTACATAGCTCCAGTAGTAGTCATGGTCACTCCAACGTAGGAGCAGTTAGTGTCAAGTTGTCTTCGTTTTGGCCGAATAAACCAAAAGCTTGGTTTACACAAGCGGAGGCACAGTTTGAGATAGCAGGTATAACTAAGGACTCAACCAAATATGGTCACATTTTATCTGTCCTGGATTCCTCTATAGCAGAGGAAATTGAGGATGTGATCGACAATGCGCCATCGGAAAATAAATACGGGCATTTAAAAAACGAGCTCATCAAAAGATTTTCCAGTTCCAGCGAGCAGCGCATTCGCCAACTTCTCAGCGAACAGGTGCTGGGCGACCGTACGCCCTCGTCGTTCCTGCGGCACTTGAGATCACTCGCAGGCAGGGCCGACGAGAGCATCATCCGCGAATTGTGGATGAGGAACCTGCCCACTGATGTTCAGCGCATCCTGATGCCTCATCAGGACCTGTCATTGGACAAGGTGGCCGAGTTTGCAGACAGTATGCTAGACGTACCCTCTGGTAAGTCAGTTAGTGCTACTTCTGCCGCACCTGCGTCTGTTGACTTAACAGAACTCATGAGGCGTCTTGATGACTTGACACACAAGGTCGACGCCTTGAGCAGACACCGCGGAAGCTCTCGCACGCGGAGTACATCTCGTTCCCGGTCTCGCTCAGCATCACGCACCGGCAAATCTGGCGCATGCTGGTACCACACCAGATTCGGCGCTAAAGCCGCAAGATGCATATCCCCGTGCAATTGGACAACCAAGCAGACGGGAAACGCAATAAGCAATCAGTAGCGGCGTCTGATTGCGACAGCAAAAAAAGTCGCCGTTTGTTTATCAAAGATACCGAGTCGGGTCATCGGTTCCTTATCGATACCGGGTCGGATCTTTGTTGCTTTCCCCGCAGACTACTTCGTGGCTCATGTAAAGCCTCCGAATTTGACGTTCGTGCTGCTAACAGGAGCATCATCAAAACATACGGCTTTCACATATTACGTCTCAATTTGGGACTCCGAAGAGAATTCAGATGGAACTTCATCATAGCAGATGTTGCTACTCCCATTATTGGTGCTGACTTCCTGGCTTATCACAATCTGTTACCAGATTGCTCAAAGCGCAGGTTGATAGACGGAGTTACTAATATTTCTGTTCCCGCCACCGTGGCATCTATCAATCAAGCTAGTGTTAAAACAATTCTGTGTAATGATTCCGTCTTCTCTGCAATATTACAGGAGCACCCAGATATCACGAGACCACCGGGATTCCCTCGAGTCGTCAAGCACAACACCGTGCATCACATCCTGACGACAGAGGGCCCACCGGTCTGCAGCCGGCCACGTAGGCTGGCACCACAGAAGCTCAAAGTAGCCAAGGCTGTGTTTGAGGACATGGTTGCTTACGGTACAGCTCGCCTCTCCAAAAGTCCATGGTCATCTCCTTTGCAGATGGTCCTTAAGGATAAACACCTTGAGATACCATCCACATCGCAGGACCGATGGCGACCATGTGGCGACTACAGAGGGTTGAACGCTAGGACGATTCCTGACCGCTATCCAGTCCGTCATATTGGCGACTTTGCTAGCAACCTGGCCGGCTGTACTATCTTCAGTAAGATAGACTTAGTCAAGGCCTACCAACAGATTCCCGTCGCACCGGAAGACGTAAGTAAAACTGCCATCATAACACCGTTTGGCTTATTTGAGTTCTGTTTCATGTCATTCGGCCTCCGAAACGCAGGACAGACCTTTCAGCGTTTTATTGACGAAGTTACCCATGGTCTTGACTTCGTCTTCCCTTACCTAGATGATATACTTGTTTTCTCCAAGTCCTCCGAAGACCACGCCAACCATCTTCGAGTCTTATTCCAGCGACTCACCCAGTATGGTGTCGTTGTCAACCCGTCGAAGTGCGTGCTGGGAGCTGATGAAGTGATCTTCCTGGGTTACAAGGTGAACAAATCTGGTACAAGTCCACCTCCTGAGCGCATCGAAGCCCTGCGGAATTACCCTCCACCTAAGACTGTAGAAGGCCTCCGCAGGTTTCTTGGTATGGTCAATTTTTACCGTCGTTTTCTGCCAAATACCGCAAAGCTTCAGGCTCCACTTATCGACAGCTATGCGTCCGCTCAATTAAAAGGATCGCAGCCTGTTCCGTGGACACCTGAACTCGAGCTTGCTTTTCAGAAGTGCAAAGACCATCTTGCAGACGCGACGCTCTTGGCACACCCTTTACCAGATGCTAAACTCGGTCTTTTTACTGACGCTTCCTCCACGCACGTTGGCGCATGTTTACAACAGCTCGTCGACAACTCATGGCAACCCCTCGCATTTTTTAGTAAAAAGCTTACAGCTCGACAGAGCATTTGGCCAGCTTACTACAGGGAACTGCTTGCTATTTACGACGCTGTGCATCATTTCCGTCATATTATGGAGGCCCAACATGTCGTCATATTCACAGACCATAAGCCGCTCACGTACGCATTCTCTCAAAAACGAGAGAAATTGCCACCGGTTCAACTCAACCAACTTTCATTTATCTCGCAGTTTTCTACAGAAATAGTCCACGTCAACGGAAAGGAGAACGTCGTCGCTGACGCCATGTCGCGAGTAGAGGCCGTTCATCTGCTCAATAACTTTGCTGACCTTGCCGAGGAACAGGCGGCTGACGAGGAACTCCACGGCGTACTGACCAATTCTTCCCTTAAGTTACAGAGAGTCACAGTCCCAGGTTCCGATGTCGAAATTTACTTCCTCCATCTTTCCGACGTTCATATTTCTGCCAAATCCATAATCTCAACCATCCTGGCGCGCGGACAACCGCACGCATGGTTGCAGATCGCTTCGTGTGGCCTGGCATGCGGAAGGACTGTAACACCTGGTCCCGAGCTTGCGTCGCATGCCAAAAATCAAAAATATCCCGCCACACATCCACACCTCTCGGCAACTTCGCCAGCCCAACCGCTCGCTTCCACCACGTTCACATTGACATCATTGGCCCTCTCCCTTACAGCAAGGGTTACCAGTACTGTCTGACAGCCGTCGACAGATTTACTCGGTGGCCAGAGGCATGGCCAATGGTCAACATGACGGCGGAGGAATGCGCGGAGACCTTCTTTAGAGGTTGGATTGCTCGGTTCGGCGTGCCCGCCCTCGTTACGACCGACCAAGGTCGTCAATTTGAGTCCTCTCTTTTTACGACTCTCATGCAGATGTGTGGCAGCAGGCGCGTTCGTACGACGAGCTATCACCCTTGCGCTAATGGTCTCGTCGAACGCATGCACAGGCAGCTTAAAGCTTCCTTAATGTGTCATGAAGACACCTGGCATAAGACACTGCCCGTGGTTCTGCTTGGCATGCGCGCAGCACTAAAAGAAGATTTGCAATGTTCACCAGCCCAGCTTGTATATGGGGAACCCCTGCGCTTGCCGGGCGAATTTCTTGCTTCTTCCACAGATACTCTCACAGTCGAAAATGTTTCTAACTTTGCCACGCAACTCCGTCTCCAGATGGCACGACTGAGGCCAACACCAGCCTCTCGCCACGGTCAACATAAAGTCTTCGTGTTGAAGGATCTCCTTACCGCTACTCATGTCTTTCTGAGAGACGATACGGTTAGACCTTCCCTCAAACAGCCCTACAGTGGACCTCATAAGGTCGTTTCTAGGACGGAGAAGACTATCACCATCACTGTGGGTGACAAGAATACCCAAGTGAGCCTTGACCGGGTGAAACCGGCATACATATTAGACAGTTCTGCACCAGCTCCTAGTGGTCCGATTGATAAACCATCTGCATCGGTCACCCCAGCTGCAGCTCCAGCTGTCCCAGCTGCCTCAACTGTGCCTCCTGCATGTCACAAACGTGACACACCACCCTCGTACACCACTCGCGCAGGCCGTACCGTCCGCTTTAAGGACCGTTTGGACCTTTAATTCTCTTCCATTCAAACCTGTATACATAGCTTAGTTATAAATAGCATACTTTTTTTTTGTTTTATTTTTGTATACTTACTACATTTACTATTTGTTTGTTACATATAATTTTTTTCTCTCTTTTGGATGGACTTATTTTCTGCCTAGGGGGGTGATGTGGCGGATAATTTAAATTACCCGCCACTAGCGCCCGACTCGCGCTTGACGACGCCGAGCGGCGCTCGGGGGCGATCGGGCGCGTGGGGGCGAGACGCGGTTTTTGAACAGTAACCGTTGAGTAACCGTTGAGTCCCGACAGCGTAAATACTTGAGACAGATAGCTTCTAAAAGTCTTTTTGTGATGTGTATATTTAATTGTGCTTAAGTAAATCGTTTATAACTATATAATACTGTTTTATTTAACGACACAAAAGAACATTCGTTAAAGCAACTATACTCACATTATTTGGTTTATGATTATAACTGTTTCTATTATTTCTTTTAAAACATCTATCCGCAGTATGACCAGGTCTCTTACAGAAAGAGCAAAAAAAATTTTTATTCTTAGAGCAATTACAAGCGCAGTTATATTGCTGTGCGAAATTATTTTTGGGACAGAACTTGGCAATGTGCTCCTTAGACTTACAAATAAAGCACTCCCTCTCATTTGCTTTGAATACAGTAGTAGCTGTATTTGCTTTTTCCAACCTCTCTTCTTTATAAAGCCTAGAGACAAGGTTCTCCATAGTTTTATTATCAGATGGAGTTGCGTCCCACGCTAATCTAAACGCTTTGTATTCAGCTGGTAATATTGAAATAATTTTCGTTGTTATTTCTACATTCGATAATTTGTGATTTAATGAGTTCAGTTTATTTACTAAAAGCTCAATACGCCCGATAGCCGTCAATATATCCTCCGAATTAAATGTAAAAGTGTAAAACTCATTAAGAAGTTCACTGATCTGCAGGTCTCTGTTTGCTAGAAAAATCTTATCCAGTTTCTCCAACATAGAAAATGTCGTATCTATTAAAATCACATAATTCTCTAGGTCTGGATCTATTGAGCTTAGAATTAACGACTTACCCCATGCCTCCATTTTATTTATCGATAATAATCCCTCACTTGTTGTCGTGGTCGCAATCTCCTCATTTTTTTTTTAAATATTTTCAAAACCCGCAGCAATTATTTTCAAAGTAATTTTTTGTTTCCAACTATGGTAGTCAGAGTCTTTTGATAATAATGGTTTGATGGGCTTGTCCATCTTTGAAAAAAAATTTCCTTTTAACAGTCACTCCTGCTCAAAAAACTGGAAAAAAACTCCAAAAAATATAAATATCTGGGCCCATAACCTCTTGAAATGGTGGATGTTGATGATGGGATCACTCTCAAACCAAATATACACTTATAGACTGATTCGGAAAATATTTATTCTTACTCAAACATATTGGATATAATTTAGTTGATACAGGATTATTATTAAATATGTATATAAAAGTTAAACAGTTATTTTTGAATACTATACATCTTACTTATTTGAGAATATAAACGGAATTAATTTATTATGACAGAATCCAATCTATTGAAAATAAAACTAGTATTCCTAATTTAAAGTAATTTAAATATATTACATAAAAAACCAAGTAGGTCAAAGTTATCTAAGGAGTATGTATACTCTGAGATTACCAATCAACATGTTTTACCAGCAGTTCCATCAGATCATTATTATGCACCATCATTAATGCTTCCGCATGAAAGATTCTTTAAACATCCTCGTAGAACAGTAGACGGAGCACTCTTCTCGGGAAAATTCAGAACCTGCAGGAGGTAATGAAGTTGTGTGAAACGATGAAGCTACTTCTCTTCGGCGATCCTAAAGGTGGTGATGTGGTGTTATTTCAACCTTTGCATTTTTCATATTTTTTATATTTAGAAATTGTTACGTTGACACTGTAATTTTTAATGAAATAAAATCAAATCAATATATTTGGTGTGCCGTTTATTTATTACATCGATATGTCTGTTAAAAGATTGGTATTCTTGCTTCAGAAATTTAGTGCAGTCTTAAATTGAGGTGGAGTGTTGTGAATAGGATCTTCTTGAGGATCGAAAGAGGTTGTTGCACTATTAGGTTGATTCTATAAGGAAGATATATTTAAAACAGTAGAGAAAATATGTGCACGAGATAGAATTTTAATTTTATTATTTTACGTTGTTGTTCAATCAATATATTAGTTTAATAATAAACATTATTTAAGTAATTTACAGTGTGTAATTCCTAACCAAATTCTTTCAAACTGCGTTAAATCAAATTTATTATTTTTTAAGTATTTGTTATAATTTGTGTTACATTTTTTGTTATAGTGGCAACAAAATTTCTTTTCTTCATCCCAATCTAAACGAGGCACAAACTCAGATGAAGAATTATATAGATATGGCATGCGCGTTCACCCGTAAGGGACAGATAGAGAGTACTATAGACTATACCTATATATAAGTAAAAGGATTGGGGTTACCAGTTATTTGTTTTGTCCCGAAAATGAATAATTACGATATAATTTAATATAGACCAATTTATATATTCCCAATTAAATTGTAATTAATAAACGTAATAAATATAAAAAACAATGCGTAATTTTTGTTTATGTGACTAAGATTACGTAAACAGATTTTTTTTAGTAATACTTAGGTCATAAATTCTGTTACATGTTTAATATAAAATAATTGAAACAAGTTTATTCATTATGTGACCATTTATATACCAAAATGAACTTAACAAAACATAGATTCTTATGACACTAAAGTTTACTCAAAATGACATCCGTGATTTTGAATACAGGCCTTCAATCTGCTCGGCCAGTCGTCTATCACAGCACGAACGAGGTCCATGTCAATATCGGCGGCTGCCTTAATCAAGGATGTCTTGAGTGACTCCAAAAAAAGAATTTCCCGATATTTTTTTCCCGCGTACTGCTTCAACAAAGCGCGGCATCTCTTCAGTCTTAGGTCCATTAGACGAGCATTCAAACGATGTCCTATTTTTCTTCGATATGCACGAAGCCCTAAGTCTTCATAAAAAGCTACAAAAAACATACCAATATTATAGTCATATAATTTTAAATTACTCTGTATATCATTACAGTGAACACTACATGTAAAACTACTTAATATTAAACTATTTTGAATGTAATTTCTAACAAACAAAATTTACATGGGACAAATTAAAAAGCATACTCTTTAAAATCAACGGGATAAGAAAGTATCAAATATTTAAAAACACAGCATATACCAGAATTAAAAACTCCTTTTGAAATCTGTTGAAAATAGTATAAAAAATGTGAATTGTTTCATTTATATACATTATACATACTATAATTTATTTCCCCTAAATTCAGGGTAATTTTTACAACAAGATGGTGGTATTATTTTTACGGGTAATAACCAACCAATTTGAAAAGAAGTTTAATATGGCCGCTTGTTTCCCAGATCTACAGTATATTATTTGACACAAATGACATCTGCGTTTGGGCGCATAATGTTCGAAAAATACTATTTTATTTTAGCTGATTTTACCCGTATTTTAACATATTAGTTATTACAAAGACTGTAAAGAACAACTAGTTTGTATTTTCTTCCTTATTTTGTATGAATACATGTGAATAGGTGCGTAGTTTCAGTACTTACGAGTGAAAGGTTATGTTTTTCTCTTTTCGCTCACTACGGCTTTTACAACCGACGATACAGCAGTATACCATGTTTTATAAACTTTACCTTACTAAAACTGTAATATCAAAATATTTTTGCACAATTACAGCCACTAAGTACTCACAATTTTCGAAAAATAGCACGAATGTCAAACTTTGTTAGGGACAACCTAGGTTGTTTGTAGGGGACAACCTTTGTTCCAAACAAACCCCAAACCCTGGTACGCAGAAAGGGACGGAAGATAGTTATCCCTGTCTTTGTCACGTCACAGGAATTGTGTATAACTGTATCTCTCTCACTCACGGTATTATTATTACCGTGTCATAGACTTGTTCAAGTCATATAGACCGGAATGTGTACCTGAAGATATACCATCCATATCCATACATACATCTTTTAGAAAGATAAATGCAAACCTTTTGAATCGATTCACAATAAGTCAGGTATGTTATTATTATTAATTTATTTTACTTTTTTTTAAGCCATGATCTTTCTCTGTCAGCCTCAAAACATACTTTCAATGTTTTTTTTTACTCACATTCACATGTTGACTTAAGTTTTTTTTTAATTTCAGAGCAAAAGAAATTTGTTGTGCAATACAAAACAGTATTTATTGTGGACGAATCCAATTAATTGTGTAAGTAATTTTATAAACATTTCTAAATTAAAAAATACATAAATTTATAAAAGAATATAACATATTGTGTTGGTTTTTTCAGGACTCGGGAAGAAATAAGAAAGACCCACTGATACCAAACATGGAATTTTTAAAGCTTGGTTCAATGCAGTATATTGAACAAGTTACACAAAAAACATATCTTGATTTTTCTAGGTAAGATATCTATATATTTCCTTAAAAAATATAAATCAATGAGAGTAATATATATTTTTTATATAATAATATATATAATTAAAGTATAAAAACATGAAAATCACAACCAAATCTAGATAAGTGTTCAAGGGACCACAATAATTTTCACGCTTACGGATGCCATCCTTCAGGATCAGATAATGATTCTCGCTTATAGAGGTTTCTCGTTTATCAAGGTTCGACTGTACTAGTATTTTTTTTAACTGTATTAAAACATTCTTAAGAAATTTTTTACTATTTCTCCATGGCCAAAAGGATTATAAGAATTTCAGATGATATTAAAGAAGGAAAAGAATAAGTCAGCTTTTCTGTGATTGTTTTTACAGTATAAATCCACATTTAGTCGATCAGATGTTGGTATTTATGTTTCTTCCTCAGCCCAGTATCTCTGCTGAAGCACAGTGTTAGCCGGTCCAGCATTCGGCCAGCGCGACTGCGCGCTCTGCTCTGCAACGACACTGGCACCACTCTGCTGGCACTGGCCAGCGACAATGAACAGGCTTTCTTCTCACATGACCTGCATCATATACTCAATCACTGTAAGTGTTAGATTTCATTCAAATATACAGTCAAGAGCGTCGGTGGCTCAGGGGTTAAGCACTTGACTTGCAATCTGCAGGTCCTGGGTTCGAATCCCGCAATGTACCAATGTGTTTTTTCGATTTTCGATTTACATATGTACATTTATCCGACGTTCTAACGGTGAAGAAAAACATTGAGATGCTACCTGCACATATCTGGGAAGAAATTCAATGATATGTGTGAAGTCAACCGACCCGCAGCCGGCCAGTGTGGTTGACTATGGTCTAGTCAACCCTAACTTGGGGTAGAATAGTGAGCTGATGATATACAGTCAAACCTGTCAAGTAAGAGTCCAAGGGATCACGATATTTTTCTAGCTTATAAAGGTTTCTCTCTTACTCTACTTCATCGCTTTTGGAAGTCGTCTGTCAGGACAATGACGATATCCCATTCCGGTAACATGTGATTTCATGCTCACAATGCTATTAGATTCGACTTCGTTCGCGGTATTCCAGTTACTGAAAACTTACCCTGACACAAACTTAAAGTGCCTTTAAGTTTGTGTCAATGTCAATAAGCCTTTATTCAATATAAAAAAAAACTCCGCCTGTTTCAAATAAACAATAAGAGTGATCGATGTTTTTATTAAGTAAACGCGACTAGGATTTATACCCAGTCACTGTACCCCTGACTACTGTACAGTGTGAAATACTCTATTGCCTAATACTTTATAAAATGCGCTAATATAGACTACTAGTTGTCACCCGCAACTCCGACCGCGCAGAATTAAAAAAAACTTAATATGTAGCCTATGTGTTCTCTCAGACTATGTTCTACAACTGTGCCAAATTTCATATAGATCTGTTGAACTGTTCCGGACATACCTTCAAACAGACATCCATCCATCCGTTCATCTAAACATTCGCATTTAAAATATTAGTATGATTTGAATTGAGTGTTGATTGATTTAAGTTTTGTCATAATTTCTGTTTTCAGGTTTCTTTGACAAATCACCATACAGTTACGAGGAGAAGCGATACCTGCTGCACAGACTGGCAGTATTCCAGCGCACAATACTGCAAGGAATTCCCGTTGTGACCAGATTCCTTGCACAGTTTATAGCGTTCTGGAACGAAACTGACTTCTTTGGTGAGGTAATTTCATTGTCACATTCCTTTTTATATCTTTTTTTTTTGCACAAATTTCACTCCTGTTTGCTCTAGTTTAAGACTGGTTTCTAACACTCGAGCGTAATAAGATAATTATTTATATTTAGATAATTATTTTATTTATATTATATGTGAAGAACGTGGATCAAAATTGATATAGGGTAGGCAGTGTGTAGAAAAACCAAGTTTCTCGCTTATGGAGGTTTCTCTCTAACACAAGTTTCTCGCTTATGGAGGTTTCTCTCTAACAAAAGTTTCTCGCTTATGGAGGTTTCTCTCTAACACAAGTTTCTCGCTTATGGAGGTTTCTCTCTAACACAAGTTTCTCGCTTATGGAGGTTTCTCTCTAACACAAGTTTCTCGCTTACGGAGGTTTCTCTCAAACCCAAGTTTCTCGCTTATGAAGGTCGTTCGTCGGGACCGGACAAAGACTCACGCTTATAGAGATTATCTCTTACCATCAGCTTATCCAAGTTTCATCTATGTATAATATTGGTATAAAGATTATTTTTTATATTAATTTACAGATAATGGACCTGGTGGAATGGTTGAGTGCGGATTGTTATGAATACATTGAGGCAATAATGACTTCACTCACAAAGATATACTGCAGAGCAAATTCAATGGACCAATGCGTTATACTCAGGAGTTTGTCAGCGATATATGCTAATTTAGTGAGTTACTTTATATTATTTATGGTTTTTATTCTAGTAAAATGTAAAGTCTTCAATCTGCTAAACAGTAAATAAAAGTACTAGTAATGGTGGACTGGTTTATAGATGACAATTGGAAGTCCATGGTCTCTGCCTACCCTTGTGCGTTTTCGAGCGTGATAGTGTTGTTGTTAACATCAGTTTGCACATTGGAAACGATTTTTTTTTAGGTCTACACCAGTGTTCGAAATTGCAGATTATTTATGAGTACAAACTCACCACAGATAGAATACACACAGATTTTACGTGGAGTAGCAAAATTGTTAACACAATTGTATAGCAAAGGCTTACAAATAAATCCAGGTAAATATATTTTTGTATATAACATAAGATAAAAAATTAATAAAACTCTGTAATATTTGACTTGAGATAATTGAATTTTATCTTTAAATTTTGGGAGCGTCGGTGGCTCAGGGGATTAAGCACTTGACTTGCAATCTGCAGGTCCTGGGTTCGAATCCCACCATGTACCAAGTGTTTTTCGATTTACATATGTACGTTTATCCGACATTCTTACGATGAAGGAAAACTGTGATGCTGCACATATCTGAGAAGAAATTCAAAGATATATGTGAAGTCAACCCGCACTTGGCTGTGGTTGACCATGTCCTCGTCACCCCTAAATTAGGGTAGGCTCTGAGCCCCTCAGTGGGGATGTACAGTGACCTGATGATGAATGAAAAAAATCTTTTATTTGAATCACTTTACTGTATTTGAATGTATTCGTTGTATGGAATGTAAATGTAAGCCTGTGTTAGACAATGCGCTAGTGCTGGCGAGTTGCCTGAGCGCTGCGTCGCGCTGCGCACGCGCAGATGTATGCCTGGGCGCTGCGTGCAGTGTGCCGGCCGCGCTGCTGCTGGCGCTGCCGCTGCTGGCGCCCTCTGCCGCCACCCTCGACCACCTCGTACATCTCATACTTACGTCAGTACAATCATACATACATTTCTTTTGTATACAGGGTGATACACTCCACTTTAGGAACCTCTTTACTCTCTTTTTTATTTTTAACTAGCTTTTAACCGCGACTCCGTCCGCGCGGAATAAAAAATAGAAAACGGGGTAAAAATTATCCTATGTCCGTTTCCTGATTCTAAGCTACCTGCCCACCAATTTTCAGCTAAATCAGTTCGACCGATCTTGAGTTATAAATAGTGTAACTAACACGACTTTCTTTTATATATATATAGATTTTAAGGCAGAAATAACTAAATAGTTTTAAATGAGAACACCATAGCTGAAATTATATTCACTAAGACTATCTGTGAATTCTTAAAAAATCTATTATTTTAACTTTAAATTACTTTAGAGAAAATATATGTAAATTAATTTATTTTAATTTAATTTTATAGGTACAGGAAGATATTCTCGAAGTTAAAAAATAAGAACAATGGTGTACGAAATACCCACGAATTTGAACATCGACAGTTACTAAAGGCGTATACATCAGACATTATATCTTGTCTGTATCAAGAAAACTTCCTCAGCAACCGCCAGGAAGGTTATGTGTTCAGCAAACTGAACATGCAGACTGTAACAATGCTGAACAAAGTCATCCCTAACGCTGATTCTAAACTAAGTCTCAGGAATCATTTACCATTTGCGCCGTACACTTATTTACAAATTGAAGGTTCACAAGCTGAGACCATAGACAACTCAATGTGGTTCAAATACGCCATCGACAAACAGTTCCCTAGTTTGTGCAAGTTGTTGATTATGACTACACCACAATTGATTAGTTAGACTGATTGTTGTCTAGACAGAAATTTTTCAATTCACTTTGATATATTAGATATTGTATAAAATAACATGAAACTTGCGAGGTGTGATTCTTCACCCCCTTTTCTTTACCCCTTCCCCTGTAAAGTAAAAAGCATGTTTTTATGACGTCATCAGTCTCAAATCTCATGTGTATGTTTCGTTTGACGTCACAAGTTACTTAACTGGATTTTGTCTATGTCCTGATAATTTTGTTGTTGTGTGAAATAAAACTAATTACTAATAAGGGACTATTGATAAATATAAACGCCTAGAAAGTACAAAAATATTTCTAAACAAAAAAAAGTAATTATAAAATAATTTATACAATCAAATTAAACCATAATATGTAGTAGAGATACAATAAGCGATGAAAACAAAGTCACTAAATTTCGCAACACATTGTGAAGTTAAACTCAAAATCTAGTAGTCTTTTAGTTATTAAAAAAAAAATGGGACCCATCTGCAAGCACTACCTTTCGTTTGAAATAATTTTTATCAAAATCGGACCACCAGAGGCGGAGCTTCGCTATTGCGGCGAATCCAGGTGGCCGTTTGCTCGTTTGCCACCTTATCATATAAAAAAAAAAAACATAAAAAAATACAGTCGAATTGATAACCTCCTTCTTTTTTGAAGTCGGCTGAAAATACAAAAAATAACTTTATATATTTTATCTTCAGAAAAGAAAGGGTTTTCTGTATGTATTATGTATTTAGCATTAAGACATTTGTCAGTTGTTTTACAAATTGCAGTAATTCTAACCGTACATTTCCACTGTTGCAAGATTTGTATTAAAACATGATGTGGTCTCTTTTGTCAGAAAGAATGAAAGGGATGACTTTTTTTACAGTTACTTGCATGGGACTTAGTAAAATTATGACTAAAATTTTCATTTTATATTTATTATTTTTAAAATGCTTTGATCTGAAGATATTGGTTACACATGGAGTGTCCAAATATTTGACATCTTGTGAAATAATATTAATTAAAATATTAATTTTGAATTTATCGAGTTTTATTATTTTCTTTAGTAATATTATAAAGAGGTAAGATTTGTTTGTTTGTTTGTTTGTCATTGAATAGGCTCTGAAACTACTGAAACTACAGTGTAAACTCTTTATAACGTTATCCTTTATAGCAATAAACTCCCTGTAACGTTGAAGTGAGCCCAACTTGGCTGATTTGCGTTAAAACTCACATATTGAAACACTCTTTATAGCGATACGCCATTCTCTATTACGAAAAATGTGTTCATATTTGTAGATAGTAAATATTTATTATCGGTATTATTGTTTATGTTATGTTATCTTGCTAATTTGGTTGTTTTTTTGTTCGCTCCATATAACGATAACTCTCTATAACGACAAAAAAATGCTCAGTCCCTTGAGTTTCGTTATAAAGAGTTTACACTGTATTTGAAGAATTCTTTCATTGTTGTAAAACTACACTAACACCGGGTGCCATAGCTTATGTTTAGTACTAGATTTTTTTTAATTCCGCCCAAAGTCGCGTGCAACTGCTAGTTATTTATATCAGAGATAAATTACTTTGGTAACTGTTTATTATGACTACCTGTATACAAATACATTCTGACTGATTTTGAAGAGTGAGTTGTCATTTGTATTCTTTCTCAGAGCTTCATAAGTCATACAGTCAGTTGTTAATTATTTTGGATTCAGTTCAAATATTTCTTATAGGAATACTAATTTTCGCCCACGACACTGTCCGCGCGGAATCAAAGAAAAAAACTTGATGTTCATCTATGCCAAATTTCGTCAATATCCGTTGAGCTGTTCCGAAGATACCATAACATTCGCATTTATAATATTAGTAAGATTATTTATATTAGTGTTCAGCAAAACATTTCTAATTATAATCGGCTTGAAAGGCAACCTAAGTGCATTCACTTCGGTTTAACACTGTGACGTGTTAAGCTGATTACTACAGAATAATGTATACCTAATACCTACACTTCTATCGTGCTAAGCCTAAAAGTTCTAAAGGTGTTTGTTGCGGACCTTTTTGCTATTTTGATAGCTTATGTAGTTTTCTATTATTGACAATCACATTGATATATTGCTTCATGACGTTTGGCTGTCGATTACCCCTGTTCTTTATATTTCTTAATTATTTGTTATTTATTTAAATATAGTCATTGCAGAGTCATTGGTTTGTTCACTTCATTTTGTTCATTTCATTTTGTCCGGAGAAAATGTCGAAGATTTCACAAGCACTCAAGGTATACTCGCGAAGTTCACCCCACCTGCGACACCTAATTTTGGAGGATGTTGGGAGCGCTTGGTGCGATCAGTAAAGGTGGCTCTGAACGCAACATTAACCGAACGAGCTCCGAAAGAAGAAACCCTAAGCAGTTTACTAGCCGAGGCAGAAGCCATTGTCAATTCAATGGCGCGATAAGGGTAGTGGACGTTGCAACAGCAGGGGGAACGCTACACTGACCCGTACGAAAGCTGGTTAGGCTCTCCACCTAAGGCCTTGACTGGCCTTGGTTTGAATAACCAGTTTGTGCTTAGCTGCACGAGGGGGAGGATGTTGCGGACCTTTTTGCTATTTTGATAGCTTATGTAGTTTTCTATTATTGACAATCACATTGATATATTGCTTCATGACGTTTGGCTGTCGATTACCCTTGTTCTTTATATTTCTTAATTATTTGTTATTTATTTAAATATAGTCATTGCATAGTCATTGGTTTGTTCACTTCATTTTGGTCCTTCACCCGTAAGTTTCCAGCGTACCTATTTTTCATTACGTAACTTTAGTTATTCATTCATTTCGTAGTATTTGCTTTCATTTTCACTACTTTATTTATTTATTTTTTTTTTCACCTAATGATCACCCGCAGTAAAAGTAAAATCATGCCGACAAGCCCTGCGACTAGTTCCCAACACGTAGACACCGTTGCCCCAAGTGAGACGTCTAAATCAAAGTCATCACGCTCGTCGTCCATAATTAAGGCTCAAAAGGCCGCCCTAGAGGCCCTCGCCTTGCGCCGACGTCTTGAGCACGAGCAGGAGCTCGCTGAAAATGAGAGGCAGCGTGAGCTCCAGCTGGCCGAACGCGAGAGGCAGCTGGCCGAACGCGAGAGGCAGCTGGCCGAACGCGAGAGGCAGCTGGCCGAACGCGAAAGGCAACGAGAAAGTCGGCTGGCAGCACTCCGCCAGCAGGTAGAGGAGGGCGAATTGCAGGCCGAACTTGCCGCTCTCGACGCGGAAGCCACTTTAAGTCGCAGCAGTCACAGTGGTTCTGCCAAAGTAAGTGTGGAAAGAACAGAAAGATGGGTACAAAGTTTACGACAGCCAGTTTGCGTTGGAGAAAATACAGGTAATAGAGGCATTCCCGCAGTAGGGCGCGAGCCATTAGTGGTTCCGCCTCCCGGCCACCAGGCATCTCTGCCGGCCACTGGGTCAACTGCATCCCCTATTAACAGTTTTGTTCCTCAGAAGCAACTTTTAAACGTCACTAAAGCATCCAACGTGTCCGTGCTATGCGTTGGCGAAAATACAGTTTTTAGAGGCATCCCCGCAGTAGGGCGCGAGCAATTAGTCGTTCCGCCTCCCGGCCACCAGGCATCTCTGCCGGCCACTGGGTCAACTGCATCCCCTATTAACCGTTTTTTTCACCAGAAGCAACTTTCAAACGTCACGAGGCCGTCCGAGGCGGCCGTGCTATGCGTTGGCGAAGATACAGGTAATAGAGGCATTCCCGCAGTAGGGCGCGAGCCATTAGTGGTTCCGCCTCCCGGCCACCAGGCATCTCTGCCGGCCACTAGGTCAACTGCATCCCCTATTAACCGTTTTGTTCTTCAGAAGCAACTTTCAAACATCACAAAAGCGTCCGAGGCGGCCGTGTTAACGCGACCGCTCATATCCACGGAGCTTGATCGGAGTAGCCTGCTTCAAGCTGTTGCTGACACTGCAGCTGCGGCCAAGGCGCTTGCTACTTCGCACCGTCATAAACTACATTTTAAACGTATTTTTGATTTAACCAAAAGCAATTTTTCAGATATTGAAAATATTAGTAGGTTACAAAATGCACTTCGCGGCGCGGCCCGAGATGCAGTCGCGTCACTGTTGCTGGCTACTGACGAACCGACCGATATAATTAGAGCTCTGGAGGAGAACTTCGCTCGCCCTGAAATTATAGTATTTAGGGAAGTCTCCGCTCTAAAAAATTTACCACGTTTGGGATATTACTTAAAAGAGTTAATTACGATAACGAATAAGGTACGTAATTCTATATCTTCTTTTATGAGGCTCTGTTTAGCCCATTTTGGCGTGTACCACCCTTGGAAACGTAAACTTCGTGTAGTTCACGATGCCGCAATCACGAATGAGAACGTGAGCCTAAACTCTTTGTTGCTTCCTGGTCCAGACCTGCTTCAGCCCTTGTTAGGTATTTTACTTCGGTTTCGCGAGGGCCGTATCGCTCTCACTGCTGATGTCCGGGAAATGTTCCCTCAAGTAAGGATCAGGGAGCAAGATAAGGACGCTCCAATAGTCGTAAAGGGTCGAATTTTATTTCAACAAACGTGGAGGTCTAATGTCGCTTGGGACACCGAGTTCCAACCACGGAAGCATTAAGGTGGTCTGATTGGTTTCAAGAGTTGTCAAAAGTAACTTCTTTGGAAATTCCGTATTGGTATTCTAACTCTAAAAACTCTGAACCAACTCAGAGGCAGTTACACGTTTTTGCTGAAGCAAGTGAGCTCGCGAACGCGTGTGTCGCTCATTGGCGTCTTTGGTACTCAGACGGCAACATCGAGCTTTCTCTCATCTCTAGTAAGGCAAGAGTTACACCCTTGAAACCTACCTCTATCCCACGTTTAGAGCTCCAGGCCGCTTTAATAGCTTCTCGTCACGCGTTCACCTTTAAGGACAGTCATAGAAAACAACCGGCACATACTTTCTTTTGGACTGATTCTATGACAGTCCTTCAATGGTTACGTAGTGGTGCGCGCTCTTTAAGCCTTTTGTTGCCCATCGTTTAGGCGAAATTTTTGAAAACTCTTGCATCTGGCGATGGGTACCAACAGACTTGAATGTGCCGATGACGCTACCAGAACGCAATCAATAACCTCGACGCGTAACAGATGGTTTCGCGGACCATCTTTTCGTTTTAAATCCGTTGAGGACTGGCCTACAGAGCCGAGGTATCACCAAATACCGATGAACTCAAGACCAATAGTTTTGAGTTGGTCGGACTAACTTCCTTTGTCGAAGAGTTACCGACACCTGTCACAGCTATTTTTGCCAATTTTAGTAATTGGCAGCGCTTATTACGTGCCACAGCCCGGGTACTTCAAGCTGCGGCAAAGTTTGGTGTTATTTTGGCTTCCTTTAGAAATTCTAAATTGAAAGGCGAAGTTGCTTGTGCCCGCCATCCTTCAGCGTCCACTACCCTATCCTCTTAGTGCAGATTTAATAAAGGCCGCTGAAAGGCAAATTCTGCAACGAACACAGCTCGAGAGCTTTTCCATAGAATTTCTTCATGTCATCCTCCGAACAGTCGTCTCAGAAAACTGTCACCCGCTTTGGGAGAGGACAAATTACTGCGGTTAGCCGGAAGAATTAAAGCCGCAGAAGGCATTGATCCTGACACGCGCTTCCCCATCCTTCTTGACGGTCGTCAGCCAGTAGCTAAAGATTGTCTACTATGCAGAATAAGAAAGTCCTTGCCGGTAAACCCGAAAACAGGCGATCTGCCACCTGAGAGATTAGCTCACCATCGACGGCCCTTTACTTTTACGGGCCTGGACTACTTCGGCCCCATAAGCGTCACTATCGGGCGCAGGCATGAAAAACGTTATGTGGCTTTTTTCACCTGTTTAACTGTCAGAGCCCTTCACCTGGAGATGGTACATAGTCTATCAACTGACTCTGCCATCATGGCTATTAGAAGGTTCATTGCAAGACGGGGCTCTCCAAATACTGTTTTCTTGGACAACGGAACCTGCTTTGTTGGTGCCAATCGCATTCTCAGAGAGTTCTACGGAGAAAATGTCGAAGATTTCACAAGCACTCAAGGTATACTCGCGAAGTTCACCCCACCTGCGACACCTAATTTTGGAGGATGTTGGGAGCGCTTGGTGCGATCAGTAAAGGTGGCTCTGAACGCAACATTAACCGAACGAGCTCCGAAAGAAGAAACCCTAAGCAGTTTACTAGCCGAGGCAGAAGCCATTGTCAATTCAATGGCGCGATAAGGGTAGTGGACGTTGCAACAGCAGGGGGAACGCTACACTGACCCGTACGAAAGCTGGTTAGGCTCTCCACCTAAGGCCTTGACTGACCTTGGTTTGAATAACCAGTTTGTGCTTAGCTGCACGAGGGGGAGGATGTTGCGGACCTTTTTGCTATTTTGATAGCTTATGTAGTTTTCTATTATTGACAATCACATTGATATATTGCTTCATGACGTTTGGCTGTCGATTACCCTTGTTCTTTATATTTCTTAATTATTTGTTATTTATTTAAATATAGTCATTGCAGAGTCATTGGTTTGTTCACTTCAGTGTTGTTACACTGACAATTTCAGGCCTGTTTAATATTTTTGTAAACACGTCTTTTCCTCACAATAAATCTTACGAAGATTATAAATACTAAAGTTTGAATGGATTCATGTATGGTTCTTGGTTACTATCTAATTCCAGAACGACAGAGCTAGATTACAGTCTGAAAAAGCCCTTAGGCTCAGTGCTTTTAATTCCACGTACGAAGTCTACGCTATAAAAATGTTCATATAAAATTTGATTTAAAAGTGGTCATATATAGGAAACATTCAATCAACATAATCGCGAGTCATTCAGGACCCCAATTACAAGTTAAAAGGTGCGGGGTCCGCCTTATCTACTCACAGTGTGAACATTTACGTTCAAATATAAATTAAATACAATATTACGACGTATTACATGGCGTAGGATGCTTTCCCCAGGTCTCCTATAAGGTATCTAGTTTTGGTATACAATCTATTTTCTTAAACCAAGTAGTAAGTTGATACCGACTGATGAATTTAATATTCGTTGTAAGTTTCTAAGTGAAATTAGTAAATGGTCTAGCAAATATGAAATCGTAAGGTCGTATCGTATCCATTACTACTCCTTAAATATTATCTTGATCAAGGGGTTATAACATCAACATAGTCTTACCCTTGTATTAGATTCGCTAAACATATTATCAAGTACTGATTAGAATAGTTTTTACAACTATTGTATGGAGATTGTTTTGTGATATTACTGTTAAAAAATTACTATCTTCCCTAAAGCTCATTTCTTTTCACGGTCCACTCTCAAGTATACATTATGGACACTATGGAGCGAGAGCGTTATTTTGTTCGGGGAGAGGGTGGTCACCCCTTGCCCCCACGCCTCAATGGGAACCGTATCCCGGACTTTTGTCCCCTCGTGCCCCTTTTTGTGAGGGACATCTTCAAGGATATTGTGTTAATCGGACTCCGTGATACTTTTTACGAATTTTTTCGGCGTCGTTTGGAAAAAAATTATATCTGCCCGTTTTCTTTGTGGTTGTTCTTTATTTCGTTTCTATTGTTTCGTGTAATTTTATCCGTATGGATTTTAAGTTGCACTTTCACTGTAATAAACATATTATTATAATTGCAAAGAGAAAATGAGATTAACATAGATACTAATTTATATCTATAGATACCTAATCCGGAGTACAAAAGTGAGACGAGAAAACGGCCTCCTCTTTTTTGTGATAAATATCCCCAGTGTGGTTATTTACATTACAAATTTACCTATAAGGAAAATTATATACAACCTATTTTGTTAAGTTCATTCTTATTTATTACTTTTTAATCTTACTAACAATATAAATGCGAAAGTTTAAATGGATGGATGTTTGTTAGAAGGTATCTCCGGAACGGCTAAACGGATTTTGATGGAAATTGGCACAGATGTAGAAAATATTTTGGAAGAACACATAGGCTTATAATACGCTGTTTTTTTTAATTTCGCGCGGATGTAGTCGCGAACGACAGCTATATAATATATAATCTTTAGAGATGGATGATATTTTTTTTTTAATATATCATAGTGGAAACTTCGGTAAAAGACATAAATAAATTAATACACATTTATTTATGATCGGACATGAGTTAGTGCTGCGAACACAAAGGATTGTTTTGCGAGTAAAAATATGCGCAACTGGTAACAATTCACATGGGGAGGTTTTGTGAGACATTGAGACATTCAGAGAGTCGTGGCAACCCTTGCGACCCCATGCTCCCTTTATCTCCAGTCAAAAATCGCTCGGAGAGTTATGTTTTCGATGTGCTGTAACTACTGCTCCATTTTTTATTTGCCATTTACGCTTTTGGGTTATAAGCTCTTTTACATTTTTAATATGAGTTTGCTTTTTTGTTTTTTTTTAAATCGAACGTTTTGTTTTAGGATTTTGTTTATTTTTTTATTTTTAATAAGCTAATGGCATTGTTGAATGGCATTAAACATCTAATAATAATGATAAAAATACGATGTCCGATACCAAGTTACTTTTATGATATTTAACTTGTGCTCTTTTTACAAAATTTAACTTTGTTCTCTAACCAAAGTTAAGATCTAAAGAAGTAAAATTTTAGGTTATATAATTTACATAATCAGACTTCATGATGAAAATTACATACTACGTAAGAAGCAATTTGGTGAGCGGGAGTTTGTATAGTAGCTATTTAAATAGGATCCTACGTGTTACTGTATGTCAAAGCCCTCCTAAACCGTCGGAATACGCAAACACGGGCGTTGAATCGTGTTAGCTTGGCTCAGAGCTCTCCCTGTACCCGGCTGCTGTATCAATCGATAAAATTCGGGTCCGCGCCCCCGGGCGTCATGGCAACGCTCTCCTCCCCCTACCCCATCCTCCAATGTTGACTTAGACGGATCGGGTAAGAGGCTTATTAATGGTTTTATGTTACTCTGCTGTACCCTATAAAAAGATTTCGCCATTAAAAGTGTTTGTACACTTACTTCTTTATATCTTTACTTTGTACAAGGAATATTTGAACAAAGAAAATGAGTTTTGTTCAACAATTATAAAATCCATTCTTTTCAAAATTTGTATAAGATATATAAAATAATTAATTAACAAAATGCAGATTAAATTATTTTAACTGTGAGCAATAAAAATGTTTGTTCCCTGTTTAATACGTCGCCATTTTCCAGACTGCGTGGCGCCATTTCGAATCGGGAGCGTACCCGTCGACCCACCCCGGATACGTTCACGCTGAGCTTGTCACAATATCACTTTAAATGAAAAGCTTAAATATTTTTTAATCTCTTTCCAATGCGATAAAGTCCAATAAATAAATTGTAGGTGTCGAGTGAACAACAAAACTTTTATTTGATTCCAAACATTTACAATGAATGGGACGCAAAGAGTGTTGCCTCAATCATTTTAAATCAAAGCCCCACTGTCTTCATCAATTCAATTCAATTCAATTTCCAAGCAGTGGCTTTTAGGTGTGCCAACTGGGCACTGATATACTGTCTTCATCAGAAAGCTGTATTTACAACGACATCGATGACGTCGTTCGATCATAAAGATGACGAAAGAGTACAATAAGCATACCTCCGTGAAGTTGGCCCCCTCACTTTAATTTTTTTAACTTTTTTTTACGCAAATCGTTTGAGAATCGTTTGAGAGGGTTTGAGAGAAAAGAAATATCGTTTGAGAGTTCCTACTTTCTCCGTAAAAACAATTTCAAATTCTAGTGTGAAGTTGGCCCCCTCACTTTACTTTTTTTTATTTTTTTCAATGCGAATCGTTAGAGAGTCGTTTGAGAGACATTAAGAGAAAAGAAATATCGTTTGAGAGTTTTTACTTTTTCTGTAATAAATATTTTAATTCTGGGCATCGAAAGTTACAAATCGATTTTCCTTTTTTTCCGAATTAAATATGGCAATCATGCACTTGGACGTTTCAAATTTATTGTGTATGTAGAGAATGGTAAGAGAGTGATTGAGAGAAAAGAGAAATCGTTTGAGAGTTAATACTTTTTCTGAAATATATATTTCAATGTCGGAATCGAAAGTATCAAATCGATTTTCCTTTTTTCCGAATTAAATATAGCAATCACGCACTAAGACGTTTCAAATTTATTGTGTAGGTAGAGAATGCTTAGAGAGTGATTGAGAGAAAAGAGAAATCGTTTGAGAGTTAATACTTTTTCTGAAATATATATTTCAATGTCGGAATCAAAAGTTACAAATCTCAAAAATTGAAATATATATTTCAGAAAAAGTATTAACTCTCAAACGATTTCTGTTTTCTCTCAATCACTCTATTACCATTCCCTACCTACACCATAAATTTGAATCGTCTAAGTGCATGATTGCTATATTTAATTCGGAAAAAAGCAAAATCGATTTGATACTTTCGATTCCGACATTGAAATATATATTTCAGAAAAAGTATTAACTCTCAAACGATTTCTCTTTTCTCTCAATCACTCTCTTACCATTTTCTACCTACACAATAAATTTGAAACGTCCAAGTGCATGATTGCCATATTTAATTCGGAAAAAAAGAAAAATCGATTAGTAACTTTCGATGCCCAGAATTAAAATATTTATTACAGAAAAAGTAAAAAGTCTCAAACGATATTTCTTTTCTCTTAATGTCTCTCAAACGACTCTCTAACGATTCGCATTGAAAAAAAGAAAAAAAAGTAAAGTGTGGGGGCCAACTTCACACTAGAATTTGAAATTGTTTTTACGGAGAAAGTAGGAACTCTCAAACGATATTTCTTTTCTCTCAAACCCTCTCAAACGATTTGCGTAAAAAAAAGTTAAAAAAATTATAGTGAGGGGGCCAACTTCACGGAGGTGTCGCTTTCGTGCAGACGAAGGTAAATCGTCAAAAAAAAACAAATTATTGTCTATACTTGACGATGAACATTGTGTCATTTGAATTTGACGTATAAAGTTCAAATATTCTCGCGGTAAAAATACAAAAGTTTAGTGAAGTGTTTGTGTTTCAATTTACGTTTTGTAAAATGAATTCGAAAAACGCAAGCAGTGTGCAAATCGCCATAATGGTGGAATTTATGGAAAGGTACGTCAATAACGTATTTAAAATGGTAAACACCCCGCAGGGAAGAGTGAGGCGCCAGGAACTTTGCCAACCATTAAAGATGTTGCTGGGTAAGGCAGGTAGTGATCCTGACAAGTCTATGGAGCAATGGATCAAGGTTGGTTCTAATGTAATAATGATTGTAAACATAAAACAAGACATTCATTCTGAAGCATGTTTGTTATGCTGGCAGACACATCCTTTTTTATTTTACTTATTCTTTGCAAGTGCCCTTGCTATTGAATCATGTATTTAATAACAATAGTTTTGTAGTTGCCATTTTCCTAGCTACGAATATCACATTTCATCACCCAAACTTTATATTT
This sequence comes from Papilio machaon, assembly GCF_912999745.1. Classification (NCBI taxonomy): domain Eukaryota; kingdom Metazoa; phylum Arthropoda; class Insecta; order Lepidoptera; family Papilionidae; genus Papilio; species Papilio machaon. The sequence goes on along the minus strand of NC_060015.1, from coordinate 8,636,591 downwards.
TAGGACTACCAGTAGAGGAACAGTCAAATGAGGAGCCTCCAGTTGAGGAACCATCTATCCAAATACAAATTTTGGAGCAGATCACTGACAGTAATTTATTACAATCCTGTTATTTCATTTAGAAAAGAGATATGCAAATCTATTCTTCAGTTGGTAACTGTATTAATAGAAAAATATTTAATTAGTACCCTAATTTATTTGCCCATGTTTCTGTTTAATCATTTGGGTAAAATAAATAAATTAAAATCAATTGATACAATTTAATGTTTAGTTTTATCTTATTATATACAGTTTAAATATTAATATTTACTAACTTTATCATGATATTTCAGATGATGAACAAAATGATATATATGCTGCCCCATCATCAGTTCAAAGGAGAGGGAAATGGCATCCAGGACCCTCACTCACTGGCTTATTAATGTAATGCTTATGCTTTGAGATGCAGTCTCAAATGCAAAAACATGTAACATTTACATTGGTTTTGGTTGTAACTTGTGTAATTAATGTTTAAGTGAATATTGAAATAAAAAATAATTGTATATAAATAAAGTTTATTTTTAATTTGTAAAACATTCATCTTCATCATATTTCTTCTTAAAAATTCACTTTTAGACATTATTGTGTGGGCTTCTTCAACCAAACTAAAAACTGCCAATAATTAGTCTATTCCTAACAGCCCGCCCCACAATCACATCCAGCCCGTTTTCAACAACAGTTGGTTGTGTAAGAGCAGTGGACAAAAGTACTTCTGCATCATCTGTAGGAGTTCCTCTTGAATCTATGAGCATGTTATGCTGATAATAAAGGATACGCTGAGCTAACAAATATCAAGATCTATATTTAACCAAATGCCCTTTCTATGCAGTTTCGGGCCTTGACATGCACTCTAGTGTAGTTCTCTCCTCTAGATCCTGGTTCTGCATTCAGAATAGGTGTCACAAGGTAGCTCCTTTGAGGGTAACCACTGTCACCTAAAATGTTATAAGTAATATTAAAGTTACAAATAATATTTAACATAGAACATCACCTGTTGAATATTTTTCTACTAAAAATACAATTACCCAACAACCAAACTGACTTGCCAGATAGTTGCAGAGCCTCCATATGGCTTTGCAGTCTGCTACTTGCCCAGATATGACTGTTGTGACTTGCACCACCAAACTTGGCATTAACATTATGTTATGAGACTCCATTCATAAGAAGCCTTCTCGCTATTATTGTACTTATTAATCTAGAGTTCGTATTTATCTTATTCTCTTTCTTTTACATATACAATATTTATAAATTTAAACTTACTTTTTTTCTAATGTATTACTGTATTACATAATATCTGTATTAGTAAAATAGTATCTTCAATTCATATCTGCCCTGCACATAATTATACTTTCCTCTCATATACCGGATGACTGGTAGAGAATGCCTTTAGGCATTAAGTCCTCCTTGTACTTATAAAAGTGCTAAAGAATAAATAAATAAATAAACATTAGTGATTCTGAGATCACTGTCACATACCTAAAATATTTAATTGAGATTAATCTTTAATTATCTTATAATTATTATAACAAACATAAAAAGGTTCATACCATTTGGACATTAAGAGAATGAAAGCCTTTTCTGTTATAAAAACAAAGTACATCTGCAGCTGGACGAACTATGGCCACATGGGTGCAATCAATGGCACCAATTACACCAGGAAAATTAAACTTAGTATAAAATCTGTAAAATAATATTTGTAAGTAGTTGTATGTGCTCAAGATAATAAAAATAAAATGACGGAAGTTATATATAGTAACCCCTACCCTTGCTTAATTTTAGTTCTTTGTGTGCTTGTTTGTGGGAATTGTATCCATTTATTTGAAATCTCATTCAGAGCTTTTGTCACCTCTCTGATACACCGACTTACACTTTTTTGATTCATATGTACCTCATTAGCAACACCTTTCTGATATGAACCCATGGCATAAAAGTTCAATGCTGTCAGCACCTAAAATATAATAATTGTGTCAGTATAAGACTCAAAGTGACTAAAGTTAACATTAATCATATTAAATACATAATCACCTTTTAACACACATATATTAAAAAAAACATATATCATAAGAAATCAATTTACCTTAAGTTCCAGTGAAGTTGTTTTCGAACCTTTTAAACTGGTATTGTGCCTGAGCTCGTCACACAACGAGTGGAACTCTTCCTTATTCAGCCTGTAATGAGCTCTAAACTGCCACTCCGGAATTTTTTGGAGTAACCGTTCGCGATTCTTTCGCCATTGCGAAGGCCAAGCAGGGAGCGTGGGAGGAGTGGCTCCAAACGCTGGAGGAGGACCCATGGGGCAGACCGTACCGAGCGGTGCGGAAGAAGCTTCGACCCTGGGCTCCACCCATAACAACTACCATGGAGCCACAGTTGGCGGAGGAAGTGGTCGGGGCTCTCTTTCCGCACCGGGTAGGGTCTGCCTTGCCGGCGGAGGAGGAAGGAGAGGCGGTCAACGATGAGGTGGAGCCGGTGTCCGAGCAGGAGGTGATGGACGCCGCCGTAAAGCTCCGCCTCAAGAAGACCGCCCCCGGGATGGACGGTGTGCCTGGTCGGGTACTATACCTGGCGCTTCCCGAGCTCGGGGGGCGGATTAGGGCCCTTTTCACCAGATGCCTGGAAAAGGGCCGGTTCCCCAGCTCGTGGAAGGAAGGTAGGCTCGTCCTTCTAAAGAAGGATGACCGCCCGCCCGACCAGGCATCGGCGTATCGGCCGATTGTGTTGCTCGGCGAGCCGAGTAAACTCTTCGAGCGCGTGCTCGTTGCTCGTCTCGCCGAGCACATAAATCTGAGCGACGCGCAGTTCGGATTCCGCTGTGGCCGGTCGACCATCGACGCGGTGTCCCGACTCAAGGGCCTAGCCGAGGAGGTAGTCGCACAGGGCGGCGTGTTGGTGGCTGTGTCGTTGGATATTTCAAACGCCTTCAACACGCTGCCCTGGACGGCGGTGATGGAGGCACTGCAGCACTTCCGTGTTCCGGGCCACCTGCAAAGGCTGATCCGGGACTATTTTATCGGAAGGGCTGTGGTGTACCCCACGAGAGACGGCTGGGCCCGACGGGCCATGTCGTGCGGTGTTCCACAGGGATCGGTCTTAGGACCGTTCCTGTGGAACATCGGTTACGACTGGGTGCTGCGCGGTGACATGTTGCGGGGGGTCGGCCTGATATGCTACGCCGACGACACCCTCGTGACTGCCCGTGGCAGTACACACCGCGAGGCGATGGTTCTCGCCACAGCGGGGGTCGCCCAGGTGGTCCACCGAATTCGGAGGCTGGGGCTCGAGGTGGCGCTCAACAAGTCTGAGGCCCTGGCATTCCATGGGCATCGACGTGGGCCGCCTCGAGGCTCCCAAATAACGGTGGCCGGAACACCCATCACCATCGCAGGTACCATGAAGTACCTAGGACTCATCCTCGATGGTCGATGGGCCTTCCGGGAGCCTTCCAAACTTTCCAAACCTGGGCGGCCCTGGAGGGACATGCCGCCGCCTCTATATGGGGGTGGTGAGGTCGATGGCGCTGTACGGGGCGCCCATATGGTCGGAATCCCTCAGCGCCCGTAACCGCATCCTGCTGCGACGTCCGCAGCGGGTGATGGCGCTGAGAGTGGCTCGGGCGTACCGTACGGCGTCATACGAGGCGGCGTGTCTGATCGCCGGTAGCCCGCCGTGGGCGCTCGAGGCCGAGGTCCTCGTGGCGGTCTATCGGCGATTGAAGGAGAGTGACCTCCGCCCGCATCCGTCGGAGGTCAAGCAGTGGAGGGAGGAGGCTCGCGACGACCTCTTCCGGAGGTGGGCGGAGGAGCTGGAGTCCCCGGGACCGAGCCGGCAGTTGGTGGCGGCGATCCGACCCGTCCTGCGGGAGTGGGTAGAGTGCCGCCACAGGGCCCCCAACTGTAGGAGCCTGGCGCTATCGTCTTATTAGTATATAGAGACGATCTCTACAAATTGTAGAGTCATTGTAAAATAAGTTAACTAAGCTATTTAAGCTTTTATCTGCCTGTAATTGTCGTCTTGCATCTATTGTGCAATACCTAGGTTAATTGAAAAATTTTATTGACGTATAAAAGTTTTTTGACTTTATACATACGATTGTAAGCTTTATAAAAATTTGAGTAGTCGTTAAGTTTTTAGACCGGTCAAAGACCCATTGAAAATATCAATTTATGTTACTGTGCTGTCCGACTGTCCCCCTATTGGGACACTAAGATAATTATTATAAATATTGTATTTAAAGTCTTATTGACCGTCACCCTTATTGGTGGCGTATAGTTAGGTAGGTTTTTGGGACTGAGAATATTTTCAAAAATTTTATACGATCGCCCGAACAATGTTTGGATTCCGAACACCCGAAAAGAAGACCGGCCAGGTAACTCCACCTGATATAGAAAGGCCGGGAACATCCAAAATGGTCTGCGTAGAAAAGACAACTTCTCCTCCTCCTCCTGAAAAAACAAAAGGCACCTTAGTTAAAGAGGCACAAAGGAAATTAAACATCAAATTAAATATACATAAAGAGACTTCCGACAGCTCCCCAAAGTATCGGAGTCGAGCTGCGGAAGCCAAGACATGGGTAACGAAAGCTAAAATTCAATTGGGTCAATCAAGGAACATCAAAACGGAAATAAAGAATGAAGTTTGTTTAGCCATAGATATTTTATACAAGATAATCAAGGAATTAGAAGGAGAAATACAGGAAAAAGGGGAGAATGAAAAAGGAAAAAAGAGAGAAGAAAAGGAACCAGAAAAAGAAAAAGAGAAGGAAATGGAAAAATTTGGGAAAATCCTAATCCAAAAAATGGAAGAACACGCGGAACTTATACAACAAAGTAATGAAAAAATTAGCGTATTACAAACCACATTAGAGGAGCAAAAAGAATCATATAAACAAAATTATACTTACGCAAATGCTGTTACACAGGAAATAAAAACAACGAAACAACCAACATTACATTCGATAGTCGTAACCGCCAGAAATGAAATAGAAACAGGAGAAGAGGTGTTAAATAGAATTCGATTAGCAGTAAACGCGAAGGATGGCGGAATATCGGTTGAAAAGATAAGAAAAGCGAAGGATAGAAAGGTAATAGTAGGGTGTAAGACGGAAGAGGAGAGAAAGATATTAAAGGAAAGATTAAAGAAAGCGGAAAAACATTTAAATGTAAAGGACATTCAAAATAAAGACCCGTTAGTAATTTTAAAAGACGTGTTTAACTACAACATCGACAAAGAGATAATGATTGCTCTGAAAAATCAGAATAAAAATATAATAGACGATATAGACGCAACCAGGTTGGAAATAGTGTACAAAAAGAAGGCAAGAAATCCCCACACTAGACACATAGTGTTGAGGGTACCCCCGCAGGTTTGGAGAAAAATGATAGAGGCAGGAAAGGTACGGGTCGACCTGCAGCGGGTGGTGGTTGAGGATCAATCCCCACTCGTTCAGTGTTCGACCTGTCTGGAATATGGACACCCGAAAAGGCTATGTAGAATTACTAGCGAAACCTGTAGCGACTGCGGGATGCCGGGACACCAAAAGATGAAATGTGACGATTGGCTAGCAGGAGTGGAGCCAGTCTGTATCCACTGTAAGCTAGAAAGGATGGATAAGGTAAATCATAACGTTTTTGATCGAGAGTGCCCGGTGAGGAAGCGATGGGACGCGATCGCGAGATCTGCCATAGCCTATTGCTGAGGTCCTCCCGGGCACTCTTGGAAGTTGGTTTTGGTCTTTAGAAAGCGAAAGAATGGGATATGAGGTTCTGTCCATCGTAAGTGATGGGCAGGTCTCAAAAAATAGAAATAGGGAAGGGGTACTCGTGGGACGCTGCCGATCGGACTACAAACGATCCAAAGACGGCGCGGATATTAGCGTGGCACAGAAAAAGGAAAAAGCGACAAATGTGGGGTGGCATATTACTTCATGCCACCAAACACTTGAGGAGGGCGACCTCGTCTGGTCAGTGTTATCTGCGTGGTCTTTGGTATTAGAAAGAAAAACCGGTAATAAAGATCTAGAGGAGTATTTTCGCAATGTCATCAGGGGACCCAGAAATGGAAAAGTATTCATATTAAAAGAGAACGGAAAAGAAATATTAGTAATAGAACTTACCAATTTCACCAAGTGGAGGAGGAAGTTCCTTGCAGCCAATTCGTGGAGTAAAAAAGAACCTGGAAGCACAAAAAATGTCGTATTAGGCCAAAATTTGAATAGAAAAATAAAAATGGTGCAAACATTGTATGTAGTAAAGACTATGTCTGGGTGCGGCTTCCTTGTGTGTATTTTTTAATACACAGAGAGAATGCCGCACCATTATTATAATTAGGTAAATCAAAATTATACGCAAAATTTGTCAACATTTTTAAAGTAAACATAAAAAATGTAAAATAGATACAAAAATTGTAAATCATCAATTAGTCAAAAGAGAGCAATGTCGCAAAGTCTCCGACCAAAACATGTCGGGGGATCATTGGGAAAAATTCTAAAGAGAGGGAAATTAAAGAGGGGAATGCTTTATGCATACTCCGTGCCCCGGGGGGGACACGGAGTTATGCGAGATTCTCTCCCAGAATGGGAGCATACCCGCTAAACCACCTCTGTTCCTCCTGCGCATTGGTGACGGGGCTACGGGCACGCTTTCGCACTCCTCCGCGGCCCCATCTGCGCTAGCCGCCGAAGCGGCTCCACCACTGGGGTGGGTACACCCACCATCCATCCTTTAGGGGAGGCGCGCCGGAACGATACGCGCCATCCTCCTTGCCCTTCGAAGCGGGTGACAGGTCCCCCCGAACCTGCCACCACGGGGCTATGGAAGCCGGTGAGACTGGGTTTTACCCCCGCCTCCCCAGCCACCATCGGCGGGTCCGATGTCGGGCCCCGCCGTTGACCCTACGGGCCGCGGAGGGGCTGGGTATGCCAGTACCCCTCCGCGGCCCCACCACACATCCGGCCACGAGGGCTGCAGGGGGCAGGATAAACCAGTACCCACCCGCACCCCCCGCGGCCCCACCTCCAGGCCTGCTCCGAGGCGGACCCCCAAAGTCCACCTCTGGCAGCCTCCTCCGGGTGGGTCGGCCCTGCACGCTGGACCAGTCCAGTCCGGCCCAAGACGACCGGTCCTACACGCTAGGCCGACCCTGGTTCCTCTTAGCTTCACCGTGGGAGACAGCCACGGTTACTAGAGCCCCACCGCCACGACAAGGCGGGAACCGTTGGTGGGGTGGGGAACCTAACCTAACCTAACCGGATCCACGCGCCGCCCGCCTTAGCGAGAACACACGCGCAAAGTTGCAAAAAGTTGCTCCGCAAGTTAAAACAGACTAAAAAATCAGAGTTGTGGGATTATTCTCACAAAGTGACAAGTGCGATATATCATTGGATGCGCAAAAATCAAGTGATTCGCGTAGTGAATTTTTCGCGGCGAAAAAAGTGAAGGAAAAATTTTTATTGACGAAAAACAGAACATTTTGAAAATCTATATCTTCAAAAATTCCCGCCGTCGAAATAAGATCTGTGACATATAGTTTTTAAATTATCGTCGGAAAGGTCTCGCTGAGACCTAGGTCCTCGTACGGTTTTTGGGATTTTTCAAGGACGAAAAACCAAAGAAAACCTAAGAAAACAAAAACCGCGTGGCCACGAGGTCCTGGTTCCTGGAGTGCGGGAAGCACGTGACACATATCCTGGAATAGCCCTTGGGAAGATAACCAGATATCAATTTGTAGGAATTAAATTGGACAATTAGTTAGGGAGAAATTAGACAGGAAAGTTTACAAAAATTTACATCATTTTTAAAAAATCGTAACTGAAGATCAAGATCTGTGATATATATATTTTAATATATCATAAAAACCGGCGTCTCAAGACGAACAAACTGATATCGAAATTAAATTTTTTACTTTAAGAAAACACGGTGAAATTACGTTTTCAAAAAGGACAAAAATCAAGAAAACTCTAAGTGTTCATTATAGACATTAAGGTTAGATTAAGTGTAGTTTTTATTGTACGCAATAAAAAATAAGAGAATTAAGAATAATATAAGTGAAAAACTTAGTGAAAAAGTCAAAATTTAAAGGGGACAAATTGAAAATTAACTTACGTAAAATCAGTTTGAAAACGTAAACAAGTGTGAATCACCGCGCACCTGCACCGTCGCACGCCGGCGTCATTACTCCCACGGCGGCGCCAACATTCCTGCGCGTGCCGGCCGGCGCTAACATTCTTTCACACGCCGGCGCCAAGACATATTTTCCCACGGGGTAATTAGCGTGTGAATCGGCGCACCTGCTCGTGGGAGAATAAACAATTAATTAATAGGACATTGACTTGACGTCATAGACATTGTATTGACATATTGTTTTTTATCGTTTTATGTTTATTAGTAGTATTATTATTATTGATATATTTTGTGTTTTTAAATTAAGATAAATAGTAAAACTGCGATATAGTTCTAGGAGTTTAAGCTTAGATAGTAAGTTTTAGATTGTATTATAAGTTTTGACTATTATAGTTTAAAACTTTTTGGATTTGGATTTGAATATTTATTTCAATTTTACTTGTACTTTTACTATTTTATATTTTAGATTTTTTATACTCTTTTTAGAAATTTAAATTATAATTATCATTAATTCTATTGTGTGGGCCAACTCCTGGAACTAACAGCAGACATAAATATAAACATAACTAGTCAAGTCGATATTGTCCGACTTCATATTGACCGAGCTATTGCTGGCAATATTAGTTGTAAGTATTATTAGGGATATAATTAACAATTGACGGGGTTATTGCCCTAAGAAATTAGTAGTAGTAGTATACTAAAGGGGTTATTGCCCTTAGTTTTAGATTAAGTTTTAAGCTTTTGGACAGGGTTTTTTTGCCCAAGTTAGAGTAAGTCTATTGACAAATAGTTTTAATTAATTTTAAAATTTTATATCTTTTTAATTTTAAAATTAAAAATTTTATTATTATTTAATTTGAATTTAAATATTATAAGCTGACGAGTTTCCCAACATGTTCGGTATAAGGACCCCGGTGAAGAAGAGGGACGCCCAGGACCGGAGCCCGGTAGAAGTTGAACGGGATTCTGACTCAATGGAGATAATATTGTCACCAAACATTGACAAGGAGGCCCAGGTCCTGAGCGTCAGGAAGAGCGTTGGGGAATGGGAGTCCGGAGCGGACCCCACTTCCCAGGCGTCTCCCAAGAAAACTGTAAAGGCTGGGCGCAAACGTATAGTGCCCTCACAGGAGATTCATAAAGAGGTGGAAGGCACCGGAGGCCCCACAAAATATAAGCACCAGTGAAAGGGTGCGGGAGGCGCGGTCCTATTATTCCAGTTCTCGCGTCTAACTTGCAGCGGACAGTCGCGCGCATTATCTTTATTCACCGCTACCGCACATTACGGACTAAATAACGAATAATTACTATTACGCAAACGTTTGTTACCTAAATATGTTTGCCAAAAATAAATCGCCGCTCTGCAATAAATGTCATGAAGCTGTAAGTGACTTTGTTCTGTGCCGCGAGTGTGAGAATAGATATCATCACGCTTGTGCCGGTATAACTGAAAACGCCTATCGACGCATGGGGCAGGAGAAACGCGCCAACTGGAAATGCACCTCCTGTCGGAACCCCTCACCTGAAAATCCCGTTTTGGCTGATCTCCTTAATGAAATTAAATGCTTCCGTGAAGATTTTTGCACAATGAAAAGCGACTTCAACTCTTTTAAGTCAGAGATACATTGTATTGCTCAAAGTGTGCAGGATCTCACTAATAAGTGGAGTGACTTGGAGTTGCGCCTCAACAACATGGAGAGCAGACTTGAGATCGCGGAAGGAAAAACCTCTGTTATTATGGATTCAATGAAAGATTTGGAAAACACTAACCAATATCAAGACCAATTCTCCCGCCTAAACAATCTTGAGCTGTCTGGGGTTCCCTCACACAGAGGAGAAAACCTCAACAAAATTCTAGGTGATCTGTGTAATGTTGTGGGCTTCACTTTGCTCAACACTGATGTTGACACTATACATCGTGTCCGGCCGTACAACAATCCTGCCTCTGACGCAACTAATCTGCCGCTGCGACATCCTGCCATCGTGATCCGCTTCTGCCAGCGCCGGCGCAAGGACGAGCTGCTGGCTGCTATGCGAGCGCGTCGTGGCCTCACCACGGCGGACCTCGGGATGCACGGCCCAGCGCTGCCCGTCTACCTCAGCGATCACCTCACCCCGCATAACAAGCTCCTCTTGAAACGCGCACGACAGCTTAAAGTGCAGCATAATTACTCTTACCTCTGGGTGAGGGACTGTAAGATATTTATGAGAAAAAATGATAAATCAAACATTATTCGTATCTCTAAAGAAACTGATTTCCAAAAGGTAAAGTGACTATATTGTATTTGTCAGTTCGGTACAGATCTATTTGTTACAAAACACATGTTATCCCCTATTGATCATATATCTTCCTATTATAATAACAACTTAAAACGGTTAATGGACTACAATACACCATTGATCGTAATAAAAACATGCAAGTTACGCATTAAAAATGTGTCAACCTATCAGTACTTTATGTTTACGTTATATCTCGCAACAATATCAAACTGTCATATATTCGTATATTTACATTGGTTTATTCTATATTTACACAATATAACTCGTCTCTTATTTATAGTTTATACACACAACGTTTATTACTTCTTACAAATATTTTCATTACTTTCCTTTAACTATTATAGTAGCTGTGTGTCACACATATGTTACTTTTCGTTATTAATATTTACTTTAACATATATCAAAAATGGTTAACTTAAACAGCTTAAATATTTATTACCAGAACGTGAGGGGATTGCGTACTAAATCTCATTCATTTCTTTCTAGGGTTCTCCAATCTAATTATGATATTATTTGTCTAACAGAAACTTGGTTAACGGCAGATTTTGATAGCGCGGAGTATTTTTTCAGCAACTATAATGTTTACAGAAGGGATCGCTGTAACGCCGGGGAGGGAGTGAGGGGCGGGGGTGTATTGATAGCGGTGCGTAACGGCCTGTCCGCGCGGCGGCGGGATGAGTGGATCTCAGCACCCGACGCCGAGGAGCTGTGGCTTACTATTGAGCTAGGCCCGGCCACGATAAACACTCAGCGCGCGCGCCGCCGCGACGCCGCCTCCCCCCCCCGTCCGCCGCTTCCGCACCCCGCGCCTCATTACACAACTCCGCCGCCCGCACACCCTGCGCCGCGGTGCCCCCCGCCGCCGCGCACGCGCCCCGCTTTTCTGACAACTGTCGGCCGTGTAGTCGTAGTAATTTATTACGATCGCTTCACATTGCTTGCAGTTATTTCCCGCATAATAATGCCCATTTACAATCCTTACAAACATTTTTTGATAACGTTCACGATATAACACATGAAACCGATGCAAACAACATTTTCCTAATTTTGGGTGACTATAATATATCCCAGGCGTCTTGGTCTATAAACGAGTATTCACAAATTAGTTTAATCAATGTTAATAATTGTAATAAAGTTGCACTTCTGAGTGATTTTATGAATCTTTGCCATATGTCACAATATAACGGTTGTCATAACTCTAACGGGCGCATCCTCGACCTCGTCTTGAGCGACCACGATGTTAGTGTCTCTGCGTGCACCTCGCCCCTCACCCCGGAGGACCCCCATCATAAGTCTTTAGAAATAGAACTAAACCTTTCCAACCCTATTCATATAAAGGACATTGATCGTTTTAAATACTTATATCACTCTGCTGATTTTGAAGGATTAAGAAAGGGCTTAACAGACATTGATTGGGCTCATGATCTTCAGAATTTAAATACGGAGGATGCAGTTTCCTATTTTTATTGTGTATTGTATGAGTTAATAGAATCATTTGTACCTAAAAAACCGTATAAAAATAATAATAAATATCCACAATGGTATTCTCGACCTCTTTTAAAACTTATGCGCGAAAAGTCAAGGATCCATAGGAAGTGGAAGCTTTACAAGAATTATTTAGATTTAGAAGAATTTAAGTTCTTACGCAAAAGGGTAAAGTCACTAGAATCAGAATGTTATCGCAATTACATCTCATTTGTAGAAGATAAAATAACCAATTCTCCTAAATATTTTTGGTCTTTTATAAAATCTAAATTCTCCCCTAACAACATTCCTGTACATATGACATATGACGACCGTAGTTCATCTGACCCCGAAGAAATATCCAATTTATTTAATGAATATTTTAATTCGGTTTTTGTAGCTAGCCGAGACGACAACATCCCAAACCTGACTGACGCCGGCGTTTCCTCTCCTTTGAATATCAACTCCATTAGCATATCTGATAACACGGTTCATAAGCTGTTGAAGACAGTAGATATCAATAAAGGTTCCGGTTACGATAATATCCATCCTATTTTAGTTTCTAAACTAGCAAAGGAATTAGCTACTCCTCTCGCTATTATTTTCAGGAAATCCCTCTCAGAGGGATGTTTTCCCAACACCTGGAAAATGGCCTTAATCACTCCAATACATAAAGGTGGGAACAAACAAATTGTCAAGCATTATAGACCTATTTCTAAACTTTGTATCTTCGCAAAGTTCTTTGAAAAAATTATCACTACTGAATTAACTACTCAATTCTGCAATCATATTTCAACGCAGCAGCATGGATTCTACCGTGGCCGTAGCGTTGACACTAATCTCGTGCTTTACACCAGCTTTATTGCCAAAGCCCTCGATGATGGCCACCAGGTGGATGCTGTGTATACTGACTTCTCTAAAGCATTTGATAAAATAAATCACTCAATACTATTACAAAAACTAAAGATGTTCGGTATACACGGAGACCTGCTAAGATGGATTGAGTCATATATAAGAAACCGAAGTCAAGCAGTAGTTATAAAAGGTTACCGTTCGAAATTTCTACCTGTTCCTTCTGGCATTCCTCAAGGCTCTCACCTTGGCCCTTTCCTTTTTACCCTTTACATAAATGATATTGGTTCATGTTTTAGCGATTCATCTCATTTACTTTATGCTGATGACACTAAAATTTTCAAAATTATCAAATCAGTAGAAGATTGCTACATATTACAAAACGATTTAGTAACTTTCAGCCAATACTGTAATTCAAATCAATTATTCCTTAACAGTGAAAAATGTAATATAATCTCTTTCACACGCAAACGCAATCCTTTAACCTATAACTACTGTATTGGTAACAACATCATATCTCGTGTCAATTGTATCCGGGACTTAGGAGTCACGTTAGATTCTAAATTAACATATAATATTCATATAGACTCTGTAGTTCCTATTGCTTATAAAAAACTAGGCTTAATCTTGCGTTTAGGAAAACCTTTTAAAAAATTGGAAACACTTAAAATTCTATATTGCTCATATGTCCGTAGCATTTTGGAGTTCGCTAGTGTGGTCTGGAATCCACAGTATGAAGTACACTCAGCTAGGATAGAAAAAATACAAAACATATTCCTAAGACATTTAAACTATAGATCTCGAATAATAACCGGATTGGAACTCAATAGCAACTCAAATATAAATCTCGAATCACTAAAAACTAGAAGAAATTATCTCGATTCAATGTTTCTTTACAAAATTATTAACAAATATATCGACTGTCCCCCTCTTCTTGAACAAATTTCCTTTAAAGTTCCAAATTTCAATACAAGATCCAGAGACACATTTCACATCACATTCTCTCGAACAAACCACTTCAGGTCCACCTTTTTTCTCCGCACCTGTAATTTCTATAATAAATTTCTCTCCGAGGTTGACATATTTTTACTTAAACTTGCGGTCTACAAATTTAAAGTACGTAATATTCTGAAAAGTGTTAAGATGTAAGCATAATTTTGATAACTTGTTATGTTAAAGTCTATGTCAATATTGTGTATTTTTTATTGCGTTGTTCATTGCATCTATGTTGTGTTTCTTTTATTGCGTTGCGCTGCGTCGCATGTTTTAGAATACTTAATACTTTAAGATTTGTCTTATGTTAGTTATATTAGTTTGTAATTAATTAATGGTACTTCTTAAGCCTTTTTGTGTATTATGTTATTTTATTTCTTCTCTGTATTATGGCTGTTCAGTACCTTAATAAAATAAAATAAAATAAAATAAAATTATTTGTCGGGGAAATCGCTTATTGCAAACTCCCGTAATCTAAAAACCGAAATAAAGACAGTGGCCTCAGATGCCATCGACGCACTGTACCGGCGTGTCAAAGAAGCTGAACTCGAAATAAGGAAATTGAAAAAAGGAAAGGACGCTGATCGAGGGACGCAGGGGGGGGCGGCGGGAAAACGGAGCCTTAGCCCTCTAATTTCGCAAACGCCCCTTCCTGCCCCCCTCGACCAGCATATTAGGAAACAAGGAGAGTTAATGGAAAAATTAGAGCAGCACAGACTTCAACTAGAATAGAATAGTAAATATATGGAAGAACTGAGGGAAGCTCTTAGACAGGCCGGTGACAGGGTAACGAGAGGCACTTACGCGAGCGTAGTAGCAGGTTCGTCGCAGAGGCCGCCCCTGGGTGCTGGGGCCACACACTCGGTGGCGGTCTCCTCCAGCGACGACACGGACACCGGGGACCAGGTTCTGGAAAAGATAAGAAAAGTTATAAATGCGAAAGAGGAAGGAATTAAAATTGATAGGGTTAGGAAGATACGGGACCGGAAGGTGATTGTAGGATGCAGCACGGAAGGGGAACTGAGCCGCGTAAAGGAGAGGCTAAAAAAGGCTTCCGGAAACCTGAGAGTGGAAGAGATGAAAGCAAGGGACCCCTTGATAGTCCTGATGGATGTGCTGTCTTACAATAGTGACGAAGACATCATCAGGGCAATCAGGGGGCAGAATAAGGATTTGTTGGAAGGGATTAGCGAGGAAGAGATTAGAATGGAAGTCAGGTTCCGGAAGCGGGCCAGGAATGTCCACACGTCCCACGTAGTGATCAGGGTTTCACGGAGGCGGGGGTACTGCATGTAGACCTTCAGCGTGTAAGAGTGCTGGACCAATCCCCGCTCGTTCAATGCACGCGATGCCTAGGGTACGGGCACACCAAGCGCGTCTGTACGGAGTCAGTAGACTGCTGCAGCCACTGTGGTGGCCCGCACATGGCATCGGCGTGTACCGAACGGCAAGCCGGTAAACCGCCCTCCTGTCGTAATTGCGCACATGCGAAATTCGATGGGAGGGAGCATAACGCGTTCAGTGAAGAATGCCCGGTGCGTAGGCGATGGGATTCCCTGGTGAGGTCATCTATAGCGTATTGCTAAGGTGGCCCCAGGCGTACCCAGCAACCCTAACACCGGGCGGCCCCTCTATCACGTCGTGCAGGCCAACCTGCAGCGGTCGCAGATAGCCACGGCGGAACTCATCCAAGAGGCGACCAAACGTAAGTTTGCGTTCGCCTTAGTCCAGGAGCCATATATAGGCAATCGCGGGGAGATGAGGCAGCATCCAGGGACAAGGACAGTGCAATGTGCCAGGAGCCTAACCACCGACTCCGTGGTTAAGGCGGCCATTGTGCTGTTCGATGACACCATAGATGTGTCCCACTGTCCGCACCTTACAACATGCAACATTGCGGTTGCAAAGTTGAGGACTGCGGCGTGGGAGATCGGGGTGGTGTCCGTCTACCTGGAGCCTGATAAGCCCATTGAACCGCTCCTGGACCAGATGGGAACCGCCGTGGAACGACTCGATACCGCAAACGTGGTAGTGGGAGGTGATCTGAACGCGTGGAGCACTTGGTGGGGCAGCCGGGAGGATAACGTGCGGGGTATTATAGCCGCGGAAAAGCTCGACCAGCTGGGTCTGCATGTGGTCAACGAAGGGTCTGAGCCAACGTTCGAAGTAACCCGAGGAGGTGTGCGCTTCTCCAGTCGCGTCGATGTCACTGCGTGTTCTGCCCACTTGCTAGGCAGATTGCAGGACTGGCGCCTATCGGAGGAAGTATCCAGTTCGGACCACAGGGCAATTCTGTTCGAGCTAAACCTGGGAAGGTCCAAAGGAACCAGCATCGCTTCCTCCACCCGGAAGTACACTACCAAGAAAGCCAACTGGGTAGAGTTTCGTAAGAAACTCGCCCAGTTGTGGAAGGATGAAAGGGTTACAGTGGAAGAGATTGGGAAGATAGAGACGGCTGAAAGATTAGAAGATATGATAGGAAGGTATGTGGATTCCGTGGTGGAGACGTGCGAAAAGGAATTGCCCAAGGTTAGCAGCAGGAAGAGGGCAGGATTGCCCTGGTGGTCCGAAGAGCTCTCTCGACTCAAGACCGAGGTCCTGAGGAAGAAGAGGCGGATCTCCACCGCCGCGCCAGTTCGCAGAGAGTGGGTCGTCAAACAGTACATCGACGCAAAGGAGAATTACAAGCGCGAGGTTAAGAACGCTCAGACCCAAAGTTGGAAACGCTTCTGTGGCCGCCAAGATCGGGAATCCATGTGGGACGGGATCTACAGGGTGATACGCCGTACAGCCGTGAGGAAGGACGAAGCCCCCCTCGTTAAAGACGGTAAGGTCTTAGAGGGGGCGGAATCGGCCAGGTGCCTAGCGGAAGCATTTTTCCCGGATGACAAGCCGGAGGGAGACGACGCGGACCACAAAGAAACAAGAACAGAGGCCGATAGAGTAAACGAGGGGTCGCATGATGGTTCATACGACCCCCCATTCACACGGGCAGAACTCGAGTGGTCCGCGTCAAGTTTTAATCCAAAAAAGGCACCTGGCCCCGATGGACTCACGGCCGATATTTGTTTAGTCGCGATTACTCTGGATCCGGACCTCTTCCTGGCGATAGCGAATAAGTGTTTAAGCCTCTCTATCTTCCCTAGGAGGTGGAAGGAGGCAGCAGTGGTAGCATTACCCAAACCCGGTAGGGACGACCTCACGCAGCCGAAATCTTACAGACCCATAGGCCTTCTGCCGATATTTGGAAAAATCTTAGAAAAAATGGCTGTAAGACGTGTCCGGTGGTATACTGCGCCGTCGATAAGCGGGCGCCAATACGGATTTATGCCGCAGCGCTCTACCGAAGACTCCCTCTATGAGATGGTCCAGCACATCAGGTCTCAGCTCTTAGAGAAAAAGATCGTTGTGCTGGTATCATTGGACATAGAGGGAGCCTTCGATAACGCCTGGTGGCCCGCAATCCGGTGCAGACTGGCGGAAACGCGATGCCCCGTAAATCTGAGGCGCATGATCGACAGCTATTTTAGCGACCGATCAGTGCGCGTCAGATTTGCGGGTGCGGAGTACGCGAAATGTACCACCAAGGGCTGCGTGCAGGGTTCTATCGGGGGGCCTACATTTTGGAACCTGCTGCTGAATCCCCTCCTGGTGGAGTTAGATAGCGCGGGCACACACTGCCAGGCTTTTGCCGATGATGTGATCCTGATGTTCTCTGGGGAAAGCTCTTCGGAAATACAGACCCGTGCCAATGCGGCCCTCGCCCTTGTTCAGAAGTGGGGAGTTAGGAACAAGTTAAAATTCGCGCCTACTAAGACCAAGGCAATGGTCCTCACTAGGAGGATCAAATACGACTCCCCACGTCTGAACATGGGCGGAAAGCCCATTGAGCTGGTTAGGGAGGTCAAAGTCCTGGGCTTGACAGTTGATGATAGACTCACCTTTAAGACGCACGTCGCAAATGTCTGCGTCAAAGCGCAAGGCATCTATCGTCAACTGGCAAGAGCTGCCAGAGTTTCCTGGGGGCTGAACCCAGAGGTCATCAGGGCCATATACGTGGCAGTAGTGGAGCCCACCATTCTTTACGCGGCCAGCGCGTGGGCACAGGCGGCGAAAAGGAAGGGGACCTTGACGTTGTTGAACCGGGTGCAACGGGGGTTCGCGCAGAAGATTGTGAAGGCGTACAGGACTGCGTCTCTAAACTCGGTACTAGCACTTGCTGGGTTGCTTCCTCTGGACCTTCGGGTCCAAGAAGCGGCCCTCCTTTATGAGGTAAAGAAGGGTCACTCCCGGCAAGTGCTAGGGGACCTTGATTTGGAATTACCGGTCCTGTACGCCCAGACGCAGCACCCGGTGCACCTGGAGGGGCTGCAGTTCGACTGCATGGCGGACGGTGACGAAGTGGCCCAGCGAGCTGCCGTCGATGTAAATATTTACACCGACGGTAGCAAAATTGAGGGCAAGGTCGGCGCGGCGTTATCTATTTGGGATGGCGCCGCGGAGACTCTCTGCCGGAAATTAAAGCTGGGAAACTTCTGCACCGTATACCAGGCGGAACTGTTGGCCCTGCACGAGGCAACCCTGTTTGTAGTAAAGAGCAACCGACGCTCGTTTGGTCTTTATTCCGACTCCAGGTCCGCCCTCGAAACGGTAGCAAAAGGCGATTCCCTCCATCCCCTAGCAGTGAAAGCGAGAGAGAATGTACGAAAGAGCAGAGAGCAAGGGAAGGATGTCAGATTGTATTGGGTGAAAGCGCATGCCGGGGTGGAGGGAAACGAAAGGGCGGACGCACTTGCAAAGCAAGCTGCGGTCGGAATGAAGACCAAACCGAACTACGACAAGTGTCCCGTTTCATACGTCAAGCGGCAACTCCGATTGGAATCGCTTGAGGTATGGAACGGGCGCTACAAAGAGGGAGTCACGGCCTCGACAACGAGAGTCTTCTTCCCTGACGCCATCAGCGCCTACCCAGTGCTCCGCAAGTTAGAGTTGGACCCCGTGCTGGTACAAGTTCTAACAGGTCACGGGGGGTTCGCAGAATACTTACACAGGTTCAAGTGTAAGACGAGCCCCTCGTGCATCTGCGATCCGGCACGGGGCGAATCCGTGCTGCATGCCATAGTAGAGTGTACGGTGTTTGGTAGGAAGAGAGTAGAGCTCGAAACTGCAATAAAAGGGAAAATATCATTAGAAAATATTAGGTCCTTACATATGAAATTGGCGTTTTGTATGGGAGGAACAAAAAGTCGAATATTTTTTAATATAATATATTTAATTAATCAAAGTATGAACCATTATTTTCTATGCACTTTTGCCATCTCATAGGTAGTTCATTGATCCCTTTACTAAAAAAACCAGTCGGACGGGAATCAATAAAATCTTTGAAGGCGATTTGGACTGCCCCATCGGAGTTGAATTTTTTCCCTTGCAAGAAGTTATCCAAATTTCGAAAAAAATGGTAATCTGTTGGAGCAAGGTCCGGGGAGTACGGAGGATGTCTTAGACTTTCCAATTGAAGCTCTTCTAATTTAGTAGCCGTCTGTTGCGCAGTGTGTGGTCTAGCGTTGTCGTGAAGCAGCAGTGGCGTGGAGCGATTGACCAGCCTAGGTTGTTTAGCCGCTAGCTTTTCCATCATGGTTTGCAATTGCTGACAATAGACATCAGCCGTAATAGTCTGGCCAGATTTGAGAAAACTGTAATGAACAATACCGGCACTAATCCACCAAACGCTTACAAGTAACTTTTTTGGGGTTAATTTTCGCTTGGGGCAGGATTTGGCTGGCTGGCCAGGATCCAACCATTGCGCTGAGCGCTTCCGATTATCGTAAAGAACCCATTTTTCACCACAGGTAATGATTCGGTTTAAAATACCTTCATTATTGTGCCGGTTTAGTAATGTAACGCAACAGTCGACGCGCGTTTGCCGGTTTGCTTCAGTCAATTCGTGAGGTACCCACCTTTCAAGCTTTTTAATCTTCCCAATTTGCTTCAAGTGAATTAAAACAGTTTTATCACTAACATCGCAGCCTGCAGCTAACTCGGACGTGGTTTGCGATGGATCCGCTTCCACAATAGCCTTCAACTCTTCATTATCAACTTGAGTCTTAGGCCGTCCACGGGGCTTGTTCTGCAGATCGAAATTTCCAGAACGAAAACGTTGGAACCAAAAACGAACTGTGTTTTCTTTTGCAACACGACCGCCATACACATCATTCACCCTTCGAGTCGTTTCCGCAGCACTAGTACCACGGCGGAACTCGTACTCGTAAATAATGCGATATTTTAAGTTTTCCATTTTGTAAAATGAGTGACGCAAACAGAAAAAAACAGAAGAAAAAAAACAAATGAATGACGGTCATCGAACCACAAATACATGAGTCTATAGCTGTACAAATTTGAATTTGGAATTCCTTACCAAAGAGGAGAAATTCGTGATTAAAGTGGCCAGTACGAAAAACGCCAATTTCATATGTAAGGACCTAATATAAATAATATAATAAGAAATAAAGAAAGTAGAGGAAAATTAATAGAGTATTGTAAAGAAGTAGCAAATATAGTAATAAAAAGGAATAAAACATAATCCGAATGCTGTCGACATTACGTCGCCTCAGTGCTTTTTTGTTCTATCGACCAAATTGACCGAAAATGGACTTTAAATGTAGTATCGTAAAGATTTAAATTTCAGTCTTGTTGGTAAAGGAAGATTAGGAAGTTTTTGTTTCTAAAACTACAAAAACACATTTAAATTTTACGTATGACACGACACTGCAATGAATTTTTTGTGCTTATTTGTTCTAAGTCCAGTGTTTGTTTTATATCCTACATCGTTATAAAAATTCAGTGCTTGTGTGTTCTATGTCCAATGAATTGACCAATCACAGCCCACGACGCCATGTCCGCCATTTTGTTTGATTGTCATTGTTTCCGAAGTCATCACTGAGACCACTTAGTCGCTCCCGGAAAAAATAAAAAAAAACATATCAATCGTTGTGTGTTTGTGCCAGAATTGTTTCAAAGAAGTGATAAACAATGTCTGCAACTAGTCGCAAAAATAAATATAAGAAGATGCAGCTCCGAACTGAGCAGCGAGTACTTTTTAACCTTCTCTCAATCCCGTTATGAATTGGATACAGGGTGTTGTTTTTAATAACTGAGAACCATTTCTGCAAACTTGTACACTTTTACCCATCCCTCAAAGGGAGAGGGAGGGTCCGAAAAAATCATCATAAATCACAAGCGAGGGGGGGGAGGTTTAAGGAGATATTATGACGTGTATTTATTTTCGAGACCGAAAAAATAAGTTTTTACAATCTTGCATAATAGCGCTATAATAATAACTGATAACGCTAACAACATTTTAACCGACTTCAAAAAAGGGTGAGCTCAATTCTACGGTTTTGTTTGTTACCTCACAACTTTCGACTGGGTAAACCGATTTTGATGATTCTTTTTTTATTTGAAAGCTTGTGCTTCCCGTATGATCCTATTGTCTCCAGGTCAGGATCTGATGATGAGATCCCGGAGAAATCGAGGGAACTCTTAAAGTTTTATAGGCACACTTGAAGCGATTTGTATATATAAAAAGCTATTCAGGTACCAACTTGAACATCGAATCGAGTTGCTGAGCTGATGATGGAAGGTGTAACTCCTTAACCGTTAGGAGTTAAGGGAAAATTCTTTGAGTAAATGGGTACGATTGGATGTAAGTTGCTATCTTTCCTGATACTTTCTAAATGAGCGGCACTAAGAAAGGATTTTTTTATATAAAATGACATTATTTTTACTTTATGGTGGTACTCGTACCTTCTGTTTATTTGAAGTCGCTTTACATTTTTTTTCCAATTTAGTTAATTTTAAATAATTAATATCTTGATCCGGAACCACCCTTAAAATTTTAATACCTACCTATTCTTTATTCTAATCTCTCATTTATTTTTTTCACTCAGCATCATTTAGCCCCAAGATAAGCACCTAAAGCTTGTGTTATGGGTACTACATGACTGATATACATATAATACGACTGATATACACTACTTATATAGATACAGGCTAGTTGAGTCTGCCTCGCTCTTGTCATTGCGAGGTATGACTCGCCTGAACGCTAAGGTTGCGCTGTTTTTGTCCCACTAAGGGAATACAGCAGAAATCCGTCAAAAAAAAAAAAACTACTTATATAGATATTTTTATTATACATAGAAAAACGACCAGATCATCTTGAACAAATACCCGCAACCTTTGCGTTACAGGCAGACTTTCGCCCTACTGCGCCACAGAGGTCCTCTATAGATCGAGGTAACTATTTAACAATTTTTTACTTATTGTTTCATGTACTTAAAAAGGGTTGCAAAAGTCAAAAAAAAGCTTTTTGTCATCACAAAAGTTAATGACAAAAAAAATAAACATCCTATATATACTTTTGGCACATAGAACAAACAAGCACGCAAAAATGGAACAATAACTTTGGCCTATCTCTTATGTGATAATGTTCTAACTCCATATTCGTAATAACATTTGTGCATGTTTGTTCTATCTCCAAATATAAACTGTGAAATAAGGTATAATTCATAACCATCCCTACATGAGAATTATAAAAATCTATTGATTGGTAACTATTTTACTAAGAAAGACTTTCGAATCTAAAAACAAATGCTTTTTTTTTAAATCGAGATAAAAACGTGTCTACTGGAAAAAGTAACCGTTGGTAGATAGAACAAATAAGCACTGAGGCGACGATTAGTAAATAAGTAAGCTAGTTACCAAAATGTGATATTTATTCTATTTTTACCATTTATATATATTTTTTTTTAACCTTGACATAAGTTTTAGTATTAAAGTTTTAATTGTAAATATATTTTTTATTATTGTAATTTTAGCAAATTTATATGTATTTTTTAAACGAAATTTTAAATGTACATAGATAGTAATTTTACAATGTTAATTTATTTTACATAGCATTAAGTTTTAAATTAGCATTAAGAAATTATGTAATATTGAATAAGTAACTAGCTTAAGAATTTCTATGATTATTAATAAAGACAACCAAAGTCTCTGGCTCAAAATACGCCAGGGGGAGAACGAGAGGGCGGCATAGCGCCGCCCAAAAAAAAAAAAAAAAATAAAAAAAAAAACCCCAGTCACGTCCCGCCCGCCCTGACGACGCGTCGCGCGCAGTGTGTTTAAAGTGCTCCGCGAGTCAAAAACGCTCGAAAAATCAAAGTGGTGGTAAAAGTCGGGTGAAGTTACTAGTGCGACATATCGTGAGATAGGGAAAATTACCACGAGCACAACGGTGTGAAAATCGCAGTTATAGGTCGAAAGACCAGGGAGCTATTGGTGGAAAACCACCAATTTTGCAAAATTTAAAACTCTAAAAATTCCCGCTGCGAAATTAAAAGCGACAACATATAGTTTTTATCACATCATTGTAAAGGTCTCGACAAGGACTAGGACCTCGAGTCGTCTCCCGAATTTTTCCCGTAGGAAAATTCCGAGAAAACGGGGAAAAACTAAAACGGCGTGACCACGAGGACCTGGTTCCAGACGTGCTAGAAGGACGTGACATACACTGCTGGATAGCCCTTCAAAAACCGAGCAGGTACCAACTTTCAAAAGGAAAATCAGGTCAGTGGTTAAAAAGTTATAAATATTTTAAAATTGACAAAAAGTGCATAAACTTTAAAAAATCATAACTTTCGATTTAAAGCGAGGACACATATATTTTAAATTATAGTTAGATAGTGCATTTAAAGACGAACAAAAAGACACCCTGCTTGGATTTTTCCCGTGTGCAGTTTTTGAGAAAAACAAGTTTTAAAAAAGTGTAAAAATCGTAAAATAAAAATTTAAGTAAATAAGTAAGAGTGAAGCGTACAATAAAGCTATTTTTAATAAAATATTTTGTGTAAATTTAAGAAAATTTTTGGAAACATTTAGAAAAATAACTGGTTAAATCCGGTTAAGTTATTATAAAGTTATTACAAAAACAAGTGACGTCATAGCGCGCACCTGCAGCCGCGCTCCCCCTCCTCCTCCGCCGCCCGCACCTCGCTGGCCCGTGGAAGGCGGAACTTGTGACGCAACTGCACACCTGCGCTGCAGATAAATTATAAACTAGACAATTATTAAACCGACTTGACGACTGAATTAGTTAGAAATATTTAGTAGTTGTATTAATGTGTTGTTATTGTAATATAAAGGACTAGAATAAAAGTGTATAATATTAAAGTGTAAAAATTTAGTAAATAGTAATTACCAGAGTTTTAAAAATTGCATTAATTGATGTAAAAATTATAAATTTGGCAATTTAATTAAAGTAACGTAAATTATATCATAAAAATAAGTTAACGAAATTGTCTAAACTTGTTTCTAAATTATAAAATAATTAATTAAGATAAGATTTTGTAGAACTGGTCAAGTCGGAAAAAGTCAGAATTAACATATTGACCCGGGCTTTACCCGACAATATTAGTTATAAGTTATTATAAGTTGAATGGTCGGCGGAGTTGTTGCCCGCCGCCAATACGATTAAGATAACGGTCCGGGGTCATTGCCCTAGACGTGACGCCGTACTTTGACAAGGTTTATTGACCTTTGTATTAGACGTAATAACTGTTATTATTGGAATTAGACTATTAAGACTAACATAATCAAGTGTGTAAATATTTAACAAATATAACGACCATATAACGACAATAATAACTAATTTTATTAAATATTTTAAACATTTTAAAAAATTGCTGTAAAATTTTGTAAAGACTTTCAAATCTCAAAACTTTAAAATTGTTAATTCAAATAAAATAAGAAATAGTTTGTTTACATTTTAACTTACATTATCATTTGCATACGCCTATTGTGTTCCGAGAGCTCGCTCGCTCGCGGTCATTAGTGGAACAAAGGAGCGCGGCGGCGGCCATTCTGTAATACAATAGGGCGTAGTTATTGTGTTAACATTCATATTTAACAAAAACTTTTGTTTTGAGATTTTTTTAAATTTTTCTATTATTCTATATAAGTTGAATTGCTGGCGGAGTAATTGCCCGCCGCAAATAGAATTAAGAAAACGGCCCGGGGTCACTGCCCCCGATACTACGTCGAGTGTTGACAAGATTACTTGACCTTTAGTGTTAGACGAGATTAATTTTATTTTATATATTAAAAATATTAAACCCAAGTTATAACAAACATTGGACGACTAAAATTGTAAAATATTCTAAATACACAACAACAAAATTTAAAACAAACAACAAAACAGAATAAAACTCTTGTAAATATTCTAGAACATTTTTCAAAATCATAAAAGGGGCGTGGCCCGGAACCACAGAGCGACGTAACTGCAACTGTTGTGTGTGAAATAAAACAAAGGACTTAAGAATTAATTTAATTTAATGACCTATTGTCTCAGGCATTGGGAACTTTAATTATATTTATTTTATTTTTTAATTAATTGACTGCTTGGTAAACAAAACCTGTTAGCTATCACTGTAAATATTGACGTAGTTTCAAACTAATTTAAAATAACAAATAACTTTAAAATCTAAGCAAAATAAAAACTTTCAAAACTTTAAAAATTTTGTAATTGTAAAAACTTTAAATCTTTAAATTATAATAAGTACTAAATTTAAATCAACTAGAAAATAGACTTAGTAACAATTTGGATTTTACAATTTAACCTATTGCCATAAAAAGTTGTATAGTTATAGTTGCATACTGACAAGGTCTTAATCTGTGATATTAGATCTATCTAATAGTTTTATAAATATAAGAACTGGGTTTATTGACCAATTAGTTTAGTTTAATAGTTAAGTTTTAAAATATTGGACCGGTCAAAGACCCATAGAATTAATCAATATTTGTTTTGTGCTGTCCGACTGTCCTTTATTGGGACATTACGATTTTTATTTTAAGTTTATTTATTTAATTGTCGATCCAGTCTTTTGACCGCCACCCCTTTTGGTGGCGAATAGGTTAGGTTAGAATAAAAATTTTACGTCGGGTTGTACTCACCTAGAAAATCATGTCTCCTCCGACGGGCAAAAACGTCAAAAACGTTGCCATCACACACGCAGAACGTAAGGACGACGATCGTAAACAAAAGCGGAGAGGTACCGCCACGACACAGCCGCGAGCTGTTGTTGGCTCGGAACAAAAGTGGACAGGATATAGGAACAAAGTTAACAGAACTCGTTACAAACACAGAATCAATAAAGACCATGATAAACCAAGATGTAATGAGTAGATTCGACGAATACCCACCGGGCAGGGCTCTATGCGGCAATGTCAAGAAATTGGAAGGTCTGATGGAAATAGTAAAAGAAATAAAAACAAATGTGGAAAAAAAAAAAAAAAACAATAAAACAGTAGAAGAAGCCGCAAAGGTAACAGAGGGAGCCGAAAAAATGACAGAGGGTGTAATCAAGAAAATAGGAGAGACTAGCATGAACGTGGAGACGGTCGGGACACGGGTTGGCGAGGTCGGGGAGAGAGTGAAAGAGAACGGAATAACCATAAGGGAGACCGGAAAGGCCCTAGAGGCCTTTAAAGGCCCCGGGGCCGTAACGTACGCCGAAACGGCAAAAGCCCAAACACCAAAGGCCCACCTCTCGCCCGGCCAACCCAGCCACGCCCTGATCGTATCCTCTAAAGTAGACATGGACACTAGTGAAAATGTCATTGATAAGGTAAAAAAGGCCCTAGATGCCCGAAGGTCAGGAATACAGATCGACAGGATAAGAAAAATAAGAGATGGGAAGATTGTCATAAGCTGTGGAAATAAGCCAGAATTGGAAAAAATGAAAGGTCGGCTTAAAACTAACAGCGACCTAAAAACTGAACCTGCGGCAAGTAGAGACCCTAGAGTGGTCATAAGGAACGTGTTCGCCTACAACACTGAAGCCGACATAATAGAATCATCAAAAGTCCAAAATAAAAGTTTGTGGGCGGACATGGACCCTGATCACTTTAGGGTCAAAGAGGTTTCCACGGACCTGCTCGGTTGTCCGAGTGGGCGGAGAGGTGAACTCCGACGAGGCGCGTCCCCGGGTGGTGGATAGGGGAACGCCCCGGCCTTCTGCCGGGGTAGGGCTTCGGCCCCGCGAACCAAACACTGGTAGGTTAGCTAGGTTAGTTAGGTTAAGTAGGTTAGTTAGATTAGGTTGCGGGCCCCTTGTGGGTCCGCAAAAGAGAGGGCGGCGCTCGCCGCAAGGCGAGCGTCTATTAGGCTAGTTAGTTGTGTAAGTTAGATTAGGCTGCGGGCCCACTTGTGGGCTCGCAAAAGAGAGGGCGGCGCTTGCCGATGGGCGAGCGTCTATTAGGTTAGTTAGTTATGTAAGTTAGGTTAGGCTGCGGGCCCACTTGTGGGCTCGCAAAAGAGAGGGCGGCGCTCGCCGATGGGCGAGCGTCTATTAGGTTAGTTAGTTATGTAAGTTAGGTTAGGCTGCGGGCCCACTTGTGGGCTCGTAAAAGAGAGGGAGGTGACCCCGAGCTGAGTACCACAGGGAAAGGTGAGGGCGAACCTATAGGTTAGTTTAGAGTAGGCTAGGTTAAGTTAGTTAAGGTAGGTTAGGGTGCGGGCGCCGGAAATGGCTGACCCCACTGTAGAGGGAGGAGCGGATTCAGGTGCACCGCCGGTAACGGAGGAAGAGCTGAGGGCGGCGGTGTTGCGCATGCGCGCTAAAAACACTGCCCCCGGCCCCGACGGTGTGCCCGGTTGCGCCTGGGTTCTAGCGCTGGAGCCGCTCGAACCGTGGATTCGGGCACTTTTCCAAGCCTGCTTGGAGCGGGGCCAGTTCCCGAGTGAGTGGAAGAAGGGGAAACTGGTCCTGCTCAAAAAGGATGGACGTCCGGCCCACGAGCCGTCGGCGTACCGACCGATTGTTCTGCTGGACGAGATCAGCAAGCTCTTTGAGCGTGTCGTTGCCGCTCGTCTCGTCCAGCATCTGGAGAGGGTGGGGCCGAATCTCAGCGCCAACCAATTCGGCTTCCGCACTGGCAGGTCCACCCTTGACGCCATTGCGCGGGTGAGGACCCTTGCGGAGGATGCCGAGTCCCAGGGTGAGGTGTTGTTGGCCGTGTCTTTAGACATTTCCAACGCCTTCAACACCCTGCCCTGGGAAACCATCAGGGAGGCGCTGGGATACCACGGCTTCCCGCCGTACCTCAGGAGGATCGTCGCGGCCTACCTCTCCGAGCGATCGGTCGCGTACCCAACCAGCGTCGGCTGGTTGCAGAAGGCAACCTCGTGCGGTGTTCCGCAGAGGTCGGTTCTCGGGCCGCTCCTGTGGAATATCGGGTATGACTGGGTGCTGCGCCTGCCCCTCCCAAGCGGTGTCGAAGTCGTCTGCTATGCCGACGACACCTTGGTGACGGCGCGGGGCAGCACCCTCAGGGAGGCCCGATGCAGGGCCACAGCTGGCTTGGCCATAACGGTGGCCAGAATTCGTCGCCTGGGTTTGGAGGTTGCATTGCACAAGTCTGAGGCCATGTATTTCTACGGGCCTCGACGAGCACCTCCAACCCAGTCCGCGGTCATGGTGGGCGGAATTTCCATCGGCGTCGGGGGTACTATGAAATACCTCGGACTCGTCCTCGATAGCCGATGGAAATTCGAAGAGCACTTCCGGCGTCTCGTCCCGAAACTCATGGGGGCGGCTGGGGCCCTTAGCCGGCTCCTGCCAAACTTGGGCGGCCCGGGATCGCGGTGTCGCCGCCTGTACACAGGCGTGGTGCGGTCGATGGCGCTTTACGGCGCACCCATCTGGGCGGATACTCTGACCGCCCGGACTCGAGCCCTGCTGCGAAAGCCGCAGAGGGTCATGGCGGTCAGAGTAAGTCGTGGCTATCGCACCGTGTCATGCGACGCGGCCTGTGTGCTGGCGGGGACGCCGCCATGGGACCTAGATGCGGAGGTGCTCTCCAGCGCCTACTGGCGGAGGGTGGAAGCCCGATCCCGGGGGGAGATCCCTCCCCCGGATCAGGAGAGTGCGTGGCGGCGGGCGGCGGAGGCGCAGCTCGTCACCGAATGGCGGGAGCGGCTGCTTACGGCGTCCGCCGGCCAACGCACCATTGAGGCGATCCGGCCCGTCCTCGAGCTCTGGACGGGTCGGAAGCACGGGGCTCTCTCGTTCCGTCTGGTGCAGGTACTCTCGGGACATGGCTGTTTCGGGGCGTATCTGTGCCGGATTGCGCGGCGAGAGCCCAGTGCGAGGTGCCATGAGTGCGGCCACGCTGAGGACTCGGCGCAGCACACTCTGGAGTCGTGTGTGCACTGGTCGGCCCAGCGCGCCGCACTCGTGGCAGAAATCGGGATGGACCTCTCGCTGCCCGCTGTCGTCAACGCGATGGTGGGTAGCGAGAGCTCCTGGAACGCCGTCGCCTCCTTCTGCGAGGAGGTGATGGCGCTGAAGGAGGCGGCGGAACGACGGCGGGAGGAGGACACAGCCGCGGACCCTCTTCGCCGTCGACGCGATGGGCGCAGGCGGCAGGCGCATACCCGCCGTCTGCCTCCCTAATGGAAGAGCTCCGGGCGATGGACGGCCTATTGCCCTATCGCCCGCCAAACCTTCGGGTGTAAGGCGCTCCCTAGCATTGGGTGCGCCTTAAGACGTGCGTTGTGGGGACTCCCTACATCTTTGTCCCCACAAGAGGAGAGTCCGAGAGGACAACGCCGGCTGGGTCGCGGAAGATTGCGCAAGTGTTCCCGTGACCCAGCCACAAGGCGGAATGGAGGGCCCGAGGGGTTTTAGTGGGTATGGCCGAACGACTTTAGGCGAGTCCCACACTCCCTGCGCCACTGCACATACAGGCCCGGCGCAGGGGTGTGTAACTGCATTTCCCCTCGTACAAAAAAAAAAAAAAAAGGTTAGGGTGCGGGCCCACTTGTGGGTCCGTACATGAGAGGGCGGCGAACCCGAGCTGAGTAACTGCCCTTTTCAGGGCGGCGAAAGGTGAGGGTAAGCCTTGAGCGTGGTGGGTGGCGCGGCCCACTAGGGTCGTGGCCGTCGGTCGGGACGTGGGAGCACGACCTCGGTAGCACTCTGCTTGCAGAGCTGTCATGCGATGGCGTGTGATCCTGCGTCCCATCGCGTAATCCCGGTGGCCATCACCGGGACCGCGGGCCCCTGTCTTGATCAAGACGGGGGCCAAGAGGCGGGGTCTCTATAAACCCTAGGCGGCACCAGCGGGGGAGGAGGGGATTTCGAACCTGCATTGCACGGTGTCGTCTTCAAGGAGCGCCTAAGGGTGCAGCGCCCCTTTGGGGGCGCAGAGAGGGCCCCTCCCGGGGCGGTCAGTGGGGCGTCGCGGTGGCAAGCTCACGCGATCCCGTGGCGCCCCACATTATGGCCATGAGGGAACAAGGAGGTTTAGTGGGTATGCTCCCATTCGGGGAGAGAATCTCACATAACTCGCGTGTCTTCCCCGAGGCACGGAGTATGCATTAAGCATTCCTCCTTGGAAAAAAAAAAAAAAAAAAGGGTCAAAGAGGTTTATAGGAAAAAAGCGCGGAATCCTCATCAGACCCATACAATCCTGCAGGTGTCCCCACAGATGTGGCGCAGGTTGATTGAGGCGAGGACGGTATTTATAGATATACAGGGACTAACGGCCGAGGATCAGTCGCCGCTGCTGCAGTGTACTCGCTGCCTGGGTTTCGGCCATGGCCGTAGAACCTGCAAGGAGACCGTGGACCTTTGCGGTCTGTGCGGGGGGGAGCACGAACGTGCGGATTGCCCCTCCCGCGCAGACGGAAGGGACCCGACTTGCAGGAACTGCGGCCTGGCCGGGCTACAGGACGCGAGGCACGCTGCCTTCAGCGGCGACTGTCCCATCAGGCAAAAATGGGACAGGTTAGCACGTGCCTCAATAGCATACTGCTGAGGGCTCCGCCGTGGCGGTGTCGGTGATAAACAACCAGGCAAATGCTCGGCGGAGCCGTCACAGTGTAGAAAGGCACAGTAGGCTTCGGCCAGCACTCCCGCCTCGATTTCCCACGGAGGGGTGCCGGCCAAAACGCAGGCCGCCGCGTGGCCTATCGTTCGGTAGGCCCGGCACGCACGCGCCGCAACAATGCGTTGCGGCCTGCGGAGGAGGGCCCTGTTCGGTGCGTTAAGGGCGCGAGCCCATATAGGTGCACCGTACAGGGCCATACTTTTGACGACCGTGGTGTACAGCATCCTCGCATGTACACCCGGACCGCTGAGGTTAGGGAGGAGCCTCGCCAGGGCTGAGGCCGCGCCCACAAGCCGGGGGGTCAGCGCTTTGAAGTGGTCAACGAAGCGCCAACCCCCGTCGAGGACAAGACCCAGATATTTTATCCGGGCCTTGACCCCGACTTCCTCTCCGTTGACCCGGAGGGTGGCCCCCGCAGGGACCCTCCACCGAGGCCCTTTAAAACAAAGGGCTCGGTAACATATATCTATATTATCATTATTCTGAGCCACACTCTACCATTAACATCAAGTAAATATCAATTCATTCACTTGTGTATTTTACTGCACATTATAGCCCTATTCAAACTATATGTTTTAGCATTAGTTCTACTAAATATCAGGATCTATTACCATTAAATATATGTTATTAAATATAGGGTTCTCATCTCTACAATTCCATACTTCATAGACTAAGAACTTTAAATTTGTATCTCAAGAATTCTCTACTTATATCTAAATACTAAGTATTGTTCTGTATGTATATAAATAAATATAGTATTAAATTAGTTGATAGGAGCAAGGTGCCCAGGCAGCAGTCGGACATTAGTATCAAATCGCTTAGGATGATTGCTGCCTGGGCCTTGCGACACAATATGTAAAAAGAACGCATAGCACATAAGGAAATATTAAAACTGTGAATCACATGAATAAATTCCCATCCGGGAGGGTGTACTCTCGGGTGGAAAACCATAAAAAAAAATAAAAAAAAATAACTTAATAAATATTACGTGAAATTAAGTAATATAATTTATATTCTAAGAAATAGAACACAGCGCCATCTATTGGGTGTATTTGCAATCTAGATGTCTAACAATATTGAAGAGTTTTATCGATGAATCAACGTATACCGCCATCTATGAGGACTTCATGAAACTAATCATTAAATAAACACTTGCATAAGAAACAATTAATTGATTAATTATATTCACGACATAAGCGTAATTGAGATGATAACCATCCTATGGAAAAAAAAAAAAAAAAGAAAATGTGTATGATAAATTGAGTAAAGTTAATTAAAATTGAAAATAAACTCACGGCACGACGTTAGGTGTTTTGCAGACTCGTTGACAGTTTTTAAAGCGGCCGCGACCGCTTCGTTGGTTGGCGACAAGAAAATTTGTAATAACGCCATCTCGTGGCAATTTAGGTGAACATCCCGCCCACCAAGAACTCCGTTCTTCCTGTCGCAGCCCACCGTAGTTGTTAATGTGAAGGTAAAGCAACCAGTTTCGAAACTGGCCGCTTCAGTAAGCCTGATTTGGTTCGCAGGCTTACCACTCGCACTTCCCTATCTTGACCTGGATGTGTGTCTATAATTTGTGCCATAAGCCATTTAGTAGGAGGAAGAGAAGGTTCCTTTATAAGAACAATGTCACCTATCTCTAGAGCCTTTGATTTTGAGTTCCATTTATGTCGTTGTTGCAAATGATGCAAGTATTCTACGCTCCACCTTTGCCAAAAATGAGCAGTAATTTTCTAACTAATTTCCAACGCTCCTGTGGCGTGATATTAAATGTAGTTTCTTGTTTCTGTGGTACAGCCACCAAGGGTTCCCCTATTAAAAAGTGTGATGGGGTAAGTACGGCAACATCGTTGGGATCATCGTTCAATTCGCATATGGGACGAGAGTTAAGACAGGCTTCTATCTGAGCTAGCAAGGTAATCATTTCTTCAAATGTTAGCGTTGTATTCCCTAATACTCTCAATAAATGGGTCTTAACAGATTTGATACCTGCTTCCCATAAGCCTCCAAAGTTGGGTGCTCTTGGCGGTATGAAGTGCCACGTAGTTCCATCGTTGGCTATCATTTCAGCTATCTGGCGTTGTAACCCACCTGAAGTCGTCTTGAATAGAAATTCTAACTCCTTAGACGCACCCACAAAGTTAGTGCCATTGTCACTCCATAGATGAGCACAATGACCTCGTCTGGCCACAAATCTTCTAAATGCAGCTAAAAATCCTGAAGTCGAAAGGTCACTCACAGCCTCAAGATGTATTGCCTTGGTTGTAAAACAGATAAACAGGCATATGTAGCCCTTGTAGGATTTGTGGCCACGGCCTTTAGAAGTTCTAATTTGGATAGGTCCAGCATAATCTACCCCGCTTATCTCAAATGGTCTTCCAGGATGGACACGTTGAGCTGGTAAATTTCCCATAATGGGTTGTTTGGTACTGGCATTATGTCTCACACAAGTGACACACTGGTGTATACATTTCTTGACAAGAGATTTTAAACCTATAACCCAATATCTGGACCTTATGTAATTGGTGGTGAGTAGATTACCTCCATGAAGCAGTTTCAAATGTGCATCTCTTATAAGTAAGTATGTTAAATGTGAGTTCTTGGGTAAAATTATGGGATGTTTAATTTCTTGAGGTACTTTGGCACCTTGTAGACGTCCACCAACTCTCAAAAGATTTTGTTCAATGTAGGGTGACAACTTTCTTAAGCTGCTTCTTTTCTTAACTTGTCCTTTGTTTATGATGTCACTAATTTCTTCGTTAAATTGATTTTCTTGTTCAACCTTAATGAGCTGGAATAATGTTTCTTGTAATTCTGCAGCGGACAAGTAACTGGTGAATTGTTTATTATTGTTTTTGTTTCTTTTCCAATTAATAAATCTCCTACAGTAAGTTAGTACTCGAATCATTCTATTAAATGTTGAAAATCTCTTCAGAATGTTGTCCTCTACATTGCAATTAAATACCTTAATTGTTTGTTTTCTTTGTTCTAATTCCGTCTTAAGAATGTGAGGTTTGCGTTGCTCAATTTCACTGTTACTTAGCCATTGTGGGCCAAACCACCACAATGTTTTGTTTCTTAATTCACAAGGAGGCACTCCCCTTGAAGCCAAATCTGCAGGATTATTTTCTGACTTTACATGACACCATCTATCATTGTCTAATCTTCCTTGTATTTCTGCAACTCTGTTAGTGCCACCTTAGTCTTGCTTTCCAGAAGTGTTACAGTCACACCATCTTCCTTAACTACCCTGATATACAAAACCGCTGAGTAGGCAGCAGTAGATGCATCTGCGAATCCATGCAGTTGTACAAGTGAACAGTCAGGTTGTATGTGTAGCCACCGGTCAATCTTGATGTCTTGCAGTTGTTGAAGCTGTTTACGGTAAGTTAACCACTCATCTATCAAATCTTGCGGCAACTGCTCATCCCAATCTGCACTACATAACCAAAGTTTCTGTATTAGTATCTTGGCAAGTATTATGGTTGGTGCTAACCATCCAAATGGATCAAAGAGACGAGCTACGTCTGATAGAATAGTGCGTTTAGTAATTTCTGATGGAATTTCTGGTAAGTTTACAGTAAACTTAAATTTTTCATCATGTCTATCCCATGATAGTCCAAGAATTTTGATGATTTGATCAAACTTGATTTCAAATCCATGGTGTTGAGATTTGCTTTCTGCTATAATGTCTAAGACTTCCTCTTGGTTACAAGACCATTTTTGTAATTCAAAACCTCCACTCTTAAGAAGTTGAGTGAGTTGTTTATAAGCTTCTAAGGCTTCATGAGTGCTTGAACAGCCAAACATTAGGTCATCCATATAAAATGATTCTTTTACTATTTCTGCGGCCATGGGAGACTTGTGTTTTTCATCTTCAGCTAGTTGTAATAATGTGCGTACTGCCAGGTATGGAGCTGATGCCGTTCCAAAGGTGACCGTTAGTAGTTTATATGATTGGCAGTTTTCCTCCGGGTTATCTCTCCATATAATGCGTTGATATTCGGATTCGGATTCCTTGTCTTCTCGAATCACCGGATGATGCGGTAAATATATGGCATTGTCACTGTCTTCATTAGCTAAAACCATATGTCCTAGTTCTTGATACTCATTTATAACATTTTTGTATGCTTCCTTTAACTTTGTATCATATTTAAATCTTTCTAACTTAAGAAATCTTGCCGTAGCAATTTCCTTTGTTTTGCCGCATTTTGCTACAGGAGTTTGGATATCCTCTTTAAAAGGTAAGTTAACCTTGTATCTTCCAGACTCCATCCTGGTTGTGGTTGTTTTATAAATGTCTTCACATTGTTCTTTCTCCTTTGTCTTCTTCCTCTCTGTTGTAAGAAATTCATTTTCTATTTCCCAGAACTTTTTAAGCATGTTGTTTTCACATACACAAGAATGCATACTTATAATTCTGTTGTTTTCTATAGTTGTGTTTGTATCTCCTGAAATAATCCATCCCAGTTGTGTTTTCTGCGCTAAAGTACCAACCGGGCTCCTTAACAAACCTTCCTCCATAATCTTGCTGGTAACACTGGCCCCTAACAGCATATCAACCTTTCCTGGTATTCTGAAATTAGGATCTGCTAGAGTTATTGATTCTATCTCTGGCCAGTCCAACGAGTTGATGTGTTTTTGAGGTAAGTATGTTGTTATATGACTTATTACATATGCTTGTATCCATAAAGTAAAGTTTGACCGGTATCTTGACTTCAATTCAAATTCCACTGTATATCTAGAACTTATTGTTTTACCTTCACTAAGGTGGAATTTGCAGTTATTTTTTTGTCGCCTCAAACCTGTAGTTTGAACAAAATCCTCTGTCACAAATGAACTTTGCGAGCCCTGGTCTAGTAGAGCCCTATAGGTTTGTATCTGCCCATTCC
Organism: Papilio machaon; assembly: GCF_912999745.1. Taxonomy (NCBI): domain Eukaryota; kingdom Metazoa; phylum Arthropoda; class Insecta; order Lepidoptera; family Papilionidae; genus Papilio; species Papilio machaon. The sequence goes on along the minus strand of NC_060015.1, from coordinate 8,601,007 downwards.
TTGCGGGAATGTCTACTAGAGCCGTTGCCAATAGTACTTGGCCAGGGTTGTATGAATGATGTGATACCGACTTGTGTTCGTCTGCTTGTTTTACTTCATGCCCTAACGTCTGTGGAGTTTCACTAAAATCTCTTTTTTCTGGGTGTAATAATGAATGATGTTTCTTCTGGCAAACCCTACACCTTGTGTTTCTCTTACATTGGAAAACTGAGTGATTTGGTATAAGACAATTATAGCAAAGTTTGTTGTTTTGAACAAATGTCTGTTTGTCCTTGTAATCCTGTTTTGCAAAATCCTTACATTGGTATATGTAGTGATTATCCTTACAAAATGAACAACTTAATATTTTCTCTACATCCACCTTTGACGAATGAAAGGATTTTGATTTTATTGGTTTACTCTTGTATTCAATCATCTCTAATGATCTGAATCTCTTTTCTAAAAAGTTAAACAAATTCTCTAAAGTTGGAAATTCATTAAAGTCGCAGATGTTTTGTTCCCACAGCCTGTGGCTCTCAGAATCTAGCTTGGAGACGGTGAGGTACACTATGATAGCATCCCAAGATTGTGTTGGTAGCCCTAAGTTTCTTAAAGAACTGATGCATTCTGAAGTTACATCTAAAAGTTGTTTTATGCTTTGTTCAGACTCCACACTTAAGGGCCTTAAGCTAAATAGTTTCTTGAAAATACAATTAGAAATGTACCTTTTGTTGTTATATCGCTTCTTGAGTGTCTCCCATGCTAATGTGTAATTACTGTTAGTTACTGATATACTTCTTAAAAGTGTCTCTGCCTCTCCGCTAAGGCCTTTTTTTAAATAATGCAATTTTTGCACATTATCCAACTTGTTATTATTGTGAATTAAAGATTCATAAATATCATGAAATGATTGCCACTCAGTATACTTTCCAGTGAAGGTTGGTATGTTAATACTAGGAAGTTTAAGCTCAGTATGTTGTGATGAATTGCCATGTAATGAATTACCTTGTGATGTCTGTTGAAGTGTTAATGTTGCTGCATGTTCATTTAATTTGGTTTTCAACTCACCCTTAAAGTTCAAATAAATTTCTTCACACTCATAAAAGGTCTCCTTGGTAAAATAGGCTATACTTTTTCTTTGATCTTTGTTTATTATTTCGTCGTGAGTACTATTGAATGACTCCCAAATTTGTTCTAAATTTTGTAATCTTGTTTCTACATAACAATGTGTTAATCTACTTTTGGGTGATTTGCTAAAATTTACTTGATTCTTTTGTATTTTTTCTAATTTATCTAATTGGCACAATATTAATTTGTCTAAATCCATTTTCTTTGTTGTAAAATTTTAGTAAAATTTAGGCGGTAGTTCTGGTGGGTGTCGGGAATGTTCGATAGTTTCAAGTAACATTAACTATTGAAGAAACACTTAAAAAACAAAAAATTATCACTTTTATAGTTCACTAATTCACAACCGAGCCGAAGGACCACTTTTGTGTATGATAAATTGAGTAAAGTTAATAAAAATTGAAAATAAACTCACGGCACGACGTTAGGTGTTTTGCAGACTCGTTGACAGTTTTTAAAGCGGCCGCGACCGCTTCGTTGGTTGGCGACAAGAAAATTTGCAATAACGCCATCTCGTGGCAATTTAGGTGAACAGAAAAAAAAATTAAACCAAAATACGGGTACATGTGAATTTTTAATACGAGCCACCCCCTACATTTAAGTCATCAAAAACCCACCCATTTTTTTTTCGCCTCGTGGGAGGCGGTAGTTATTTGCCAATTTAGCATATTTTATGCTCTATTTTGCAGATTTTAGTCAGTTTAGTTTTTTTTTTTTTCGTTGTTTAGCATATAGCATTTTTTTTTATTTTATTTTTTTTTATTTAGCATATCAAATTAGATACCTCTAAATGAAATTTAAGAACGAACTTGATACAAATTTAGACTTATTCAAGAGAACGCAAGGTGATAATTTTTTTTAAATGTAATTAAGTTCGGCATTAATAACAACAATTAGCAATAGAGCCACTTTAATAGGCAACATTTGACACTTTGTCAAAATTCAACAATGTACAACTTAACGTAACTTTGTAACGGCGGCCATAAAATATTAATTATCTTTTTGAAAATAGACCTATTAAATTATAAACTAGTTAGGGTGAGGTAAAGCGGTGATTTAAGGATTTACTCGAGTGAGACAGTTAAACAAAAGGGGTGAACCTCGTACACAGTCAAGTACAAATTCGATACAAGTTCAAATTTCGATTGCATATCAATTATAATAATGTCAATTGAACGTCGTCGTTACAATTTGAATTTTGTAAGCGAAGTCTTTTATTCAGAAAAAAAACTTGAGAGGTGTCAAGGGACACCCGGATGGAACGAAGTTCCTTTCGATTAATTAGTAAAGGAACCAATGTTTATTCTTTGAATAAAAAACTTAAGTCTTCACAAGAAATACATTTTATTTCTATGAATTTTCGTTATATATTGTCACGTCGTTGTCATGGTGAAGTAGCGCTCATTCGTCGTTACAACTGACGTCGTGACAACTTTTCGTAAGAATTTTTTCCGTCTAGCCCCCTTTCACAACGCGCGATAAGGAACTTCGTTCCAAAAAAACAAAATAGTAAAAAAAAAAAAAAAAATGATTAACCTAAATACGAAAACTCACGCCTCCGCGTGCATATGTAGTAATTCACCTAAATAATTGTTGAAGGCTCTATTGTACAGAACTACAAAGATTGTTTGAATTTTCACAGGGAGAATATTTGGACATCTATTACCTGGACAAACCCCGGTAGTTCTACGTAAATCCAGTCTGTATCTGGATATTTTGTAATAATTTTGATGAAAAATTAACATTTACCTATTTAGCATTTTATTTTAGCACTTTAAAAAAAGCTAGCATATTTTAACAGCTCTTTTATCACATTTTGAAGTACCGGAGGTAGCAACAGTGCCCACATCAAAATGGCATGAGGCTACAGGACACCGGTATCCAATGCCTTAATAATTAAAAAAAAAAAATGAAATGGCGCCGTTGACACTTGACAGGCTTACTTCGAAATTTCGAAACTTTGTTTTGTATTGTTTTAATCTCTACTGTATGCCCTCGTCTATCTTCTTCCCTCTATGATCTCCTTCCTCCTGACATTCCTCGCCCCATTGATCTCCCTCGTCAACTCCCCTTTTGTTTATATTCTTAGTTCATTCATTAACCATAATAATGAAATTTTACCTGTTAATAAAATTTGTATTATGTTTCCTGAGATGTCCGAAGTCCTTTATGAGAGAGTACATCGCTTCATTCCTTCCGGTGCGCCCCAACTCACGTCACGTGACAGCTCCGCCAGCGCCACTGCCGACACCAGCGCCTCTAGCGGACCTAACCTGCAACTCCAAAACCCGGGAGCACGCCACCAAGCCACCACCTTGTCATTGTTCGACTCATAACCGAATTATTTTGGTGGAATAACCACCAGAAAGCCCTTGTCTGGACTTCGGACATCTCAGGAAACATAATACAAATTTTATTAACAGGTAAAATTTCATTATTATGTGTTCCGTTCGATGTCCGAAGTCCTTTATGAGAGATCTGTTTGTTATCTTCTGGTGGCTTGTGAAATAAGAACGCAACAATGTGATAAAAACACTTAATTTTTCGTTAAAAAGATCGTTAGAGGTATTTTGATCACTAATCGCAATTTAATCGATTCGGATGATTTGTATTACTAACCCGGAAAAAAGAATATCTTGATACAAGTAATTGAAAAAGCGATTGCTCCGGTTTTGCTCGGCTATGTAGTACACATATGCTTAGCCTTTTCGTGGCATCATCGTCATTCTCGGGCTCGGAGCCCACCGTAAACTAGGGACGACTAGGCCACAGTCAACTGCCTGGCCCAGTTCGGCTTGGTTGACTTCACGCTATCTTTGAAATTCTATGCATATTTTCGTGGCATCGAATTTCCGTTATGCAGTTGCCAGCACTATTTTCATTACATAAATAAACAGAAAACGTCAAAGTACTATCAGATGCAATTTAATTTACACCAAGATAAACATGTGAAGCTGTGAAGCTCTTTCGACATATTTAGCAAGATAAGTGGTCCTGAATCAGTCTTTATAATAATATATTATCTGAGAAAACAATAACTTACTCAAACAGTGATAGAAGTAAAATCGTTATTTTCTAAGCAACACGTAGCCATGCTAATTCGTGAAATTTTAGTTACGTACGACTGAACATGACAAAAAGAAAAGAGAGAACAAAATAAGATTTTGCAATGTTTAAAAGTCAACTGATTTGACTTATATACCCGTTTTGATTATCTGTTCAAAGAGTAGAATAAATTAACTACATTCAAACTGTTAGACGGAGAATTACAAGATTGTCGGTACTTAGCATAATTTGTATTATAAACAAAAAAATAATTTCAAGTTAAGCGATTTAGGACATTCCACTTTCCGTTAGCTTATTTTAGGTAATGAAACGGCTAAAAAGCAATGAAAACATCTTATCAATATGAGAACAGCTATAAATGTATGTTTTCTTATATGTACTGAGATCATATCACAAAATAAAGTGACGTTCAATCTATGAATCTATCATGCGTTACAGCCCTTCTAGGGGCTAGGTTGGCTCATGACAGTGTGTCGGTGAAACTGACCCAGAGGGCAAACCATCGAAAATCTTTTCTTCTCCGGATGCTTGAAAGGTTTCCATCCAGAGGAGTACCACAACATATAAATTTTTCCGTCACTGTCAAGTGTGTGTTAACGTATGGTATAAATGGCAGCAGGGAAAGCAAAACTTTTCCTGACGAAGTCGTATTCCAAAATCTATTGAAAGAGTCGCGACAACATCTATTCGAGTGTAATAAGTCGGCTGTATTAAAATTTGTTAAGTAGCGAACCGTTATTACCGCATCAGCTTTGCTGTTGTCAAGCTTAACATGCCCTTCGGAGCCTTATTGGTCTGGTGCGCGGTGAGGAGCCGTGAAGTACTGTCCAACTTTGAGGGACAAGTACGATGTCTAAAACTTTTTGCCAGAACCGGAAAATACTTTGTCAATCCTGAAGGCTATACAATTGTACTGTCCTGTTTGAGGGAGCAATACGTGCTATCAGTTCGTTCACCAGTGCAATTACACTTGTCAATCTCTGAAGGTATACATAACGTAATACTGTCCCAGTTTGGGGGAGCAGAACAATATCTAAAGCAGTTCACTCATGCCGCTTCAGAAGTACGCTTGTCAATCTAAGACACCTTACAGTCACACTGTCCTAGCTTAAGGGAGCAGTAGGAGCTTCGAGGTGCTTGACTAGTGCCTGAAGTAAGCTTTTCAATCGCCGAAACGTCGCGAATACTACTGTCTGGGATTGGGTACTGTCCCAGTTTGAGGAAGCAGTATGAGTTTCCATGCTTTCTTTAAGGAAAAAAAAAAAACAAGCGTCTGTCGCGCTACAGTTATTGGCAGTGCAACTTTCCCCGTGGGGTGATGAAAGTCGCAGAATTGAACATCCTAAGAGGCAGGGCCAGCTCAAGAGGCCAATTGCCAAATGCTAAGCGATCCCATCTCATCTTGTCCCGGGCAAACATCTTGACTTGTTTTACGTGTCTACCGAAACACCGTAATCGTTTTAAATGAGATTGGCTAATGTTCTTCTATAACTGTCAAAGGCGACGAGCTTAGGCTACAGAGATATTAAAGCTACTATCGTGTAAAAGCGCTTGAGCTTGCGCTTAAGCAGCGATACGCGTACGTTACGTAAAACTCTGCGTTTATTCACAATCAAGAAGTCGTTCAGGTATTTTAGTTGACGTAAACCGTGGTTGCGAAAACGGACGACCGGCAAAATTGACAGATGTACACAGCATCGGTGCAACTGCAGACACGTCATCCGCTAACATATGTGACGTAATGGATTAGCAGAAACGAAGGTCAAGCTTCAATGACAAGCGTATGTCACCCATATACAACCGCAATGCACAGTACAAGTTCATTACAACGTGATCTTAAAATATTCACCTTAAAAGCCGAAGTGTGCAGTCTGCGCGACCTTAGCGCCATGAAAATATTGAGCCATCGATAGGCGACAATAAATTTGTAGATATCGAGCATATCTGTAAGGAACCCGAATACTTAGTACCACAAACTATTTCGTATCAAAATAAAACTAAAGGTTGCAACTCGATTAATTGACAACATAGTATTAAGATAATGTTCGCTTTGTCTGTTGTTCTCTGCTACTGAGTGTACGGGTAATAGCGGGTACTTATAAAATTGGAGCTACAATGGCATGACTATCGTTCCATCTTTTTTTTTTTTTTTTTTTTTATTAAATTCTTACACAAATGTGTTCTAAAACTAGTTGATATGATTGTATCACTTCTAGTACAAAGAAAAATCTATATATATATAAAGGAAAGTCGTGTCAGTCACACCATCCACAACTCAAGAAAGGCCGAATCGATTTGACTGAAAATTGGTGGGCTTAGAACCAGGAAACGGACATAGGACAACCTTCACCCAGCCTTCTACCTTTCAATCCGCGCGGACGGAGTCGTGGGCAAATACTAGTAAAAAATTTATTAAAGGTGATTAATAAATAAAAGGTAATTAACTATGGTTGTTATTAAAACTCTGGATTCTACATGGTGAGATTGCGCCAGACAGCCACCACAAATAACCTATAGTCACCTTGTTTTATCCTAATCCTATTTATTGCCCCTCCCCCTCTTTCTTTTTCGATAATGTCAATATTCGCGACTGTTTTGAGTTTCACACTTGGTACGATTTAGAATAATAACTTCTAAAAGGGGGGTCCAATGACAGCCATTAAAGGAATTTTCATGCAGCTATTCTTAGCAACACTAAACCGGGTGGCGACTCATTGCATGGCATAGACGTACAAATAACTTATTTACGAAGGTTAATAATTTGACCGCACTTTGCTAAAGTTATTACTATGCCTCTGTATCAGGCGTATGAATCATTAGACAGAAATCTATTTAACAATACGAACAGCACGTACGTGGTACGAGTTTAAACAGCTACAATGACAAGAATGTGTAGCGAACCTAAGAGGGCGTGTCGTGGTGAGCACTGCCAAAAAGGTATCTTGACACACTATTCTACAGCTTCGTATATCGTAGCACTTAAGGTTGAATGTAATCGACGTACTAAAATTCGTCCAGTACGGTAAGGATTATCCATTTGAAATAAATGTATTTCAATAAATTAACATCTTGGAAACATATGGCACGTAGAATATATTTAAAAAACAAATGACATGTTAACGATCTTGGTTCATTGCAAATTTCGTTATAGACGATTATTACACATGTACCTTGTAATTTTCTTTTTATTTTTTGCTAAGACGGTGTATACTTTTTCCGTTTGAACAAAAGAAACACTATGAAATAGCCTTTTCGATTAAGATTATACTGTAAAATGGTTTTTACAGTATAATCTAAGAGAACAGTGAACTTTTTTACTTGTAATGACATTTATTTAACTAACTATTCTATAATATCGAACTATTTGCGAGGTAGTTGGCTTCGAATTCGGCAATTCGTACGGAGTTTGACACGTCTCAACGATTTCCTGATTGTTACAATACGCTTCAGTAATCTCATAATGTACAAATTAACACGTACGCAACATAAAAATAATGGAAGTATTATCGAAGTATTTCAAATAGGTCAATGAACTAGCGTTCCGTAATGTGTAACGTCAACATAAGTATGTAAAACGACATCGATAACGATATAAAATTTCCATTTCCTCCATGATCTTTAGTATGGAGATAGCGAAGCTGAAGCCGCAGCTCACGCAAGGTTCGAGCATCGCTATCGTTAATGCTCGAGCTGCATTTGGGTCTTCGAACCGCACGAACGTCTCGAGGCTCCATCAGAACTTACTCGTTTCGTCCATTTGTTCTGCAGCATTCGGCAACGACGACTTTCCCCGTAGGGTGATGAAAGTCGCCAAGTTGAATACCCTAAGTGGCTGGGCCAGCTAGAGGGTTCAACAGCCGGCTGTTAACGCTGTTATACTCACGACCGTCGAAGTTTTCTTGTAGACTCTTCTAATATCACGTGACGCACTTTTCAAAATTTTTTAACTTATAACTTTGTAATAAAGAACTTTTTAAAGAACTATTTGTTTGAAAACCTAGGGACGACCGTTCGGTTTGAAAAACGACGCAACAATGACAAGGTGGTGGCTTGGTGGCGTGCTCCCGGGTTTTGGAGTTGCAGGTTAGGTCCGCTAGAGGCGCTGGTGTCGGCAGTGGCGCTGGCGGAGCTGTCACGTGACGTGAGTTGGGGCGCACCGGAAGGAATGAAGCGATGTACTCTCTCATAAAGGACTTCGGACATCGAACGGAACACATAATAATATTAAGCTATAGTTTATCTGTTTTTTAACCAACTAACCAATGTATATATTGTGTGCGTCTTATTTGCCCTAGGTACATCAACAGCGATCCTGTCATCAAACATTCTTAGCTACTCACTTAATTCTTAGTTACAATCTGTGACCTTGTTCGTTCACGAAACCCGTTTTATAAAGCAGAGTATAAAATACACTTGACATTGGCGAAATCTATAAGGAAACGCCATTAACCCAAGAGAGAAGAATTTCTACTGTAGTGTTTGACTTCTGTTGTATTTGGATTAGGTGATATCTTTTGTGTTTACCCTGGACAATATCCTGACTGTAATCCAACATGCATTGGATCTTCTACTGCCGTGACTCGGATACTTTTAATGAACCTTGTGATTTTTACAAAATTTGAGAAGTTGTATAATATCGTCTCGTAGCTCGTAGGTCTTGGAAATGTATTCAGTTTTACATTATACTAGCTGTCGCCCGCGACTCTGCGCTGAATTAAGAATAAAAAAATTAAAAAGTAGTCTATGTTTAAAGACTATGTTCTACATCTGTGCCAAATTTCATCAAGATCTGATGAGCAGTTCCGAAGATCTACCAACAAACATCCATCTATCTAAACATTCACATTTGTACATTTTAATTGAAAAATCGATGAAGTTTCCTTAAATTATATATCATTCATCATTCCAGGTGTTCTGCATCGATTCCCAACGTCTCGTTAAATTGTAGAAAGATTTAAGTTGTGTATGATAATGAATCCAAAATGGAAACAGCATACATTATAAGTCTTTAAGACTTTGCAACAAGCATATAAAGTTGTGTTATTGTACTCTGAATGAAAAAATTTCTACAAAACATATTCCAAACATTGAATATTTTTTTGTTGTAACTTTTTTTGTTACAACGCTGCAAAATGTTGGAACAACATACCACCTCCTCTGAGGTGTTTTAAATCTAAATTTACCTTTAAAAAAAGATATAAAAACCTTCTAATTGATAATCAAAAAACCTAGATATTGCTGTGTCAAATTGTTTCGGCATCTCGGAGTTGCCTGTATATTAGTAGTTTTTATACCTTCGTTTGATTTGTGTTGTTTTTTTCTTTTATTACTATTTTTTTTATTATTTTATATAACGATCATAATTGTTGATTTTTTTTTGTGTTCTCTTTTAGGTCTGTACGTTACATTTGTTAGTTGTAATTTTTGTCATAAGTTGTAATTTTTGTCATAAGTCATAAGTCTCACGGTTGACTGAGCATTTATTCTAAATATTTATTTATAGTTTTTCTTTTATATTGTTTACTGTACTCATTTTTTAGGGTTCATTGAAAATCGGCGCTGCGGTACCCGCCGCAGCACATGTCGAATGAACACCTTTTCTTCTGAATAAATGTATTTCTTTCTTTCTTTCTTTCTTTAAATATATCATTTGATTTAATTCTGTATGCATTTGAATATCTTTACAATTACAGCACATACAGTTGCAGCAGCACCGGCTCCGGGGTTCAGTGACCAGTGCGCACCGTGCAAACCTCTTTGTACATATATTTTTCTTTTATCTTCTTGTTATTATTAAATTTTTCTATCAGTAAAAAGTCTTCAAAGACTTCAGCTCATCAATACTGTATGTGAACATTTATGTGAAGTAGAAACTATTTTTTTCATATATACTACTAGCTTTTACCCGCGACTCCGTCCGCGCGGAATAAAAAAAAGAAAACGGGGTAAAAAATATCCTATGTCCTATTCCTGGTTCTAAGCTACCTGCCCGCCAATTTTCAGTCAAATCGATTCAGCCGTTCTTGAGTTATAAATAGTGTAACTAACACGACTTTCTTTTATATATATTTTTTTATGTATACTCTGTAGAGAGATAATGCCCGTGTGATGTGATGTGACACATTTTGTTCAGGAAAACAAACAGATGATAAAGAAATCAACACGGGATGGACAGACAGCATTGTATTTATATTTTGAAACATACAAAATTGACTCAATTTATCAGTGAAAGTTTATGATTGCTCAGTCAGATTGATCAGTCATCAGATAGACCTAATTTTAGTCCTCTTTCCCTTCCTATCCTTTTCTTAATAGGAAAGGATGGGAAGGGGAAGTGGATTTGTCAGAAAAGGGGACGCATATGGAGGAGAAATATCCTCTTTCTGTGCGTCCCCTTTGTTGATTAAAGGTAGGCAACGCATCTGCATTTGGGTGTTTTTCACAAAAAATGACCCTAGCAAAATCGGACTGTCCCACAACTTTAACCATTTTTATTTTTACTTTCTTATATAGGACATGTAAAAGTGAAATTTCATATGACCTAGGTAAATGTTTTAAAATAGAATTAAATTATAAAGGGTCATAAAAAGCGGATATTTATTTTTATATTAAAAAAAAGCAAAATAGGAGGTGAAGATTTCGTGTGTCCCACAGTACTCTCGGAGACTTCAAATACATCTCATTTGTAGAATATTGGTCTTTGAGTATGTTTAAGTGTTTGAACATAGTCTCTGTATGTCTTAAAGTGTCTTTTCAAGTTTATATGTGATAAACTTATGGTTATTTTAAAAATATAACTATTTTAATACTGTCCTACGAAAACCTTAGTACCGGAACATCCCGTTTCGTCACGGTGAATTTGATATTTTACATAAGACTAAATCTACTAATTTGTGTATTTTCTTCCTTCCTGGCAAAATTGTGATCGTTTTTGATACCGCCATTGTTGTTTTTAACGTCAGTTGGATCAAAAACTGTGACAAAAGTGTTGGTGTCTTCGGCGTCCAGAAAAAGTTTTCTGGATAGTGACAGTACTTAAAAGGTAAATAAACTCGTATTTTTTACTTTATCATATTGCTTATAAAACATAAACTAACCTTTATTAGATTAATAAAGCTAAAAACAAGTTAATTTAACAAAGTATTAGTTACTTTTAATTTTAAAACTTTCGTGGGATGTAAACGTCACTTCCTGTGCGTCACGTGACATACTATCGGAACAAAATCGTGACGAACTTGAATTGTAAAGCTTAGTATACCGTGAAATATTTTAAAATTTTAATTTACTTATTAATTAAAATTTTTAGTTTTATTTCAATTAAAATACAGAAATTACATAGGATGTTAGAAACTAGTCGCAAACGATATTACCGCGAAAAACTTCTGCATGAAAGAAAGAATCGTGAAATAGAGAAAGAGAGGTTTATTGCATCTATTGATTAAAGTAATTGTGATAATTGTCTCGTAAGTAAAAATTTAAAATAATCACCTTAATAATATAAGTAATATGTCATCTCAAATTGATAATTCTATGTTTTTTAATACTTTTATGTGTAATAAAAAAGTTTGATGCAGTTAAAACTTTTTATTAATAATTTCAAGTTAATAAAGCGTTAACTTCTTTGTGATTGTGTTTTTAAACGCGGTGGTGTGGACACTGCTCAAATTATTCCTATTCGTAACGCACTTGTCATAATAGTCACTGTCCCATATTCTGAATAGTACAAAAATGGTTTTTTAAATGTCTATTTTTCATTTTATAGTGTTTATTTAGTAATTATCAGTATTATATTACAGCCAAAAATTCCTCAATTTGCTCAATTTTTAAATTTGTTACACGTATCATTAGTAAAGACAACATTTCAAGTGCCATTTGTCAAAGACGTGACGAACATGAAACTATTTCCCTGATTGTTTATTAATGTGATAGAAATATGCTACCTTATTGATGTCTATGGAAAGATTTTAAGTATATCTATAAGGTAATATACGTTGATTTTCTTTCAATGTCTGGTCGTTTTATATCTGATTCATTATATTTTGTGACGCACAGGAATACTTTGCATCATATACTGAGAGAAAAACTTGATTATTTCTTATACTTATGGTTTTATATTAATTTAAATAGCATATTTAGCTAGTTAATAATGTATTGTTTCATACCAGGGACAATATGAACAATTTCATGTACAACCAAAATTATTTTTCCTGATCGTCACAGGGTCATTTTTTCTGAAAAACACCCATTTGCAGATGTCTATGGGCAACGGTCGTCTCGCTATTGCAACGAATCCAGGTTGGAGTTTGCTTGTTTGCTTCCTGATATAAAAAAAAGACAAATATTACATAGGGACGAATCAGTACAGTCTGAATCTTCTGATATTAAATTATTAAAAAAAAAAGAAAAAAAATAACATAAATGCAAAAGTTTGATGTATTATTTTTAGCTTGTTATTAGGTATCTCCGGAACAGCTCAATGGATCTTGCAAGAACACATAAACTAATTATTAAGTTTTTTTTAATCTGCGTATACGGAATCGCGGGCGACAGCTAGTTTCACCATTAATGTTTGCACAGTTGTTGTAACGGGGCTAATTTTATATTAAAAAGACAATTATCCAATTTTGTCCAGTGACAATGTAAAAGCTGAAGCTAAGAATTATTATGTAAATAAAGAGAAAAAAAACAAAAAACATTTTGTAATAATTTATTTTAAAAATAGTATTCTATTTTTAATCTTCCTTTTTTATTTGGAAAAAAAATGCATATGCTCTTTTTTTGTCTAGTGGCATCGCCATCTAGTGGGCAGTTTATTACCTTTTATTAATTCTTACCAATTGATATTTTTAGAGAATTTAAAAATGGCAACATTCCGTTTTTTTTTTTGGTCAACTTATGACGCTGTCGACTAGAGATGGTCGTTGAGGGTTTTGGCGACAACGAAATATAACTAGTAGATGATTAACTAGTATATTTTGATACAAAAAACAAAATTCAATTGCTTGCATGAAAAGCGGTCAACGGTTGATTTTATAGTGCGAGAAGGTTATCTAAGCTGATATGCTGGGTTCTGTCACATAATGACTTGACATGAAAATTACCAAAAAAAATATGACATGATATAATAAGTACGACAACGATCTAATGACACTTTTTTGTCTTTGATAGAGAGGCATCATAAAGTTTGAGTTAGCCCACAGGTTCAGATAACTTTTTCTTTCTTTACTAGTTCGTTAAATCAACAAATACTGAAAATGATATTAACAATTAGGCGACATGCGTTTACGTTTTTGGCGTAAAGGAAATGAACCGATTAATTTACTTTTATTAACTTGTTAATTTTGTTCAACTAGATAATCATACATTTGATAACCAAAAATCCGAAGACTGACAGAGTAAATAAAGACAACCAGTGATTTCTAAGTTTGCGTTGAATTCAACTAGTTTAATGAAAAACGGTCAACAGTTTTTCCACTAGTTCGTTGAATTAACGCACATCCCTATTTAACATTGTCAATCAATTGTTAGTTAAAACCAGTGTTGCCAATGCAATTACAAAATAAAAGGCCGTAGCAAAATCTACGGATTTTCGATTATCCACAGTAATTTTCACTTATAAACTTGTTAATATTTATCAATGATTTTTACCGGGAATTATAAAATGTTTTTCTTAATTTTAAGTATTAAAATTTTGTTATCTTTTCATAATAAAGAATGACAGTTTCCAAATATTTCAATAGTGTTTAATATGTTATAACAGCCTTATTTAACAAATGTAAAAAAGGTTTTACTTTTTTCAAGCAACTTTCATACAAACACGGCTTTTTCATACAATGTATACGGCCGGGTAAAAATTTTCATTGGCAACACTGGCTTAAGCACACGTTAGCATTATCTGACTTACAACTACTTATAAAAGGTCTTATTAGAATTGTTAAAAGAAGGAAGAGGTGTGTTATTTTTCGTTTTCATTCGTTTCTTTTTCGTTACAGGTTAAAATAATTTGTTCTGTGATCTCCATTTTCACTTTGATTTCACGTTTTTCCGACAATTGTTTTGGTTTTTTTTTTTTCTTATATATTGTTTTTTAGTTAAATGAAGGTGTCAGGAGATAAAAATGTCTTTTGATGGTTTATTTTTGGAAAAGGAGAAATATTTTTTAATCCTTGTAATTGTGAGGTATGAAGGCCACATGTCACACTCGCCCAGTGCAACACAATTACACAGAAATGTGCATCAATTTGAGATATTTTCGCACTACATCACCTGAGATTTTTTTGAAAGGGGTTCATAGGGACGATAAATACTCATTTTCTGTGAGTCCCCTTCTTTGTCGATAAAGTTTTAAAGTGTTGTTTGTGTGAATAGGCAGTGGTCGGATGGTATTTTAACTAAATCAAGTGACCGCTTGCACCTTTTTCATGTTCTACATTAAATCTTTATGTCGGCAATAAAAATCTTCTCCTTCTCTGTATGATTGATCTTGATGGTAATTTTATTTGTGCAAAGGTCGTACAAGGTTGAGTCTAATGGTCTTTGTGCATTTCTAGTGCCATATATTATCTTATATTAAAGGTACAGTTAAAATTTTTTATATTGTGTTATCTATAATTACTAATATTATAAATGTGAATGTTTTTTTGGAAGGTTTCTCCAGAACGGTTTGATATATATGTGAACCATTGTCAGGTACAACACATAGGTTACTTTGTATACCAGAATTATGTATGAATTTTTACATAATAACTTGCTGGTTCTTTTCATGATAATTTTGATAACATGTTCACTTATGAGACTGTAATGTAACCCACATCTGTGATTGCTTGTTTTTTTCTTGGATTGGCTTTGTGTTGGACTACTGAGTAAACCCCGCGGTGTTCTCCTTCGCTCAACTATGCCATGGCCCATCTATGTTTGTTTTTCCACAGCCATCTGTGACTGGGGTAGGCAGAGGTGACAAACTTTAATTTAATGCAGTAACTGTCTTGTCACAATGTTTAGATTAAAATGAGTAAATTTTGTTGTTTTTGAATGTTGCGGGAATTAAATAAATATGCACAATGAATTTTTCACTAAGAATTTTACAATAAACAGGAACAAGATAAAGTAATATAAAAATGTACAGGATGTAAGATAAAACCAAAAAAAAAGTTAATAAGTCCAAGGAGACGTGATGATACTCCGAGGCTGCAACAGTTTTTACACTGCTCTCATACAGAAACCTCTATACAAAATTTCAAGTCTCTAGGCCTTTTTATTATGCTATGAAAAATAATTGAGGATACAAACTTATACTGCCATTTTAAACATTAAGAGATTTTGGTTCTCCCACAAAAGAAATATCCTTCTTAGACAGATTCTTAACCTTTCTCAACCGCTGACAGGAAGCTATTCTTATTAAAGTGTCGTTTGATGCGTGCGATGATTGGTCGCAGCTGAGTGAGGGTTGACCGTTGTTTTTGCTGTCGCACCCACTGCTTTAGTTTTGCGAAGTCACTCTCCACAGTTTTTAAGTTTTTTTTAATTTACTTTTTTTTCTCTTCGTCCGAACTACGTACACCTCTTACAGGGGTGTCATTATTATTACCCTTCCGTTGTTTTGCCTTACAGTCAGGACACTTCCAACACTGAAGTTTCTTTCTTCGCCTTTAGGCTCACACATAGGTAATGGTAGTGCTTGTTGCATGATGGTTTTATAGAGGGAATACTATCTTTGACTTGAACTACTTTTTTACAAGCACTACAGTTTATTTTAAATTGCTTATATTATGACAAAGTACATAATTAAGCGATCGCTGTGGCGAGCGCGTAAACACCTGCGACGTCGGCAATGATAAGTCACTGCACGCGGCACTAAGCGCGGAGAAATTTATTATATTAAAATTTAATTTATTCAGTTTAACACCGATTTTATAGATAATATAATAGTACACACTGTTTGTTAGCTTGTTTAGTAAATATTTTTGTACCACAGTTTTTGTAAGCGGAGCGTGTTAATGCAGTTCACATTTGTCAACACTTTGGACTCCTACTTTAGACCTTAAAAATATGAAATTGGCAAAAATCTTTTATAGCCCTCGACTGTGTAATAGATTGCTAGCAGTTTGGTGATATGTTTCTGACTCCTAAGCTTCGAATATTGCAAAAAAAAAAAATTCTGTACTGAGTGTTGATTAAAGTTTTTTTTTTTACCGATGATATAGACGATTATCAAACGGACACGATCGACATCTACTTTTTTTTTTATATAAACTTGGCAATTTTTAAAAACTGTATGGCATCTTGGCTACTAAATTATTAATATTGCAGACATTTTAGTTTTAGTTCAGGCATCTTATAATTCTTTTTTTATTCTTGTATGTCTTTGAGCTTTGTTAATTGCCATTGTAAAGCCTACTTTTGACGACGGGGGAATTCTTTTAAATTGAAATGTTAAATCAGTCGTAATTATTTGAATACGGGATATCAAAACATTTTATCCTGTTGTCATTTACACGTGGGACACAACATTTTACTTGAAAAATGGCTATTTGAAGAGATGGGCACAAACTTTTTTTTTTTATAAATCCTCATTGGATAGGTGTGAGTCTCTTTTAGTTTATTTTCAAAGATTGACAATCAAGCCATTCTCCCGCATATCAGGATCACTCGACATCAAATATTTAATTTTATTGTCTAGAACAGATAATTTGATTTATGCAACTTAGTACTTCATTATCCAAGGCCGACTCGAGTCCGTTAGCACTTTTTCAAGTCTTCTCAAAATTATCTGTTCTTTTTTGGTCGCCATGTCGAGAAACTTGTGCTTTCCCGTGATGTTTTTTTTTCTTTCCTTTGGTCCCCTGACATGGGTGGGTCAGAGACTTTGTTTACTGTTTTTTTAATTTTGACATCGTTTATCCCGTGATGTTTGCAGAGTTTTTGGAAGTTCTTTTGCGGATATAAAATTTGGAAATAAGATATTCCCAAATGATAAAGCGGTCTGTATGAAAATTGGTTTAATGCCGTTTTAAATAATAATAAAATTCGGAGAAAGCTCGTCCGTTGCCGGTGGGGTCCGAAGAAGCGAGTGTGGTCGCCGTCCAGCGCCGCGTCGCAGCGAGTCTTGCCATGTCTCAACAAAACACGTCTTTGAGCAGCCATTAATCGGGAATAAATTATTTAAAAACATTCCAGGTTGATAGGGTTATATTATATTATAGATAAAGTGACTTTAATACTTTACAAACTTCTTTTAGGAGGAAACTTCGCTACTAAACGCTGACTGACTATTTCATCCTCTTCTAACTTCCCTCTGGCAATACTTCCATCAGAAGACAATAATTTATTTTTAAAATTCTTAAGAGGTTTATCATTACAAAACACCAATTCACAAGCTTTTTGAGCTGTAGCCATTGACTTAATGCCATTCTCCTCAAAGGTAGCACTTAAGGTGTCAGTTATTTCTCTGGCTGACTTCTTATCTTTAATCATAGTTAATATACTGTTAGTTGTGCGATGAATAAAAATGAAAGATCTGCTAATAAAATATTTTTACTGTTGATGATTTCATTTTCTTTGTGACATCTTATTTCTTCCCACGCTTTTTCCTTGTCCTAATACATCACTGGTATCAGACTGGTTCATGTGGATGTTTCATACTCCTTTTTAGAGACGACTATACTTTCTATATTCTGGTATGAGGCTTGGGTTGTGATGGTTTTACAATAATTCTTTTGAGAACATTTGTGATCGGATCTTTAATAGGACGACGTTTTGTAGGGTTTGTTTGAAAGGCTCTCTCTCAAACACGCTTCTCTACTCCTTTTGTCTCCAAATTAGCTTAATGATTGTTGTTATTTCTCCACTGCGACTGAGCTGCTAGCGGCAAAGGACGGCTATAATCATAATTTCGTCTGAGGAGGGTACATTAAAATATTAGTCTTGCTCAACATGGAATTTTATTACAGTCATTTACGCTTCCATTTTTTCCCAGATCCATTCAATGTATAATGCCGTGTTTACTTCATTTTGACATTTGAAAGAATGAAATCTTTGTTGTTTTAGATGCGTCCTCATTCTATTGTTACGAGCGTGGAGGTACGGGACAGGGTTACCGCACAACATGCACTTTAACTTCACTATCAGTTCTGCCTCTACTCTTTTCGCTTTAATACTGCCGCGTGTCGGCACCTACTCTCCTTATATAGGGCGAATCGATGTTCTTTTCGATCGTCCTATTTTCGGCATTCCTCTGTTGTCTTTGTTCCAGTTGAAAACTGTTATTTTAGTTACTTCTTAAGTCAATAGATAAAAGGGGAATAAAAAGCCAATATGAACTCACAACAATAATGTTATTTATTTATTCTTTTTTTTCATATAACCAACACATTTAATTTCACAAATTATTATATTACAGTAAGAATAGAAACATATAATACAATAAGAATATCCAAATGATAGTTGGGTGGATATTAACAATGAAAATTTTTAACTTTCAAATTGTAGATCCTACAGACGGTAAATTTAGGTGGAGTCTTCTATATGTGATGCGGAAATGATATAAGAGCGGATTTTACAAAAACCCACCCCCAAAAAGGATTGCGGGGGCGGGTGTTAAAACGTTAAATTTCCATTTCCACGCTGTAACTTCTAATACAGATTTGAAATTTGGTAGGAATCTTTTATTTGTCATGTAGAAACTAGGTTTATTATTATTGTATTGAACTAATTGCTCGAACTTAAAAATTAATTGATCACTATAAAATAAAAAATTATAACAAAAACTTTAGTCATTTTGACTGACGCCCAGCGAACCTCCGTGAAGTTGGCCCCCTCACTTTAATTTTTTTAACTTTTTTTTACGCAAATCGTTTGAGAATCGTTTGAGGGTTTGAGAGAAAAGAAATATCGTTTGAGAGTTCCTACTTTCTCCGTAAAAACAATTTCAAATTCTAGTGTGAAGTTGGCCCCCTCACTTTACTTCTTTTTATTTTTTTCAATGCGAATCGTTAGAGAGTCGTTTGAGAGACATTAAGAGAAAAGAAATATCGTTTGAGAGTTTTTACTTTTTCTGTAATAAATATTTTAATTCTGGGCATCGAAAGTTACAAATCGATTTTCCTTTTTTTCCGAATTAAATATGGCAATCATGCACTTGGACGTTTCAAATTTATTGTGTAGGTAGAGAATGGTAAGAGAGTGATTGAGAGAAAAGAGAAATCGTTTGAGAGTTAATACTTTTTCTGAAATATATATTTCATTGTCGGAATCGAAAGTAACAAATCGATTTTCCTTTTTTCCGAATTAAATATAGCAATCATGCACTTAGACGATTCAAATTTATGTTGTAGGTAGGGAATGGTAATAGAGTGATTGAGAGAAAAGAGAAATCGTTTTAGAGTTAATACTTTTTCTGAAATATATATTTCAATGTCGGAATCGAAAGTTACAAATCGATTTTTCTTTTATTACGACTTAAATATGGCAATCATGCACTAAGGCTGAAATTTATAGTCGGTACTTGGACTTTGCTTAGACTTATCTTACGAGTTTGAAATTTATAGTCATATGCTAAGTTTACCTTAGACGTTTGCTTAGCAAATGCTAAGTCACCAAAATCGTTGACTTAGCGAAATCTTACACGTTTCTCGACTTCACTTTTTTATACGATAAGGTGTCAAATGAGCAGGTGACCATTTAAATTCGTTGAAATTGCGAAGCGACCGCCGCTTATGGACATCCGTAATTGCAGATACGTTGCCTACATTTAATCGATGGAGGGACAGAAAGGGTATATTTCCCCTTCTTAGGCGTCCACTCTTTCGTCAAATCCGCTTCCCCTTCCCATCATTTCCTTATAAGAAAAGGGTGGAATAATGAAGAGGACTAAATTTAGGCCTCAGACACGCCCATTCATCAGACGAAACAAGGAATTACTCCCACTTCACGCCTGTCTTCTGTGTGGTCGAGGTATTTCACCGGGCGAGCCGACCCATTCGTGCAAAATATATTGTTGTTGCTGGTTCTAAGATTTCGAAGTTTACTAATAGGCATTTGGCATTATATCAATATGGACTTGTCATTGTTATGGTTGTTTCGGAGTATGTGCGTGCTTTGAACCTTTTTTAAATATTTTGGATTCACCTGATGACCACTCCGTTTCCAAGGATTTTGTACCTGCCTACTCTTACAAATACTTCTTTCTCGCTTCAAAGGATTTCAACTTTGCTTAAGACATGGATTGCTACAATAAAATAAACAAACAAAAACCATATTCTGAACATTTAAGAAGAAATATATTTATTAATAGGCCATGCAAGTTGTTAGTGCTACCCGATTATTCCAATTTGCGTATGTAGGTAGATAGGGAAACGTATAAATTGCAGTAGAAGTTGACTCAATTTTCTTGGAACTTTATTTATGATGACGTACAGTGTAGGTTGGCTTAAGCCTGGTAAATCTCCACAAACAGTCTACAACAGAAAGAAGAAAATTAGTACAAAAAATAATACCAAAGAAAAACGGTTTCTTCTAAAGTATACATGATAATTTTTATTACCAGGAAAATAAATATAGTATTACTTATTGCCGGTACTGATCATATTTACCTGTTGATGCGATGTTCCAAGCTTGTCAATTTTTTCTATTCGAGACAATATCCTCAAAAATCCATTCGAAAATCTTTGTTAGTTCGTTAGCCAAATCCAAATGAAAGATAGTAAGTAGTAGAAAGTATGGAAAGTCCGTAAGAATACGGGTCCAGGGTAAACATCAAAGGATGGAATCTTTATATGTCCAGGTAGATAAGCCAAATTCCAGAAGAAATGCATAATATGATAGAAAAGATATTAACCTCAACAATAACAAAATCTATTTTATTTTGTTGTTATGGGTTTGACGTTGTCATTTACTTTGACAAGTCAAATAATCTCGTTCCGTTCTACCGTATACCTAACCATAATTTTACAAAAGTGTTAATTTAAAAATGTTAATTTCGTCGTTGCTCATAATTTCGATAGCAAATTATAAATAAATGCAACTATTCGATTAAATTAATAAGTTAAATGATATATGGATCATGTATTTTAAATATATTTTTTCTAAATACTGAGAAGTACCAAGAAGATATTGTGCGAATAGAAATTTTTTGAAACTCTCTTGCTTAGCAAAATCACTGTTGCCACCTTGACTACTTCAAAATGTGCTTAAAGACCTGTTAGAATATGGCTAAATATACTATCTTTTTAAAAAGTCCTCCAAGTATTAAATGTGGCCTATTAAAGTGGATACTCGTTGTTATGAATGCCGAACTAAATTATATTAAAAAATATATAAAAATATATATTACCTTGTGATTTTTTGAATACGTCTAAAATGCATCATGTTCATTTTTAAATTCCATTTATATCTATATAAGTTAATATGGTAATAAAAATAATGATATATGCTAAATGAAGAAAAATGTGCTAAACGTACTAAAACTCTGCCAAATTTTGGATAAAATATGCTAAATTGGCAACACTGACAAAATCTCAGCCCAGAACGACTATAAATTTGAATCTGAGATAACTTTAAGCAAATGCTTAGATGAGTTTGCCATAAGATAAACCTTTTTTTTTTTTTTTTTCCAAGGAGGAATGCTTAATGCATACTCCGTGCCTCGGGGAAGACACGCGAGTTATGTGAGATTCTCTCCCCGAATGGGAGCATACCCACTAAACCTCCTTGTTCCCTCATGGCCATAATGTGGGGCGCCACGGGATCGCGTGAGCTTGCCACCGCGACGCCCCACTGACCGCCCCGGGAGGGGCCCTCTCTGCGCCCCCAAAGGGGCGCTTCACCCTTAGGCGCTCCTTGAAGACGACACCGTGCAATGCAGGTTCGAAATCCCCTCCTCCCCCGCTGGTGCCGCCTAGGGTTTATAGAGACCCCGCCTCTTGGCCCCCGTCTTGATCAAGACAGGGGCCCGCGGTCCCGGTGATGGCCACCGGGATTACGCGATGGGACGCAGGATCACACGCCATCGCATGACAGCTCTGCAAGCAGAGTGCTACCGAGGTCGTGCTCCCACGTCCCGACCGACGGCCACGACCCTAGTGGGCCGCGCCACCCACCACGCTCAAGGCTTACCCTCACCTTTCGCCGCCCTGAAAAGGGCAGTTACTCAGCTCGGGTTCGCCGCCCTCTCATGTACGGACCCTCAAGTGGGCCCGCACCCTAACCTACCTTAACTAACTTAACCTAGCCTACTCTAAACTAACCTATAGGTTCGCCCTCACCTTTCCCTGTGGTACTCAGCTCGGGGTCACCTCCCTCTCTTTTGCGAGCTCACAAGTGGGCCCGCAGCCTAACCTAACTTACATAACTAACCTAATAGACGCTCGCCCATCGGCAAGCGCCGCCCTCTCTTTTGCGGGCCCGCAACCTAATCTAACTAACCTACTTAACCTAACTAACCTAGCTAACCTACCAGTGTTTGGTTCGCGGGGCCGAAGCCCTACCCCGGCAGAAGGCCGGGGCGTTCCCCTATCCACCACCCGGGGACGCGCCTCGTCGGAGTTCACCTCTCCGCCCACTCGGACAACCGAGCAGGTCCGTGGACCATAAGATAAACCTAAGTCAAGTCGGAGCTAAGTCCGAGTACCGACTATAAATTTCAGCCTAAGACTCTTCGTTTTTTCCTTAGAGGTACATCTTCGTTTTGATTGTTCTCGTTTTCAACTGACAGGGGAATTATTTCTGTGATCGCGTCATTTATGTCATCTTCCTCAGCTGAAAACAAATTTTTTTTTTTTAGAATATATACAGTATTTATTCCAATAATTAAAAACAGAGAAAATTAAGATATTAGATTAAATATAATACATAAAAACTAAAATATATCATTAAAAGGTGTCCCTTTAGGCAAGGTTCCGAAGATACTGGCAGCGTTCCCCCTTTGAACGGCTAGACTAATTCTTTGTCCGAGGTAGCTGCCAGCTCTTCGGTCTCCTGTGATGTCGACTAACCTTTCTGCTGTTTCTTTAAAAAGCCTTCTAGCGCTAGGACCCCACGGACCAAGGGTCTCGACACCGAATGGGACAAATTCATATTCGGAGCCGAGACCCCTGTATTTGTTAGCCTTAGCCTTTTCAGCCGCTTCACAAGCCGCACCAGCTCTGTTGTTGGTTCCATGAAGATGGGATGGGGCCAGCGTGTCTGAACAGGTAGCATCCCATACCAGCACCCGACCCATCTTCCATGGAATCAAACTCATACCGTCCGGCCTCTTGCCATCGTCTCTTGCAATACCAGTTGGTTCTAGTAGACTTGGTACGTTGACGGTGGCAAGAGACCGGCGTATGATATCGTTGAGTGCTGCATGTCTTGAGAAGCGGCCTGCACTTTTTTGGCATGACAGTCCGTGATGTCCTAGAATGTCGACATCACTGCCACAGGGACATTTATGAGAAATGCAGACCGGAACCCCGAGCCGTACACAGGTTGCGATTCGGAGCGTGTCAGGCTCAAGAAATGTTCCTGTATTTGTTGACGGGTACGCGTGAAGCCAGTAGCCGGCCTCATGCGTACCCACAGCCAAAAGTCTAGCACGCGCCGAATCTGTACTACAGCTCAAAAGATTGTCGTAAGTCAGTTTGCAGTTTAAGTCGTCCCAGCTCCTCTGTGACTTTGGAGAAACTGGAAAATTTTGACCTGGGCATGCAATTAAAAAAGCGTTTCTAGCTTCTTCCAAGCCAGCAATCTCAAAGTTTGAAGGGGGTGCCCTTAAAATTTTACTTATGAGATTTGCTGAACTATGGACAGAAGATAGGAAGGCTGGTAAAGCGACACTGGAAATTTTGCGAATCCCTAAACCACCAAAACGGATGGGTAGGGATGCTTGGGTCCAAGATTGCTCGTTCAGCTGCATATTAAGGATTGATTCTATACTAATATTGATTAAGTCGTCTAAATGTGTCAAAAGATCTGGGTGATTCCAAAAAGAGCAGCAACGGAGCACATAAGTAAGTTTCGGCACGAAAAGGCAGAATTTTAAGATGCAAAGCGCATAATGTGGACTAATTTCAAGGAGACGGTCAGCGGCTGTTTTAAATTTAGCAATTGAATTATTAATATATTCAGAAAAAGAATCATCAAAAATTGGAGAACCTAAAAGGTAAAGGGAATCACTGTTAACTATTTTAATATTTGGAGCCAAAGTATTAAATTTTTGTTTTACGTCGTTTAAATTTAAGTTGGAGTTATTTATAAAAAGTTCGCATTTGCTAAAATTTAGCTCCAAACCAATGGCTTCAAAATTATTTTTGATTAAAAAAAGGTCCGAAAACACAGTATCCACATCACCTCCTAGGGTTCCGTCGTCCAAATACCAAACGTTGAATTTAGAATTTAATTTTTTGATTATACTCGAGCTTTGTCCTCGAGATTAGCATAGATCACATGTAGTAACACATATCGTGTCGCCATTCCGCACTGTAGTTGAGGGTAGATAATTGTTTACACGCCTATTTTAACATAAATAAAAAATAAAAATGAAGGTAATGTTGAAATTTCCCTGCTCTTTGCCTGCCCTACCGACGATCGTCATTCACATTTTAGTGCTCCGCCACTTCGCACACTTTTTTCGTTGTGCAGCACAGCGCATCTTTTCCTTAAAAGATTTCAATATGAGTAAGCGAAAACTCGAGAATAACGATTTCGACGACTTATGGAAAAAATTCAAAGAGTTTGAAAAAGAAATTGCGCAGGCACAAGCACAACGTACTAGACATCGACAACATCGCAGTGATTCAAGATTAGAAGTCCCGCCGCTGCTGCCGTCACGAAGCAGATCGCAGTCACCGGAACCCAGCTCCAGCTCCGTCGCGTCGTCCTCGTCTTCGAGCTGCTCGCAGCGCGGTCGTGAAACGCCACCGACGAGGTCGAGTTTGGCCGGCTTGCCGCCGCCCCATACACCATCGCAGGAGCCGTCAAGATACGAAGGTTGGTTTGGTTATGTACCTACCTACCTACATCGACTGATGTATCTATATGTTCGTTAAATCAATTCTGCGGGTAACCTCTGGGGTTATCACTTAATTGAAGAACATGTTACCAACCTACATATGTAGGACTTTTCACGTAAATGTTTAGTGCTGCGGGTCGTCTTTGGGATTACCACTTCACTAATTACGTGATTTTAGGTATGGTAGATGTGTTGCGGGCCGTCTCTGGGATTGCCACTCACAATAAATTAGTAATGCGGATCGCCTTTGGGGTTATCACTTTACTAATACCTACCTACTTACATACTACCGGTACTGACGTGTGCAAATAGCCACAATAAATTGGTAATGCGGATCGCCTTTGGGGTTATCACTTTACCAATGTGTACCTATGCACCTACTACCGTTTTTTGACCTGTACAGACCTGTACTGACGTGTGCAGACTGCTACACAATTAATTTAGTAATGCGGGTCGCCTCTGGGGTTATCGCTTTACTAAATATACCTACCTAATATAGGTACTTACCTGTGCAAACCTGTACACATGTGTATAGCCGGTTGGAAATAAATTCTACAGTTTACCTCGCTATTCCAGATGTGCCCTCGAACGAAGTTGAACATATCCGACAGCATAGCGTTACGGGTAACGCACCGTCGCCGCCCGCGCCGCCGGGATCGGAGCCACAGAAGCCACTTGTAGCGGAATTAGACGACGAACTGATGCAGGTATTGGGTGAAGATCCATCAAAAGCTAATACTCCAGGTAAAGACATACAGTCTGATCTTGCAGTACGCTTACAATACATAGCAACATCTGGCTTGTCTAAAGAAACAAGAAAGGAACTTCTATCTAAGTACTTGCTGCCAGGGAATTGTACCCTAATTAATGCACCTGATTTGAACGCAGAGGTAAAGGCCGCGATACCAGACACGATTTATAAAAGAGACCAAGGTATCAAAACTAGACAGAAGCAAACTGCTACAGCTACTTCTTGTTTAGCAGAGGCACTCACCATGCTCTTGTCAGCGGAAACAAGAAATATGATCCTTATAAAATTACTTATGGATGCGAGCAGGTTGTTATGTGACACCCAATACCAAGACTCAGTCACAAGACGAAACTTTATTCTATATAACCTTAAAAAAGATGTAAAAGAACAACTTCAAGCAACAAAGGTGGACAAGTACCTATTCAGTCAGGGATTAGCTGACACTCTGAAAGCGGCGAAAACCATATCTAAATCTGGCGCAGATTTGAAACAATCTATCAGCACGCAACAAACTCAGAAAAAGACAGATAAGGGCAAAAATCATTTAAACTGGCGAGCTTCTCTCCCGCATCACAGGCAGTCGACGCGCCCAGCGCCGCCACCGCCACCGCCGCCCCCGCCGACAGCTCCGCGCGTGCCACCGCGCGCTCACCGCTAACACCGTCGCTGGTACAGTAGATAGATAGATAGTTAGATTATCTAACTTTTACGAACAATGATCACTTATTACTCGTGATACGACCCTATTATCGTGGATAAAAGATTATAAAATGCCATTTTCTTGCCCAGTGGTCCAACGTAATTTTCCTAAAAGTAAACTATTTTAGGGGTGACTATGGCCTAGTCACCCCTAACTTGGGGTAGGCTCCGAGCCCCTCGGTGGGGACATATAGTGAGCTGATGATGATGAAACTATTTTCAGAGACTGAACAAAAAATGACTTTCTCTCTTATCTACAGTATTTTTGATCCCAAAACCAAATGGCAAGAATAGATTTATAATAAATCTATAAGCTTTTAAAAATACAAAAACTATGAAACCTATAAATAGAATTAAACAAAATGATTTTCGTTTTGTAATTTATAGAGATTCCTCAACTACGGGGTTGGGCGTAGCATGTGGTGAGGAACGAGCGAGTGGAACAAGGTCTCATTCAGAACGTTCATATCACATTGATCTAGAATTGCTTGCTGTATTTTTTGGGTTAAAAATCTTATTATCTCTCATTCTAACAACAGAGATGTACATCAAAGGATTACCCTGGGGAATATTATCGAAAAGTCCCTCTTGAGAAGATGTGGGCCTCCATCATCAGTCCCAATCATGTTAGCTTCGCTGGCATATAAATCTATAAATCAATAAGATACTTGTTTTAAAAAATGGTTTAACCTTTGTAATGACAATAACATTGATTTTGAAGCATCAATTCCGAATATGATATACTTCCTTACAAAACTATATGAGTTTGGTGCCCAGTATGGGACTTTAAACAGCTGTAGGTCAGCTCTCTCCCTTATTATAAGCCTACATATAGGTACTGTTAACAAGATTAAACAGTTCTTTAAAAGGAATATTTAGTTTGAGACCTCCTATGCCTTAATACAACTCAACTTAAGATACGACCAAAGTCCTCAATGTTATAGCTACCTGATATCCAAATGAATCATTAAATCTAGAAATAATATCTAAAAAGTTAGTCATACTACTTGCCTTAACCACTGCACACAGTACAGATTTTGTCAAAAATCAACATAAAAAATATAGAATTTTTGGATAATTTAGTAAACATTAAGATTCTTCCATCCTTAATCAAATCATCCCGGGCTGGTGCAACCCAAGCGGAACTGATATTACCTTGTTTTTATGACAGAATTGTGCCCTGTGTGCACATTGCGTTGTTACATAAACAAGACACAATGTTTATGTATCAATAATGATTCTTTATTTATTCGGTTAAGAAAACCACATAAATCTGTAACCTCCCAAACTTTGAGTAGAGGAATAAGGTCAACTTTAGATAGCTGTGAAATCAATATAAGTATTTTACAGCCCACAGTACCAGGCACGCTGCTACCTCTAAGGCATATAAATTAGGTGTTAACTTAGATCTCATTCGGAAGGAGCAGAAGCTCCAATACACTTGGCAAATTTTACAATAGAGTAATAAATCAGAAAAACAACTCTGATTTGTCATTTGCAACAAGAATTATTAGTGATTCGATTTAATAAATATGTAACTAGGTTTAGTTACCATCTTATAATTAATTACTGGTTAGACAGGAAACAAATCTGATAGCTGAATGCATCTCGGTAATAGTGTACTTATATTTAAGTTTATGTGATTCGTACCATTTCATTTTGTTGTTATCTTTATAGGAAGAAAATATATGTTTCTTTCAATCGAAAGTGCATTTAATTTCTCGTATACTTATATAAATTTTATGTAAGTCCATATTCCTACGTAATAGATACCTACATGGAACCTATATAACTCTCAACATCTACATGTGATCTATGCTAATCTCGAGGACAAAGCTCGAGTATAATTAATGATTAAACGAACTTACCTGTAAGTGAAGTTCTATCATAATTATACGAAGAGCTTTGTCCGAAGAGATTAGCATCCCACCCACCCTTTCCCTTACCAAAAATTTACAAATAAGTATCCTCGTGCTCAAAAGTAAAAAACAATGTTTTTATTGTTGTTACTATATTGGATGTGTATACATATAGGTAATACAATGTGTTCTACGCTCTGAACTAAATGACGATCGTCGGTAGGGCAGGCAAAGAGCAGGGAAATTTCAACATTACCTTCATTTTTATTTTTTATTTATGTTAAAATAGGCGTGTAAACAATTATCTACCCTCAACTACAGTGCGGAATGGCGACACGATATGTGTTACTACATGTGATCTATGCTAATCTCTTCGGACAAAGCTCTTCGTATAATTATGATAGAACTTCACTTACAGGTAAGTTCGTTTAATCATTAATTATCGGATTTATAGCCAAAGAAAACAAATTAATCAATTATATTAATAGTTTACGACATCAAACGATAAGTCTGTTACAATACACAATGAATAAATTCAAAATGGCTGCCACTATAAATTATCAGCTGATATATTTTGACTATTAGAACATTATGATAAACATAATTACTAAAATCTCTCGAAATATTAATAACTAGCTTTTACCCGCGACTCCATCCGCGCGGAATAAAAAATAGAAAACGGGGTAAAAATTATCCTATGTCCGTTTCCTGGTTCTAAGCTACCTGCCCACCAATTTTCAGTCAAATCGATTCAGCCGTTCTTGAGTAATCGATTTGTAACTTTCGATTCCGAAATTGAAATATTTATTTAAGAAAAAGTATTAACTCTCAAACGATTTCTCTTTTCTCTCAATCACTCTCTAAGCATTCTCTACCTACACAATAAATTTGAAACGTCCAAGTGCATGATTGCCATATTTAATTCGAAATAAAAGGAAAATCGATTTGTAACTTTCGATTCCGACATTGAAATATTTATTTCAAAAAAAGTATTAACTCTCAAACGATTTCTGTTTTCTCTCAATCACTCTATTACCATTCTCTACCTACACCATAAATTTGAATCGTCTAAGTGCATGATTGCCATATTTAATTCGGAAAAAAGGAAAATTGATTTGTTACTTTCGATTCAGAAATTGAAATATTTATTTCAGGAAAAGTATTAACTCTCAAACGATTTCTCTTTTCTCTCAATCACTCTCTAAGCATTCTCTACCTACACAATAAATTTGAAACGTCTAAGTGCATGATTGCCATAATTATTTCGGAAAAAAAGGAAAATCGATTTGTTACTTTCGATTCCGACATTGAAATATATATTTCAGAAAAAGTATTAACTCTCAAACGATTTCTCTTTTCTCTCAATCACTCTCTTACCATTCTCTACCTACACAATAAATTTGAAACGTCCAAGTGCATGATTGCCATATTTAATTCGGAAAAAAAGGAAAATCGATTTGTAACTTTCGATGCCCAGAATTAAAATATTTATTACAGAAAAAGTAAAAACTCTCAAACGATATTTCTTTTCTCTTAATGTCTCTCAAACGACTCTCTAACGATTCGCATTGAAAAAAATAAAAAAAAGTAAAGTGAGGGGGCCAACTTCACACTAGAATTTGAAATTGTTTTTACGGAGAAAGTAGGAACTCTCAAACGATATTTCTTTTCTCTCAAACCCTCTCAAACGATTTGCGTAAAAAAAAGTTAAAAAAATTAAAGTGAGGGGGCCAACTTCACGGAGGTGCCCAGCGAAGCGGGCCGGGTTGCTAGTAATAATAATAATAATAACAATAATAATAATAATAATAATATTCATTCTAGTCAGAGCAAGTTTCAAAAAAAATTTAAGCCTAAAAAGGAATATAAAATTAGATTAAAATTTAAAAAACAAAACTTTTTATTTAAATTGTTCTTATTATTAAATGTAAGTTATAAATAGTTAATATTAATCATCATCATCATCGTCGCTGTCTGTTTCTGTTCTGTTTAATTTATATTTCACACGTACACTTAAAACTTGCTGACATTTTTTTAGTTTATCACCCACGAAAAGTATTATTTTATCGTTATGTCCTTTACAAAAAACACATTTTATTTTATCACTAGCCATTGTAACCAAATTAAAAAATAAACATTAAAATCAAAACAAAAACAAACATGTGACATTAGACTGACGCCATCTTGAAAACTTGCCTGTCGCGCCCTCAGATGAAGAATTATATAGATATGGCATGCGCGTTCACCCGTAAGGGACAGATAGAGAGTACTATAGACTATACCTATATATAAGTGAAAGGATTGGGGTTACCAGTTATTTGTTTTGTCCCGAAAATGAATAATTACGATATAATTTAATATAGACCAATTTATATATTCCCAATTAAATTGTAATTAATAAACGTAATAAATATAAAAAACAATGCGTAATTTTTGTTTATGTGACTAAGATTACGTAAACAGATTTTTTTAGTAATACTTAGTCAGGTCATAAATTCTGTCACATGTTTAATATAAAATAATTGAAACAAGTTTATTCATTATGTGACCATTTATATACCAAATTGAACTTAACAAAACATAGATTCTTATGACACTAAAGTTTATTCAAAATGACATCCGTGATTTTGAATACAGGCCTTCAATCTGCTCGGCCAGTCGTCTATCACAGCACGAACGAGGTCCATGTCAATATCGGCGGCTGCCTTAATCAAGGATGTCTTGAGTGACTCCAAAAAAAGAATTTCCCGATATTTTTTTCCCGCGTACCGCTTCAACAAAGCGCGGCATCTCTTCAGTCTTAGGTCCATTAGACGAGCATTCAAATGATGTCCTATTTTTCTTCGATATGCACAAAGCCCTAAGTCTTCATAAAAAGCTACAAAAAACATACCAATATTATAGTCATATAATTTTAAATTACTCTGTATATCATTACAGTGAACACTACATGTAAAACTACTTAATATTAAACTATTTTGATTGTAATTTCTAAGAAACAAAATTTACATGGGACAAATTAAAAAGCATACTCTTTAAAATCAACGGGATAAGAAAGTATCAAATATTTAAAAACACAGCATATACCAGAATTAAAAACTCCTTTTGAAATCTGTTGAAAATAGTATAAAAAATGTGAATTGTTTCATTTATATACATTATACATACTATAATTTATTTCCCCTAAATTCAGGGTAATTTTTACAACAAGATGGTGGTATTATTTTTACGGGTAATAACCAACCAATTTGAAAAGAAGTTTAATATGGCCGCTTGTTTCCCAGATCTACAGTATATTATTTGACACAAATGACATCTGCGTTTGGGCGCATAATGTTCGAAAAATACTATTTTATTTTAGCTAATTTTACCCGTATTTTAACATATTAGTTATTACAAAGACTGTAAAAAACAACTAGTTTGTATTTTCTTCCTTATTTTGTATGAATACATGTGAATAAGTGCGTAGTTTCAGTACTTACGATTGAAAGGTTATGTTTTTCTCTTTTCGCTGACTACGGCTTTTACAACCAACAATACAGCAGTATACCATGTTTTATACACTTGATCTCACTAAAACTGTAATATCAAAATATTTTTGCACAATTACAGCCACTAAGTACTCACAATTTTCGAAAAATAGCACGAATGTCAAACTTTGTTAGGGACAACCTAGGTTGTTTGTAGGGGACAACCTTTGTTCCAAACAAACTCCAAAGCCTGGTACGCAGAAAGGGACAGAAGATAGTTATCCCTGTCTTTGTCACGTCACAGGAATTGGGTATAACTGTATCTCTCTCACTCACGGTATTATTATTACCGTGTCATAGACTTGGTCCTCAGATGAAGAATTATATAGATATGGCATGCGCGTTCACCCGTAAGGGACAGATAGAGAGTACTATAGACTATACCTATATATAAGTAAAAGGATTGGGGTTACCAGTTATTTGTTTTGTCCCGAAAATGAATAATTACGATATAATTTAATATAGACCAATTTATATATTCCCAATTAAATTGTAATTAATAAACGTAATAAATAAAAAAAACAATGCGTAATTTTTGTTTATGTGACTAAGATTAAGTAAACAGATTTTTTTAGTAATACTTAGTCAGGTCATAAATTCTGTCACATGTTTAATATAAAATAATTGAAACAAGTTTATTCATTATGTGACCATTTATATACCAAAATGAACTTAACAAAACATAGATTCTTATGACACTAAAGTTTATTCAAAATGACATCCGTGATTTTGAATACAGGCCTTCAATCTGCTCGGCCAGTCGTCTATCACAGCACGAACGAGGTCCATGTCAATATCGGCGGCTGCCTTAATCAAGGATGTCTTGAGTGACTCCAAAAAAAGAATTTCCCGATATTTTTTTCCCGCGTACCGCTTCAACAAAGCGCGGCATCTCTTCAGTCTTAGGTCCATTAGACGAGCATTCAAACGATGTCCTATTTTTCTTCGATATGCACGAAGCCCTAAGTCTTCATAAAAAGCTACAAAAAACATACCAATATTATAGTCATATAATTTTAAATTACTCTGTATATCATTACAGTGAACACTACATGTAAAACTACTTAATATTAAACTATTTTGATTGTAATTTCTAAGAAACAAAATTTACATGGGACAAATTAAAAAGCATACTCTTTAAAATCAACGGGATAAGAAAGTATCAAATATTTAAAAACACAGCATATACCAGAATTAAAAACTTTTGAAATCTGTTGAAAATAGTATAAAAAATGTGAATTGTTTCATTTATTTACATTACACATACTATAATTTATTTCCCCTAAATTCAGGGTAATTTTTACAACAAGATGGTGGTATTATTTTTACGGGTAATAACCAACCAATTTGAAAAGAAGTTTAATATGGCCGCTTGTTTCCCAGATCTACAGTATATTATTAGGTCCTTACATATGAAATTGGCGTTTTTCGTACTGGCCACTTTAATCACGAATTTCTCCTCTTTGGTAAGGAATTCCAAATTCAAATTTGTACAGCTATAGACTCATGTATTTGTGGTTCGATGACCGTCATTCATTTGTTTTTTTTCTTCTGTTTTTTTCTGTTTGCGTCACTCATTTTACAAAATGGAAAACTTAAAATATCGCATTATTTACGAGTACGAGTTCCGCCGTGGCACTAGTGCTGCGGAAACGACTCGAAGGGTGAATGATGTGTATGGCGGTCGTGTTGCAAAAGAAAACACAGTTCGTTTTTGGTTCCAACGTTTTCGTTCTGGAAATTTCGATCTGCAGAACAAGCCCCGTGGACGGCCTGAGACTCAAGTTGATAATGAAGAGTTGAAGGCTATTGTGGAAGCGGATCCATCGCAAACCACGTCCGAGTTAGCTGCAGGCTGCGATGTTAGTGATAAAACTGTTTTAATTCACTTCAAGCAAATTGGGAAGATTAAAAAGCTTGAAAGGTGGGTACCTCACGAATTGACTGAAGCAAACCGGCAAACGCGCGTCGACTGTTGCGTTACATTACTAAACCGGCACAATAATGAAGGTATTTTAAACCGAATCATTACCTGTAATGAAAAATGGGTTCTTTACGATAATCGGAAGCGCTCAGCGCAATGGTTGGATCCTGGCCAGCCAGCCAAATCCTGCCCCAAGCGAAAATTAACCCCAAAAAAGTTACTTGTAAGCGTTTGGTGGACTAGTGCCGGTATTGTTCATTACAGTTTTCTCAAATCTGGCCAGACTATTACGGCTGATGTCTATTGTCAGCAATTGCAAACCATGATGGAAAAGCTAGCGGCTAAACAACCTAGGCTGGTCAATCGCTCCACGCCACTGCTGCTTCACGACAACGCTAGACCACACACTGCGCAACAGACGGCTACCAAATTAGAAGAGCTTCAATTGGAAAGTCTAAGACATTCTCCGTACTCCCCGGACCTTGCTCCAACAGATTACCATTTTTTTCGAAATTTGGATAACTTCTTGCAAGGGAAAAAATTCAACTCCGATGGGGCAGTCCAAATCCCCTTCAAAGATTTTATTGATTCCCGTCCGACTGGTTTTTTTAGTAAAGGGATCAATGAACTACCTATGAGATGACAAAAGTGCATAGAAAATAATGGTTCATACTTTGATTAATTAAATATATTATATTAAAAAATATTCGACTTTTTGTTCCTCCCATACAAAACGCCAATTTCATATGTAAGGACCTAATATTTGACACAAATGACATCTGCGTTTGGGCGCATAATGTTCGAAAAATACTATTTTATTTTAGCTAATTTTACCCGTATTTTAACATATTAGTTATTTCAAAGACTGTAAAAAACAACTAGTTTGTATTTTCTTCCTTATTTTGTATGAATACATGTGAATAAGTGCGTAGTTTCAGTACTTACGATTGAAAGGTTATGTTTTTCTCTTTTCGCTGACTACGGCTTTTACAACCAACAATACAGCAGTATACCATGTTTTATACACTTGATCTCACTAAAACTGTAATATCAAAATATTTTTGCACAATTACAGCCACTAAGTACTCACAATTTTCGAAAAATAGCACGAATGTCAAACTTTGTTAGGGACAACCTAGGTTGTTTGTAGGGGACAACCTTTGTTCCAAACAAACCCCAAAGCCTGGTACGCAGAAAGGGACAGAAGATAGTTATCCCTGTCTTTGTCACGTCACAGGAATTGGGTATAACTGTATCTCTCTCACTCACGGTATTATTATTACCGTGTCATAGACTTGACTTGGTCGCGCCACTGTCGTTGTCTATCTCTCTCGCACCTTCAGCTGTCTCTCTCGGACTACTAGCATTATACTGCAATACTTTTCATGACTTTTTCATTTTAATTCAAGACTTGACAATCGAATTAATGTCTGGCAAATTTATTTTAAGTTTTTCTTATCATTAAATAACATAATATTAAAATTACAGACATTATAAAATACTTTGAAATTTTTATAAAAAAAAAAAAAATCGCGTATGGCACATCGTTAGCATTGTCAAAAATGTCTGGCAATAAAAAAAGTATGTCAGGTAGACTTATTTAAAAACAAAAAATTAAAAATTACGCCTTCTAAAATGTTTTTAAAATCCAGGATTATTATTAAGTTAGGGTAGAAATTTGTATGAAAGTATCGTCATTTTTACAGTTAGCAGCTTGAAACTTATTTTTGAGGTTGCTAATTCTATATAAATAAATAGGAAATTAAATTTTTGTAAAAATTTTGCCCCCAAGAGTGCTAAATAACAATAGGGGATGAAATTTTGTAAGGTAATATGTAAGGTTTTGGTGAATGTTTTCTTTAATATGTTTTGATGTTACCCTTACCAATATTTAGTCTAGAGCCTGAGGAAGGACAAAGCCTACTTTTTAACGCGAAAAAAGGGTTATAAGAGGCTGAAAGTGAGGGTGGAAATTTGTATGGAAGTATCGTCATTTTTACAGTTAGAAGCTTTAAACTTATTTTTTAGGCTGCTGATTTGATATAAATAAATATGACATTTGAAATTTGTAAAACTTTTACCCTCAAGGTTGCAATGTAACAAAACGGAATAGGGGATGAAAGTTTGTATGGGAAGATGTTTATGTGAATATTTTGTAAGTTTAATATTTTTTGGCATTTTTTATAAGTTTAAGTAAAAAAAACAACAACAACATAATTCTCGACCCGTAACCCAGAGGGGTAGGCAGAGGCCCAGGACCTACATTTGGCGCGGTCCGGGCACACCTCTTTGTATGTTCTTCTACATACATCAAAGCATAGCACGTTGGTTAAATAAAATAATTAGCTCAAAAAAAATGCTACCCAAAATAGTATTTCACGCGGACGAAGTCGCGGGCACAGCTAGTGCCTTAATAAATTAAAAACGAATACAAACTGTTTTTACTAAAAAAAAAAAAAATTGTAAATATGTTTTTTTCATATTATTTACACTTCTGTTTCCGCATCCGCTTCCGTTTCCGTTTCTGCTAAAAAAAAATTTTGACATCTGTTTCCGTTTCTGGTTCCGCTAAGACACTTCCGTTGCATCACTACTAAAGATATATTGTGGTTGCAGCAGCTATTGTCTGATTTAGGTGAAAGTTATGATTATGTTACATTAAATGTAGATAATCAGTGTGCAATCAGATTATGTAATTAACAATCCTGTTTATCATAAGCGAACAAAACACATAGACATTAGATATAACTTTATAAGGGAAAAAGTGGAGTTAGGTTTGGTTAAAATGAACTATGTACCAAGCAAGTGTAATTTGGCAGACATATTGACTAAACCATTACCCACACAATCTTTTGTATACCTGAGAGATCAAATCTTATATGAGGATTGTAATAGTTTTGTTTATTAGTTTGTGGAAAGTTAAATTTTAGTGGGAGTGTTAGATGTGAATAATAAAAATTTAACTTATTCCACAGTCTATGGTATTCAATATAGCAACATTGTGTTCTGTAACTATACTAGTACTAGGCTGTTTTCGTTTTCCCGTCTAATAAAGTTATTTAAATAAAGTCTGCTTGTTTTATGTGCTCACTATAAGAAATCCAATAGCGCGATAAGGAACTTCGTTCCAATAAAATCATTATCGTTTGATAATGGTTGAAATTATTAAAACAGCTGGTAAAATTATAATAGCCTGCTGCGTTTTACATAATTTACGTATAAAGGAAGGGATTGATGTTCCCGAGTTGACAGACATTGAACTTCAAAAAGGAAATGACTAGGCAGCGGGCAGACAGGATAGACAGGGCTCCACCAGTAGCTTCTTTAGCTCAAGCACTACAGGCAGGTCAGAGGGCAAGGGCCGTAATAATGCAAATGTTGGAGAGGAATAGGTGAAATAGTGTATAAAATATAATATAAAAAATAGCTCAAAAAATATTTATTACATTCATTACCATAACTTCTTTTCTCATTACTGATTTAATAATACTTTCCTTAAATTTATTTTAATTTTAATATCTTAACTAATTTACTTTTATTATTTTATATTAATTTAAATTTAAATGAAAATTTTTGATCCTACAAACAAATTATTTTATATTAGGTCCTTACATATGAAATTGGCGTTTTGTATGGGAGGAACAAAAAGTCGAATATTTTTTCATATAATATATTTAATTAATCAAAGTATAAACCATTATTTTCTATGCACTTTTGCCATCTCATAGGTAGTTCATTGATCCCTTTACTAAAAAAAACAGTCGGACGGGAATCAATAAAATCTTTGAAGGCGATTTGGACTGCCCCATCGGAGTTGAATTTTTTCCCTTGCAAGAAGTTATCCAAATTTCGAAAAAAATGGTAATCTGTTGGAGCAAGGTCCGGGGAGTACGGAGGATGTCTTAGACTTTCCAATTGAAGCTCTTCTAATTTAGTAGCCGTCTGTTGCGCAGTGTGTGGTCTAGCGTTGTCGTGAAGCAGCAGTGGCGTGGAGCGATTGACCAGCCTAGATTGTTTAGCCGCTAGCTTTTCCATCATGGTTTGCAATTGCTGACAATAGACATCAGCCGTAATAGTCTGGCCAGATTTGAGAAAACTGTAATGAACAATACCGGCACTAGTCCACCAAACGCTTACAAGTAACTTTTTTGGGGTTAATTTTCGCTTGGGGCAGGATTTGGCTGGCTGGCCAGGATCCAACCATTGCGCTGAGCGCTTCCGATTATCGTAAAGAACCCATTTTTCATCACAGGTAATGATTCGGTTTGAAATACCTTCATTATTGTGCCGGTTTAGTAATGTAACGCAACAGTCGACGCGCGTTTGCCGGTTTGCTCCAGTCAATTCGTGAGGTACCCACCTTTCAAGCTTTTTAATCTTCCCAATTTGCTTCAAGTGAATTAAAACAGTTTTATCACTAACATCGCAGCCTGCAGCTAACTCGGACGTGGTTTGCGATGGATCCGCTTCCACAGTAGCCTTCAACTCTTCATTATCAACTTGAGTCTCAGGCCGTCCACGGGGCTTGTTCTGCAGATCGAAATTTCCAGAACGAAAACGTTGGAACCAAAAACGAACTGTGTTTTCTTTTGCAACACGACCGCCATACACATCATTCACCCTTCGAGTCGTTTCCGCAGCACTAGTGCCACGGCGGAACTCGTACTCGTAAATAATGCGATATTTTAAGTTTTCCATTTTGTAAAATGAGTGACGCAAACAGAAAAAAACAGAAGAAAAAAAAACAAATGAATGACGGTCATCGAACCACAAATACATGAGTCTATAGCTGTACAAATTTGAATTTTGAATTCCTTACCAAAGAGGAGAAATTCGTGATTAAAGTGGCCAATACGAAAAACGCCAATTTCATATGTAAGGACCTAATATATAAATCTGAATATCTGTAATATCCTGAATGGCTGGACTGATTTTACTTGGACGGAAACTAACTACTTTTATTTTAATTCTGCGCTGACGAAGTCGCGGGCAACAGCTAGTGTGTAATATAAATCAACATTAACATTGTTAATATGATTACAGATCGAAGAAGAAGAAGAGCTAAATCGCTTTTGATTAAGTTTCAATAGCGATAGAAGTATCATTAGAAATAATGACACAAAAATAGCAAATCGGAGATACTATAAAATCTTACTACTTACTTTTACAGTTCTTAAACATTTTTACTCCGACACAGTCACACACATCAATTACTAATACTTACATACTTGTAATAACACCATCTCTTTTCATTATAACACATATATAGTTAACAAAATTAATTTGATTTTTATTTAGAACTAGCTTTTACCCGCGACTCCGTCCGCGCGGAATAAAAAATAGAAAACGGGGTAATTACCCTATGTCCGTTTCCTGGTTCTAAGCTACCTGCCCATAAATTTTCAGTCAAATCGATTTAGCCTTTCTTGAGTTATAAATAGTGTAACTAACACGACTTTCTTTTATATATGAAGGGGCAGGAGGGCCTTCATCAGAAATCATATTTTGCGAGTATAAAAGCGGGCATGTCGGCAGGTGGGCGTGAACAGATCACGAGTCCTTGTTGCAATCGCAGTTGTTTAATAAGGGTTAGGTAACCAAAAATACACAGTGGAATGAACACTGCAGTGTCTAACCAATGCGACACCAACTTAATTAAGCGCTAGATTTTAATTGTTAATTAGATGCTAAGCGATTCGTCGCAAGCGTGGTGCGCGGGCGCCGTCTCGAACAACACTGTGTAAAGATGGCCGCCCTCACAACCATCGACAGTGACGCTTCGCTTGGCTGACTTTTGACAGCTAAAAGTCAACCAGACATTTGACTTTGGCGGATACGCCGTCACGGCCGGACTGACATTCGACCGTCCTCGGGCGATTCTCTGAAACAATGAACTGCAGTTGTACCTATTCCGTTCGGCATCCTGACGGACTACTCATTACAATCATCACAATGCGCTATGATACTTAAGACTGAAGGCGAGCGTCTCGCAACAATTAAGTCGGATGACACCGCCTTGTCACTTAACAGCATGTAGGTTAACTGTTCACAATCGGTACTATTGGACAGGTCAATCCTTTGGTGGATGTGACCCGGACGACAACATTCGTCTAACCACAATCTGCAGGGCATCCTGAACAAGTCGACCAACTTAAAGGGCTCTAACTCGGACGACAATAATCGTCTTACCACAATCTGCAAGGCATCCAGAACAAGTCGACCAACTTAAAGGGCTCTAACTCGGACGACAATAATCGTCTTACCACAATCTGCAAGGCATCCAGAACAAGTCGACCAACTTAAAGGGCTCTAACTCGGACGACAATAATCGTCTTACCACAATGTGCAAGGCATCCAGAACAAGTCATCCAACATAAATGGCTCTGACCCGGACGACAATATTCGTCTTACCACAATCTGCAAGGCATCCAGGACAAGTCATCCAACATAAATGGCTCTGACTCGGACGACAATATTCGTCTCATAAAACAAAAGCACAGAGACAAGTCAATCTGACACTGACTCGGACAACATTTTTTTTGTCTGACTATTTAGCAATTTTTCTGCATCCGATTTTGGTGTTTCTTGTTCGATTCTAGCCCCATTCGATCATAACTCTAAATCAGAATGCTTCCATCACTGAATCGAGGTACCTACGTACCCCGTGAATGGGCTCCACCACCCCTTACAGCCATCCCTATCCACACGGTCTGAATTTCTCTGATAAATATCAACAAACAACTCACCGCAGTGATACATACACAGTAATATCGCATATAAACTGTACTTCTGATATTAATGGCAATTGTTTAATCGCTTACCAACTGTTTCTCTGAATCATCGCTTACCAACTGTATCTCTGAATTAAAACTGAATCGCGATCTCCGTCTGCCTTGTTTTATAGTATTCAGCCAAAGTTAGTAAAACATTACCCTCCATAATGAAAATATTCTAATGTTGACAGGAGAAAAATGTTGCTAGTTCAAATACTTAGTTTCTTACCGAACTAATTCGCGTGCGTTCGCGATACTGCCGCCCCTAGGCAAGGGACAACATCATGAATTAATGTTAAAGTGTAATGAAACAATGTTTAAAATCACAGGAGTTTCTTACTGACTTTCTAATTGGACTGCTAATTTTGTTTATCAAGAACCAATTCTACTAAAATGTTTACACAACAGCTCAACTACATGGCTGTTGTGAAATTAATTCTACTAAAAATGTCCATACAACAGCACACCATGTCTTGAATTATCCAACACTTGTCAAGATTTGACCTTTCAACTTTGAATTCTTGTCTAACATTTTTGAACATACAAATATTCAACATTATTGTTCTGACATCTTAATGGATTTATTAGATTTTACATTTGTGTTAAATCGACTGGCCTGGTAAACATGCTTTTTCAATATCAACTAAAATTATCAAATGATAAAGAAACAGAAACATTAGGTTAAAGGT
Source organism: Papilio machaon (assembly GCF_912999745.1). Classification (NCBI taxonomy): domain Eukaryota; kingdom Metazoa; phylum Arthropoda; class Insecta; order Lepidoptera; family Papilionidae; genus Papilio; species Papilio machaon. Next base: position 8,559,626 of record NC_060015.1, on the reverse strand, counting down.
AAACATATTTCTTGGAAGCATCTTGTTAGTCATAATAATTGCAAGATTATCCCTGCAACCCTTTTATCAAGCCACCAATATTATGGGTATTGGCAACAAGTGTAACAACATAAATAATTATGTAAATCTTGATATTTATTCACCAGTGCAAGATGTGCAACTGCACATTAAATGTAATGTAGTTTATTCTACATATAACCACACAGTTGCCTTAACAACAGATTGATATAAAGCAGTACAAATTACCAAAGAATGTAATTTTGTCTGATGATAATTTCAATGTACCTGATGAGCTTTCATTACTTTTAGGAGCTGATGTATATTTTAACATACTTTAGAATGGTAATATTAATTGTATAATGGTCCTGTCTTACAAAATACACTCTTTGGATATGTTGTAGTTGTGGGAGACACTGTCTCTAATAACTCATCAAGTAAAAATGAAAGTTTAGTTTCAAATTTTCCTATTTGTAATACTGAAAAACTTGAACACATTATGCAGCAGTTTTGGTTCAGTGAGAAAGTGCCAGAGGTATCAATGGGTAATCTGGATTAAATACCAGCAAAAGATATTTCTTTTAAACACAAACTAAATCATCATCATTAGGTGACTATACTCATTACACATGTACATTAAACTGTGACCTGTATCTTTACAAATTGGTTAAAGATATTCATTTGTACTTTAAGGCTATGATTTCCTAATAAGTAGTTATAGGTATAAAATGGATTGAGCTCACCATGTTTCCTATGTTATAGTCATCGTCTGATAGTCATCAACATGCTTTCTGTTTTCCTGCTTATTAAGGAGACTTACATGACAGGAGCGTCGTTTCAAGTTCAGTTGCTATTTACTCACAATTCTTCAACCAAAAGTATTTCCATGGAGTCGCTCAACATCTTTAAACATGTTTCTCTCTCTCTCTCTCTCTCTCTCTCTCTCTCTCTCTCTCATGTTTAGGGGTAACTAAAACCTGTACAAAAGGTCCTATCCCACTTCTGATGAAGGGGCAGGAGGGCCTTCATCAGAAATCATATTTTGCGAGTATAAAAGCGGGCATGTCGGCAGGTGGGCGTGAACAGATCACGAGTCCTTGTTGCAATCGCAGTTGTTTAATAAGGGTTAGGTAACCAAAAATACACAGTGGAATGAACACTGCAGTGTCTAACCAATGCGACACCAACTTAATTAAGCGCTAGATTTTAATTGTTAATTAGATGCTAAGCGATTCGTCGCAAGCGTGGTGCGCGGGCGCCGTCTCGAACAACACTGTGTAAAGATGGCCGCCCTCACAACCATCGACAGTGACGCTTCGCTTGGCTGACTTTTGACAGCTAAAAGTCAACCAGACATTTGACTTTGGCGGATACGCCGTCATATATATAGATTAATGGATGAGTCTACCCAGCAATATATATCACCGAAGTCGTAACATAAACAGTATTTTTATGAACATGAATACTCTAGGATCATTACCAACACTAATTCTAATTTACATAGACCGTACTTGTTTGCTAGACATAAATTTTTTCGGGAGTGTTAATGAGCACAGGTTTTATGTTGCTGGGAGTGGCATGACTTTGGCAATGAGCCATGTCAATGTACCAATTTGCTTATTCAACAAATCCATCAACTATTGATCGAATTAAACAAATTACAAATTAGTTTGAATCACCTTTCGAAGTAATTTAATTAACCGCTTCTAGTGTACCAAAACACAGATCGTGAGACATGTTGAAAAGACAGTCACCGTCAATCAAATATTATCAAATATATGTCTATGTTTCTGTACAAATAACCGTGTATTCCAGCACTGAATGTCCGCGGTTACATACAATAATGGAAACAATAGGAAAAATGTGTTCAGTAGATATTATTGTTGAGTTATTGAGCTATTATTTTATTTACGCAAAAAGTTTATATTTCAGTTGTTACATATTATAGTACAGGAGACGTGGAAGAACTATCTTGCCTATTAAAAACTATTAATGGTTATTTTTAATTGAATCAATTTTTTTCTCCATCATATGCACTGTTTTTATAACCGAATGAATTTCATCTCGACAGCCAAACTATCTTAGTCATGTTTGTTAACAATAATATGTCTTATCTGGTTTATTAACGGGTGAAGGTCATTCTTCCATGTCTCAGACCATTAGACATTTTTCAATAAAGATCATTTTATAATAATTCTTCTTATATCTTAGAACCATATTTAATCTGTTTAAAAGACAATACGGTATTAAAAAATGACATTCATTAAGATCAAAATTATAAATATAGTATTTAAATTATAAGTAATAGTTATATCAATTATTTCTTACAATTTTATGCTTCATGGATTTGATTTTTGAATAAAGAATTTAATTAACAGTAGTTTTTAGGTTAGTTTAAGAAGTAATGTAATATATTTCGGCTAATTAACAAAAATGCAGTCTTTGTCAGCAAGCTATTGCTGGGTCTACAAATGGCAATACTTTATCATTGTGGTACTGTTTTATCGAATAACATTACGAGACAGGACACGTCATCATACCTTAATACGATACGAGGTTTATTGGTAATAATGGTTTTATCATAGTGCAGTAATATTGTACGTATATGTCTCTCATATCTGTTTTGATTTTCGTAAATTAATGTATTAAATTAGTAAGTGTTGAGAATCAATGTCCACTTATCCACAACATATAAATAAATATTTAAAAGTAAAATAAGTTTTTCTATGTCTGTTCTCGATGATTTGTTCCGGTTGTCAAAATGTGTGTGATATGATGTGTACCTCTCTGTTAAAAAGAAATAATAAAAAATAAGAAGAAAAGTCATGGTTTGATTTAATGCATACGAAATTAATTAATAGTAAGGCTTTAGAACTTTATTTTAATACTAAATTCTAATACCATCCGCGTGGAATTATAAAAAAACACAACCGTATTCTTTCAGGCCGTTTTTATGGAGATTTATGCCAAATTCCATGCAGCCATTCTGGAGATACATTACATACAACATCTATGCATCCATTCATTCAAATATTCGTATTTATATCACTATTAAGATTAGTACGATGGCCATTTCTTATACCTTTTCGATTTTAATATGGGGAGTATTTTTACTGCATGTAAAATCTGACCTTTAAAGTCTGTCGTTTTAAAGATCGTCATCACGACTGAATTTTATCGTAGTCGTATAGTTTAAGAGATGTCACAGCAACTCCTTGGCTATATGTCTTTTAATATTTCCCAAAGGGATGTAAAAAGAGTTAAAAATTTTCTATCTTTCGTCTTATACGTGCAATGAACATCTGTTCATGAATGACACAAACAGTAAAAATTATACTAGAGTAGGGAGAGATTTTAGATTTACTTTAGAAGCGGTAATAGAAGGTGCGCTGCTATATTAATGCATACGATGAATTAGACTCTTATTGTCATTGTCTTTTTCGCTTAGTGTACTTTTAGTATGAGAAACTGTTTCTATGCCACTTAGTATATTTGATTTTATACAACTACCATATCATCTTGTTCAGACCACTCTAACGATACTAGTTCGATGAGAAGAGCTTGGAAGTTTTTCCTTGATAAAAACTACAATAACAATAATTGCGTAAAACAGTCACGTGCACGGAGTGACGTCAAAATACAGTAGCCAACACTCACTGGATGCATGTTTATTACTACCCTGAGTTTCTACCTCCGACATACTCACAGGTACTATCTCAGTATTAGCAACGAAAATAAAAGAGATTTCAACATGTTTTTTATAATGTTTCGGCAGTGTAAACTAAAGCCAGTGAGGTATCATCAAGTCGTAAGTATTCGGTTTATGTAACCTCAACTCGACTCTCTCTATCAAGTTAGTGTCTTGTACTCAACCAAGTTATGTGGTCCTGGTACCAAGTACCCAACAAAGTGGACTGTTTTTTTAATCGCCTTCTAAAAAGGAGGAGGTTCGAATTCGTCTGTATGTTTAGAGAATATCTGTAATCAACCTGATGTTGTTAGTCTGATCGGGTACTATTTTAGCTTCAGCATATTCGTTCTTCTTGAAAATGTCTACATCATGATCTAATAGAAGTAAATAAATTGCAGTTCTTCTGAACTTTTGCTTGAATGAATATTCAAATCTTTTCATCCACTTAGTGCAAGCGTTTGAGGTTCTAAGTTCTATTAAAAGGTAAAAAGTGCTGAAGGCTGTTCGCCGCTGATTAAGATTATGGACGTCAACGTAGAAAAGAGTATAGTTTATCCGTAAATTATCGCCAAAATTATTTCCGGTGTACGTAGATACCTACTTTATAATTTGTTATGTATGGTCTCATTTCGAAAACCTATGGGTAAATATAATTCAATAAACATGATTTATGGTATTGTTTTATATTACTTTGCGATACAAGTTGACACAAGATTAAGCTAAAATTTAATTTAAACCCAGGACATACAGACAGACTCGGACAGAGATTTTTTATAAGTTTTTTTATATGTTTTATATAACGCTCTAACATTACATTTCATTATTTTTGATCCTCACATATACATTGTACATATGTATTTATTAATGTAAAAATTTTAAATATTTTACTATTTTCGTATAACTTTTACTACCCATAAGAAAAAAAATTGATAAAAATTAATGAATTAACCTTTTAATAACTGATATTAAAAATAAATTTGTGACGAGAACCATGAAATTGAGAATCTTCTTAGGAACAGAGATGGGTGACTAATTAAATTGAAATTTTGAAGCAATTATTGTTCCGTAAAATCGGTACAATTTTAATAGCTGTTTAATGTTCCCTTTCTTAATAAATATGATGTTTTACATAAAATTCATTTAATTTTTAAATTTAAATCATATAACAATAAGTTCTATTTCCTAATTACTACTTATTCAGAAAAATATAAAGTATATTTTTCTAAAATAATAATCTAAAATAGTAATTTTTCTAAAAATATAAAGTATATTTTTCTGAAATTTCTGAATGTATGTCTATAATTTTCAGGATTATTAAAAAAAAACTATGTTCTACATAATATTTTTACATACCAGCTGTCACGGTCGCGACCACAAATAAACGCACAAAAACACTTTAAAACATCTCAATCTCGATTAATTTACAATTAAATTTCACTTATACGGAAAATTTGACGCGATTTAAAATTACGAAAATCTTTAAAAATTGAAAAATATCGTAATACGCGCACGCAAGGTACCGACGTCCGGCGCACTCAACCGTGCGAACTTAAGTGAAGATACGCGCTATCAATCAAAAGCTCTCCACGCTTTCAACGAAGTATTTAAATTTTGTTTTTCTTGTGTAAAAAATATTTTTGCTGATTTATCTGGAAGTAAATCTGTATACGAGCGACTTAACTGTGTTTATCTTACCTTATGTACCAGTAATTAGCATTATATACTTGTTGCCAATATTGGTCTTTAAAATGTATTTATGGATATATGAAGATATAGGTAGGTAATAGACGTCTGTATTCTGTGAGGTTTTCAGACAAATTAGCTAATTTTTAATTGGCTCAGTAGTATTAAGTAGTTTTTAAGCAATATAAGTACTGTGGGCCGTACAAAGCCAGTCATATATGTAGCTATAATTGTCCGCTACTAAAGTCTTTATTTACTTTGTATGGATTAAGTTATGTATATTTTTTTCGATGAGCATGAGAGAGGTGACTATGTTTATGAACATGTGTTCCAAACAGTAGAAAAATACGATAAAGTGTTATATTTAACACAAAGGAGATTTAGAATGTAAATCTAAGATTACTGTTATTTTTCAAAAGATGTTAGTACAAGCACGCCCTTTGACGTTTGTCTGTTTGGACTAAATAGAAGACTGGAATAGGATAAGTACCTGTTGCCTAGCAACGTCTGGACAGTACGACTCTCACAGCGCGGTGTGCCTTCATTGGATTTATCTTGACGCTCTTGTAAAAGCAATATCATCGTTACATTTTAACTGTTAATAAACACGCACTTATGCCCTTTACTGTAGTCAAAGATTATGTATTTTATTTTGGCACGGTGCTAAAATACAATCTAATTTAGCTATTACACTTACACATAAAATGTAATACATTATTTAAAAAAAATTTCTTAATAATTTTAAGATCATTAAATCAAATCGTTTAATAAATTTATTAGTGTATAGTAACATAGAAATTTATAATGGAATTTCGATAAATATTTATATAAATGTTTACCAGAACTCTTGTTGTGGTTAAAATGTTGAGTAATAAAAATGTTTGTTATTTTGATGTTTGAGAAAGTCAAGGTTCATTTCATAAATTAATTTTACGCGTGAATGAAGTAACGTATGTAAAATTTTGTTGTAGAAATTTTATCGAAACACATTTTCCGTTTGCATTTACTCTAAACCAATGTCGCTGGTGTTTGTGAGTAATACTTAAACAGTTTAATGTCATGTCGTGTCTGAATTATTTAGATGTATGGATGGATGTTTGAAGGTATCTCTGGAAGGCCTCAACGGATCTTGATGAAAGATATAAAACATATAAAGATTAGTCACAGATGTAAAACAAAGTCTGGAAGAACAAATAGGCTACTTTATAATTTTGTTTTTAAATCCTCTTGGACGGAGTCGCGGGCGACAGCTAGTAATATTATAAATGCAACTATTATTATATTACTAGCTGTCGCCCGCGACTCCGTCTGCGCGCAGTTAAAAAAAAATGAAAAATAGATGTTGGCCGATTCTCAGACCTACTGAATATGCTCACAAAATGTCATGAGAATCGATCAAGCCGTTTCGGAGGAGTACGGTGACGAAAACTGTGACACGAGAATTTTATATATTAGATATATACTTATATTATATGGATGGATGAATGTTTGTTTGTTTGAAGGTATCTCCGGAACTCGGGATCTCGATGAAATTTGGCATAGAGGTTGAGCATAGTTTGGAAGAACACATAGGCTACTAATTAAGTTTTTTTTTAAATTCCGCGCGGACGAAATCGCGGGCGACAGCTAATTAATAATAAATTGAAATCCTTTCAGAATGTAATAACGAGTGCACTGGTCTTGCAATATGTGCAAGCCATGAGTATTTCAAGTAGAAATGACCAGAAAAGTGTCAAGTCCAGTGCGTATGATAACTTAGAAGAAGGAATAAAATTTTTAATCAGATCCAAACACGACGGCCGAAGATGCGATTCGGATGAGAAAATGAAAAAACAATATCTTATAGAGAGTTTAAGAATGCATATACCGAAAAAGAAAATTAAATTATTTCTACGTGATAAAAAGTCGGAAACGACAGAAGCTCCAGTTACACCGCGTAATAAAAATTTCCTAGCGGAATTAGTGGAAGCAGAGCTTAAGTATGCATTAGAAAATAAATCATCTGCGCTCTATGATCGACCGGTGGTCGAACAAATGGGTAGGAATGACTTCCTAGTCATCAACCCTGGGGACATGGATCCATTCGTTACGGTAATACCTAACGATATATATTATAATCATGAGAAGACATGCGTCAACTGGTTAGAAGACTGTAGCTACCAGGGCATGCGGGCGAGACTTTGGCAGAAACTCAAATCCCATGACATTTAAATTGAGTAAAGTGTTAACATAAAATAAACAACGGTTTCTTTAATTGCCTCTGTAAATAACTTGTTCAAATCCGCGGCTACGCTCACTTGACAGTGACTACAATTTGTCAATACAATGTTTCAACTTAATACATTATGTAGTGAAGAGAACAGAAATCTCAATTACATTATCTTAATATATATATATATATATATATAAATCTTGTGTCACAATGTTTGTCCTCAATGGACTCCTAAACCACTTAACTTTTATAATAAAATTCAGTTCGATCCAACTTGAGAGATGGATAGTTTAAATCTCAAATTATAGTCGCAATTTTAATTTATTGCTAATTATTTGTCTGTTATTATTTGACAGTCACAATTATCTGTTAACTTAATAGATGGCGCTGCTATGGTAAATCTACGAACGTGTCATATAAGCTTATTAAACCGCGCGGACGGAGTCGCGGGCGACAGCTAGTTTAGATATATATTAATCGATATAAAAATATTGGATTATGAGAAAAACACAAATTATATTTATAGATAGTTTTATTGATTTATAATTAGTTGTTCACTTAGTAGCGATACACAATAGAATTCCTTATTAAGTAGGCAGGTTCGATACAATATCAAGTTCAATCGAAATCGTACTTAAAGTCATCACGATAAAATAGTATGCAACATCTGAGTAACCAGCTAACAGTAACTGACACATTTAATGCATTTAATAACTAAATATTACTTAGAAAGTTAAATCCGCATCAACGACTCAATTACAAGCAGTTATAAAGAAAGTAAATGCCACCGCTCTATTCAAATAAAATAAACAAAACTATTTATTTCATTTAATATTTCATTCTAAAATATACCTAAGTACTTTAAAGTAGCACATTCGTTGCCTAAGAATTTGTAGGAAATACGAACTACGTAATTACATAACTAAATCATAAAGGAAAAGCAACGGCAGCAAATAAACGGCAGTGACAGTAATGATGGGATTTTACAAAAACTAATTTAACTGCATTTGGCACATGGTAATTAAAATAAGGAGTTCGTGGAAAAAAAAAAAGATATTCTAATTTTTAGAGAGAACTTTTAGAAAGTACACACTCTCAAAGTGTATTTGTACACTTTTTTAAAATATATATTTTTATAAAAAAAGGTAAAAAAAAACAAAGCTCATTAGGCGAGTGATAGTATAACATATGCAAGGATATAAAAAATTAGTAGCGTAGTTACCCTAAAAGCCTAATAATAGTAATGATTCAATCTTATGGCACCAGAACAACTCCTCACAGCACCGACGCAGTATACGGAAACATTGGATAGATAAATATTAGTATATAATAATTAATATTCAATAATATTTTTATTATCTAAATACTAAGCTAGCAGTATTGTCCAGAACGATGAAGTCCACTTAATACTAGATAAAACGGTACACAATATCAATAAAATCTCTACTAATGTAACAAATATCAATCTTAAAGTTCACCAAAAAAACTAACCCAGGAATTAAGTAAACGGATTGTTAAATCGAGAGCTAATTATATACTAAAATGGTAAATATATATTTGAACAACTGACATGAGATAGTCGCTGGCAACGCAAGAGATTACAGTAGGTACACAAATTGCAGAAAATACATTAAATTGACATTATATCATTGATTAACATTATTTAGGTCGATCTCCTTAAAGCGATCCGTCACCTGCAAATAAATTATATGTTTTAGATAACAGAATTATTACATTAAATAGCAGTAGACAACAAAATACCTATACATACAAATCCACAAACAAAAATACATAAATAGTATTTACATAACATGGAAATACTAGCAGTTGCACGCAACTCTCTCTAAAGAAAAAAAAAACTTGAGAGGTGTCACGGGACACCCGGATGGAACGAAGTTCCTTTCGATTAATTAGAGAAAGAAGCAATGTTTATTCTATGAATAAAAAACTTAAGTCTTCACAAGAAGTACATTTTATTTCTATGAATTTTCGTTATATATTGTCATGTCGTTGCCATGGTGATATAGCAAAAAGTGTCGTGACAACTTTTCGTAAGAATTTTTTCCGTCTAGCCCCCTTTCACAACGCGCGATAAGGAACTTCGTTCCAAAAATGTAATTAGCAGCATGTATTTTTCCAGGCTATAATCTACATATAATATTAGTAAGATTTTAACACTGGCCTATAGAATATTTCACAATTTTTTTTAATTAAAGTTTGTAATTATGTATGTCTAAAACGGTTGAACGGATCTTGATGAAATATGGCACAGATGTAGATTATTATAGTCTGGAAGAACATATAGGCCACTTCCTAAGTTTTTTTTTAATTCTGCGCAGTGGAAGTCGCAGGCAAAAGCTAGTGAAATATAAATGTAAGATACGATACCTTGAATATCCATATTAGTAATTGGTATAGATGCCCGGTTAGTAAGGAATGGCTATATATAAGAATATAACAAAGGACGGAGCAGAAATGAGACAGATGCCGCAAATCAGGGCCGATTGGGATCTGGACATTGAGTTGTAGATTGGGGGAGATTCGAAAACCTCAATCTCTTCGAAGAATGGATATACGTCGGGGAACATAGAACTGTTATATCCAATGCAGCGTGCAAACGATACAATATTTAGCACAAAGGTGAAAGGTGAAATGTAAATAGTTAGAAGAACTCAATAAGTTGTATTAGTGTTTTATTAAGTATTTAGTTAAGTTGTATTTTTGTACATTTTTTAAGGGATTGTCAACCAAAAAACTTTAATATTCGATATTAAATCAATCCAATTAATCGATATTTATGTGTTACGATCCATTGCGATCCGAAAATGGATACAAAGCCTCTTGATTGAACATCCCTACAGCTCAGTAGCCGTTTCTTGCGAGAAAGTGCGTAAACGAGAGAGATATAGATAGCACGAATCCGTTATGTCTCACTCGATTCATCTTGATTATATCTTTGTAAAAATACGAGTTGAATAATAATTACTGTATATAAGTATGTATAATGCTATGTAAATCATGATGAATGTATTAAAATGTTACTGACTCCCTGCATCGCTGGGTGTTTCTGCCGGCGACCGCAGTGCGACCGAGCTTGATGCCACGATCCATCTCCATCAGCTCGACTTGTTCGATGCAGCCAACTAGACCCGGGTACCGGTTGTAGTTCAAACGGTCCGGTATACCACCTGACAGTAACCATTATATTAATATTGCTCACCAATTATAGTAAACAACGATCGAGAAATCGAAGTCAAATTGACGGTATTAAGTCGGACTTAAAGTGGATAATAGATCTAAACTTACCTATGTAGACGTTTCTAACGTTAATAAAAATAAAACAGCACTCATAACGTTAGCAAATCCGTTGGATTGTGCTATCTTAGTGGTTCCATCGACTGAGAGATAAGCTTGGTTCTCGGTCATCAGTTTGGCGATAATCTGTTACAATAATAAGTTTATCATATTATTAATTCCAATGTATGTAGAGTGAGAAAAGAAAAATGTAAGTGTGTAAAAGTTTTTTTTAGTAATAATTTAATAATTTTGATAGATTTACTTAAGTAAAAATCTGAATTAAATGCGATGTTGTTGTTTACCTCGTGACGTTCGCCATCGGTGACATGAACGTTTTCGATACGCACTTCATTCAGTCCGCTGCCCATGTCCCACTCCATCACGACCACTCCGTTTTCAACTGCAATACAAAATTATTAATACGATGATCATAAGATATATATTAAATTTATGGATTACATAGTTTTATATTTTGTAATGTAAAAAAGTTGCTGTAAGTCAAACAAAAGTATACCTTAATCGCGCGTCCCTGCCTTCGATGGCGATACTGTTAGACGGTCTGTTTTCGTAAATTGAAGGTTGGTCTACATTTATGTCGACCTCACCGCTGCCCTCTACAATGTTAAATAATATATGTAACACAAAATGCACAGCTTAGTTTAATTTAATAATGGTAAAGGTAGAGTGCGACTGTAAAAGAACAATACTTACCAAAATCTCCGAGGCCGCCGTCACCGCGGTCGACGCGAATGATTATCTGCTGGTCAATAGTAGCGGCGGCGGAAGAGGCGGTGCACACGTACATGCCGTCGTCACGTTCGCTCACAGACGGAATTCGCAGCACGGCCATACCGCGCGACGGAGGCACCACCTCGCGCATCTCCGGGCTCGCTGCAATACAAATATAAAACTTAGACCTTACGGATATATTTTTTGATGAAACAGAATGTATGAAAAATATTGTAGCTTTTTCATTCATTATTATTTTGTTTTGCGCTTCCAATAAGTTCTTAGACAGATAATTTACTATCGATACTTTTACTAGCATAACTTACTCTTGATGGAGACCATGGGCTCGGGGTACCCGCGGGCGCGGCACTCGATGGTGACTGAGTCGCCGCGTACTGCCTCCACGTAGTCGCTGGGCGTGATGAATATCTCCGGCGGGGAGCGGACCTTTATGACGGTGCTCGACCGGTCACTGCCAGCATCGTTTGTCGCCGTGCAGATGTATTCGCCTTCGTCATTCACGTCCACCTTTTCGAAACTGTACGAAGATAATTAGCATAAATAATTTCGAACATTACATCGTATATGGAGCGGGAGAATATTTGGATGATGAGCGCTTATATCCAAAAGTGGAATGAAATTATTACTAATACACAAATTGGTAAAAAACAAAGAAATTGTGCAAATTTTTACAAACATTTCCAATTTTCATGATTCCTATAAAAGCTTACTTGAGCACGTGATTAGACTCTAGATGAGCGTGTGGCGCTAGGCTGCGGCCGCCGGCGCGCTCCCAGGTTACAACAGGCTCGGGGTCACCGGCCAGCAGGCGACACATCAGCATGAATGGGCTACCCAGCGCGACCGCCTGTTCTCCTTGCGGCCACACGCTGACGCGCGGTGCCTCGCGCTCTGACAACAAACGTCACTTTGTTACACAACACAATATTACTTCTAAAGTGTACCATATTAAAAATGCGGATCTTATCTTGGTAACGAAATAAGATATTTTAATTTGTGCATTAAATGCAGGTTGTCAAGCAGCTTGTCTAGTCAGATGTATGGTAAGTTTGAATAAGTCGTTGCAATTTCTATGTTAATCATTCGTCTTTAAAAAGTAATGTAAAACGAGCTCACTTTCAACGGCAACATAAACGTATATGATGCCGATAGTCTCATCGTTGACAGATCCCTCACATACGTTCGTCACTCGGCTGTGCATTGGAGACCAGCAAGGAGTTGTACCGTTGGCTGACACCGGCACCGAACTTGTCTTGATACTGTGGACACGTTTACTTTTACTATACAACATAAAATAAAATCTTTTGCTAAGATTAATGTTAAGAAATATTTTTGTATATTTTTTACTAGTTACATAGTAGTAATACTCACTTTGGTCCATTTAATCAAAGGCAGGGGGTTTCCTGTAGGATTGCACTCGACAGAGCCCCTGCCTCCGGCGTGTAACCTCAGACTCTTCTCAGAGACGGTGATGTTGGAAGCTTCACCGGGCGAGGGCGGATTCAGAGGGATGATGGTAACAACGATGGGCACGGGACCGATCTCGGTCGATATCGAGTGGCACACGTAGATTCCTTGGTTCTCTGTGGTCGCGCGGTCGATGTACAGAACTCCGTTGTCTGATCGCACATTCTCCAATAGTTGAGCACCATCTTGTCTGCGTAAATTAAGGGAATTCAGTAAAGAATGGAACTTAAATAAAAAAACAGAGTAGTTAATATTGTTGTTTAAATACCTGATCCATTCTATGGTACCAGCGGGCACATTGGCTGTGCCCGTGCACACGATGCGCGTGCTCTGGCCCTCGGTTAGGTTAGCGGCGGAGGCTGACACCGTGAGTTTCTCCCTAACCGGTCTGGATGGGCGAGCGCGCACTGTGATCACGACCGACTTGTCTGATGAGCCCATAGAGTTAGAAGCAATACACCTGGAAAAATAGCGCAGCAAAATGATACAATGTTCTATTAATAGACAGAGAGGCAAGATTGGTAAATACGAGTACAATGACGGAATCTTTGATATGGTATAAATTACCTATACTCTCCAGAATCTTCTTCGAGAGCATTATCGATGATGAAGAACGTGTCGTACTGAGAAGCTCTGTACACAGGCTTGTTAGCTGCTCGCTGCCAGGTGATGCTGGGAGCGGGGTTGCCCGACACCTGGCACTCCAGTTCAATCCTATCACCTTCGTAGTAATCAGTAGAGGAAGGTCTGATCGCCACGATCGGCAGAGTCATAGGATTGCCTGAACAATTAAAAAAGAAAATTATTAAAATTAAAATAAAGAACTTCTTGGATATTGCACGGCAAAGTTATTGAGTTTCTTTCATATTAAGAAAATGCAACGCACATAATTGGAATAGAATACCTTTTGCGTAGAACACCCAGTCAGGAACAACTATTCCATTAATGAAAGCACAAAAAATGAATACATTATAGTCAATAATTATTTTAAATTAACCTTTTTAAACAATTTAAAATTATTGAATCGAAATACAGAATACATTTAGGATCAGGAATAATAAATAACGTTTTACTTTACTTGATCTCCGGACTTTATAAAGTCGATTAAAGAAACAGAAAAAATCACCTGGTACTTTAAGAGTAGCTTTTGCTTGTCCTGTGGATATTCCATCGCTGGTCTGGCAGATGTACTGTCCACTGTCAGTGACCTGAAGGTTCGTAATAAGAAGCTCTCCAGTTCGGGCATCGACGTAGGTTCTTTCTAACGGCAAGTACCCATCGACCTTGGTCCAGTTAACTCGTAGCGCATTGTGAGTGTACAGACTTTGAGCCTCGCATATAAATCTAACTGAGCTTCCCACTTCTTGAATTCTTATTTGTGGGTTTGCAATCTTAATGGACACCGTCGATTGTGAAGGTGGTGGCAACGAGGTGTCGTTCTTGTTCTCTCCACCTAGGGATATAACATTGCTTATAATACGGATATCTTTAATAATCGATTAAGAAAATATGTTTTGTCACAAAAAAATAATTTAACACGAAATTTCTTACACCACAATATAAATGCAAAACGAATAAACTCAACGTACAATATAACACTGATGACGTCACAATACAAACAAACCCTGTTCATGGACAAAATACAAGGCTTCCGAAATCCACTACAACAAGAGAGGATCAAGAGATATATGTTCACTTAATGAAAACGACTGTTTTTAATTAAAAGCATGACAATTGTTCGACGTTCACAATGTAACAAATATCGACTGCTTCTGTCTACCTTTCTCTGGTAACGACGTAGTCAACACCCCGAGGGTGAAACCCTTTTCCGTTACTGTATGACATTCGTATATTTCTCCCTGACGCCGCGTGTCCCAAACGGTTTGCCAACTGTGCTCGCCTCGCCAGCCGTCATCAAAGAGTTCGGATTCGTTGTAATATTTCACGGGTAGCATTTCTCTACCCTTGAAATAAAATTTAATAGTCAAAGGTTCCGGTGCTCTGTATTTGCACGTGAACGTGACCCGCCGCATAAACGGGTTCAAGTCACTGCTGTCGCGGATTTTCGGATGTAGTTCCATGATCAAGCCTAAATAGTGTCACATAATGTTATCAATGTTGTATTTTATTTTTAGTACAGTGTTAGAGCGAAAGAGTCTCACCAACGGTGGAGCAGTTGGGCCCGGTGTACGGCGGTCGGCAGTTGCATACAACCTCCCTGTAGGCACCGAGTTGGCAGTCATGGCCGTTGCAGTTGCACTGCTTGCACAGTCCTGTTGGCTCCTTGTAGTACCCAGACCTGCAGGTCTCACAACTGGTTCCAGAGTAACCTTTCGGACACATACAAATCTGGAACAAACACATAAACAAATTAGTACAAATATGTAGCCAGTTGATACTTTGTTTATGTCGAATATTTCATAGTCTAAGTTACCTCGACACCCTTGGCAGGGCGAGAGCCAGTGCTATATATTTCAGAAGCGGTGTCCAGAGAGACGTCGGCGATGGCGGAGGAGGCAACGTTAGGAGAGAGCGTAGCCTTAACGAGGACCCTCTTGAGGTCCTGGAGTATGTACATGAAGTCTTCACGGCTGGCAGGCGTCGGCGTGTTCAGTAGGTACCAACCACTTTCTTGCATAGGCACTTGGTAGCTCTGGAAATATTATGAATTAAATTTTAATAATTCAGTGTTAGGTTTTACCCGATTTATCTTTACTCAAAGTAAGAATGAACTTGGTACAAGGAAATGACTTGAGTTATTTTGTGTACTACAAATATTGATTAGACGCTTTACCAAACATTGGTGCATTGGAAACTATTATTCCGATTATTACGTGATCAAAAGCAGTATGACGCCTTGGTGTGTGCTTATGTTGTAAAAAAAATATTTATTGACTTACCACAGCTGTACCAGATGGTATGGGGTTGGGACTAGTCCATGAAATAGATCTCGCATTGCCGACTAAGATGACAACAGCGTTGCCTTGATCCGGTATACCGCCGGTTTCAAAGCTCTGAGTGAGTATCAGAGTACCGCCGTAAGATAATACTCTGTTGCCTGTATAAATAAATTAGAAACAATTAGAAGTAATTTAAAAAACCTGAAAGGGTCGAGAAATTAGTTTGGGATCTGCTTCATTGTATTATAGCTAAAAGTGTATTTATCTTACCTGGGAAGACTGGCAGGGACCAGTACAAGTCCTGATTCGGGGGCTTGGTAAAGACATATCTGAGCTCGCTCTCGATAGGTACAGAGACGAACTGATCGTTGATGACCACGGAGCCTTGTAGGTCCATCAGAGTGTAGCCGACCTTGTCGCCGAACACTGGCGCTGCCAGCTGAATTCTTGAGTAGTGTGTAGCCTGATATTTTAAAATAAAATAACGTTTTCAAATTAAAAATACAAAGGACTGGGTAACATCTAAAGCCCATCGTAGACAATGCAACGTAAATCGTCGAAATTTACGTTGTATAGTTGCGACGCTGAGCGATTCAAATAATCAGTTTTAGAAGATCCCTGTGTACGAAGGGCTTTATAATATTTTTTTAATTTATTATAAGGCCTATTTATTATTATTATAATAATTTGTGGTAGGGTATAAGTATTATTTCTTTTATATATAGGCTTTAGTCACGTATTAGTTGTAAGTATATTGGTAAATGTTTAGATAAGTTGACAGTGCAGACTCACTTCATGGCACTCAGTAGTAGCCCCTGAGCAATAGCAGGAATGGCAGCCAAGAGGGTTGTCGGAGTCAAGGCCGAAGGTACCGGGTCTGCAGCGGTCACAAGACTGGCCTTCCACGTTTTGCTTGCAACTGCAATAACCTGAATTGTCGCACGGACCTTCCGCTCCACGTGGATCACAGCTACAAAAATACAAATATATTTAGATTCTATATTCCAGGAATTTCATATATGAAAAATTAGCTGCTAGAGTCACATGTAGCGTTACCAGGCGTCCGGTTAAAGCCGGACATAGGTAGGCTTTTTGAATGCATGTCCGGCCAAAATAAACGGTGTCCGGGTTGTCCGGCTTTTGTTAGGCTTTTTACATTTCGGAAACGAGAGTGGCCGAGCACCGGCGACGAGAGTCGACTGACGGTTGTGTCCGGCCTTTCTACCCAAGTGTCCGGCCCACTGGCTGATCTGTCCGGCTATTAGGTTTGGCGACCTGGCAACCCTAGTCACACGGTACGCTTCGAGCAGTCTTTGCTACTTTTAGTGACGTGGCTATGACTATGTAATTCTTCAGTGAGAAAGTGTTATTCGTATTTCTGAGCAACAGTAATACTTACTAGCATGAAGGTGATGTTGAAGATTCATAAACACAGTTGCCGTAAGCATCCTTCACATAGCCTGGTTTACAGTTCTCGCAGCTGGGACCATCAGTGTTGTCGGCACAGTCCTAAAAACAATTTCATCATTAACTTGTATGAAGGAAGTCGCTAAGTGATCTGAATTGATTTTGTATTAGACATTTGCAATGAAGATCTCCTTTAGTGATCAATTGACCACTTTCAGCATAGTATTATTACTTACGTAACATTCACGGGTCTCTGGGTGACACATTGTGGAATGTCCGTTGCATTCGCATGGTTCGCACAACTTCAAGTAGAATCCTCTCTCCATACTCCTAAAATTACATTACAACTTTTAATATGCATTTTTCGTTACTCTTTGATTGCAATTCTTTTTTTTGATATTGCAAATAGAAGTAAGTTACTGTGTACATTTTTTTAATTTTGTGTTTATCTGTATGGAAATAAATGGCTTTATTATTATTATTATTATGTGCGGTTCTAGACCTATCTATGTGTCAACTTTCATCTAAATCTGTTCTACCGTTTAGTGTTACTTGGTAACGTATATCCATACATTTTTAATGGTAAGATTCAGTTTAGTAATATGACTTACCTTGTGTATCCAGGGGCGCAGTTCTCGCACGACGTACCAATGTAGCCATCGGGACAGACGCATTGTTCTACGTGAAGGGCCAAAGGTCCATTCCCGTTGGACTCTGCGATCTCAAGACTCGCGGTAGAAATTGGTGATACATCATTTGTGTTATACGTCGCCTTTATCAATATAGTCTTCAAATGTGATAACGCCAAGAGGAAGTATTCACGAGACACCTCTTTGCCATCAGGTCTGGAAAAAGACGAATAGATTTAGCTACGTTCTTGAGAGAGCTTCGGAGCAGAGCAGAGCAGGAAGAAATTTCCTTTTATAGTTCCATCTCTATCTTCTACTATTTTTCCATTTCATACAAAAAATTAATAAAGTAATACAACTGTTGGCGACGTAGTTACCAACGGGTGTTACACGTGTCGTCCTTAAACTCGCCTCGCAACACGTTTAAGAGTTTAAGGACTTCGCTTCGGTTCGGCAATGTTTATCCTGTGCCGCCACAGCGGGCCGCTAAACGGCGGGATACTTTGTAAATCCTTTGCCTACGCCGAAAGACGCGGCGTCGTTTTAATTCTGCCCGATAAAGAACGGTACGGCACAGGGTCACATTTGCCAGAGCCGCGGCGAACTAGTATAAATATCGTTTGTTAATTGATTAAATTGTCCAATCTTCTGAGAGCACTAAAGGCGTCAGTATATCAGAGAAGAAGAACTTTCATTTAATACAGTCCACTAATACCCATAAATTCCTCCGTATGTTTTGTATGTTTATATAAATCAGTAAATACACTTAATTCGAGTGTAGTTGATAAATATTAGAAAATTTACCTCTGCCATCCTTTTTCCAAAAGCTGAACACTCGCAGTTAATGTGCCGTCGCTATTTGGTTCAAAGTTACCAAAGTAGTGGAAGGTAACATCCTGTAAAATGTTGAATGTGACAGTCACAACATTGAATTATGTTGTAAATTTTAAACGTAGAATTCCACTGTGGTGACACTTGCATTTATATTTATTGCAGTCTTTTGGAACGAAGTTCCTTATCGCGCGTTGTGAAATTGGGCTAGACGGAAAAAATTCTTACGAAAAGTTGTCACGACACTTTTTGCTATAGACGAATGAGCGCTACTTCACCATGGCAACGACGTGACAATATATAACGAAAACTCATAGAAATAAAATGTACTTCTTGTGAAGACTTAAGTTTTTTATTCATAGAATAAACATTGGTTCCTTCACTAATTAATCGAAAGGAACTTCGTTCCATCCGGGTGTCCCAACACACCTCTCAAGTTTTTTATGTTATACAATTGTCACAGCAGGGGAATTCTTCATCGATTGATAATTCTATTTTGTCTTGTTAAATGATATACTAACACTTATGAGTTGTATGTCGGCAGCATTGTTCCTCGTTCCATAAGGTGAAACGTTATTGATGGTATAGTTCAGATACCCGCCATAAGACGTCACTTTGTCGCCGGCGTAACTGGGAAATAGATAAAAAGACATTTGCTAGATGTTTTACAATGAAACAGTACGGCAGCCAAAATTGATGATTCATTCGATAACTATTTTATCTTTGAACTATTTTTATATTAATAAAATACCAAATGACAACTCTATTTTTTAATTTCAATGTTATTTGTTTCAATTGTTGTTATTCGTCCTATTTGGAAAGAGAAATATATTATAAGAAATACATTGGTCCTCATTAAACATTTACAAAATACCAACCAACACTGTATTAGAAGCAACGAATAAAGAAGGATCCAAAGAAATGCTCATTAAATTAGGAAATAGTTCGAGTGGCAAGTGGTGTCTTAAATTATTGTTGATTATTGTTGTATAAGTTAAGTACTTAAGAGACAAATAAAGTAATAAAAGGAACTGGTACCTGGAAGGTAGGCTCCAGTAGTAGATTGCAGGTCTTGATCTATCAACACTTGGTAAGTTCACCTCGCCTCGTAATAGGGTTGGTTGCAGTTTCGTTTCTACTGGGGCGTTGTATCTGATAGCACCGGCACTGCTGGAAGGAACGCTGGAGTACACTTTTACTTGGTTGACAACGTTAGGTACATTAAAGCTGACAGTGATCGCTCTTCTGCGTAGGTTCGTGCTGCTTGTGCACTGCTGAGACACCGCGGAACAGAAGCACAGAGCACATCCTTGTCTGTAATGATAACAGAATTATTGAGCGACTGATTATGACCAAATAACAAATGAGATTCAATTAGATTATTATCCGACCTGAAGTCTTGTGAGAGATAGAAGGAGCCATTTTTGCATTGATCGCAGAAGCGTCCCTCCACGTTGTCTTTGCAGATGCATTCGTCAGGCGGTCGGACGACGCTAGTGCCTTCTGGGTGGCAGTTATCAGTAGGCTTGGGTTTACAAGAGTCTCCTGGTACCAGCGGATTTCCGATATAGCCTGCCGCGCAGTATTCACAGTGCGGGCCCTCATATCTGGATGACATTGAGATTTAAAAATATATCTTAGGTATTTTTAAAAAACATATTGAATCGTTTATAATTCTGTATGCATTCTGATAAATAATCTTATTTTAAAGAAAAAGTAGCAATAAAACAGTATATGCAAGTTTATATGACTTGGCTGGCGTGATTTTTATCAGTACTCACCCAGGGAAGCAATCGCAGGTAACATCACCGTTGGAGCCTATAGAACAGGAGGTCGCGAATCTGTTGCCAGTATTGGTTAGCGGGCAGGGGCAAGGCTTGCACTCATATCCGCTGTTAGGGTTGCCATATGTGCCCTCAGGACAAGTCCTCTTCGGGACACAATCGCCGAGCCACGGTCCGTTCTTAACTCGTACGTAATTTGCAGCGCATTTCTATACCAAAGTAACACAAATTAACATCTGATATTTTAAAACTTCATACACAGTTGTATAAATAGTTTGAAAACATTGCTTTGTAGTTTACCTGACATGATAGTCCTTCATATCCTGGTGGACACGTGCACTCCTCGACGAGACTGGCAGCGCCGAGGCCCACGTTGATATGCTGTGCTGATTCCATCGCGAAATCGATGTTAGGGCTCGAAACTAGTCGGTGACGACACCGGATATATATACGTGAGTGTTTTATTTTATTTATTTATTTATTTATTTACATGGCAGACTTACAGCTAGAAAACAACAGTATTATAAACAAGATAGTTAACATACAGCTAATTACAAGTCCACACTTATAGCATTGGCTTAGTTAATTTGTCAGTCAGCACAGGAAATATAAAAGTAAGTAATTAAATTTGCTGCTCAAGTTATTTGAAAAAATCTCGGCTAAGGCAACTCCTCGCTGAGGACACACTAGTTGCAAATGGGTCTATATCATGCTTCTTGCACAGTATGTTGAAACTGGAGCTCGCACGCACCACACACGTATTCTGCCTGTAGTTGGTTGACGCATACGGTACGCTTATGATGGGATTGTATCGACGGGATTTGCTAGGTACGCTAAAGTTGATTTTGGATAGTAATTCCGGACAGTCAATATAATTTTTTAATATTTTGTGGACGAACATAAAATCGGCAGTCTCACGACGGTTGATAAGCGGCAATAAATGAATTTTTTTACAAAGTGAGATGTAGTCTTTAGAGTGATAAGGAATTCTTTGGTGAAAGCAAAGGAACTTAATGAATCGTTTCTGAATATTTTCTAACCTGTCAATATATTTATGGTATCGGGGATTCCAAATTTGCGACGCATACTCTAGATGGCTTCTGACGTAGGTACAGTAGAGTATTTTAAGAGTCTTAGCTTCAGTGAAACATTTAGCGAGTCGCATGATAAACCCGAGCGACTTGGAGGCTTTTTTGGCAATAGTATCAACATGCATATTGAAGAGCAAATTGCTGTCATGATGAACGCCTAAATCCCGGGCATTTGTGCATTTAGGCAGGTTTTGACCACCCAGCGTATAGGAAGTATTTAATATCATACGTTTTCGAGTATAGGTAATTACCGAGCACTTCAAAGGGTTAAGATCGAGTTTATTAGTGACGCAATAATTTTCTAATCGACAGAGATCGGCCTGAAGTGCTTTCATGTCATCAAACGATGATATTGTGGTAAATATTTTCATGTCATCGGCAAAACACAATAGGTTTGAAGACTCAAGGCAGGAAGCAATGTCGTTTACATAGATCACAAATAATAAGGGCCCGAGCAAGGAGCCTTGGGGAACACCGCTAGGCACAGTAATCCAACTAGAAATGTAGTTATTTAGTACGACAGCCTGAGATCTATTGTCAATGCACGA
Source organism: Papilio machaon (assembly GCF_912999745.1). Taxonomy (NCBI): domain Eukaryota; kingdom Metazoa; phylum Arthropoda; class Insecta; order Lepidoptera; family Papilionidae; genus Papilio; species Papilio machaon. The sequence continues at coordinate 8,537,339 of NC_060015.1, read as the reverse complement.
TGAAAACCACCGAAGTAGGTCACCCCTTATACCTATATTACAGAGCTTATGTAATAGGATGTCATAATTTATACGATCAAATGCCTTGCTGTAGTCGGTATAAACTACATCTACCTGGTCGCCTCTGTCCATAGCTTCGCTAAGGAAATCGTTGAACAGTGTGAGGTTTGTGACTGTTGATCGCCCTCGTAAGAAACCATGCTGAAATGGAGTAAAAGACGAAGCTACGGCCGAATATAATTGCTCATGAACAATTTTTTCAAAGACTTTGGCGATGACGCAAAGCTTTGAGATAGGTCTATAATTACTTATTTCATTTTTAGGACCTTTTTTATGTATAGGCGTGATGTACGCAGATTTCCAGATACGAGGAAATACGCACATTTGAAGGGACTTTTGGAAAAGAAGTGAAATAGGCAAAGATATAGTCGAGGAACAATTTACAAGAAGTTTGGGTGAAATGTTATCTGGCCCAGCTCCTTTCGATAGATCTAAGTTACGAAGAATGTTTTTCACTTTGTCAACTTTAACTTCCACACTACATATATCAGATTGCGGCGATGTTGACTGGGAAAATGAGGGCAAGTTTGAATTATCATTTTGTTTTGACTGGTTGTTAATGGTACAGGGATTAAGAAAAGACGTGTAGAAAAAGGAAGAGAACGCCTCGCAGATTGCAATTCCATCAGAGAAGGATTCATTATTGTAGACAAGAGTACTTGGGACAGTATGCGAGTTATAACAGTTTTTAACAAAACTCCAAAAAGCCTTGGGATTATTTTTAATAGAATTTTCACAGCGATTAATATAATTTTGGTAACATTTAGCTTCCATGGTTTTTACTCTGTCACGCAATAGCTTGAATGTTAGATTATCTGACCTATTACCATAATTCTTAAATTTTTTAAAGTATTTATATTTTTCTTTAATGGTTTTTATAAGAGGCAGGTCAAACCACACCGGATATGATTTATTATTGATTCTCTTACGGGGAATATGTTTATTTTGTAGGTGTGTTATGGTTTCATTAAAAAACTCAACGGACTCATCAACTGTCCGCTGTGCAAATTCTTTGTCCCAGTCGATTGAGGATATGTCCTTGTTTAGGGATTCAAAATCTCCTTTACTGAAAATGTAGCGCATTCCTGGAGCGCAATCCAGAGGTGGCAACAAACTAACTTTGATGTCAATTAGTAGTGCGGGGTGGTAGGCGTCAATAGGAACGAGGGGGTCTGGACACTCAATTACCGAAACTACGTTATTCGAGAGTACTAGGTCTAAAATTTTACCATATCTATTGGTCACACCGTTATACTGCCCTAGGCCCATCGTAAATAACCCATCCACTAGCGCAACTTCATCACGGCTAGAGTGATTCTCTGGATTAAAACATAGGAGATCGGACCTCCATAGGATTCCACTCAAGTTAAAGTCGCCTAATATCACAAATATGTCGGTTTTATTATTGTTGTTGATCACTGTCCCACTGAGCGTCGACAGAAAATTGTCAAGTTGCGAAGAGAATGAGAGACCATTGCTCTGCTTACATAAATAAACAACACAGATGTGCATAGTTATATGGTCGCGTGAGTCACGGTTTTTGATTCGAATTTTTATCCAGAGATCCTCGGCTGTGGAGTGCAAGAGTGGGTTCGGGGAGGCAAGTAACTCCCTCCGCGTTGCGATGAGTACACCACCGCCAAGGACCTGCCCAGTCAAGTCATAATCACGATCACGTCGCCATACCATATACCTTTCATCAAAGAACTCCGAATCGAGTATACTACTATTTAACCATGTCTCTGTCAACACAATAATATCGTATGAATGTAATTGCAACTGTCGAAAAAAGGCATCGGTTTTACTTCTTAGCCCCCGTACGTTTTGATAAAAAATATTTAACTTTTGTTCACCGATATACGCGCCTGTAAGTTAGAACAACAGTTGTACAGAAATCATTATAAATTTTAAAAACATTCATATATTTAAAATCAAAGTTAAGTAATACACGATTAATATTATTGCATATAGAAAGTGGGTGCATCGAAGTTAGTTTCGTATAATAAATATTTGTTAACTTTGGTATCGTTGAGTTAAAGCAGAATGGGAGATAGAAGTGCATATTAATTAGTGCGGGCGCGAGCGAGCTGCAGATAGTTAATTGTATTGAACAAAGAGCAGTTACAGGCCTCAATAACGAGGCAGGGGTGTTAAACCTTTTCCAAGTTTGTAAAATGTTAATATTATTACAGATTGATGAATTTAATACAAAAATAAAATAAAAATCTTGTAAGGAGATAAACGTAGAAGATGGATAACATTTTAAATAATTTTGTTTAAATCTGTCTCCTTCCTAATAATAATAGTTTTCGACGAGGTATTTTTCCTGATATGTATTTTACCATACTTTACCCATACAAATGTGTAATTGCGTTCTTTGGCTATGGCTTTAACTTTACTTAATAATTGTTTTGACTCGACGGTGAGATGATCGTTTATGTAGACACGCTGCGGTGAACAGTGAAATCCCAAGTTTGACGTCGAAAGTTCCTTGACAGCACGCGCTGCAGCAATAAATTCTTCTTTGATGTAACGGTTTAAGAAGCTGACTATGATAAGTTTTTCTTTAGAGTTCTGCATGGGGACTCTTAGTCTTACTTTAGCCGTTTCTATATAAGTTAGTGATAATGTCTCACGAAAGTTTGAATAATTGAAATCGATGATATTGACACCGGCGTTATTGATTCCGGCACGGAGCAGGATCATTTCGATGTTGTCCAAACTAGTGAAAACAGACAGAAGATTTAAGTACTACCTATCTTATTTACAATAGAAGAACAAAATTTTCTTGTCTACTTACGCCATCATGATATCTTCCCTAGATGCACGTTCTGGTCCTCTTGAGGTAGGTTTCATCCAGTTGCCAGGGGTAAGACGAGCCTCGATGTACGAGCCACGTGAAATTTCTCCATCGTATTTATAGATCAGGCTCTGATACTTGCCCTACGAATTTAACAAAATGTATAAAATATCAAACACTTGACTTGCAAACTGCAGGTCCTGCAGGGTTCGAATCCCGCCATGTACCAATGTGTTTTTCGATTTTTCGATTTACATATGTACTTTTAACCGACGTTCTTACGGCGAAAGAAAACATCGTGATGCAATCCGCACATGTGTGTGATTTCCTAGGAGAAAAGGACGGCGACGCGGCTCACCACCCATCTTGTTCCGTCTCCCGAAATGGCAAAAAGTGGATTGCGGAGGTTCATTTGGTCACACCAAATTGAGGTCCGTGATCTCTGCCTACCCATCTGGGTTACAGGAGTGAGTTGTGTGTGTGTGTGTGTGCGTTTCTATTAAAAAAAATCGTAATTACATGAAAGTGAAGTTATTTGAACGTAGTTCGCAATCACCTTGATGATAATGTCAGGTGTGCTATCGGTGCTAAATCTTGTAGAATGAGGCGACAGGTTATATCTAATGTGTCCGCCATAGGACGTGAGCTGGTTGCCGTTGTATGTCTCCGGTAGGGTAAGGAAAGGCTGCACGTCGGGGCTCTTGTACCATGAGGCTAGATCAAGTTTCGTAACCTGAAAAGTAGTGTAATGATATATATAATTGAATATTAAAGACGTGCCTAAAAATATTGAATTAAATTTTAAAATCATTAACGTTCTTATTTCAAATGAGATACTAAGCCTGGTTATTATTTTGTACCGAAGCTCGAACCTTTGCGAAGTTAAGGTCGTTGTTAGTTAACACTTTTTAATTGGTGATAATCTTACAGTGGCTCCATTCCTCATGGACTGGTAATAGTACTGTTCAGTGATGGGTTGTGAGGCTATCTGCACTTCGCCAGTGTACGTCTGTGTGACGCCGATGAGCCGGGTGCCGCCTTCACCGAGCGGCGTCGGCATGTTGTACGTGAACAGATCAGCGCTTCGGCACACATTCGACTCGCCGAAGCAGAAACAACGAATGCATTCGTTTTGTGAACGCGCCTCGCTAAAAGAAATAATTAAATTATGCAAACATATACTTCAATGATTTTGTGAAACTGAGAATAGGAACTAGAAATAGTTTTAAATCTGAATAACTACGTTTTATTTTTGTTCTTATCAAATTTCTTTCAGTTTAGAGATAATAGAATTTAATTATTCGCAATTTAGTTAAATTTGTGATTGAAACACACAATAGAAATTATTTAAGTCATTAAACATTGTAAAATGTGTATATTTTACAGACAAACTAAACACTATTTCGATAGAGTATATCAACAAAGTGCTATAAAACATTGACGTACCTATTGAAGAATCCAGTTGGGCAGACGTCAGTTTTGTTGACGTACACAATGGAGTCAGGAGCAGCGAATGTTGTACCACTTCTGTTGATAGCTTCACAAGAGTAAGCTCCGCTGTCTTCGGGCTGAAAAATGTCTACTATTATAATTGATTCTAAAAGATAATGTTATTAGTATAAGTCGAGAGCAAAAGGTTTGTCAATGACTTCCCCTCCCACTTACATCGCGCTCGACGGCAGTATTGCACTGTTTACGCTAATTTAACTTTTTGTGAACAGGCAATAAGGTTGAAAATGAAAGTTGTTTTGTACCTGCATATCATTACAGGTAAGAGTTCCGACACCATCGATACTGGTGGAGGTGCACTTAGGGGGCACGTGGCCCCAGTTTAGCCGCCAGGAGATGAGCGGCATGGGTACGCCGACCGCTTCGCATACCAAAACCAAGCTTTCTCCAGGGTTCAGTTCAGTCTCACGTTAGCTGGCGCCGGAGGACGCTTCACGTGTACCGGGGCTGATGAAATATATATTTTTTTCATTATATTGGTGACGTAGAAAATTAAGTATAATATTTCACTTTTTTTTAATTCTATAGATTCTTGTAACTTGTAACAACAATAACTTACATGTAAATATTTATATTACAATTAAAATAGAATTAGTTAGCAAAGTTTATATCCATTGCCACTGAACTGTCACGCAACTTGTTATAAAAAACTTACCACAGCCGATTTCATCGGTGTTATCTTGACAATCGAAATGACCATCGCAATGATATGATTTCGGTATGCACTGCTGGTTGCTGGCGCAAGCGAACTCTACGGCCGAGCACGCTTGGCCGGGCTCCGCGCGGCAGTCGCGCTCGTCCGAGCCGTCACCACAGTCGTCCTCGGAATCACATAACCACGTCTTCAACACACACTTCTTGTTGTCACACACGAACTGGTTCGGTTCACATTGACCATTGAGATCTGAAACAATTGCTACAGTTAAAGACAGTTAATATGAAGGGATCTATTGGTAGGGATGGGGTACTTGCTGATATAAAGGTTGATAGAAGGCACCATTGAAATGGAAACTGTGAAGAGGGATGATGAACAAATATTCAACCAAAAAGATTCAATCATAACTTATGTTTTTAAATATTTTTGTATTCAAGAAATTTTGCTGCACAAAAGAGTCGGGTCGATCGTTGTTATGCTTTCAGTTGCACGGGACATCAGATACACTAATTACTTTTGTTCCATATTCCAAAACAAAAAGGTAAGACAGAATTATTTTACAAGAAAAGATAACTCACTGCAGGAATCCTCGTCGGATCTATCATCGCAGTCGGGTTTGCCGTCGCACACCGCGTATTTCGGAATGCATTGTCCGTTGCCGCAGGTTGCCTCAGATAAATTGCACGGTGTGAAAGGCAACTTTGGCGCTTGAGCTATAAGGTACAGAATACATTGTTAATTTTATCGTTTTAAGTTTATCGTAGAAATTAATATAAAGTATATATAGTTCTTCACAAAATAAATAAATGTTTCCTAAAACTTACATGCGCTTTCAACTACCAAGGTGACTCGAGCTTCGGAGCCAGGATAGCCGGCATATGCAGGTGCTTGACAAATATAGACTCCACTATCCGATACCTGAAAATATTTAAAATTAAATAAAAGTTCTATATTTAAAAAAATATACATTTTAAAAGATTTACGCCTTTGCGTCAATCCAAATTTTAATTTTTGTGTTTCAAATTTCATCCAGATTACTACAGTCGATCTGAAGTAACGTGTTAACAAACATCCATACATCTATTTAAACTTTCGTACTTTAAATTTCAGAGTAAATATTCATCGACAGTATTCAACACTCACCGATACTTTGGTCATTTCTAAACGCCCTTTGCGGTCAACAGTGCCAGGTTTGAAAGGCCTACCACCTTCCTTGATCCAACGTACGGGAGCACGCAAAGAACCTTCATCACGGCATTGGAAGACCACGTCTCCACCTAAAGGAAATATAATTTCAACTATCTCTTTGTATAAAAAGAGGCAGCCCCAAGGATGCATCAGCATTCAATTCCAATAGTAAAAATGTAATGAACCGTATAATAAATGTTTTATTTTTAATACAAATACGACGTGCTTTATATTATATGTATACGGTGTTTCTCAATTTCTCTAAATAATTAAAAATTTAAACGAGATTTAGAGAAAATAACGATCTGGAATAAATAGTAAACATGATGCGAATGAATAATAATAAATACGAAAAAAAAATTAATAGCATTAAAAAATATTAAAATTAAATATTTTTCCTTTCAAATCGACCTTATTATGATGAAGATCTTTCCTATTTAGAATTATATATAAATGTTAAATAATATTAATAAACAAACATCTCATTAATATTTAAAATAAAACCGTTAATAATGTTTTTTTTTGTAACTAACAAGTGTATTTAAGGTAATAAAAGTTCATATCAAATGAATCCCTTCGGTAATTATTGAATTATTAATAATAAATACCTTTCAGTTTAAAAAAACCAAAGTCATGCAATGAGTAGCGTATTATTATTTGTTTTATACAAAAAGTGTCTGTAACTGTTCTATCGATTAAATGAACTATGTAAAAAAATATTTACAACTAGAACTGAGATGAACTTTCTACATATGACATTCCACCGCTGAATATCTCTATCAAAACATATTGTCATAGTCTAAGAAAAAAATAGATACGAGATGTTTTATGTATCGGCAGTGGAAATATTTTTAAAAGAAAAATTATTAAAACGAGCAAATGAATCGTTTAACGGAACGAGCTCTTCGAGCAAAATAAACATGATTATGTTCGGGGATAATAAAGACCATGGCTCAAGACGCAAACAACATTCCATTAAAGGGTCAAAATGGTATATTGTACCAGAGTGGTAACATTTTTGCTCGTCGGAGAAGTCTGAGCAATCGTATATATTGTCACATCGGAGTATATGCGGTATGCATCGGCCGTCGTAACACGTGAATTCAGATTCGTGGCACGGCGGCGGTGGAAGTGTTGGCGGCTCCACGACCCAGGCTGCACATTTGCTACGTTAAATACTCTATCGTAACAACTAACAATATTTATTTAATATACTCATTGAGAAGTTAATTATTATTATTCAAACTTATATAAAATACTGGTTATATAACAGTATTTTCATTTTCTATCGTATATGTAAACTTATTTCTCATTTTATTATCACATGTTACATGGTAAGTGAAAATATAAGAAAGTGATCTAAAGTGAATGTTATGTAATAAGTTTGAAGCAAACAAAAATTAGATTTTAATCTATAGTATATGTGAAAGTGTACAATTTTGGTGTAAAGTGAAAACAGTAGTGGTGCTTTATAAAATTGGCGAAGCTTCGTGAAGTGCAAGTGAACATTTTATCATAAGCACCCATTGTCTTTGGCAGTGTAAAGCGAATTGGTGCACTGTTGTTGGCTTGACGATCTCTCCAATCTTTGCTTATTCTAAATTGTTTATTACATTGTTATTTAAAACGAAAAAAATATAATAATGTTTTCTTAATACTATTTTCAGATCAAATGTAATCTTCTTTTATACACAAGGAATAAATTTATTATTAAGATTTGTTAAACATAAGAAGATTAGTCAGTCGGATTCCGCCAGAATGCGTCCAATATCGTCAATAATTATATTTCCTTTAAAAAACATAAAACACTTAATTCGTATAACTTACGGCAGTTGTCTTCGTCCGAATTGTCGAAACAATCGTAGTTGCCATCGCACGAGAATTGGATGTCGATGCAAGTGCCGTCCTGGCATCGGAACTGGTTGTCGTTGCATTCATCTATACACAAAAATTTTAATAAATTAAAAGACACAAGAAATACATATATAAATATATATACTATCATGAAATACTAGATAAATTCCATCCATACAAAATAATTAAAATTATATTCTGATTAATTTAACTATCGATATTATAGTTGAGCAGTTTGTTGATAGATTTAATATAAATTGGTAGTATTAGAAAATTGTTTTTTAAATATTCTATAACATATAATACTTTAAAATGGTTATTTTTGTTAATTGTATATATTGAATTTAATAATAAATCTTAACCAAACATGCGACAGTAAGTTAAAAGAACTGTACGAGTACTAATCAAAAAAAGCTACCTGTTGATGGCAAGGTGTTATTGCAATTCTTCTCATCACTGAAGTCGGAGCAGTCGTTTAGGCCGTTGCAGCGATGGGCGATATTTATACATTCGCCATTTGCACATCTACGACAAATCAACCATATTTAGTATTCAATATGTAAACACATTTGACACGCAAGCTCAGAAAACTGCATAGCAATATCAGACGCGAAGCTAAGTAAAATAAAAAATTCGCAAAATATAAATTCAAAAATAGATAAGACACAGCTTTATAGCACAGCTTAATTCGTAGAGTTACCTGAAATCATCGAGGCTATCGCAGGTAGGGCAAGACAGTTCGTCAGACAAGTCACTACAATCCGGCACTCCGTTGCAAATGAGATTATCATCCAAGCATCTGCCGTCGCACTCGTGGCTGCATTCTTAAAAGAAATACGAGTAAGTCGTAAATTGATACGGAATATTTAATTTGATAAATATTACCACGATTGGTAATTGATGTTTTTTAGTATGTATTTCTTATAATAAAATTAATATATAGGAACATGAATTAAAAAGCGTTTTAACAATTCACAATATTGCTCAATTCGCAATAGTTTTTAATAGTACAACGTGCGCATTTGTTTTTAAATCAGTTTTCATGATATATCAATCGCATTGCTAAAAAAAATACAAAAAAAAAACAATTTGTCTAAAAGTACATATTTTAAATGTTTATAGCAAATGGCCAACATTTGGAACATAATTGCGCAGCGCAAAAGCTTATATTAGTACTACTAATATGATATTGTAAGCATCACACATAACACAATCGTTAGACTTCGCAACAAATTCTAAAAATTAAAACCAGTCTAAAAATTAGGCTGATCTTTGTCTACAATATTCAATTTCAAAGTTCAATACACAAATGTAATTAAATGATTGGACCAAAAATTACGATTGTATTGGTTTTACATGGATAGGGAAAGGGAATAGTAAAGTTTAAAAGTTAAGGATTTCTGTATTAGATATGGAAAAATAATCAAATATCATTGAAGATTTAAAATAAATTGTAGGTACACATGTCGAATAGTATAGATGTCAAAATTATACAGATGGGATTTAAATTTACCAGTGCATTCTAGTTCGTCTTCACCATTGTCACATTCTTGTCTACCATCGCAGCGACGCGCGCATCCCATTCTCGAGTCCACAGTGCAGGCAAAGCTATCAGCCGGACAACGTGGCTCACCTGAATTACAATATCAATATGAATTTAAAGGCAAATCAAAATTATAGATAATGGGTTCATTGCGATGTAACCATTTTCAAATCAGTGGTTTAATTAGTTCTGTAGAATGATCTACTGATTTCATTGTTTCCACCATTTTTTGAAAGGCTTATATTAAAAAAATACAGTCGAATTGATAACCTCCTTCTTTTTGAAGTCGGCTAAAATAAAAGATGGAATTGTAATCAAATGCAGAGATGACATATAAAGGTTGTCCCTGTATACATTTTAAGATTTTAAAGGAAAAAAGTGTCGTTAAATTCAGAAGTCATATTAAAAATAAGGGTTAACCAAAAAATAACTATTAACACTTTAAAAAAATAATCCACAAGATTCACAGTAATAGAAAGTATTAATTAAAACACATAAAACACAAATTGTGATCAAATTAGCGACAAACCACTAAAACATAAAGAAGTTGAAAATATTTAAACCCACGAAACAACAAACAAATACAAAATCATAGAAAGAACCAAAACGAAGTCTACGAAACCATAAAATTAAGTAAATGAGTGATATAATCTGGAACAAAACAACAACCTTAATGTTAACAACAAACACCGAAAAATGGTTGCATCAGTTCCTCTATAAAATTAACGTGAAGTTTATGAACGTGCCTTTGAAGAGTAAATTGACATAAGACGACGAAACGCAGAAGTGTACTAGTGTTCTACTTTACGCCGGTCTTCTGTAAGATCGTGGTACTCATTCGAACGGACCTACACATTCGTGCAACAGTGAACACTGTTGCATGGCCCTACCACCGTTGAATGGTAAAAATTGAATAAATAAACACTTTACTTTTGATCAACACTACAACCAACTATGTATATACTAGCTTTTCGCCCACGGCTTAGCTCATGTTGAAGCCCTTAAACAAATACCTATCAATCCTTTACAAAACTTTTTTTCAATTAAAAATAGGCTATGTCCTTTCTCAAGCACTAGACTATATGTGTACTAAATTTCATTTAAATGGGTTTAGTAGTTTTTGAGTGAAAGCGAGACAGACAGAGAGTATGGATAGTATATAACCAACTAAGTAAGAACTATATTAAACGTAATAACAACAGTTTTTCTTCCAGGTGTAGCACCATTGGTTTGGTTTGTTATATTTGTCTATCAGTGGTAAAATACATAAATACATAAAAAAGATCTTATAAAAGATTATTTCATTGAAGATTACTTTGAAATAATAAACAGAATTATTAATGTCATGGGGTTATATCAATTAACAATAAATAATTGCAAGTTAAAATATCAACATTTTATAGTATAAAAATTACCAAAATAACTTACGTGACTTATTACAGTTCGGGACACAGCATCTTTTGGCAGCAGACATGGTAAAATTCTGATATTTTTTGCACAAAACAGGAGTCCAAATGAAATTGCAAGGGTCTTTCGGAATAAACAAAGCTGTCGGTTTCCAAAGTTTTGTCGTGTCCAAAGTGATAAGCAGAATAGTCAAAGTCAGGGAAACTAGCCGGGTCGTCGTTAAAAATCCACGTAAAATTTTTTGCACACGCATTTACTCCAAGAGAAAAACGAAACAAAACAGTTTTTTGGTAAGCAGACATTTATACGTCATAAACAAATTACAAACCATGGACAAAATAAAGTAGAAGACCAAAAATATATAAATTTCCCATGAAAATTATATTTTTTTTTGTTTCTAAAATTATTTTGCATTTAAAAATAATTTTTATGCATCTGCTTAGTATTGTTTAAAATAATTAAATAATTTTATTAAACTTAAATGAATTTGGCAAAGCGCCATCTCACGATGTGTTACGGTTACATTAACCGACCAAATATAATAGTTACGTAAAATAGATCTTAATCAATATGCTTCAATACGTACTAAAATTGGTCGGGTTGTAACTGCTTACTTTTGTACTAAGTTATAACACCATGGGTAAAAGGTGCAGGGGCATGAAACTTTCGAACATCTATTTTTTTACGTAGATACTAGCGCCGTCTTGTGTACAGCAGAGCTAATTAATATTGTAAGTTTACTCATGTGCTCACTAGATGCCGCTTTTGGCCGGAATTTTGCGTCATTTTTTTTTTAAATTTAACAATTAATGTTTTCAATTAAGAAACTCATTTCTGGGATTTTTAATCACTATAATTTAAACAAAACTTGTCTTTCGTGCTAATAATTTATGGTTAATTTATAGTCTTTAATGCCGTAGTGTTGTCTATGAAACGATTTCAAATTACCAGTCACGCAGTCCAGTCAGTAACCTCCGTGAAGTTGGCCCCCTCACTTTAATTTTTTTAACTTTTTTTTACGCAAATCGTTTGAGAATCGTTTGAGAGGATTTGAGAGAAAAGAAATATCGTTTGAGAGTTCCTACTTTCTCCGTAAAAACAATTTCAAATTCTAGTGTGAAGTTGGCCCCCTCACTTTACTTTTTTTTATTTTTTTCAATGCGAATCGTTAGAGAGTCGTTTGAGAGACATTAAGAGAAAAGAAATATCGTTTGAGAGTTTTTACTTTTTCTGTAATAAATATTTTAATTCTGGGCATCGAAAGTTACAAATCGATTTTCCTTTTTTTCCGAATTAAATATGCCAATCATGCACTTGGATGTTTCAAATTTATTGTGTAGGTAGAGAATGGCAAGAGAGTGATTGAGAGAAAAGAGAAATCGTTTGAGAGTTAATACTTTTTCTGAAATATATATTTCAATGTCGGAATCGAAAGTAACAAATCGATTTTCCTTTTTTCCGAATTAAATATAGCAATCATGCACTTAGACGATTCAAATTTATGGTGTAGGTAGGGAATGGTAATAGAGTGATTGAGAGAAAAGAGAAATCGTTTGAGAGTTAATACTTTTTCTGAAATATATATTTCAATGTCGGAATCGAAAGTTACAAATCGATTTATTTTTATTTCGAATTAAATATGGCAATTATGCACTAAGACGTTTCAAATTTATTGTGTAGGTAGAGAATGCTTAGAGAGTGATTGAGAGAAAAGAGAAATAGTTTGAGAGTTAATACTTTTTCTGAAATATATATTTCAATGTCGGAATCGAAAGTTACCAATTGATTTTCCTTTTTTTCCGAAATAATTATGGCAATCATGCACTTAGACGTTTCAAATTTATTGTGTAGGTAGAGAATGATTAGAGAGTGATTGAGAGAAAAGAGAAATCGTTTGAGAGTTAATACTTTTCCTGAAATAAATATTTCAATTTCTGAATCGAAAGTAACAAATCGATTTTCCTTTTTTCCGAATTAAATATGGCAATCATGCACTTAGACGATTCAAATTTATGGTGTAGGTAGAGAATGGTAATAGAGTGATTGAGAGAAAAGAGAAATCGTTTGAGAGTTAATACTTTTTCTGAAATATATATTTCAATGTCGGAATCGAAAGTTACAAATCGATTTGTTTTTATTTCGAATTAAATATGGCAATTATGCACTAAGACGTTTCAAATTTATTGTGTAGGTAGAGAATGGTAAGAGAGTGATTGAGAGAAAAGAGAAATCGTTTGAGAGTTATTACTTTTTCTGAAATATATATTTCAATGTCGGAATCGAAAGTAACAAATCGATTTTCCATTTTTCCGAATTAAATATAGCAATCATGCACTTAGACGATTCAAATTTATGGTGTAGGTAGGGAATGGTAATAGAGTGATTGAGAGAAAAGAGAAATCGTTTGAGAGTTAATACTTTTCCTGAAATAAACATTTCAATTTCTGAATCGAAAGTAACAAATCGATTTATTTTTATTTCGAATTAAATATGGCAATTATGCACTAAGACGTTTCAAATTTATTGTGTAGGTAGAGAATGGTAAGAGAGTGATTGAGAGAAAAGAGAAATCGTTTGAGAGTTATTACTTTTTCTGAAATATATATTTCAATGTCGGAATCGAAAGTAACAAATCGATTTTCCATTTTTCCGAATTAAATATAGCAATCATGCACTTAGACGATTCAAATTTATGGTGTAGGTAGGGAATGGTAATAGAGTGATTGAGAGAAAAGAGAAATCGTTTGAGAGTTAATACTTTTCCTGAAATAAATATTTCAATTTCTGAATCGAAAGTAACAAATCGATTTTCCTTTTTTCCGAATTAAATATGGCAATCATGCACTTAGACGATTCAAATTTATGGTGTAGGTAGAGAATGGTAATAGAGTGATTGAGAGAAAACAGAAATCGTTTGAGAGTTAATACTTTTTTTGAAATAAATACTTCAATGTCGGAATCGAAAGTTACAAATCGATTTTTCTTTTATTACGAATTAAATATGGCTGTTGGCGACGTAGTTACCAACTCATGTTACACGTGCCGCTCTTGAACTCGCGTCGCGACAAGTTTAAGATTTCAAACAGTTATCGTCGGTTCTATGTTTATCTTGTGGCGCCACAGCGGGCTGCTAAAGGGTTTCTTTGTTAAATCCTTTATCAACCGATACAGAAAGACGCGCATTGTTTTAACTGAAGCCCGCTAAAGAACGGTGCGGCACAGTGTTACGTTTGTTGGAGCCGCGGCGAACTTAGTATAAATAGCTATTGTAAGTTTTCAAAATTGTCCAATCGTTTGGGAGAAATAAAGGCGTAAGCATCTCCGATCAAGAAGAAGTTTCATTTATACAGTCCACTACAGTTTTGGTCCATCGTCGCCGGATTTATGAAGATTTATGAAAATTTATGAAGAAATTTAATTTTAATTTATGCAAGAATTTATGAAGATTAATTTTGAAGATCATTTTTATTTGTGAAGATTTTGCCTTCGAATTCCTACTTGAAGAGACGTCTTATTTCACGTCAGTCACTGTCAGATCGAGATGGTGATCACCAGGAGCCAAGGTGACGCAGCTGACGCGGAAGAACGAAGACGGCTTCAAGATCGTCAGGAAGAAGAAGCGCAACGTCAGATCGAACTAGAACGAAGACTACGCCTACACCCTGACCCTCCGGCGTCACCCATACTACACCGATCCTATATGGGTGAACGGAGCGGCGATCTAAGGGTTGATCCATTACTCCCTACGACGACCACCACAGATCTTTCGTCGGGGCTTCCGATCCATGAAGACCGTCGAAGATCGCCAACAATGTCGCAACGCTCGAACGTCAGCGTGAACTCGCGACTAAGGCTGGCAGAACTAAAAGCAGCAGAACGGTTGGCTGCCATTAAGAAAAAGGAACTTGAACTGGAGAACAGACCTCGTGAAGAAGTGGCTAGCAGCCGAGGTATCTGTCATCAACGATGACCGGGAGAGCCTGCCCGATGTTCCTTTTACACCTGCTCAAGAACGTGAGAAGGTGGTCGAGTGGTTACACTCAAACCCCCCTGAACCACGGGGGGAGATTGTAGGTGGCCAGCGCAACGAACCTAGGTCCACCCAACGAACTAGATCGCCGACGCCAACCAGAAGAAGTGGCATCGAACAGCTGGCAGCGACATTAGAGAAAATGGCGCGACCACGTTTACGGCATACCGACCTACCGATCTTCTCGGGTGACGTAAACGAGTGGTTGCCGTTTTATGCCGCTTACAAGGATATAACGAACATGTATGGCGTGTCGTCGGCAGAAAATATTCAGCGATTAAGAAGCTGCCTCAAGGGAGAAGCAAGGAACGCTG
Organism: Papilio machaon; assembly: GCF_912999745.1. NCBI lineage: Eukaryota > Metazoa > Arthropoda > Insecta > Lepidoptera > Papilionidae > Papilio > Papilio machaon. Next base: position 8,521,979 of record NC_060015.1, on the reverse strand, counting down.
TCGCGGCGCTACTTCATGCAGCGTCAGACCCTGACATCATTATCAAGACGCTAGAACATTGCTTCGGCAGGCCGGAAGTGCTCATTGACCGAGCGCTAGACGAATTGAAGAGGCTGCCAAAGCCAGGGTCATCGGCGACCGAACTGAACGCGTTCGCTATTAAAGTACAGAACACTGTGTGCGTTCTGCAGACAATAGATAAGAGGGGTTACCTCTATAACCCGCTCTTAGCACGAGAAATCTTAGACAAGTTGAGTCCGCATCTGCGATCCAGATGGTGCGATTACGCACACGAACACGAAGACGCAACAGATCCTGAGATAACGTTGTTGTCACGATTCCTTATGCGCGAAGCTGATCGAACGCTACGCTTCGCATATGCACCAGCAACGAGCACAAGCACGACGAACGCAGCCAAACGGGAGATCAGACCTGACGTCATGATGAAAAAGAAGACGCAACCCGTCTACGCTGTCGCCGAGTACGCAGGAGGTACCATCGTCTGCCCTAGCTGCGAGCAGCAGCACTCGTTGCCAGAGTGCCCGAAATATAAGGAACTCGCTGTCGAACAGCGGTGGGAGCTGGTGAAAGAAAAGAAGATCTGCTTCAGATGTATTAGAAGCAAACACAGGCGCATCGTATGCAGAGCCAAGGCATGCGGTGTGAATGGGTGCCGACGACCTCACCACTCCTCACTGCATGAAGAGGTCAAGCCAGACCCTGAGAAGAAGTCCGACGAAGAAGCTGTACTGTCGGTAGCGCCCAGATCAGCTACCGGCCCTAGAAGTGTTCTTCTGAAGATCTGTCCCGTGGTAATTAGCGGTCCACGGGGGGAGCTCAAGACCCACGCGCTGCTGGATGAAGGAGCAACGACGACCTTGATCGACGAAAGCCTAGCTCAACTGATCGGAGCCGAAGGCCCTTCAGAACCGCTGCACCTTCATGGCGTGAACATGGAACAGAACGAACATTCCAGCCGACGAGTCTCCTTATCGATTCGGGGTCTTAAAGAAGAAAAGTCTTTCGGTTTGAAAGCGCGAACTATACGAGATCTACGTCTGCACAGGCAGTCCATAACCAAAGATCTTTTGAAGGGCGAACATCTGAAAGACCTAGATAGTGAAGAGATAAGCTACGATCAAGCTTGCCCAGGCATCCTAGTAGGAGCAGACCACTGGGAATGTATCGTGTCCCGTGAGTTACGAGTTGGCCGCCCTGATCAGCCAGCGGCATCGCGAACACAGCTCGGTTGGGTGGTACACGGAACGGTGCCACGAACTATAGCACAGACCGAATGCGTGCTACATGTATACGAACCGATACACCAATGCACGAACGACCAAGATATGCACGAACTGATGGAAGATCATTTCACGACCAAAGCTTTCGGAGTTTCACAGAAGTCACACGTCAGCGACGAAGTACAACGAGAAATGAATATCGTCGAGAAATCCATTAAGAGGATCGATGGAGGCTGCAAGAAAGGCCTGCTGTGGCAACATGACCATCACATTGCCAACAAGAGAACCGATTTCCGAACTGATTATATAACAGCAGTCCACTGGATACGCCACGATGCTCGACGATACACACCTTTCGTCGCCCACAGACTCAGAGAGATAGCTGAACTCACGCAGAAGCACGAGTGGCGTTGGCTGCCCACCGATCTAAACGTAGCCGACGATGCGACCCGCCTATCCAATAGTGTAATCAACGTGAACGATCGTTGGTTCCGGGGTCCTGCTTTCTTGCGTAAGCCAGAGTCTGAGTGGCCCACCGAAATAATATCTGAACCGAAAGAGGTGGAAGTTATGCACGTGACAGAAGATAAGAGGAAGACGAACTCCTGGCTACCTGATCCAGAACGCTTCTCTAAATACGAAACTCTCGTCGGGGCAACAGCGCGAGTGATCGCTTTCGTCGACATCCGGATTCGCCGATCTGCTACGCGTCTCGAATATCGTGACCTGGAACAAGCGGAGAGACTGCTCATCCAACACGCGCAACGGCAATGCTTCGGCGAAGAGATGAACCGTATTGAAGCAGGTCGACCTATACAGAAATCATGTAGACTGTACAGACTAGATCCGGTGATCGAAGACGGAGTACTCAAGGTCCGAGGACGCATCGAAGCCGCGTCCACTCCAGCGAGCGTCAAGCGTCCGATCATCCTGGACGACCGACATACGCTCACAAAGCTGATCGTGCTTCGCAAACATTGCGCTGCGGGTCACGCAAATAGAGAACGCGTGATAAATGATCTTTGGCAGCGCTACTGGATCATTCATCTCAGACCAACGGTGCGCACAGTGGAACGGAACTGTGCATTTTGTCGCGTGCGCCGAACCAAGCCGCGACAACCAGTCACCGGAGACCTGCCGCGAGCACGACTCGATCCATTTCATCGTCCTTTCACCAATTGTGGAGTCGACTACTTCGGACCGATGACAGTGAAGATAGGAAGACGCCGCGAAAAGAGGTGGAGTACACTTTTCACGTGTCTCACCTCACGCGCCATCCATATAGAGATAGTAGCATCACTGTCAACAGACTCAGCAATCATGGCCCTACGTCGGATGGCGGCGCGAAAAGGATGGCCACGACTTATGTACTCGGATAACGCTACGAACTTCAGAGGAGAGGGACTGCGGCACCGAATGGAATGGCGGTTTATTCCTCCCGGTGCGCCCAACCAAGGCGGCGCCTGGGAGAGGTTAATCAGATCAGTCAAGACCGCACTGAATGCTGCGATGAAAGAACAAGCGCCCACAGAAGAGGTGCTTCGAACTGTGTTGACTGAAATCGAGTTCTCAGTCAATGCCAGACCACTGACACATGTGAGTGTCGACCCCCTGAACCCAGAGGCGCTTACCCCGAACCATTTTTTATTGGGGTCATCGACGGGAATTCCAATCACCGGATCGTGCGACGCAGCGGATCGACGGACTTGGCGCGCCAGCCAAGCGCTTGCCGACCACTTCTGGCGGCGATGGGTACGAGAGTACCTGCCGACTCTCGTACCACGCGGCGAGTCCGGAAGAGGAGAACGACCACTGCAGACCGGAGACATCGTAGTCATCGCCGACCCAACGCTGCCACGGAACGTGTGGCCACTGGGGGTTGTCTCGCGCACATATCCGGGACCCGACGGCGGCGTGAGAGTCGTCGATGTCAAGACCAGAACAGGAGTCTTCAAGCGGCCCGTCAGTAGGATCGTCGCCTTAGGGATAGAAGAGGCTACGCAAGCTGCGCCGGGGGGAGAGCTGTTGGCGACGTAGTTACCAACTCATGTTACACGTGCCGCTCTTGAACTCGCGTCGCGACAAGTTTAAGATTTCAAACAGTTATCGTCGGTTCTATGTTTATCTTGTGGCGCCACAGCGGGCTGCTAAAGGGTTTCTTTGTTAAATCCTTTATCAACCGATACAGAAAGACGCGCATTGTTTTAACTGAAGCCCGCTAAAGAACGGTGCGGCACAGTGTTACGTTTGTTGGAGCCGCGGCGAACTTAGTATAAATAGCTATTGTAAGTTTTCAAAATTGTCCAATCGTTTGGGAGAAATAAAGGCGTAAGCATCTCCGATCAAGAAGAAGTTTCATTTATACAGTCCACTACAATGGCAATCATGCACTAAGACGTTTCAAATTTATTGTGTAGGTAGAGAATGCTTAGAGAGTGATTGAGAGAAAAGAGAAATCGTTTGAGAGTTAATACTTTTCCTGAAATAAATATTTCAATTTCTGAATCGAAAGTTGCAAATCGATTTTCCTTTTATTTCGAATTAAATATGGCAATCCTGCACTAAGAGGTTTCAAATTTATTGTGTAGGTAGAGAATGCTTAGAGAGTGATTGAGAGAAAAGAGAAATCGTTTGAGAGTTAATACTATTTTTGAAATAAATATTTCAATGTCGGAATCAAAAGTTACAAATCGATTTTCCTTTTATTACGAATTAAATATGACAATCATGCACTAAGACGTTTCAAATTTATTGTGTAGGTAGAGAATGCTTAGAGAGTGATTGAGAGAAAAGATAAATCGTTTGAGAGTTAATACTTTTTCTGAAATATATATTTCAATGTCGGAATCGAAAGTTACAAATCGATTTTCCTTTTATTACGAATTAAATATGGCAATCATGCACTTAGACGTTTCAAATTTTTTGTATAGGTAGAGAATGATTAGGCAGTGATTGAGAGAAAAGAGAAATCGTTTGAGAGTAGATACTTTTCCTGAAATAAATATTTCAATTTCGGAATCGTAAGTAACAAATCGATTTTCAAAAACTTACAAATCTCAAAAATTTAAATATTTATTTCAAAAAAAGTATTAACTCTCAAACGATTTCTGTTTTCTCTCAATCACTCTATTACCATTCTCTACCTACACCATAAATTTGAATCGTCTAAGTGCATGATTGCCATATTTAATTCGGAAAAAAGGAAAATCGATTTGTTACTTTCGATTCAGAAATTGAAATATTTATTTCAGGAAAAGTATTAACTCTCAAACGATTTCTCTTTTCTCTCAATCACTCTCTAATCATTCTCTACCTACACAATAAATTTGAAACGTCTAAGTGCATGATTGCCATAATTATTTCGGAAAAAAAGGAAAATCGATTGGTAACTTTCGATTCCGACATTGAAATATATATTTCAGAAAAAGTATTAACTCTCAAACTATTTCTCTTTTCTCTCAATCACTCTCTAAGCATTCTCTACCTACACAATAAATTTGAAACGTCTTAGTGCATAATTGCCATATTTAATTCGAAATAAAAATAAATCGATTTGTAACTTTCGATTCCGACATTGAAATATATATTTCAGAAAAAGTATTAACTCTCAAACGATTTCTCTTTTCTCTCAATCACTCTATTACCATTCCCTACCTACACCATAAATTTGAATCGTCTAAGTGCATGATTGCTATATTTAATTCGGAAAAAAGGAAAATCGATTTGTTACTTTCGATTCCGACATTGAAATATATATTTCAGAAAAAGTATTAACTCTCAAACGATTTCTCTTTTCTCTCAATCACTCTCTTGCCATTCTCTACCTACACAATAAATTTGAAACGTCCAAGTGCATGATTGGCATATTTAATTCGGAAAAAAAGGAAAATCGATTTGTAACTTTCGATGCCCAGAATTAAAATATTTATTACAGAAAAAGTAAAAACTCTCAAACGATATTTCTTTTCTCTTAATGTCTCTCAAACGACTCTCTAACGATTCGCATTGAAAAAAATAAAAAAAAGTAAAGTGAGGGGGCCAACTTCACACTAGAATTTGAAATTGTTTTTACGGAGAAAGTAGGAACTCTCAAACGATATTTCTTTTCTCTCAAATCCTCTCAAACGATTCTCAAACGATTTGCGTAAAAAAAAGTTAAAAAAATTAAAGTGAGGGGGCCAACTTCACGGAGGTGTGAGAGTGCACTCTTTTCCCATATATTACTGTACTCTTTGGTTAGTTCGTAAAAGGACCATGTTTTATAGTACGTTAATTAAATTGCATCGAATGAGGAACGTATTTGTGTCGTCTGAATAATGAAATATGTAGTGAGAAACGCGGGCATTGCTTCTCACGAACATAACTTCATTGTATCAGTCACCATGAGTGATAAGTATATTGAGTTTGTTCCGAGCGGAACAAAGTTACGTGACAAACAAGGCTCTGCGCCGAGTTGAGTGAAGCGTCGCAAGCGATCCATATATCGGTGACTCTGCCACCTTTTAATATGGAATGGATGAGTACCAACTGCAAGATTAAATGCTGCAACTTGTCTTCTGGATTTTCGCGCCATATGATTAGTTGAAAATCAACATCCGTCTCAGACACCTTGACTTGTCTGTACATCTTAACGATGTCTGCAACGAGGCATATTGGAAACTGACGCCAATTCATCAGGATCTGACGCAACTCTGGTTGGAGAGCTGGACCGACCAAAAGATCCTGATTCAACGACGCTCCATTTGTTCCCGGACACGACGCATCGAAAACAACTCTCACCTTGGTGGTAAGCTTGTCATTTCGCACTACTGCGTGATGTGGTAAATACACCGCATCAGTCGTGTCTTTATCATCGACCTTCTCCATGTGGCCAAGGTCCAAGTATTCATTGATGACCTTGACATATTCTTTCTTCATCTCAGGGTCTCGTAAAAACCGCTTTTCTAAAATAAGAAACCTTTTCTGGGCAATTTGTTTCGAGTCACCATATTTGCATTTTGGATCCGGTGTGCGAAAGGGCAACCTAACCACGTAACGACCAGATTCGTCTCTACGCGTCGTTTCCGTGAACAATCTTTCACACAACTGCTCTTCTTCCGTCAGATATGTTTTCTCAACATCATAATGGTCGGACTCCAACTCCCAGAACTTCCGTAAGAGCTCACTCTCATTTGAATGAGCTGAGTGCAAGCTAACAATAACGTTGTGACATGTTTCCGATTGGCTGCCTCTTTCTTCAACTTCACCAGAAAGGATCCAACCAAATCTAGTATTCTGTGCAAGAGGGTAGCCCGGCGGACCCCTAATCAACCCTTGCAACAGAATTTGGCTGTAGACTTCGGCACCTAACAGAACATCGATTTTGTTGGGTGTGCCAAACGAAGGGTCAGCTAAAACCTCACAAGATAATGAAGGCAACATCGGGACGACAATCTTCCTATCAGGCAAGAGAGACGTCACTTTGTTCATAACATACGCCTTGACAGAGATGACAAAACTGGGGTCGTGACGGGACTGAATTTTCATGGTAACCATGAACTTACAGGCCAATGACGCTTGGGGGTCACCGCCCAGACCTGAGATTACAGTTTTGATGGGATGTCTTTTTAATCCCAATAACTGGACCGCGGACTCCGTAATGAACGAAGCCTGAGACCCCTGGTCTAACAGGGATCTTAAACAAATCAAAGATCCAGTTCTCGCCTCTACATCAATCAAGGCCGTGGCCAAGAGTACGTGTGTACTAGCCTTGGCGAAACACGTCATAGCTCGTGTGGACTCACCCGCTGAAGATGAAGCTGCTTCTGACGCAACAACATCGCTACTAATGGACTGACCTGGATTACTATCATCAGTTTTCGGGGTACTTTTAGGGTGAAGAAGCGTATGATGTCTTCTTCGACAAAGATGACACCTTGTAGATTGCCGGCAGGTATACATGGAGTGGCCTGCGCTCAAACAATTAAAACACAGCCTACTGGTTTGGACAAACCTACGTCGATTTTCTACATCTTCCTGGGCAAACTTTTTACAATTACATAACTTGTGTCCTTTATCAGTACAAAAAACACAACTGATATTATGAGTGGTGGTTACATGTAATGCCGTAGCATTTTTTGGCTTAGTGTTACCTTGCTTATTTACATTATTTGAACCTAGGCATTCTAATGCCCTAAACCTATTTTCTAAGAAAGTTTTAAATTGACTCAGTTCTGGTAATTTATTTGAACAATCGTTAATTAAATTTTCCCACAATTTCCGTGACTCTGGATCAAGTTTTTGGCTGACAATATAAATAACAAGTATGCCCCATGAACCAACGTCAACCCCTAAGTTTTCAAGTGCATGTAAACATTCGTTCGTTGTGTCAAGTAATTCTTTAACGGCACTTGAAGACTCCACGGTGATATTCCTTTGGTTCATGAATCTTTTTAAAATACAATTGGCCAAAAACTTTTTATTGTTATATCTACTCTCCAATTGGGCCCAACAGGTAGTATAATTATCGGCCGTGATGGGTATATGTCGTAACAATTGCTCAGCTTCTCCTTGCAAATGGCTCTTAAGATAATGGAGTCGTTGTACATCGTCTAAACTTGGGTTATTGTGAACGAGAGACACAAACAGGTCTCTAAAACTAGTCCACTCCACATACTTGCCAGAAAACGTTGGGATGTCTATCTTCGGTAGGCGTACACAGGGACCTTTGGATTCGCTATTTGAAGATTGTGTTATCGGCGCAGTCGCCCGCAATTTCACCAAGGCTCCTTTTAATTTCGATTTAAATTCAATATAAATCTCCTCAACTTCATCGAAGCGATCTGATTTATAATAATCAGAGGATTCAAACTCTGTGCCTTCCGATTCAAAAATCATCCTCTGATGACCCTCCTTAAACGATGTCCAACACTCCTCCAAATTATCCAAACGCGTTTCGACATTTGACAATGTTATCTTATCCTTTGACTGTTTGCCAAAATTTATTTTGTTTTTAATTATTCTGTTTTTAATATCCTCCTGATACTTGAGCAAACGATCCATATTTAAAATGATAAATAAGAAGGATACTTTAACACAAGACACTGATACTAAACACGCAACAAATAAAAAAAAAAACAAACAATAAAATAAAACGATCAAATCAAGTAATAAGATACAAGGTAAGTAGAAAACACTAGTCCAAAGTTGAATGCAAAAGTTTTACAAGTTTATTAATTATTCGAAATACTACAAGTGTAAGGGACTCGATATTAAATTTTACTAAGTCCAAATTACAAAAAAACAGAAATGATACAAGAAAGGTCGGGTGTAATAGTCGTTTAATTAGGATTAGCCGCAAGCACGTATAAACAATTAAATCAAACGCTTGCGTGAATTTATATCGTACAGCGCCATCTAGTGTCTTTAGAACAAAAACTTAACAACTTTTTGTAACATCCTTAAATGTTTAAAAACAAAAGAGTTCACTGACGCAACATTGTTTTTTTAAATCAAAAGATGGAAAACGATAAAACGGCCACCTGAATTCGTCGAAATAGCGAAGTGACCGTTGTCCATAGACAACTGCAAATACAGATGCGTTGCCTACCTTTAATTAATGAAGAAGGGAACGCAGAGTAAGAAATTTAGGAATAATTTTTTATTTCATTAAAAAAAATTAAACAATTCTGATTATTACTGAGCACTTAGTACACTTATAGCAGTTTTAAATCAATTTTTTTTAGATGTTATAATCATATTCATTATTTGAAAATTAATACAAAATCTTAAAAAAAGTACTCACTTCAATATTAATTAAAAACAGTAAAAGCAAGTTTATACAAAACATTTTTCATCTAACCAAAAAAGTATTTACATAAACTAAGTATAAAAAGGCAATCTTGCGAACGCAGAACATTACAGAGACAAAAAAAATCGTTTAAAATTATCGTAAAAAAGATTTACGATCCAACAAGCAAGAAAGGTGAGTCCGTTCGTAGTATCTACTCTACATACTTACCCCTCTGCGTTACGGGCGTAAGTTATGTTAATTTTTTTTGCACATTTCTTTCTTTGCATATTAAGAGTTACTAGACTAGTTTATAACACATGGGATAGCTGGGAAAGAACCCAGGACAGTAACCAGTCCGCTCCGGTAAGGTGCTTAAGAAACATGCCATCGACGCTCATTGGATATGTACATCAATGATAATAGCATCTACCTATAATATATAAAATTCTCGTGTCACAGTTTTCGTCACCGTACTCCTCCGAAACGGCTTGATCGATTCTCATGACATTTTGTGAGCATATTCAGTAGGTCTGAGAATCAGCCAACATCTATTTTTCATAACCCCCTCCCCATTTTTTTTTAACTGCACGCGGACGGAGTCGCGGGCGACAGCTAGTATTATATAAATTTTTAAAAGAAGAACAGTGGAGACTGTAATTGTAAAATAGAGTAAATATTTTCCTATTAGTTTAAGAGGTAATTCATTCAATTAAAGTTAATTATCAGTTCAATTAAAATAAAGTTTTCTATCAGGTTAAATGAACCCTTAAGTCTTTTAAAATATACGATAATTCTCCATCTCAAAATGGTAATTGAAAAAGGCAAAAGTTTGTTCTAATCTGAAGTGGACGGATTGTCTCGCCGATAGCCAATCTCAGTTCAATCTCTAAGTTGTTAAATTAAAAACTTACATAAAGACTTTGTACAAAAGAAAAGGTAAAAACCAACGTATGATCTTCATAGTAATAGTTGGTAACGGATAGCTAATATTAGAGAAACATTGAATTGACTTCAATTACCATAGTGGATTACTTACCTAATAAGAATACGTTTACACCCCTGTTTTAATATCTTCAGCTATATGTCACAATGTCTATACAGTATGTTCTTAGTGATAATGACAGCGCCATCTGTCGCTCTCCCTTCGTAAAAAATAATGGTGTCGACCTAATAGGCGTGACAATTCATCCTTTAAATGGCTTTGGTACGACATATTACTACAGGACGTAAGGGAAATGTTACAAAAGTTTTATCAGATTGAGAACTGAAATATTCCATTTGGTGTAGTGATTGTGGTTGTCATTTAAATTAAATTCAACAAGATACAAAATAAAATTAATTAATTAGGCTAGAATTTGTTAATATGTAGTTTTAACTGAAAATTAAACATAACTAAACTGTTGCACACTAACAGCCGTACACAAAGACGTTTAATGGTCCATCTTCAGTATATATTTTGTATTAGGAATCTATATCAAGGAATTTACGCTAAGTAAGAATTAAGGAAAGAAATAGATAGACGTGTGGGTAACGCCTGGAAACAATTCTGGAGCTTCAAAGATATTATGACAAATCGAGATATCAGCATGTTTATCAAGCGAAAGCTTTTTGATACCTGTATTCTACCTATAATGACATACGGTTGTCAGACTTGGGCAATCACAAAGGCTCAAAATAAAAAAAAAATCAGTGTGCCAGAATGCCATGGATAGAAGTATGATGGGCGTGAGATTGTCGGACAGAATAAGAATTTCAAATGTCAAGAAGCATACCAGAGCAAAAGACGTCACATTCGTAGCCAAAAAGCTGAAATGGAAATGGGCGGGCCATACTATTAGAGGAAAGGAAAAATGGTCGAAATTAATAATGCACTGGTATACTAAACACAAGAACAGAAAAAGAGGTAGACCATGTACACTTTGGGTAGACGAGATAAAAGCAGTAGCGGGGAGTGCATGGCCCAGAACAGCGAGAGACAGAAGAATGTGGTCCAAAATGGAGGAGGCCTTTGTCAAATTGACACACGGACAATGATTGTTTTTTTTATTAATTATAACGTTAAATTATGTTTGTTTGTTTATTGTCTGAATAAAGGCTTATATTATTATTATTATATTATTATAAGAATTAAAGAGCCTTGAGTAAGGCAGTAAGCTATTTAAGATTTTACGTTTGCTTGTGCACTTAAGTAGAAAATTTGCTGAACAACTATTTGGTAAAGTTTCTAGTTCGTGTGTAGAAGGCAATTAAACCAGTACCTATCTTGTTTCATGCTTAACGCAAGAAGACGTTTGATAGACAGACGATTTAACTTTTTGTATTAACGTTTGGTTAAATAACTAAAAATAATAGTTAAGTGATTTTTATAAGATACCAGCTGTAAGTGACATGCGACATCAATAACCTTCCGGTTAAAGGTTAACGCGCATTGCTTCACTCATTGTCCTGCCGACACAGCTCTCCGCTTCTTTGTTTCCTTATTTGCTTTGTTACGGGGACAATTATCTTTGTGAAGATACGGTAATGTGTTGTTATTTCAAACATTTCTAGCGTTATTTTCATTTAAAATAAGCAACGACCGTTATTACCTTAATGACAGTTTATTCTAGCAAAAAGTATATTTGTTACTAGTTTTATAATAAATTGTTTTGAAAGATGTTGAAATAATCTATTTGTGAGTACTATCTATCATTGCATTATTTCACACACTCAGTTGAAATCTGTTCTAATGTTATAAAGAGAAATGATTTGTATTTTTGTATGTAACTAATAAACTCAAAAGCTATGGAATGATTTCATATGTATAATTCATATGCCATTAGATAGCTACATTATTACACAATGAATTTGGGGTATACTTATTACAAGATTTTTTTTAGTTTCTTGCAAACGAAGTCAGGGGAAAACTAGCTTTTCTATTAATTTTATCTCATAACTGGAATATCACGTTCATAAAGTAATTTATTAATACTGAAATGTAGTAAAATATGGTCCCTCTTATTTTAGAAGTTGACAAATGAGTGAGCGGCCCCTGAATTCGCTGAAATAGCGAAGCGATAGCTGCCTATAGACATCAGCAATTGCAGATGCGTTACCTTTCTTTAATTGACGGAGGAGAGGCGCTCAGAAAGAAGACATTTCCCCTTCCTATGCGTCTTCCTTCCGCCCTCCTCCGTCAACCCACTTCCCCTTTCAAGCCTTTCTTAACGAGAAAATGGGAGACTTAAATTAGGCCTCCGGCACGATACTTCTATTAAAACGATGCTTTAATTTAATGCTTATTTTTATATGTAATTGTTTTGTTCTTTACATTTGCTAAATTAAAATTTAATTATTTCAATAAATTCCCTTACAATTTTACTCCACGTTTAACACTGTAGGGGATTAGAGCAAAGTCGGTATAATTAGGTAGAAAATATTTTTTCGCTACTCCTTAATCGGATTAAACGGGTGTTGTTAAATCCAAACAACCTCTGTTTTTTTAAACACAGTTATTCATGGGTGTATTTTTTATTTCAAAATGATTACTCATTATGTTTTACCATATAACATTTTTTATCATCCAATTGAGACTTTTAAGGGATGAATTATGAAAAAAAAATCTCACAAAAACTCTATACAAATTTTCAAGTCTGAGTCTTAATAGTTTTGCCTGTTTGTTGTTACATATATTATAATTGATTCGCTTTGTTTATTTTTTATAATTTGCTCTTATGTTTACGTGCTTGAGCATTTATAACAAATTTTCTAGAATTTTATGTTCTATTAAAACAAAATTTCTAGCAGTATATTCACATATCTTGCATAATCTCCAACAAAGTTTCACTTTGATATTTGGACAGTTTAGTGAGAGGTGTCCAAGAATGCATGCAAAGTCCTGTGAATAACTTTATAGGGTTGTGATTAAACAGCGGCGTGCAATTGTATTAAACGCATAGCTGAGCTCGAAGCGTTATCTGCATACCCCCACCCAGTCCACACTGGCTACCAATGATACCTTTTGAATGTTATTAAATAGGCTATAGGACAGATAATACTCGTAAAATAGGTTTTTCCGCATCATCCATTACCTTGAGAACGATGAGAATTGCGGGAAATTATAACTACTTTGTTGATTTGATTACTTGTTTATAATAAACGTAAGCAAATGAAATAAAGTTATTTTTTTCCATGCATCATCAACAAAGTCATCGTTGGTAAGAGATGCTGTAGATGTCTTTAAGCATCATCACAAACATAAGTCACTTGTCGACCTCATTTAATGTTCTTTCAATTACGATTAGAAAATATTAGTCCAAATAAATTGTACATTATTTATGTATATTGTATGATAGGTATATAAATGCTAAAGATTGTTAACGTCAACAACCAGAGCAGGAATGAACTTTACAATTAATGTAATGTTTCAGCAGACTCCACATTTTAATACCTGCTGGAAAATTAATTTGAAATAACTGATACCGGATTGAATTTAACTTCGAACGTCATTTAACTTTCACAAACAGTAAATGTGAAAGATTATTTATTGAACTGGTAAAGTTCGTAATTTATTCGGCTAAAGCACGACTTGAGAATGTACGCCTGCCCTAGGCGACCGAAGTACTTAATGGCCTATAAAAAGGTTAAAGGTAATGTTTGAAACAGCAATATAGATAAAATGACATGAAAGTACCGCTTAGAAAGGTCAAGCTTATAACTGTGTCATAAGTATGAAAATTATAATAGTACTTGCTGGCGCCCGCGATTGCGTCCGCGCGATATTAAAAATAACTTAATAAGTAGCTGATGAGTTCTTTCAGACTATGTTCGACATCTGTGTCAAATTTCATCAAGATCCGTTGAACCGTTCTGGAGATACCTTCAAACAGACATCCATCCATGTATCCTTCTATCCATCCATACATCCATCTAAACATTTATAATATTAGTAAGAACTAAGATTATGCTCGGACATCGCGGACATCGGACATAGCGGTATTCATGAAATCAGATAAGAAGTTAAATTTATACTTGAATGCAAAAAACTCTTATCTCACCTTATACTTGCTGTACACAAACTGTAAATGTTTATAACACCGTTCACATTTCCGTTTTTTTAATACAAAAACAAAACAATCACTTACATACTTAACTAAAAGTTGTTTTAACTTAATGTATACTATTTAAGTTTAAACAATGAAAAGCTTTGACGCAAAAGTTCAGATAGTTAAGAGATATCCGAGGGCTGAACGGTGACTTACCAGCTTGTATATTTTTATATAAATACATTTCATGTTTTTCATGTCATTAACGACCCGGTCTTGTGACTACTTGTGACAACTTTTTATATTCCTACCAATTATGTGTCTTGAATTACGCGAAATTCATTGAATGATTTCGTATTTTTTAGCCGACTTCAAAAAGAAGGAGGTTATCAATTCGACTGTATTTTTTTTTTTTTTTTTTTTTTTTTTTATGTGTGTTACCTCGAAACTCCGCCCCTGGTGGTCCGATTTTGATGAAAAATATTTTAATCGAAAGGAAGTGCTTGCAGGTGGGTCCCATTTTTTTGTTTTTTTTTAAAAATAACTAGAAGACTAGTAGATTTTGAATATAGCTTCAAAATTTGTTGTGAAAATTAGGGACATTTTTGCTCTCAGCGCTTACGTAGGCTAAACTATAGGACCTACATAAAAATGATGTATGGCGAATTGTAGCTCTTTAAATGTGCTAAATAAAAGTCAGCGATAGCATATATCTATCTTTTATAGTTTTCTCACAATAACCATTTTTTTCTTCAGAAACATCAATTAAATTCATGCCCTATTTCCGACGCTATTATTCGAGTTCAGTATTAACCCTTATGTAAATAAACATGTTCATTATCAAGAAAATTTAGTGTAGATTATATTTGCAATTGAAACTATATCATTCTGTCTAATAGTTTAGGAGATATCGTAAGAATAAAATTACGCGGAAACGAAAAATGCTACACGAAAAGCTCAATTTTGCTTTCTGGGCTTACGTAGGTCAAACTATATGACTTAAATAAAAATGATGTATGGAGTAATTATAGATCCTTAAATTTGCTAAATAACAGTCTTCGGTGGAATATATCTATCATCTATGGATGTCTCACAAAAACCATGTTATTGTGAACAAACTTCGATTAAAATGCACACGAAAAACAGCGTCGTAAGCTTACGGCGCTATTATATTATATTCGATATGAATCCTTATCCAAATAAATATGTTTGATGGCTAGAGTATTAAATGCAGATTACATTAGCCTTTAAACTATGTAATTCTGAACAATAGTTTGGGAGATATTAAATAATTAAAAACTACGCGCATTCGAAAAATGCTAGTGCGGCGCGCGGCTGGACAAAATTAAAGGCACGCTACGATGTATTAGTTCGTTAATTTTCAATTTGTATACCGTTTTTGATAATTATTTCATTGTTTAAAGGATAAGTGGTTATCTGCTGCATTCTAAATTAGTTTTTGAATTGAAGTACACACATATCAAATAGGAAAGTCCTTTTCTTTATTTGTCTTATTTATGTCTTTATATGTATTAAGGAAATTTGTAATTGAACTTCAAATTCACTAAAAATTGTGAAATAAAACAAAAATTTTAAGAAAAAAAAAATAGCCGACTTCAAAAAAAAAACAATCTCAAACAAAATGCACTCAAAAGTAACCTAAAAAAACCAATTTCAAACAAAATGCACTCAAAAGTAACCTAAAAAAACCAATTTCAAACAAAATGCACTCAAAAGTAACATAAAAAAATAATTTTAAACAAAATGCATTCAAAAGTACCATAAAAAACAATCTCAAACAAATTGCACTAAAAAGAAACAAAATAATGACATGAAAACTTCTTTCTTTCTTTCTCCTCTCTTTCAAAAACCCTCTAAACTCTAAAGAAAGTTCTCTTCTTTCATGTAACATGTCTATATTGTATAATTATTGTTATTTTGAAGTCGGTTTCGGCCTAAGTAGGGACATAAACGTAAGTATGTCTCATACATCTCAAATATAAAATGTATAATATTAAATTTACTTCGGCCGACACCGACTGCGAAATAACAATAATTATACAATATAGACATGTTACAAGAAAGAAGAGAACTTTCTTTAGAGTTTAGAGGGTTTTTGAAAGAGAGGAGAAAGAAAGAAAGAAGTTTTCATGTCATTATTTTGTTTCTTTTTAGTGCAATTTGTTTGAGATTGTTTTTTATGGTACTTTTGAATGCATTTTGTTTAAAATTATTTTTTTATGTTACTTTTGAGTGCATTTTGTTTGAAATTGGTTTTTTTAGGTTACTTTTGAGTGCATTTTGTTTGAAATTGGTTTTTTTAGGTTACTTTTGAGTGCATTTTGTTTGAGATTGTTTTTTTTTTGAAGTCGGCTATTTTTTTTTCAAGTTGAATGGTCGATAAACTTTCGTGTGGTCGCGTCCGTTGCACTTCGAAGCGCGTTTCCGTCCGATTTGGTTTTTACGATGTTCTCTTTGAGGCGTCAAGCCGCCGATACAACGGTGACAATGTTTTCGTTACACAAACCGCCGCCCACTTTTATGGCTTTTCTTCACCTTGTAATACAGTGTTTTAAGCTTTAAAATGTTATCTAAATTTTAATATTTTATGAAATGTAAAGCGCTATACAGTCATATTTTTTGGCTAATTTGTACAAAAAAAAAATACATCGAACATGTTAAATATAAACGAAAGCGTTACACAAAACCGGGCATCAAATAATTAATTATACAAACACGTAAATCGACAAAAAATATTCATTTACGTACACTTAAATAAGTATTCTTACAAAATACTGATAATAAAAAAAATCCACAAACACATTGTTTTGTTTATTGTTCTAATACTATGACTATTTATAAAGATGTTTACGATTTTTCAAACCTTTACAGTCTTTGGTAATACTTAACAAAGATTAATCCTTGAAGCAACAAAAACAGTAACATCGCCAACTTTGTAAAATAAATGTCAAAACAACATTTTAGAGTAAGTCTCCCGTTTTTACAATCGCCCTCAATGATCCGTTGCAAGCTTAAAACAGTTTGTTATTATCAAACATGGTACACTAAAATAAGCATTATGACTAATGTAATACATTTCATAATCGCGTGCAGTAAATGTGAAACTAATAAATATGTATTCGAAAGTTGGTTGTAAGAAGTATATTATTTTATAAATTCAATAAAAAAGGCTAACATGGACACGACCACACGAAAAATATGTCCAATTTTGATATGAATTATTGCTCGCAAGAAAACAACTGCACGGCAAATGGAGGCGAGAAAAATTATACATTCGAAGTTGGATCCATGTTTTTCTTATTAAAACAATTAACTATGTTTTTAATAATAGGTACATGCTCGCTAAAGGCAAAAACAATTGAAATTAATATTAAAATTTTTACTGCATTTATTATTGACAAATGCTATGCTACTAGCGTATCTTTCTTAAACATGAAATGAACCATTAATGTTTTTTTTTACGAAAATAAACGATTATATTTTTCCTATAATTCGAATTTAGTGTTAAAGAACTTCGTTCATAGGCTACCTATAAAAACTTGGGTTATTAAATAAAAAATAACCTATTCGATAAGTCATTTGAGAGACGAACTAATGTATAAGTCATACCTGTAATTATTAAATTATTTAAAGGTCGAACGCATTGCTTGGAAGCCAGTTCAACAACAGCACAAGTTAAACTAGAATCATAAGCGAAAAAGAACTCTACAGACGTTTATTTACAATTCACTTCGCAAAATTATATTTTATGAAATTTATGATTAATACCCTTTTATAAAATGCCTATGATACAAATGAGTTTGTTAAAGACATTAATTCCTTAAATATGACAACATTTGATAAAGTAAAAAGTTCTTTTTTACATGGACGCATTACGACGACTGAATTTAAAAAGTTAATTTAATACCATAAACCATGACCATAGGGTTATGGTCTCTTATGGTAATGGTTTATGGCAATAAGGGTAATGAAACGAAATTTGTTGAGACACATTTTATTGTCATTCACAGGTGCGTTCTAACTCTCTATAACTACATATACACATGGAAGTGTTTGTATTTGCTATACATTTGTTTATCCTAATTCCTAGCTTCAAATTAAATTGATAAATGTAACATGGAGTCTGGCAACACACTGAATCAAATAGATACAAAAATGGATAATATGAAAATTATAAAGAACGTAATATGTATATATACGTTATTTTTTCAAGTGTGTTCTCAAAAATAAAATATATTTCTTTTCCAAAATATACAAAACAATGAAACTTCTTCAATAAAACCCAAAATATAATTACCGCCCTTACGTTGGTTTTCTATTGTAACTATTATTTAAATAAAAAAACTTATTAACTTACTGCAAATATTAATATTGTTAATATTCCTAATAAAAAGAAGTAAATTATTAGCCGAAATTATTTTTAGAAGATAACTACCACGAAAGAAGTTGGCACTACTGGATATTTCCTCAGAATATCAAAAGTCATGAATCAAAAGCAGGCAAAAGTAGATAGAAAATGAACACCCAATCCCTTCTTAAAAAAATATTTTGTAACATTTCAAAAGATTATCGAAATAGTTCATAAACAATTAAAATCTTTCAGTAAATTTCAATTACATTAACATATTAAATAAAAAAAAATTGTAGTACAAAATGATAAGGAGTACAATATTTTTTTAACGTAAACATAATATACAATAAGTACACCAAAATTTGTTAATTTTTTTTTTAAATTTGTAAAGTAATTTATATCAAAGCTCAAAAGAATAATATTAATTAAATTATCTTAGATCTCTAGTATTCTGAAATACATTTATTTTTATTTATTTATTTTTATTTGCTAAGGTACAATTAAAGTTATAAATATAAAGAAACTAGCTGTCACCCACGACTACGTCCGCATGGAAATAAAAAAAACTTAATAAATAGCCTATATGTTCTACATCTATGTCAAATTTAATCAAGATCCATTGAGCTGTTCCGGGGATACCTTCAAACAAACATCCATCTAAACTTTCCCATTTAAATATTAAGAAGTATTAAGATAGTTACCGAACGCGAAGATGTCAGCTTTTGTGAGATGTGTGAAGTCCTCTTGTAACACTTCCTTGGGGAGATAGCGACAGTCACCTTCCTCCACCAGCGGTGAAGAAACGCACGTCACATGACCCAAGTCACCTACACAAAATACTCTTTTAATGGTCTGATTCCTTTAAAACTAAAAACATTGACATCAAATATAATATTTTGTCAAATATAATCTTTGTTATTCTCTTTATAATGCTCTAAGCTTTGAATAAGTCGCCCTTGGATTATTTGATAAATTTAAATCAATACAAATTCAGCAGATTGTTTTTATAAGATTTCACTTCGCAAAATATGAAAAAAGTATCAAGAACGTGAAATCGTATCATACAAGAGATCGGCGGATTGATCAAAACCTCTTTGATCTTTGAATCACGCGCTTCTTACTTATATTACAAGCTGTTTAATCTATTACAGCCTAAATGCATAATACCCCCTACTCAAAAATCAACCCAATTGGCAATGCTTTTAAGGTTGATAATTGATTATCATGTTTTAAAATATATTACTAAATGTAATAAAACAGACTACTACCATTTGAATATTATAAGGTGTTTAATTATTTATAAGCTTCCCGTTATATTTAACTTTATCACTTGGTGTTAAAGTTGAAATTGCAATGCGTTGTAATGTTAATTTTAGATGTTTCAGCAATGGTGTGTTGGGTGTGACCTGTCAGAATGTTGAGTGGTAGCAGGCGCGGGATGTAAACATCGGCGGTCGGTGCGATCTCCGCCGCCGGGAAGCCGGGAATCGAACCCAGAACGCTGCGGCAGCGGCGACCAGCTGCGAGGTATATGCCACAATTTTGCGATGACCCATTTTATTATTTATATGTATTATTTTCTCGATTAATTTGCATATGATACAATGTATTTCTTATCAGCCAGTGTGTTTAATGCTCGCCACGTCGAAGCCCCCAAAGATATTTGGAAAAGACATCTTGTTACCTTAAACTTGAAGGAGATCGAATGTTGATTTTCGTTATAGCGGATAATTTAAGATTCCTACGAGAACTATGAGATATATATATAATATCTGTACGTCTGTTCAGGCAGAGAAAACTAAACCTAACGATTTAGTATAGAACAATAGACCACACACAAATTGACTAACTTGATTGTATTGTCTTATAATATCATCATCGCTTCCTTCAACGTAAGACTACGCTCGCTGCCGGTGGTCGCTTCCTGTGTACAGTTTCTACCAATTACAAAGAGTTTCTACCAATTACAGCCGGAAACGACGGCCTGGATAATGAGATTAAATCATTTAATCGCGACGTTTTGATGCTTACTAAGTGCTCTGCTCAGCTGATTTCTTACCAGGGCTGATCCTTCTATCATGGTTACGAAAAACCATAACCAGTATGCAGGTCTTCGATTTAAATTTAATAATATTACTTGCGCAATGACAGAAAAACAAGACAAATGGCTGGAATCCATCCTTATGTAGTAGACGTAACGCGCGTTCGAACGAAAACGTTTGAATCATCGGTCCTTGTGCGTACTGCAAAAACTGACGCCAGCAACTTGTTCCACAAGTTGCTGGCGTCAGTTTTTCCATCCAAGTACGACGTGGGGGCCTTCAAAATTAGAGTACATACCGTACCATCTTTAGACCACATCATCACTTCATCAGGTGGGATCGTGGTCAAGCGCTAGCTTACTTAAAAAAAATTGCTCCCAGAAGATTGATTATAAATTTTACTGATAAACTAAAACGGTGTTGGTATCGGACACATTATAACAATTACAATAAAATCCGGGGGATGTGAGCACAAACATCCCGCATGTCGGATCAGGTCACCGACAGTCAGACGTACAGTCGGGCAATTACCGCAACTGTTTGTACAGAAATATTACTAAATCGGGGAATCAAACCCGCGTACGTTTCCCAACAATTCTGACACATTTTGTATCATTACTAGTAATTGATTTAATTGCATAAGGGCTCGTTCACAATGTTACTTTCTTGATTTAAAAATCTTATAGCTAAAAGATTTCAATACAAATTACACATACATATATTCTTTCCTTATTTCTTTCTATATATTCCTACTAGCTGTCGCACGTGACTCCTTTTTTGATTAACTGTGCCGAATCTTTGTCTGTCCCGGTTACGCTGTTATTTCAAAAATCCTTGTCTCAATGTACCTTCCCAACACACAACCGACCTTCAAAGAGATTTGGAATCGTGGATTGAAGCTCTAGAAGGGAATGGTTTGAAGATTAGTAGGAAGAAGACCGAACATATGTCTTGCGTATTTGACGGAGTAACAAATGGAGATGATATTCGCATTTTCGTAGATCAAGTAGCTCTGCCAAAAGTTAATAGTTTCAAATATCTAGGATCCATAATAAGCCACGATGGAAAAATAGACGATGATGTGCAGCATAGAACCGCTACGGCATGGCTTAAATGGCGACAACTCACAGGCGTACTTTGCGACACTAGAATACCGTTAAAACTAAAAGGAAAAGTCTACAAAACTGCGGTAAGGCCGGCTTTGTTGTATGGCTCAGAATGCTGGGCCACCAACAAACAACACGTGAACCGGCTACACAGCACGGAGATGCGCATGTTACGCTGGTCAGCGGGTGTCACCCTAATGGACAAGATAAGAAACGAATATGTAAGAGGAAGTTTTAAAGTCGCTCCCATTTCTGAAAAATTAAAAGAGAGACGTTTGCGTTGGTATGGTCATGTTCAGAGGCGACCCGAAGATCACATGGTTAAGCTGGCCTTAAACTTGCCCACGACGACGCGAAATCGCGGAAGACCACCGACCACTTGGCTGACGACGATCCAAAAGGATCTAAAAGAAATTGACCTTGACGAACAAGACTCCAGGAATCGTGCTGTCTGGAGAATTAGGACAAGGAAGGCCGACCCCAAATAATTGGGAAAAGGCATAGATATAGATAGAATGTACCTTCCCAACACTGTGGAAACGTGCATATGTTACGCCTGTTCATAAGAAAGGTTCGAGAACCGATGTGACCAATTACAGACCAGTTTCAAAATTGTGTGTACTTGCTAAAGTACTCGAAAAATAATATACAATCAGCTATACGCAGCTTTGAAACATTCATTTAGTAGCGTCCAGCATGGGTTCCTTCGAGGTCGGTCCACCACCTCCAATCTCGTCATCCTTAATGACTTCATAACTGGAGCGATGGACAAAGGAAAGCAAGTCGATGTGGTTTACACTGATTATAGCAAATGCTTCGATCGAATTGACCATAAGATGTTGCTATACAAGCTACAACTGATAGGCATACGTGGAGACCTTCTTAGATGGTATTCGTCGTATATATCTAATCGCTCGCAGGCCGTTGTCATAAATAACTATGTTTCTAGCTGGATACCATTGCCTAGCGGTATAGCACAGGGCTCTTTGCTCGGGCCTCTACTGTTCCTAATCTTTGTCAACGACATCGATAAATGTTTCCATTATTCACATCTTCTTTGTTTCGCAGATGACATGAAAATATTTTCTTGTGTTTCAACATTTGACGACGCCATTGCACTGCAGTCAGATTTAAATCGCCTTAGCGATTACTGTATCCAAAATAAATTAGACTTGAATCCCTCGAAGTGTATGGTTGTAATATACGGCAGGAAAATTAACCCGATCTCATTTGATTACACAATTAAACAGACAAGGTTGCAAAGATGTCTTATTGTATTAAATACAAACCAAACAAAATAAGAGAAATGTCACACGGACGCGTAATAATAAAATTGCACACTGCCGCATTATTTATGTGACATCTCTTCCATAAATCACTTCTTTACAAGAACAATGTGATATTTTTTAAAACACAACTTTACATGAGAGCAATTTTAAACATTTAATAATTAATAAATTCTAATTTCTTATTGTATTAGGGTTTTTTGCTTATTTTCAGAAAGCAAATTTCTTTCTGCAATAAATATGTTTGAGCCTTATGTATTTGTTCAATCCTATCCTCTTGAAGACTTATTAACTTTTTGACTTGTTCCATTTTAATAATACAGGCTGAAGCAATTAACAAAATAAGAAAACCAAGAGGGCATGTAACCAAATAAATGCACTAATAAACTTGTATTATAGCACCTCTGTGGCAAACGTAATCCACTGTCCAAACCTTGTATTCAATCGACAAGTCTAAAGTAACGAACACAAGTTTGTTTTATAATTAAAATATTCAGCCTACTCGAAACTCAATTCAATTAACCTAGTCGAATATTTAAGTCGAACGCAGTACACTCAGACCGAAATATTCGGCAAACGAAGGAAGGAGAATTTGTTTGTCTCCTACGCAACTTTGTCCGAAACCGAAATTCAGACGACTCGACCAACGCAATCAAACGAACGAAAACTACAAAACGCAACCGACATCAATAACAACAACAGAACGCAAGACAACTACCAAACACCAAAATCACTCACGACCCGCGGGAGGTATATGTGTAGCGAGACATGTCTCTTAACATCGCGATTAAATCAAACGATGTCTCGCTATAACGCCATCTCTTAGGGCGCAGCAGAAACGGCGCCAACAATTATTTTGTGCAGATACTCCTTCAAAGATTAATTTTACAATGTAATAATCACCTAACAAAATTAGAGAAAATTCAGACAGTAATATCTAGTCAAAGACATTTCAAATTTAATAGTAAATTTAAATAAAACTTGCTAGTTTTTCTAAGAATTTCTAATTAGAATTTTCAATCAAATAATCTTAAACTATTTATCAAAAAAGCAAAACCGTATTTTTCTGAAAGACTGACGAAAGAAAAGATGTTCCAATTAATTATTTACTTGTGTCACTTTGGAAGACAAACAAGTTTATAAAAAAATATTACTAGAAAACTTTTAATATAATCAATAATTTATCAAAACTTTTGAAAAACATTTTATCCCAATGGTCACTTTCCGTAACATCCTTTAACATAACATCCTTTGGCCGCGCGTGTCTCATTTCTTATACTTCATCTCTCGCTTGCACTTACTGTTATTTCATTATAGTACTGTCTCGTTCACATCAGTGTATGACGCGAGGAGATTTATGATCTAAGCTCCCGATCGATCGGATTCTACGAACTTTTGTTTTTGCAATTTTTTTCGTTTTTAATTTCAAATTCCGCTTTTCAATATAGGCGCTTAATTCTTTATTTTTTATTTGTCTTGGTATATTTTACATTCTTTATTTCTAAGCGAATATAGAATAAAAATAAATGCAACTCCTATTATTTATTTACAACCAAAAAAATCCATTTTTTACATACGATGTGTCAAAGATACACCCTGACCTTATTCGATAACTTTTTACAATTAAAAAAATAAAATAAAAATGGAAACATAATTACTATATAATAACTAGATACTAGTTAATTTATGATCTTAGTGGGTTGGAACTTCTCTGTGCAGAACACAACTCTAGATGGAGCGGTCAAAAAAGGATGCTGGGGGTTAATGTTACGTGAATGAGTTTGCGCCATGGGAAGTGAATCTTATCGAGAGATTCAACTGCCAAAACACCAGTAGAAAAACATTGTAATATTTTTTTTTTTCAAACAAATGAGTTGAATGACCTTGGACTTGGCCTGTATGGAAAATCCAAATATCAAATACAAATTATCCTGCCTTATTTTATATCAAATGTTTAGTTAAATTTGTAATTATATTTTGTTTAGGACAGAAAATCGCAATTTTCGTCGAATAAAATGTGTAAATGTATTTAAAAATTTTGTACGTTTTTTTTAATTTGTTCATGATTTTATTTTTTCAGAAATTTCTTTGATGGTTAATAAATATTACAAACAAGAAAATTGCGGTATATTTGTATTATTATCATTATATCATGTTCATTAAGTGTGATTATACGAAAGTCCCGAGGCTTATTGAATAAGATTTACGATTTTACTATCATGTGATCATCGCAACTAAAAGAAAACTATCAGAAAACAATAGGTAGGAGAGAAATATTTGTGCAAATACGAACTGCCTGCTTACACCATTGTTTACTATTAAAGTCAACAATAGAGATTAAAAACAATTTTTTCAATGCGTCTGACATCATCCATCAAAGAATATAATTATTATTATTCAAGTGAATTGCACTTATTTTAAAATTATGCTCTTGAAAATAACAAGTAAGCAATAAGAAATTTTTTGATGAATTATTTATATTTCTTGCCCTTGCATCATTTAGAAAATTTGTGCAGCGCCCCTATCGTTAAGTACAATGAAAGTGTCAAATTAGTTTTGACATAATATACGATGATATACGAAGGCGCTTATCGCAAATATTCGTGCCCGGCCCACTGGGTTTAAAAAAATTACGTTTTACGCAACATGCACGCATTCGCAATTATTGTTTACAAATTGTGCTATAAAGGTTGTTGTTAAAATAATAGGGGTACACAGAAACAGCATAAATCAGAGTAGGTACTTTGCTCGGTTAATCTGCATAGCACTTAGTATAATGTAACTGAACAGTAAGAATACAAACTCACATCTACGGGAACGTCCTTTAATCACGTTAATTCAAGCCCTGAAAGGAGGGGGGATGGTTCCTAAAAATATCACGAAATATCACGAGGGGCGGGGCAAAAATAAGATATTAGGTGTATTTAATCTCTGATAACGTAAATTTAAGGAAACGCGGAATTACTTCGTTATTAAATGACATGTTAACTCTTCATCATCATCATCAGACTAAGTTCGTCCACTGCTGAATGAAGAACTCCCCAATTGATTGCGGGTTAAGGGAGATCGTGAAGGGTTAAATTGGTGTTTTGCCACAACAAAAGGGTTAGTTTTTTACTCAATCAACTAACTGCAGCCCCCGACTGACGTGTTAATTTCGTAATAAATAATTTCGTGTGTAAAACGGGTTGGGGTATGGTTACTTAAATTACGGGAGCAGTAAAATAAAGAATGGAAACAAAAAACCACCACAAATCGTGTGTTACGATACAAAAGAACAATTTGTATAACATAAGCTGCTAAGGCGTTTTTGTTTCTAAAACATTTTTTTTTTTGTTTAATTTTGGTCGTTTGTTTAGACTATGTTCCACCTTTGTGCCAAATTTCATCAAGATCCATTGAGCCGTTACGGAGATACCTTCTAAGAAACAGCCATCCATCTAGTTCTAGTCTTTCGTATTTATAATATGAGTAAGATTGGTCATTTTGGGTGACTCAAAGTACACATACTAAATGTACACTTAATAAGACTTCTTCAAGACTCTTACGTAACTTACTCAGGTGCAACAAAAACAAAATTTTGACGCGAAGCCTCAAAATTTCGATGACTTTTTTTTTGTTTCGTCCGTTACTAATAACTCCGCATGAAGAAGGGGACATAAAATTACACCGTTTGGTGAGTTTTTTGTAGTTATTCATTTCGATATTTACAGAGTTGTGAAAAAAAGTGCTTGTCATTAAGAGGTTGAAAGAAAACAATTATCAACCAGATACTCTTTTAAGCACTTCATTGAGCTTAGGTTTTGTTATATGGATGGCGTTCTTATTCGAACCTACTATACTTTTTGTAGTCATCGATTCATTGAGCTATTTGTGGTATCTCTGCTGTTTACCTTCTATGTTAGTTATTATTATTACATTTCTCTCATATATTAAAAACGAACGTAAAAACAACTTTAACGCAGATGAACAGAGGGCCTAGCACGAATAACCGTAAGAACGTCATCGACATAATTTACACCACCAAGAAGTCTCATACAAATTTTGTCGATAATGTTTCGAAGGCGCGTGTCATAAATATCCGTGATAAAGCCCCTATTAATAAAGTGAGGTAAAGCATTGAGTAAAAAGCTACGAAACAGTGTCCACACAATGCAACGAGTCCGCCTCTGTCTTTGTGCGTACCGACACCAGAGTAGGCGCTTTGATAAGCTGAAATTTTTTTGTGGCAAATTTTTTCGACCAAACGAAAAGCTTTTTCCGTGCAATAACGAAAATTCGGACGCACGAATTCGTTCCGAGGCACATAGACACAAAGCCATGTAATTTTGAATATTGCCGACTTTACGCCTTTGTCCTTTTGTGCTTTGTCGAAATTTTTCCGACCTTATGAACGTGTAGTTTGCTTTTAAAAGCATATGCATTTTATATGGAGAACTTATGTGAAGGAGAGTTAGAGTTAAAAGTGATAATGTTGTTAAATTTTTAAGTAATTTTTAAGACAAAAGTTTTCTCAGTTTTTTCTTCACAAAATCTTGTAATACGTCAAAAAATAACAAAATATTCTTCTATCCAATATTCATTAAAATATTTCGGAACAGTTTATTTTTATCGTTAAGAATCTCTAATCAAACATACATTTTAATAGAATAAAAAAAATCTATCTGCAAGAAGGAAAAACTCAAACATTCTAGATTGAAAGTCAAGCCTAACTGGCACATTACATAAAACTAAAACAGTTCCGCATTAGAAATAATAATAAAAAACAATTCAAACTTGGCGCCTACGCTGTCCGAAAAAAGAAGCCAAACAACTATTCGAACGTCGGCGCGGCCGAAAAAAAAACAGCTTACGAATCTAACGCGTCCGTCATCAGAAAACGAAACGTTCGTAAAAAAAAACAAATAAAACCGTCGTCATTGTGTACACGGGTGTTTTTCAGAAAAAATGACCCTGTGACGATCAGGAAAAATAATTTTGGTTGTACATGAAATTGTTCATATTGTCCCTGGTATGAAACAATACATTATTAACTAGCTAAATATGCTATTTAAATTAATATAAAACCATAAATATAAGAAATATTCAAGTTTTTCTCTCAGTATATGATGCAAAGTATTCCTGTGCGTCACAAAATATAATGAATCAGATATAAAACGACCAGGCATTAAAAGAAAATCAACGTATATTACCTTATAGATATACTTAAAATCTTTCCATAAACATCAATAAGGTAGCATATTTCTATCACATTAATAAACAATCAGGGAAATAGTTTCATGTTCGTCACTTCTTTGACAAATGGCACTTGAAATGTTGTCTTTACTAATGATACGTGTAACAAATTTAAAAATTGAGCAAATTGAGGAATTTTTGGCTATAATATAATACTGATAATTACTAAATAAACACTATAAAATGAAAAACAGATATTTAAAAAACCATTTTTGTACTATTCAGAATATGGGACAGTGACTATTATGACAAGTGCGTTACGAATAGGAATAATTTGAGCAGTGTCCACACCACCGCGTTTAAAAACACAATCACAAAGAAGTTAACGCTTTATTAACATAAAATTATTAATAAAAAGTTTTAACTGCATTAAACTTTTTTATTACACATAAAAGTATTAAAAGACATAGAATTATCAATTTGAGATGACATATAACTTATATTATTGAGGTGATTATTTTAAATTTTTACTTACGAGATAATTATCACAATTACTTTAATCAATAGATGCAATAAACCTCTCTTTCTCTATTTCACGATTCTTTCTTTCATGCAGAAGTTTTTTCGCGGTAATATCGTTTGCGACTAGTTTCTAACATCCTATGTAATTTCTGTATTTTAATTGAAATAAAATTAAAATTTTTAATTAATAATTAAATTAAAATTTTAAAATATTTCACGGTATACTAAGCTTTACAATTCAAGTTCGTCACGATTTTGTTCCGATAGTATGTCACGTGACGCACAGGAAGTGACGTTTACATCCCACGAAAGTTTTAAAATTAAAAATAACTAATATTTTGTTAAATTAACTTGTTTTTAGCTTTATTAATCTAATAAAGGTTAGTTTATGTTTTATAAGCAATATGATAAAGTAAAGAATACGAGTTTATTTACCTTTTAAATACTGTCACAATACAGAAAACTTTTTCTGGACGCCAAAGACACCAACACTTTTGTCACAGTTTTTGATCCAACTGACGTTAAAAACAACAATGGCGGTATCAAAAACGATCACAATTTTGCCAGGAAGGAAGAAAATACACAAATTAGTAGATTTAGTCTTATGTAAAATATCAAATTCACCGTGACGAAACGGGATTTTCCGGTACTAAGGTTTTCGTAGGACAGTATTAAAATAGTTATATTTTTAAAATAACCATAAGTTTATCATATATAAACTTGAAAATACACTTTAAGACATACAGAGACTATGTTCAAACACTTAAACATACTCAAAGACCAATATTCTACAAATGAGATGTATTTGAAGTCTCCGAGAGTACTGTGGGACACACGAAATCTTCACCTCCTATTTTGCTTTTTTTTTAATATAAAAATAAATATCCGCTTTTTATGACCCTTTATAATTTAATTCTATTTTAAAACATTTACCTAGGTCATATGAAATTTCACTTTTACATGTCCTATATAAGAAAGTAAAAATAAAAATGGTTAAAGTTGTGGGACAGTCCGATTTTGCTAGGGTCATGTTTTGTGAAAAACACCCACACGAAGTCAGCGGAATTGAGAGGCCCCGCCCGCGCACGCCATTGGAGGGCCCCGCAACTCGAAATTTGAACAAAAACCCCAACCTAGTTCCGCCTTCTAAAATGTTTTTAACGAACCAAAATGGCCGCGACCGCTCTATTTGTTTTGGGCGCTAGACTCTCTATATTCGGCCCATTGTTCCGCGTTCGACTTCGAATTATAGACGCCGCGTCCTAATTTTTTTTTTTTTTTTTTAATATCGATGAGATCTTTTGTGCGTTTTTTTTTTCGTCTATGGTTGCCATTGTCAACCAGAGACTAGAATTTGTAATAGGGACAAATGCATTTCATCACTTTTATATCGAATGCACTTAAAACTAATATTTTTTGTTACACCGATAGTGTTCGACCAAGTTATTGTTTGGTGCATTTAGGATATTACAAACTTTTGTTTTGTTCCATTTGAATCTAAACAATTCAGGTATAGTTGGAACACATTACAAAAACACATTTTTGAAAAGAAAGTAAAAATAATTTTAAATTTAATAAAAGTAAATTTTTCACAAAAAATGTACAAATTCATAATACATAATCAATAGCCAAAAATATATTAATTCAAGTTAATTTAGATTGAAACCAATAACAAATAAAATAACAAATTGCTATATTTAACAGCCATTAGAAATAATCACAAAGATGTGTTGGTCATAAACATCCACAAAACTGTAGGAGTTGTAGAAATATATCATCCAGAGGCCAAAATCTCCGTTTAAAACATAGTGTTTGTTATCTCTGTTTTGTCAACGATAATGATACGGATGACAATATGTTGTAATCAGAAATTTTGGTCTCAGAAACCAACCCTAAGAGACGTATAAGTTTAAATAATCCTATTCAAACGCAACTATTCATTTACATGTAAAATAATTTAACAGCTAGAGTAGTCAAGAAAAATAAGTATTTCTAATACGTGAAAATACTACAATTTTGTTTAGCACTCCACTTTATTTCACAAAATTACTAAAAAAAAGTCCAATATTGTAATGGCCGCCATGAATGGAAAGACTTGTCTCTGGTTACTTAATTCAGTCTTTCAATCGAAACGAAGGATACAATGAGTTCACTTATCGTCTCTGAGTATTGCAGTTAGTCATAGAACCTTCACAATATAATCTTAAATATTTTAATTATCGCTTGCAGAATTCTTGGTCAACTTTGGTTTTTCCCGAATGGAATTATTTAGAATTCGCTTGTAAACATTTAGAAATATCACGCAATGATTTAATTAATAAATAAATACACCACACTGTTCAATGCGAAATAGAAATGAAAATATCTGGCTTGCTTTCTATAAGAGAGAGAGAGAGAGACAGACAGAGAAATATGCGACGCCGCACAGCTTACAATAGCTTACTATAGCAAAAAGTGTCGTGACAACTTTTTGTAAGAATTTTTTCCGTCTAGCCTCCTTTCACAACGCGCGATAAGGAACTTCGTTCCAAAAAAGTCGTTTCTAGAAAAGTAAAAAATAAAGGAAAACCTTAAACATCTACCCCTAGAACTTATATAGTAAAAATAAATTTGGCGACCTTAAAGTATCTACTTCACAGGTTTCTATTAGATTGTTTGGACATATTCGACAAATACAATACAAATATAATACACATTTGACAAAGGGACATATTATAAAATAACAGTGTAAAAATTTGCGATGTATACACAGGGGCAATCACTAGTCTTAACCTTCCCAATTCGCTCTATTGCACGCGCTATAAAATCGTTAGGATTGGATTCAATGTCAAGGACATTACACATATTGTTTGCGATGAATTCAGCAAAACAAAATTGTACATAAAATCCGTATATTTGTAGAAAATTACAGCAAATTTTTAATATAAAAGAGCGTGCGTCTCGCGTCGTTGTTGGTTTGCGACTGCCGGCAGGCATGAAACTTTCGAACATCTATTTTTTTACGTAGATACTAGCGCCGTCTTGTGTACAGCAGAGCTAATTAATATTGTAAGTTTACTCATGTGCTCACTAGATGCCGCTTTTGGCCGGAATTTTGCGTCATTTTTTTTTTAATTTTAACAATTAATGTTTTCAATTAAGAAACTTATTTCTGGGATTTTTAATCACTATAATTTAAACAAAACTTGTCTTTCGTGCTAATAATTTATGGTTAATTTATAGTCTTTAATGCCGTAGTGTTGTCTATGAAACGATTTCAAATTACCAGTCACGCAGTCCAGTCAGTAGGCATCATTACAAGTTTTTAAAACTTCGTTGCGCCTCTACCTGTTCTTTTGTTTTCATTTCTTAAAAATATAATTTGACCTCGGCTATTCCTTTTGACTCGTTTGATATCTCCTTTGTTTTGACCTCGGCTTTTCTTTTGGACACGTTTTAAATCTCTTACTTTGAACTCGGCTTTCTTGGACTACCGAATTTAGAAACACCTAAAAATGTCGTCAAATCAGTATTGGAAATGTTACTTTAAAGGTGAAGTGACTGGTAAGTTATAAATTTCATATGTATGATATTATAATTTCTTAATATTTTATATTTCATTGACATTGGTAATTGTTTACATTACCATGACCGTTTTCATTAAATTCTGCTTAATATTAGGTCCTTACATATGAAATTGGCGTTTTGTATGGGAGGAACAAAAAGTCGAATATTTTTTAATATAATATATTTAATTAATCAAAGTATGAACCATTATTTTCTATGCACTTTTGCCATCTCATAGGTAGTTCATTGATCCCTTTACTAAAAAAACCAGTCGGACGGGAATCAATAAAATCTTTGAAGGCGATTTGGACTGCCCCATCGGAGTTGAATTTTTTCCCTTGCAAGAAGTTATCCAAATTTCGAAAAAAATGGTAATCTGTTGGAGCAAGGTCCGGGGAGTACGGAGGATGTCTTAGACTTTCCAATTGTAGCTCTTCTAATTTAGTAGCCATCTGTTGCGCAGTGTGTGGTCTAGCGTTGTCGTGAAGCAGCAGTGGCGTGGAGCGATTGACCAGCCTAGGTTGTTTAGCCGCTAGCTTTTCCATCATGGTTTGCAATTGCTGACAATAGACATCAGCCGTAATAGTCTGGCCAGATTTGAGAAAACTGTAATGAACAATACCGGCACTAGTCCACCAAACGCTTACAAGTAACTTTTTTGGGGTTAATTTTCGCTTGGGGCAGGATTTGGCTGTCTGGCCAGGATCCAACCATTGCGCTGAGCGCTTCCGATTATCGTAAAGAACCCATTTTTCATCACAGGTAATGATTCGGTTTAAAATACCTTCATTATTGTGCCGGTTTAGTAATGTAACGCAACAGTCGACGCGCGTTTGCCGGTTTGCTTCAGTCAATTCGTGAGGTACCCACCTTTCAAGCTTTTTAATCTTCCCAATTTGCTTCTAGTGAATTAAAACAGTTTTATCACTAACATCGCAGCCTGCAGCTAACTCGGACGTGGTTTGCGATGGATCCGCTTCCACAATAGCCTTCAACTCTTCATTATCAACTTGAGTCTCAGGCCGTCCACGGGGCTTGTTCTGCAGATCGAAATTTCCAGAACGAAAACGTTGGAACCAAAAACGAACTGTGTTTTCTTTTGCAACACGACCATGGCGGTCACGACACATCATTCACCCTTCGAGTCGTTTCCGCAGCACTAGTGCCACGGCGGAACTCGTACTCGTAAATAATGCGATATTTTAAGTTTTCCATTTTGTAAAATGAGTGACGCAAACAGAAAAAACAGAAGAAAAAAACAAATGAATGACGGTCATCGAACCACAAATACATGAGTCTATAGCTGTACAAATTTGAATTTGGAATTCCTTACCAAAGAGGAGAAATTCGTGATTAAAGTGGCCAGTACGAAAAACGCCAATTTCATATGTAAGGACCTAATATAATTTATTTATTATTTCAGACGTTTTACACCGTTTTCCAAATCATCAATATAATCCCGAAAGGTTTAACTCACGGATAAGTGTTCTAGATCCTAATATGCAGAAACGAAATCCGCAATATATATACAACAATTTAAGATTGTGTAATAGGCATTTTGAGTTATGCTACCATACACCCAGTAAAAGACTTACGAGGAATGCTGTTCCAACTTTAAATATTGGTAAGTTTTTGCTAACGTGATAACAAATCTAGATCTGTCGACAATACCTTGAACTGGTGAGTATAAGTTACTGAAGTCGTAAAGAACAACGGCGAACTCACATTCAAATTTTATTTGAACAATTTTTTTTGCTCTTAAGACGAAATATATGTTAAAATATAGAACTTAATGTTCTGAACATATCATACATTCATATTGTTATCAAAGGAAGTTTGGAATTAAAGATATTTCGGTCTAAATATTAAAGTTATTAAAAAAAATCACACATGTTAATCTTTATAATTTCAATGCTTATCATAAACACATTAACTATTTTCAGATTTATATAATATGGAACAAGAAGTACCACCACTACCTAAAAGTATTCCAGAAGACATGTCTATGGAAGTTTCTCAAAACATTAAAGATCCAAAGTTAAGTGGTAGCATAACCACTAGTAAGCCTGTGGGTAAGATATCGTATTTCTTTTCCATAAACTACTTGAGTATATATATCCCCCTTTACGTAAGAATGTGGTATGTGTTTGGTAGATTTAGTGGAAAAAAATTTGGCACTACTGCTTTGCCACCTATTCAATTTAGCTAAGCGCCAGCTATCTTCATGGCGTGTCTTAATGTCTATCCACTATGCATTTTTAACAATGCTTGACGTAACCTATAGAGGAATCATTATGCAGCATCTTAATAGTTCAATATTGTATGAGGGTGCAAACTGCCGAATTCTAGCCATCAATTGCAAAGGCATACTGGAAAATGTATTAAATTTAAAATTATTGTAACAAAATAGCTTAGAATGGTCGGACTGAAATCCCGAGATACAGTTTTATTCTGACCCTTTCAGAGCTAATGTTTTACCCATTCTTTAGCTATTCTTGAGGAAACGCAAATATAACTACTGAAAATATTTGTAAAGTTCTTTTGTAAAATTATTTAGGGAATATCGTTTTTTTTTGTTTAAGATAAGTACAGCACTATCAATTTTGCAATAAGTATCAAACTCAAACCTAGTAAACAATGCAATTTTGAATATTTCAGTATACACTTCCAAAAGTAATTTATGCCCATACATTATTGTCACCTTTACAAAATTAACTTTTTTTATTTAGATGTTATTTTTTTTTTTGCTTGCAGTACCACAAGACAAGACAACAAGACAAATGCAAAGAAATATTTGCAATCTAAAGTATAGATTAAAGAAGCTTAGCCAGAAATATACAACACAAACAAAAAAAATTAAATGTGCAAGGAATCTATCTCTTTCACAGGCATTTTTAGAACAAATTGAAAAGTTTCCTGCACCCATAAAAATTTTTAGTAAGCTCCAGTTAAAAGCTAAATATAAACCGAGAGGAAGGAGATATACAATGGAGGAAAAGATTTTGGCCTTAACCATGTACAAACAAAGTGCAAAGGCATATAATCTTTTGAATAAAATGTTTGTGTTACCTTCAAAAAGAAGTCTCCAAAAACTGTTGAGCCACATTCCTTTGGAGCCTGGAATAAACGAACATATCTTTGCTCATTTAAAAAAAGCAGTGAGAAGATTGCCTTTAGAAAAAAGATTATGTACTCTCATATTTGATGAAGTGGCCTTAGATGTGGGACTTCACTTTAACAATGGAAGAATCATTGGCTTTGAAGACCTTGGTTTTAAAAGCAGTAAATTGATTGCCGACCATGCATTAGTATTCATGGTAAAAAGCATTAAAGGGAAATTTAAACAACCCGTCTGCTTCACTTTTACCAAAAGTTGCACAAAAAAGGATGACTTAAAACATCTGATAAAATTATTAATAAGAAAAATCCACGATTCGGGATTAAAAGTCGTAGCAACTGTCTGTGACCAGTCACAAACAAATGTGGGTGCAATAAAGAGCCTGAAGGACGACACAATGAAAAAATATTTAAGACAGGCTGTGGAATATAAGTCTCATGGTTTTGAGGTTGATGAGCATAAGATATTTCCTTTATATGACACGCCACATCTTTTGAAAGGTGTAAGACCACATAAAAATGTTATTTGAAAAGGATGTTGGTGAACACGAGATGAGATTTGTAAATAAGTTAACTGAATATCACGTTTTTGAAAATAAAATACCAAAAATGAAAGTGAAATATGCTGCGCAGGTATTTAGCCAAAGGGTGTCTTCTGCATTAGGATTTCTTGCAAGTATGTTCAGTTATTAAATATTATTTTAAATAGTGCATAATTTTAAAATATTTTCATATCTTCATCATCATTTCAGCCTGTTTGAGTTGTTGAACATAGTCCACAGATTGCCAAAAAAAGTATTTATACATGCAATAAATTTTGTACACTTATATATACACAAATATACATTTTTCAATTACACTGAAAAATACAATTATGATACATATTATATGTTTATTTTTATTTATATATTCATTTTATATATGTAATATATTTCTATATGTTTATTTTTATTTATAAACCCAACAAGACGAGAAAATAAATAAATATCCCCACCATAATAGACATTTTTTTAATATTTAATAAGGCGTGTTTTATGCTTAATAAAATATCATTAAAGTTAAAAATAAGGTAATAATTGAGTTTTCTCATTTCGGGACACAATATATTGCCAGCGGAGTGTCAACATACGGCAAAATTTTTGTTGCTATTTGATAAGTTATTTGATTCTTTTAATGGACATACTTATTCTGGTACATCAAAAGAATTATTAGGGTGTCTTAAAAACAATTCCCCTCACCAACAGTTTTGGGCGGAAGTTCTACCCATCTTAAAATCAATTAAATTTGAAAATAAATTTGTGAAAAAAGATGGCACTTGTACTGTAAAGTTTGAAAAGGTGCCATCTATTTACAATTGGGTGTCAAACATAGAGACTTTTTTGGAATTGTGGGAGTTTTTAAAAAAAGAAAACAACATAAGTAATTTGTTGATGAGAAACTTTAATCAGGACCCCCTCGAAAATTTCTTTTGTTGTATCGGAAGTAATGGCGTCCGAAATACGAACCCCACCTGTGCGCAATTTATAAATGTGTACAAATCACTCTTGGTGAATAATTTAAGCTCTCCTCATTCTATAAACGCTAACTGTGAGGCAGATGATAGTAAATGCTTTAACTCGTTGGCTTATCTATTGCATAGTAATGTAAAATATGGTAATCAAGATAAAAAAAATGTTGCTTTTAATAAACTAACTAAAATACTTTTGTCGAAAATTTATCACATCTTCTTCCCGGCGATGATCTGGATATTTTACATAAAGAGTCGAAACGGTATGTTGCAGGGTACATAATTAAGAAATGTCAAAAAAATATATTTAAATCTTGCCTATCGTGTAAAAAAACGTTCTTTAATAACGATAGGGACCCTGCATCATACACATACTCTAGGGACTATACAAAAAAAGTCCCTTATTTATGCAAAAGACGGATTTGTGGATTTAACGAAGAAAATATATGACAATAATTTTATGCTTACGAGATTTGCCAGAGGACAAAAATTTAAAAGAAAAGATAATAAATTTTATTAATATTGATATTAATTTCGACATTATATCTTGTAAAGCACATAGATCTTTGCTAATAGAATATATCGCCAACATAGCAATTAATGTTATTGTCCACAGTTGGTGTAAGGGAGTAAATCGAATTTTACAGGGAAAAATTGTTAATTTTCATCAAAGAGACGAAGTGAAGTTACAGGCTTATACTCGTTATTTAAAAAAAAGTAAAAATAAACAAAAATGATTTTTTTTAACTTGTTTCATTTACTATTATGTGTTATTACCAGAACATTCAATTAGACTGTTTTTTATTGCTAAATGATAAATATTTTAAATTGTAGGAAATGTATGTATAACCAATGATAAATACATAGGTTCTAGCGCCATCTGGTTGATGGTATGCAATTTTCAGCCATTTAAGTAATGCCATCTCTAGGACAGTAGACAAAACTTGCATATTTTGCCTCTTAAAAATATACAAGGAGTGACATATCTGTACCATATATTAGTATTTTTTCTATGATAAAAACCATGGTGTTATAACTTAGTACAAAAGTAAGCAGTTACAACCCGACCAATTTTAGTACGTATTGAAGCATATTGATTAAGATCTATTTTACGTAACTATTATATTTGGTCGGTTAATGTAACCGTAACACATCGTGAGATGGCGCTTTGCCAAATTCATTTATGTTTAATAAAATTATTTAATTATTTTAAACAATACTAAGCAGATGCATAAAAATTATTTTTAAATGCAAAATAATTTTAGAAACAAAAAAAAATATAATTTTCATGGAAAATTTATATATTTTTGGTCTTCTACTTTATTTTGTC
Source organism: Papilio machaon (assembly GCF_912999745.1). Taxonomy (NCBI): domain Eukaryota; kingdom Metazoa; phylum Arthropoda; class Insecta; order Lepidoptera; family Papilionidae; genus Papilio; species Papilio machaon. The sequence continues at coordinate 8,483,940 of NC_060015.1, read as the reverse complement.
CATGGTTTGTAATTTGTTTATGACGTATTAATGTCTGCTTACCAAAAAACTGTTTTGTTTCGTTTTTCTCTTGGAGTAAATGCGTGTGCAAAAAATTTTACGTGGATTTTTAACGACGACCCGGCTAGTTTCCCTGACTTTGACTATTCTGCTTATCACTTTGGACACGACAAAACTTTGGAAACCGACAGCTTCGTTTATTCCGAAAGACCCTTGCAATTTCATTTGGACTCCTGTTTTGTGCAAAAAATATCAGAATTTTACCATGTCTGCTGCCAAAAGATGCTGTGTCCCGAACTGCAATAAGTCACGTAAGTTATTTTGGTAATTTTTATACTATAAAATGTTGATATTTTAACTTGCAATTATTTATTGTTAATTGATATAACCCCATGACATTAATAATTCTGTTTATTATTTCAAAGTAATCTTCAATGAAATAATCTTTTATAAGATCTTTTTTATGTATTTATGTATTTTACCACTGATAGACAAATATAACAAACCAAACCAATGGTGCTACACCTGGAAGAAAAACTGTTGTTATTACGTTTAATATAGTTCTTACTTAGTTGGTTATATACTATCCATTAGTGATGCAACGGAAGTGTCTTACCGGAACCAGAAACGGAAACAGATGTCAAAAATTTTTTTTAGCAGAAACGGAAACGGAAACGGATGCGGAAACAGAAGTGTAAATAATAATAAAAAACATATTTACAAAAATATTTTTTTCGGTAAAAACAGTTTGTATTCGTTTTTAATTTATTAAGGCATTGGATATCGGTGTCCTTTAGCCTTCAATGTATGTATTTTTACTGCGCTGCAATAAGTTAAAATACGCGTTTTTTTAATTTATTTTCAGGAAACAAAATTACACTATTTACAAATTAAAGTTCGCCAAACCACTCGTGTTGACAAACGACAAATATATTTCTAACTATATAATGATGATGATATATTACATGGTTATCACTTATTCAAAAGTACATTTAATAACTCGTAAGTATGAAATAGTCACATTTTGCCAGTTGTCAAATTTTATATGGACAACAACTAGACAGTTTACTCCAGCAAGAGAAACTGATTGTTTGAAATAGCAGCAGAAAATATTACGCGCTTAAATTCACAAAATAGTACGTAAACAAACAAATGCGACAAGTGCCGAAAGGCCGCGCACGGACTGCGCGTCTCGCGCCGCGCATTTGGATCTCTCAACCGTCGTAAAGTTCCGTTTTATCTCCGTTATAAAAGTTCCGGAAACAGAAACAGAAACGGATGTTGAAAAGCACGCGGAACTTCCGCACTTGCGGAAACGGAAACAGACATCCGTTGCATCACTACTATCCATACTCTCTGTCTGTCTCGCTTTCACTCAAAAACTACTAAACCCATTTAAATGAAATTTAGTACACATATAGTCTAGTGCTTGAGAAAGGACATAGCCTATTTTTAATTGGAAAAAAGTTTTGTAAAGGATTGATAGGTATTTGTTTAAGGGCTTCAACATGAGCTAAGCCGTGGGCGAAAAGCTAGTATATACATAGTTGGTTGTAGTGTTGATCAAAAGTAAAGTGTTTATTTATTCAATTTTTACCATTCAACGGTGGTAGGGCCATGCAACAGTGTTCACTGTTGCACGAATGTGTAGGTCCGTTCGAATGAGTACCACGATCTTACAGAAGACCGGCGTAAAGTAGAACACTAGTACACTTCTGCGTTTCGTCTGGTGAGTGAGGTAGCTTGGGCCTACTTTATTTAAAGGTGGCAACGCATTTAAAACTCTACGGGAGTTGCAAATGTCCATGGGTGGCGAACAACATCAGGTGAACCGCCAGTTCACTTTCCACTACTTTATATAAAAAAGTTAAAAATTGTAGGCCATTCTTTTGAAGACTATTTTTACATGGATGTATTCTTTATTACAGGTGGAGACGGAAATATTTTGCATTTATTTCCGAATCCTGATCCTGAAAACTTGGACAGATTTTTAGTATGGGCAAAAGCAGTCAGCAGGTGGTGACATTTTATTATTAGATGAACAGACTGTTTTTAGGTGCAGAAGAATTTGCCATCATCACTTTGAGCCGCAATATGAAACACGGAGCAATAGGCTTAGTCCAGCTGCAGTACCCACCCTTTATTTGCAAGGTAATGCATATAATAAAATTAAAAAAAATCTATTGTTTTTAAGTTTTAGTAAATACAACCTGATAGATAAGTTTTTTTAGAGGATTGTATGTAATCACTCATATAAAGTATGATATACAGTGTTAACTCCATGTAACGTCATTCGATTTAACGTCAAACTCGGACACTAACAGAGTGTTTAAATAAGATTGTTTTTAATGAACATACATCTACTAACACTAGTCTGAAATAAACTTTTCTGATGTTTCTACTCTTCATTTAACAACTCTCTATAACGCCATAAAATGCACAGTCCCTTCATTGATGTTACATGGAGTTTACACTGTATATTAATAATACATATAAAGTATGATCTTATCTACTGGCTACTACTACTTAACTAATGTAAATTTCAGCTTTCCAGTCACGACAACCTTTGGAAGATATATCTAATCGGTCAAATACTCCAAATTCAATGCAGCCGGCTCCATCAACTTCAACTTCACAGACTGCTACTAGTGTAATGGAGACATGTGCAACTGTGAAAGGTTTAAAATTTCTTTGTACATAATAATTCCTTATTGTTGTGTGTATTAAATGCTTAAATTAATTTTCAATACTTGCATAAACATTCACTCGGCTATCGGGATCACCAAGTTGATATCAAAAAGCTCAATATATCAATATTACTGGAAATAATAGTATTTTCCTTTTTTGTAAGTTAATTAATTGTTTTATTTTACTATTTTACAGATAATGCCCAAAGAAAAATTGTTAACCATTTCAATTCTCATCTTGCAGCTTTGGGAAATAAAATAAAAAAATTACATTTGCAAAATGCAAAAGATTCTGCAATGACAAGACTTAAAAAAGCGCTAAGATTGTCTGAAAATATTACTTTACAAAAAGCCTTAAAAAAATTTACCACTACTGCTGCAGTATTAACAATGCTACAGTTCCGAGAAGTAGGGAAAAAAAATACAGGTAGGCGTTTCAAAAGGGACGAAAAAGTGATAGCTTTGGCCTTGTACAAGCAAGGCCCTAGAGCTTATAGATGGTTGAGGAAAGTGTTTGTATTACCGTCTCCATTAACACTGAGCCGTATGATATCAACAAAAATATATTTGCACAATTAAAAAAAAAGGTGCTGTTTGACGAAGTTTCTCTCAAACCAGGTTTTTTTTTTACAATAGAAGAAAAGACAATATTACAGGTTTTGTTAATAATGGGCAAATTGTTAAAAAACAAATAGCAGATCACGCACTTGTTTTTATGGTGAGAGGGTTTGATGAATTTAAAAGAGACAAAACATACTGTTAGAAGGAGAGGCTTATATTGCGACTAGTGATGCAACGGAAGTGTCTTAGCGGAACCAGAAACGGAAACAGATGTCAAAAATAAATTTTAGCAGAAACGGAAGCGGATGCGGAAACAGAAGTGTAAATAATATGAAAAAAAACATATTTACATTTTTTTTTGGTAAAAACAGTTTGTATTTGTTTTTAATTTATTAAGGCATTGGATATCGGTGTCCTTTAGCCTTCAATGTATGTATTTATACTGTGCTGCAATAAGTTAAAATATGTGTTGACAAACGGAGGCTTTTAAATATTAAAACCATTTTACAAATATATTTCTTTATTAATACATTCACTGCTGATCACTCGGATCCGAGTGGGCAGAGCTATTAGTAGCACCGCCTCCCCCTCGGATCCGAGCCAGGCGCCCGTTCACTTTGTAGTAGCCAGTAAGCCGCCGGCGTTTGAAGCGAGTCCATGTTGCTTTGTGTGGCCACTCTGGCGATATAGTCAACTAACGAAAATGAGTATTAGTTTCATTCTTACAGTGTTATAGTGATTAGTACCACGTTCGTACGGAGGCAAACATACAAATATCTTGTATCACATGAAGCTAAGTCTAAACTTTGTTCTGTATGTATATTTTTTAAATATATGTATGTCCTGTATGTGTGTGTATACGTGTGTGTATGTGTGGGTGTGTATGAAATGTTACAAGATCTTGAATCAAGAAGATAAAAGCTTGTTTTGATTAGTATCCTTACATGTTTTACTCAATATTCTGGAATTTGATGAAAAACTTGACTTTGTCAAAATCTTGTAACATATTAGTACACAGAAATGGGATCGTGGAACAAATATCTACATATTAGTGAACTAAACCATTGCCATCCCTAGCGCTCAAATGCAAAAAATGTGTTTTTTATTGAAATAATTATGTTCCAAGATACTAAATAAAAATTCACCATAAAAAGTTTTGGCTCCCAGCTGTTACCTTTTTTTATTTTGTAAACAGTGAATGTGTTAAGTATCAAATACACCTAATCTAGATTAGAAAAAGATATAATTATTAGGCGTCGGTGGCTCGTGGCACTTGACTTGCAATCTGCAGGAACTGGGTTCGAATCCCGCCATGTACCAATGTGTTTTTCTATTTACATATGTACATTTATCCGACGTTCTTACGGTGAAGGAAAACATAGTGATTATGCCTGCACATATCTGAGAAAAAATTCAATGATATGTGTGAAGTCAACCCGCTCTGGGCCAGTGTGGTTGACTATGGCCTAGTCACCCCTAATCTGGGGTAGGCTCCGAGCCCCTCAATGGGGATGTTTAGTGACCTGATGATAATAATGATGATGATATATTACATGGTTATCACTTATTCAAAAGTACATTTAATAACTCGTAGGTAATATGAAATAGTCACATTTTGCCAGTTGTCAAATTTTATATGGACAACAACTAGACAGTTTACTCCAGCAAGAAAAACTGATTGTTTCAAACAGCGCGTCTCGCGCCGCGCATTTGGATCTCTCAGCCGTCGTAAAGTTCCGTTTTATCTCCGTTATAAAAGTTGCGGAAACAGAAGCAGAAACGGATGTTGAAAAGCGTGCGGAACTTCCGCACTTGCGGAAACGGAAACAGACATCCGTTGCATCACTAATTGCGACCGTGTGGCGCGAGTTGTATAGGATGTTACAAATTTTGTTTCTTTTTTTTTTTACTTATTAGTTTGTTTGAAAAATATTTTTTTTTTTAATTATGGATTTTGTTTAACGTTAATATTTTTTATGATTATAGGCAAGTAGCGTTAGACGTGTGTTGATTTATTGTCGCGATGGTAACGACACGATGTATATAATATGTAATCTTAACCAATGCTTGTGAGACGCAATGATTTTGTGTAAAAAAAATATCTACTGAGAAGTGACAAACTTATATTTATTTTCAGGCAGAGGAGTTCTCCCAAAGGAATGAAATGAAGAGACCGCTGAAGTGCTTTTATTTTTTGATAACTTGTTTGATTCCCTAAATGGGAGTTATGATAATTTTAAAAAAAGAAGTGGAAAGACTCTTCTAGGTGCAGTGCAGACACCATATTCAAGTCATAGAATGTTCTGGAGGCAAGCGAAAAAAGTTTTGGTAAAAGTCAGGTTCTGTTCCATCATTAACAAATTGGTTTCAAACAATTGAAAATACTGAGTACATTGTGGAAATTTTGTCAAAAAATAATGGTTTGACATCTCTCCGGATGAGACATTTCAATCAAGACCCTTTGGAAAACTTTTTTGGCTGCATTCGGAGCCATGGATGCAGAAACGTATCTCCAACAAACGTAGCTCCATTCCAAAGGGTCTAACTGTGAAGTTGATACATGTCAAAATTTCAAATCATTAAATAATTTGTTTTTTAACAGACCAGACCACATCTTTGTAGTTTGTTGGGTCAAAAAATGGGCAACCCAAAAATAAGGGCACAACTAGAATATGTGACAGGATATGTGTTGCGAAAATTAAGAATCAAAAGCTGTGTAATACATGCAAAAAATGCCTTTATAATCAAAATGATTTATCTACTATAACAATTAGAGAATATTTTAAAAATAAAAGATTGCTCACATATCCATCAATGCCCCTAATAAAATGTTTTTCACAGATGCAAGATGTGGTTATAAGAAAAGTATAATAAGAAAAGATTGTACTCGGCAAAATATCCGACAATATATAAAAACAATATTTGCTGTTATGTTGTTATGGACTACAGTTTTATTAAATGCAGATCACACAAAATTGATTTTGTGGAAAAGTTAGAAAATTTGACCATAAACATATTTATTTATAACTGGTGCAAAGATACAAATAAAATATTAAGTGGGAACAGGTCTGACTTTGATGAGAATGATGTTATTCAAAAACTTGCATATCAATATTGTAAAAAAAGATGTAAAAAAGATAACAAATAAAATATAATTACATATGTTACTTGTGAGCCCAATTTTAGAAAAAACTAGTTTATTGTAGGCCATGCCATGTTACGTATATATATATATATATATATATATATATGTTCATGTATGTAGTAGTATATCCTGAAATTGAGTTTTGCCGGTAACATTTATTCCCGATATATTTTTTTCATTTTGTTCCCATTCCTTTAGAATTAAGAGGCCTGTTGGTTTAATGTTGATGTATAGATAAATAATATATAAAATAATTGTTTTATCTTAACATCAACATTCAAATCACAATATCTACTTCGTATTGAAAGAAAAATAAAGTAATCATTAAATGGTACTATTTATATGTAGGTTGCCATTTGTTTCCGAAACAAAACAAGAGATGTCGTTACATGAGCGTCTGTTAGAGTGATGTCTCTATCTCAAGTATACAAAGTTACTCTATGGTTTGAACAAAACTGGCAAGTGGCAACGGTTATTTCGATATTTGTTTCTGTCTGGTCTATGGTTAAGTCAAAACATCATAGACAAAACTTAAACATTGATCACAGATATTTAAGATAGCTTTAACTTTTGCTTTTTTAATTACAGCGACATCTAACGTTTCTTCATATTAACTTTTTCGACAGACAGATGGCGCCTGTACGTAAGTTTTGTAATTATTGATCCTTACACTTTTCGTTTAGTACTAAGATTGTGCACCTAGGGATGTTAACATTGAGTTAAAAATCGATTTTTCGAAAATCGATTTTTACAGTTGATGATAAAAATCGATTTGTCGATTAATCGATTTTTAAAAAAAAATAATCGATTTTAGTCGATTTTTATAAAAAAATTTAAAATACAGGGAAAATATAGAAATACAATACATTATTTCCTTGGCACTTATTGCAATAAAACATTTTATAAAATAAAATAAAAATTAAGTAAATGTAGTAAAACAAAACAACAAACTTATGATTTTAAAAACGAAAATATGAAACAAATAATTTCTTAAACATTCATTTAAACACTAAAAAAATATTAATAATCACAAATAAGATAAACTAGCTGTGCTAATGACTTCTTCCGCGTAAAATACTTTTTTCGGGTAGCATTTTAATTATTTAGGCTGATTATTTTACTTAAAATTATAAAAATTACATCAAAACATATTAAACATACAAAACATTCTCATAAACCTTATATTTTTCCATACAAACTTTCATGTCCTATTCCTTATTGTTATTTTGTTCCCTAGAGGGTAACTTTTACGAATTTAAAATGTCATATTTATTTATATCAAATTAACAGACTAAAAATAAGTTTCAAGCTTCTAACTATAAAATTGATCATACTTCCATATCCCCCTCTTTCAATCACTTGAAAATCCTTTTTTTATTATTTCATTGAATTCTATTCTATTTCTATTTAATAAGTAGCCCATGTCCTTTCTTCAGGCTCTAGATCTAGACTATCTTTGTACCAAATTTAATTTAAATCGGTTCAGTAGTTTTAGCATAAAAGCGAGACAGACAGAGTTGTTTTCTTATTTAATTTAATATTAGAAGGCATAAGTATTAGAATATAAAAATATATTAAACTGACTCGTTCATTTACAACAATTTGCAATGAACTTGTTTATCGTATTATATGTCGCAGGGCGTGAAATATCTCATCGATAGCCCTTTTAGAAAAATCGAATAAATTATATAATCGATTTTTAAAAAATCGATTTTTGTAAAAAAAATAATCGTTCCATAAAAATCGTAAAAAAACTTATAATAATCGATTTTTTCATAATCGATTATTATTTTAACATCCCTATGTGCACCCTGACTAAGCATCGGGTACTTAAGAAGGGTGCCGAAACTGTCACATAGGTCACTGTGTTTAGTTGTAATGTTTTTAAAGACTGATTTTCCTCATCTCTCCAGTGGATAAGCTGAAGATGGCGCTGAGACTCATCAACAAGAATTTGGCGGTACATCTTTTCAATGTCTCCTGTAACAACGTAAGTATTTTGGCGAAAACGTAAAAGAATCGAAAGCAAATCATCTTGCACTACTGGTCCAACTAATTGTATATCATTAAATGATTTGCCGGATGAGGTTTTACAGGAGGCATCGAAGACCACTCTTAATTTTGTGCTTTCACTCTGTTCACGTATAACAGCGTGATGTGGTAAATAGTCATAGATTATATACCTTATATTAGGTCCTTACATATGAAATTGGCGTTTTTCGTACTGGCCACTTTAATCACGAATTTCTCCTCTTTGGTAAGGAATTCCAAATTCAAATTTGTACAGCTATAGACTCATGTATTTGTGGTTCGATGACCGTCATTCATTTGTTTTTTTTCTTCTGTTTTTTTCTGTTTGCGTCACTCATTTTACAAAATGGAAAACTTAAAATATCGCATTATTTACGAGTACGAGTTCCGCCGTGGCACTAGTGCTGCGGAAACGACTCGAAGGGTGAATGATGTGTATGGCGGTCGTGTTGCAAAAGAAAACACAGTTCGTTTTTGGTCCCAACGTTTTCGTTCTGGAAATTTCGATCTGCAGAACAAGCCCCGTGGACGGCCTGAGACTCAAGTTGATAATGAAGAGTTGAAGGCTATTGTGGAAGCGGATCCATCGCAAACCACGTCCGAGTTAGCTGCAGGCTGCGATGTTAGTGATAAAACTGTTTTAATTCACTTGAAGCAAATTGGGAAGATTAAAAAGCTTGAAAGGTGGGTACCTCACGAATTGACTGAAGCAAACCGGCAAACGCGCGTCGACTGTTGCGTTACATTACTAAACCGGCACAATAATGAAGGTATTTTAAACCGAATCATTACCTGTGATGAAAAATGGGTTCTTTACGATAATCGGAAGCGCTCAGCGCAATGGTTGGATCCTGGCCAGCCAGCCAAATCCTGCCCCAAGCGAAAATTAACCCCAAAAAAGTTACTTGTAAGCGTTTGGTGGACTAGTGCCGGTATTGTTCATTACAGTTTTCTCAAATCTGGCCAGACTATTACGGCTGATGTCTATTGTCAGCAATTGCAAACCATGATGGAAAAGCTAGCGGCTAAACAACCTAGGCTGGTCAATCGCTCCACGCCACTGCTGCTTCACGACAACGCTAGACCATACACTGCGCAACAGACGGCTACTAAATTAGAAGAGCTTCAATTGGAAAGTCTAAGACATCCTCCGTACTCCCCGGACCTTGCTCCAACAGATTACCATTTTTTTCGAAATTTGGATAACTTCTTGCAAGGGAAAAATTCAACTCCGATGGGGCAGTCCAAATCGCCTTCAAAGATTTTATTGATTCCCGTCCGACTGGTTTTTTTAGTAAAGGGATCAATGAACTACCTATGAGATGGCAAAAGTGCATAGAAAATAATGGTTCATACTTTGATTAATTAAATATATTATATTAAAAAATATTCGACTTTTTGTTCCTCCCATACAAAACGCCAATTTCATATGTAAGGACCTAATATTTGAAATAGATGTGCAACTCTACTTTTATAAATTACCAATAACTACAAATGTGAACAGAAGATGGCGCTGATTAAAATTCAAATATAAGTAGCGCTGTACTCGTTTATTAGTTATTTATAATTATTCTCAAAAGCAAATGACAAAATGTTTAATTTTAAATACTTTTAGTAATTTACACTGGATACAGTGCTCACAAAAATTTTAAGAAATATATTAATTATATTATGGTATTAAACCAGTATCTCTTAATTTTTGCAATGAAAAGATAAAAAACCTTATTAAATTTATTCTTAAAATATAGACTGGAAAGGTTCGATGATAAAGAAAACGCAATTTGTTGTATTATTTCTTTTTATTTTTAAGAATACGTGTCTTATAATATTTTTCCGCCTGGAGTTTAATGTTGTCCTCTCTGTTGAAATTTGTGCTTTTGCCATTTAGAATCCTGTTTACAGTAGTGCACCAACTGCTTAATGTTATATTTAGAGCTAAATTGCAACAAAATTTTATAACTTATCTTTATGTGTCAAGCATGTTAGAAAGGAAAAGTCACGAAATAGGGTGCCTATTATTAATTTAATATGAGCTTTAATATTTTTTCTTTCTGGCTCAGAGGACAAAATTTTATTTGTTATTTTAATTAAAAATTTCTGTTAGACATTTGTGAAATTTATCTGAAGGGCAGTTGAGGGATCTCTTCGTCTGGTCTCTTTCATAAATTAAACTATCTATTGTAGATTTTTTTCGTATTTCACTGTTGCATTTTAAACAATTTTTAAATATTTTTTTACATTTTTTAACAATAAATCCCCCAACATACCGCTTAGATTCTTCATTTAAAAATGTGTCATTTTTATTGTCATCTTTGCTCAGTATTTCTAATAAAGGATCTTAACAACTTTATTTCCCTTTCTAAGCAAATGCTTCAGACACTGTAAAGCCTTATTACTGTCTTTTTCACAATTGGCACCAACTGCATGTACAGAATTAAAATTATTAACTCCATTACTTCTAATGGAAGAAAAAAAGTTTTCAAGCGGATCCTGATTAAAATTTCTAGTCAGGAGGCTTGTTACATTATATGTACTTATTTTTTGTATAATTTATCATTTCTTTAAAAACTAATATGTTCTTTATCCAGTTTTTAATGGATGGTACCTGAACAAATTTTGTTATTTTCGTTCCATCTCCTCTTCCCATGGTTTCAAATTGCATTGACCTTAATATGGGTAAACAATCATCCCATAATTTATGGTGGATGGAGTTAACTTTTAAGCAGCTTTTATAAAGTTTTGATGACTCTCGATAGCTATGCCCATTAAAGGCATCAAATAATTTGTCAAAGATGAATAAAATACTCTGAAAATAATAATATAGAATTATTTCAAACGGTTTCTTTTGTCTAAACAGCGTGTCTTTACCATCGCGACAATAAATTAAAATATAAAATTAAACACCAATATTTACAGAGTTATTAAATTTTCCAAAACAAAGAATTTTAGAACAGCCTTAGGTTACAAGGAATATGAATAGGTTGAATGAATTTAAAAGGCTTGTAATGCGACGCTGTGGCAACCAATGAAAAAGTCTCTGAATGTATGAATCGGTCAGTTGTAGTTGTATAGGTGTTACAAGTTTTATTACTTTTTTATTACTAACTAGCTTTTTCCCGCGACTCCGTCTGCGCGGAATAAAAAAAAAGACAACGGGGTAAAAATTATTCTATGTCCGTTTCCTGGTTCTAAGCTACCTGCCCACCAATTTTCAGTCAAACCGATTCAGCCGTTCTTGAGTTATAAATGGTGTAACTAACACAACTTTCTTTTATATATATAGATTAATAGTTTGTTGAAAATTACTTTTTTATTATGGATTTTTTAACATTAATATTTTTATGATTATTGGCAAGTAGCGTTAGAGGTGTATTCATTTCTTGTCACGGTTGTAACGACACGCTGTATATTTCATTAAAAAAGAATGTTCAGACTGACGCCTGCTCAATATTGCGTCGGGGCATAGTGACGCGAAAATTGCCGTCGCCCGCATCAGGCGCTTGGACATTTTTTAATACAAATCGGTCGCGGGTGTGCCACTTGTCCCGAGATCACCGTAACGTTCACATGTATTTTTTAATTATATTATTTTAAAGTATCCGGTTGTTTAACTTAAGGCACCATCTATTTACTAAAGATAGAACAAGAATAAAGAAAATAAAACTGATAAGAAACTGGGGTTGACAAAAAGACATTTCAGTGAAAATAAATACTGGTAAGCAATGTTTCAAAGGTTTTACATACTTGCTAAAAACCGTAAAGTCGCTGACACTCTTTGACTGAAAACTTGAGCTGCATTTTTTACTTTCATTTTTGGAATCTTTTCTTTTATTACGTGGTGCTCGGTTAATTTATTTAACATTCTTATGTCATCCTCACCAACATCCACATCTAATAACATTTTTAAATGTTCCCATTTGGCAATTTTCACTTTACCGCCTTGAATAAACCTGACATTTTTTTTTCTAGAAAATTATTTCTTATACCCTTGATCAAATGAGGGGAATCAAAAGCTAAGCTTTGGTATTCTTTGTTTTGTCGCATATATTTTTCCTTAGTTTCAATGTACAAACTATTAATTGCACTCATATTTGGTCCTCCCTGGTCGCAAATGGTTGCAACTACCTTTAATCCGCATGAATGGATTTTTTTAATTACATCCGTAATTAAGGTTTTTAATATTTCTTTTTTTGTTGCACCTTGACAAAATGTAAAGCATAAAGGTTGCTTAAATTTAGCTTTTATACCTTTAATCATAAAGACCAAAGCATGGTCTGCTATTTTTATATGTTTGGGGGTACTCTAACCCCATAATTTGATCCCAGATATTTAAATACTGCATTCCTGGGGTTAGTGCAACTTCATCAAATATTAATAAATACCCTTCTTTTTAAGTTTTCTAGAATGACGTTATTCATCCCTGGTTCGACAGGAATTAAATTTAAAACTTGTTGCAAGCTTCTTTTTGATGGTAGAACAAAAATTCTCTGCATAAAATTATATGCTTTTGGACTTTGCTTATAAAGAGATGAGGCCTAAATTTTTTCCTCAATAGAAAATCTTCTTCCTCTAGGTTTTTTAATATGCTGTTGTTGCATTTTTGTAAATAAAAATGAAGTCTCCGGAAATCGCTCAATAACATGCAAAAATTTTTGAGAATTTCTTTCAGCTTTTTTTATCGTTTGTTTATAAGTTTTACATTTTAATCGTTCTTTTAGGAGCTTTATTTTGAGCTTCGATAACTCGCTTGGCAATTTCATTATTCCTGTGAAAAAATATATAACTATTAGATATAAATGTTACTAGTCATAAGATTAAGTTTGCAAACAGTGACAAAAAGCAAATGTGTGTGCATTGAAATTCAAAGAAATCCAGAATTATAACTTTATTCAACTTAGGCTTGTTTCAATCTTTTAGAAAAAAAAATTGAAATCTACAATCAGTTCAATAATTTACATCTGTTCAGAGAGGACTCAACAAGATTTCTTTTCGGAATCTTTTTGGAATATAAGGATCTTGCCATGTGCTCAAGCTTTCTTATTAACAAAAAGTTGGTAGTTCAGCCGTCAAAACGTAACAAAGTTTCATTCGCTTTTATAATAGAATATCTAATCTATCTCTGATATTTTTTATTATTATCAAAGAATTACAAAAAAACGGTATTTTTTTGCAAGAGCAATAACATCTTACGTATTATTGAATATACATACGGCCTTGTACACTGAAAATATGTTAAATATTTAATTTACCTTTCTTTGCAAATACTTTTTTTGTTCCACGTGAGAATGAAGGTATTTGTACAGAAATAACATCAGGAACAGTTTGATGTTCCAGGCCAGTAACAGGTATACTCCCATCATTAACAACTGAAATGAATATAAAAGTATTCAATTAAAGTGATAAATGCCATTAATACTAGAATAAAAACAATGTACTTGTGGCCGAATTGGCAGCCAAAAAAAAAAAAAGATCAATACATAAAAGATTATAGTGCACAAATTTATAGTGTGACCTAAGTGCACTCACTGTTCCTTTACTGTTATAGCTCAATGCGGATAATGGATATATGACACAACCAGATAACGATCAGGCACAGAGACTGTTAATTACATTAAAATTGCCTCATAGTATTGCATTGATTGAATGATAAAAAATTCCATGTATCTCAATAGATTATCTCAGAGTTAATCTAGAAATTCAAGAAATTAATTTCCTTTACTCATAAAGGCAGCATAGCAAGCAACTCATAAGCACATCTGCTGCCATTTTATTAACTGACAAATAAAAATTTGTCCAATATTACCACCATATTAACCTTTGTTTCACATAATTTTATACTTTAATATACACTGAAATACAGAACTACTTACATAAATTTAAAGTAGGAATGCTATTGGCTGTAAGTCTATTACCAGAAGTATGGAAGTGTCCTTCAAAATGCCTTCTACAAAGACGAACATTCTTATGTATATAATCGTTGCCCTTATTTTTCAGATCTTCACCAAGGACAGATTTCCATTTATTGAATCTATCCTCGTGAGGGTAACTTGGTGATGGAAATGAGTGCAGTGGTCCTAAAATAAAAATTCATAGCAATAATTATTGAAATAAGAATTAGAGCAATAACATCTTCGTTGCTGCACACTTTGGCCATCTTGGCAAAGGAGGTATCAGAGTTAATCACAAAACAAGCCAGAAGTAAAAGTTGTACTTTTGTGTTTTGCCTAGTGTGTTATGTAGCCAAGGGCCATCTTTAAAAGATTGCAGTAACGCAATTGCAACCCTTCGGTTTGCGGTTGATCATGCGCAGCAGTTATCATTTAACACCATCTAAAAGAGCCCAACAAACAAAAGTTCGTTTTCAGTCTGAGATTATGCTTGAAGTTTTTCGATAGCCAATATTCATAGTTAGTGTAACAAATAGAAGATAAGTAGGCTAAGTAGGATATACAAACTTAGAACTTACCTTTAAATTCACAAGCAAAATAACACTTTCTTTGCATGTTTGATGCTGTTAATCAACTTTCAACAAAGCCAAACCATTGAACAATCGGAAATCAAGTAGTCAGAGCGCCAAGGTCAATAATAATAAGCAAAGATAAGTCCAGAGTCAATAGCGGGGTCAATTCGTAAAGGCAAATATCAAATAGTCTAAAGAGAGCACAAGTATTCCGAAAAAGCAAAAATTGATCAAACACAACAGCGCACCGCAGGGGGGGTACACTTCCATACATTTGACATTTATCAAAAGAGAGCGGCTCCATCTATTAATTGTATCTGAAAACTTAAGTTAAGTTAGTTAGCACAAAATCACAACAGATGTCGCCACAAAAGCTACAATTGTATTACTAAACATTTTATCATATAAATTTTAGTAATATATATATTTCAGAAAAAGTATTAACTCTCAAACGATTTATCTTTTCTCTCAATCACTCTCTAAGCATTCTCCACCTACACAATAAATTTGAAACGTCTTAGTGCATGATTGCCATATTTAATTCGTAATAAAAGGAAAATCGATTTGTAACTTTCGATTCCGACATTGAAATATTTATTTCAAAAAAAGTATTAACTCTCAAACGATTTCTGTTTTCTCTCAATCACTCTTATACCATTCTCTACCTACACCATAAATTTGAATCGTCCAAGTGCATGATTGCTATATTTAATTCGGAAAAAAGGAAAATCGATTTGTTACTTTCGATTCCGACATTGAAATATATATTTCAGAAAAAGTATTAACTCTCAAACGATTTCTCTTTTCTCTCAATCACTCTCTTACCATTCTCTACCTAAAGTCCTTTTCATGATAGAAGTCCCGCGGTAATTTTTGGAACTAAATTTGACAGGTCGGCCATGTTGTCGTTCGTCAATGTTATCAAGTTCGTTTGTTGTGGTAGATTTTTGTGAGTTTTTAACTAGCTTAGTGCATTTTAAAGATTGTTTACAATGCCAAAAGTTGTGAAAAGTTCGGCTAGAGAAATGATATTGAAGGTGAAAGAGTTCGGTGAAGCGGAACAAAAGAATCAAGGTGTTTTAATATCACTAAACAATGTTCGGAAGAGAGTCGCCGCCTTAACAGGTACTTTTTAGGGTTGCCATATAATAATTTTTTGGAACTTTTATGATAAAAATTCATTTTTGCGACAAAATTGAACAAATATAAAAAATATAAACATAACGTGATGAAAGTAGGTAACTGAAAGTAAAACATATTTTACAAAGTACATAAGCATTATAAACTTAAAGTTACTATTATTTTTAATTGTTCATAATTTAATTGCAGGTGTGTCAGAGAAAACTGTAACAAGAATTACAAAAGAAGGTATAACAGCGGCGAGTACTTCGAAAAAAATTGTCACCCCAGGGAAGAATCGCCCGCATCCGAAAAAGTTCTTAAGACAGACTTAAGAAAAACTCTTCAGACAGTGATGTACCTATGGCCGCTGATCACAATTATTCAATAAAACTGAATAAAAAATTGTAATGCGTTTCTTTACCCTATTTTCTCATCTATTCCCTGTAAGTAGGTAGAATACCGCTTATGTAAGTAAATAAAATGTCTACCAACCCACTCATGGGAAGACCCATGCAATAAGACCAAATAACTACCGTTATTATGACTGTATGTGTCGTGTTATTATTAAATAATTTCAAATGACTAGTCTCCTTTTTTACTATGTTGTTTACCCATGAGTGGGTTGGTAGACATTTTGATAAAATGCCCAAATATACATTTGACTTATCAGAAATATACATGTTTCATTAATCTGAACTATTGTATGGGCTTGAGTAACGAAATTACAGCCTATCTAAAGTGTATTTATTTGTTAATACAATTTAAGAGCTTATATTGTTTCATCGCAGTATGCAGGAAATAGTATTTTTTGATAAATTACGTAAGCTAAATGTAAAATAGGTAAATTTTTTACTCATAAATGGCAATGTTACGTCACGCGAGTACAGCGCTGCGTCTGGGGGACTTCTTTCATGAAAAGGACTTTAAAAATCGTTTTATAATTTGAACTTTTGAAAACATCAAAACACACATGAAGCAATGAGCCTGCCATCTAGTGCTAGTTTTATCCAAAATCATTTTAAAATTACAGGGCCACCGACACTAGAGGGCATTAGTTTATATAGAAATTTTCTGTTCAGCATTTCTACGGCAGTTTCATCCCCATGCCCGCGAGCAAAAAAAATGACATTCTCACGGAAGTCTGTGTCACAGACTAAACCATCCAGAAATGCACAGACAAACATTAAAAGTTTCCATAGATTGATTTGTTTACTTAAAATTAATTTTGAAACGATTAAATTAAAAAAAAACATTTAAGTTAAAAATAAATAAATAAGTAACACATTACACGTTATAATTTTTTTTTGTATCACATTATTAATATTATTATATTATTCGATAAACATATACCGGCTGTCATTAACAGCCATTGTATGCCATAAAATATTTTCTTTGTTTACCAATTTCAATTATTATTTTTAAATTCGAATCTGGCCATATTATTTAAGTCAAAAAGCATTTTAAATTAAAAAAAAAACGTAAAGCCATTTAAATTCAAAGTATTTTGCCCCATTCAGTAATCGTTAAAACTTATCCAAAACATTTTTATTTACAACAATGGATATCGATGATATTACAAAGTTTGCAAATAGTAGAAGAATAGCCACGGATGCAGACAAGTTACGGGAGAAAGTCACTGAAGAAAAGGAAAAAATTATAAAGTTAAAGGTAGGGTTTCGTAAACTGTGAATTTTCACTACCGCAACATTTTTTTAAAAAACATTGTTACATATTGAGGTTCAATATGTTTTTGTATGTTGAACATATACATGATTTACTTTATTATTTCTTCGTTGTTTTACGAAAAAAAAACACTTTTAAAATTAATCTTAGCTCTTATTGATTAA
This sequence comes from Papilio machaon, assembly GCF_912999745.1. Classification (NCBI taxonomy): domain Eukaryota; kingdom Metazoa; phylum Arthropoda; class Insecta; order Lepidoptera; family Papilionidae; genus Papilio; species Papilio machaon. The sequence goes on along the minus strand of NC_060015.1, from coordinate 8,466,087 downwards.
ATAAATCTTTTGAAACGGCAAATGAAGTGATGGTCATTGTCATCAACCATTATAAAGGTTGCTCAAGACACCGCGTACTGGGAATTGAAGGAGAAGTCGCAGCAAGTGCAAGACAACCATGAGAGACTGCAGCAGAACATGGCTGAGGTGCATATGCAGCATGAGGCCGCCAACGCTGAGTACCAGGAAGAGCTGAGACATCGACCTGAGATACTCAACAAGTAATTTTTAATTCATAGTTTTAGTAAAAAATGACAAAAACTAAGCGAAGACGATTTATTTCATAATCTACTGTCACTTATCAAGCTTCTTGCCCTTTCCTGGTTCTTTACACCTTCCTTCAGGTTCTTCAGGTTGACATAATGGGAAGCATTAATTCCTTTGTATGCTAAGTATTTATATCGCGGTCGTGCAGACTGTCATTCACGCGTAAGATCTGCGACGTGCTGCAAGAGTCGAGCGAGCGGCTGCAGGAGACGCTGTCGCGCTGCAAGGCGGACGGCGCCACACTGTACACAGCATTCAACAGCTCCGCGGAGCAGCTACGGGAGATGCGCCATAAGCAGGTGCAGCAGGACGAGAAGGTCAAACATCAAGTTGAAGGCCTGCAAGAGAAAGGTTTCATTTCTGGAATATATCTTGATAGTTTAACAACTTGCATAGAGAGTCTGCTATAGGGACCGCGATTGGGGATACAAAAAAATAAATTCGGAATCATTGCGGTAAATTTATATGATAAAATTTAAAGGTTATATACTATAAAAACAATGTTTTAAAATACGTGAAGTGTCGCTGTCGAGCAACCACTCCAGCGAGCTGGTTGAATACCTGACGAGCGCGAAGCAGCAGGTGGATGGTGAGCTAACGGAAGTGCGCGCGCAGCTCGCGACCGCTAACGCCCGCAACAACGACCTGCTCACCGCCCTCGGTGACAGCAACAGGGAAATAGACAGCCACAAATATGAGACGGACAGGGTAAGGATGTTGATTTCATATAATTTCATAATTTGTTTTCCTTTACGTAGTAAAATATATACATGATTATAGAAAGATGATATGATAACGCATCTTCAACGTGAAATGAAGAGACACGAAGATGAATACAACATCCAAACCAGCAACGCGAACAAAACCCTCGCACAGAAAGATAAAGAGTGAGTCCTTAATAAGTATTATTTACTTATTCATAAGCATAAATTCGGATTTCTTTATGTAGTCTTGGGAAACGGTCCAGTTTATTGCTAAAGTACAATTTCAAGTTGGAGTCATGGCCGACCGTCGGTGGCTCAGGGGTGCATGTCCTGGGTTCGAATCCCGCCATGTACCAATGTGTTTTTCGATTTTCGATTTACATATGTACATTTATCTGACGTTCTTACGTTGAAGGAAAACAGCGTGATGCTGCACATATCTGAGACGAAATTCAATGATATGTGTGAAGTCAACCCGCACTTGGCTGTGGTTGACTATGTCCTAGTCACCCCTAACTTATGGTAGGCTCCGAGCCCCTCAGTGGGTCTATTGAGCTGATGATGACAATTTCAGGATTCAAGAAGCAATAGATGCTGTTCAATCTCTCAAGCAAGCGTTGATGAACCAAGAACAATTTATAAAGAGCGTGAGCGACGAGAGAAACTCACTGCAAGAGAAGGTGGCTGACTTGGAGGAGGAGCAGCAGCGTCTGGTGGCTGCTATGGAGTCACTCAAGATGCAGATGCAGGTAAAGTACATAGAGAACCGAAGGTCTATCGCGACATGAATTTTTAAAAGAGACAATAAATAACAACAAGCATAATGGTATAAAAGTACTCGGAGAAGAAATTTAAGTACTTGTCGCCTACAACACCGTCCGTGTGCAGTTAAAAAAAACTTTATAAAGAGATATGAAAAATAGATAGTAACCGATTCTCAGACCTACTGAATATACATATAAAATTAAAAAAAAAAAAACTTAACCAAACATTGAGTCAAGAGAATTTTATATATAACATTTTGTTACAGGATACAAACTCCGCCAGAGCATGTGTAGAAGAGAATTTGAATAAGGCATTAAATGAAAATAACGATTTAAAAAAAGAAAATTTTGATTATGTTCAAGTAAGATATGTTTTATGGAACACAGGCAATATAATAAAGTCCTACTATATACTTAGATAAATAACTTAAACTTAGGTAGAACTAAATATTAAGCATTTAACAGGTATTGACTAATATGAAACAGGAAATGGAGGATTTACAAATGCAAATAAATTTATTGGAAAAGGATAAAACACAAATCAATGATGAATTGCAACAAAGTAAGAAAGATTCCAATGAAAAATTTGCACAAATACAGCAGCTGGTGACTGAAAAGAAACAGCTCGAGGATCACATCGAAGAAATTAAAAATAACGCTAAAGCTTACCAGTATTTATGAATTTTAATTTACGTAAAGTAATAATAAATTTAGCTTCCGAATTAGTTAATATTATGTAAAAAATTGTTATAGGGAAATCGCCGAAGGTAAACAAAAGGATTTGGATAATGAAATAGATACGAAAGTTAATGCAATAAATTGTCTCATGTCTGAGGTGAAGACAGCGACAGATGTAAAATTTAAACTAGCCAAGGTTAAGAAAGAGATGGAGCTAGAAAGAGACGCTATGAAAGAAAAGGAAGAGAAATCGAAGAAAGAAATTAAAAAGCTTCAAGATAGCGTTCGAGTGAGTCAGTTAATTTTCATAAATTCAATAAAATTGTACATAATTATAAATAAAGCAGACAATTGCAAGGTTTGGAAGTTTTTTCCGTGTTTTTAATATGATTTGAAACATCAAAGACACTTTTAATGTACGTTTTTAGGTCAAGGAAGCTGAACTTACTCAGAACATGTCTATGATTCTGGAGTTAAGGAGCGAAAAGGTTAGATATTTATTTTATAAGTAAGTATATATTTTTAACTAAGTTTGCAAATAAATTGCGAGAAAGATTTTAAAAACAATAAAGCACACTTGGTTAATGACAGATTTAGGCGTCGGCCGTCTCAAATATACGTTTAAAAAACCAAAGAGAGGTAGATTACCGATTCTAATCCTATCTATTCAGGGTCGTCTGCAGCAGACTATCCAAGACATGCAGAAAACAGACAACGTGGAGAAGAAGTTGACCGGCCGGCGCTGGCCGCCCCCTAAGGAACATTTCGTCCTCGAGCTCGACGATAACGCCGTCATGATGACCCCCCCTCGCGCGGTCGGCTTTAATACATATACTGCAGCACTCATAGTCGTTAATTGATCCCTAATAGAGACACTTATTAAAGACTACTTATAATCTACACAAATGTGGATCCTTAACGACTTACATTCACTTAAGTATTTTTACATCATACACTAGTATTTCAAGTATTCCAACAGCAAAAGTTGCCATTTTTTATTAGAAAGTAGCAAGGCAAGAAACTGTTGGAAAAAGGCTGGAGCTGACGCCACCCGCCGCCTCCTCCACTGTGCCCACCGCGCCCACCGCGCCCACCGCGCCCACCGCGCCCACCGCGCCTACCGCGCCCACCGCGCCCACCGCGCCCACCGCGCCCACCGCGCCCACCGCGCCTACCGCGCCCACCGCGCCCACCGCGCCCACCGCGCCCATGGCTTCCATGAGTCCCGATAGTTTGTTTAAAATCTTTGCCGACTCTAGCTCTGATGACGATACACTAAACGTAAGTCAAAATACTATGTAATATTAACAAATCTCAAGCGTATAACATATCTGCAGATCTAATGCTGCCTAATCTTAGTCCTCTTTCTAGAAGTAGATTTGTCAGAGTAGACGATGCATAGGAATGGGAAATTATCTCATTTTGTGTGCCCCTTCCTCCGTTGATGTAAGGTAGGCAACGCGTCTGCAATTGCGGATGTCTATGGACGGCGGTCGCTTCGCTATTTCGGCGAATTCAGGTGGCCGCTCGCTCGTTTGCCAACTTATGATATAAAAAAAAAAAATTAGGATCAAAATAGAATATTTTCTTACTATCTATCCGTACACAAAACAAATTTTATACATTGGCAATATACAACAAAAATAATATGGTAAAAGTTTATTTTGTGTTACTTATAAAACTAAAGATGCGTCATATGGTATAGGAGACGGCAGTGAAGCGCTGTTTCGCTGCTCTGTCTCGTGGCGAAACTCTGTCGCGTGCGCAAATGGCCACGGCCAGCGTCGCCACGCCAACAATTCGGTTTACAAGTGATCCTATAGATGTTTCACATCTAAAAAAATTTTTCTGTTATGAAAACAAAATATAACAATAATAATAGAGAATAATTTTAAATATAGATTTGGTAAAATTTGAATTAATCTAGAACCTTCTGTATGGGTATTTATAGATAATATTTTTCATTATATTCAGGATGTATGCATAAATACGATTTATTTGTGGCAAAACTAAACTGATGTTTAATTCTCAGGAAATTGTATCAAATGCGAAGGAGGATACTGCAAAGACAAGACCTCGAAAGTTCTTCAAGCATAAGAGGTTGGAAACAAAGAAATAGAATATTTTTGTTTATGGACTTGTTCTTATCTTTTCTAAATTTTGTTTCAAATTATTTGAAAATAACAGTTTAACAATATGTTATTAGCTGTTTTTTAAAGGAAAAATACTTTCTTCTTTTAATTTTTTAGTTATGTGCAAAATTTACGTCGAATAAGTTTTATAAGTTATGCGTTTGAAATTATTTTGAGATGCATTTGTTTGGTTAATAAATTTTAAAACTTTATTTGCAGTTTTACTTCTTTACAGTAAGTAATTCAAATACATGTTGCTTTAATCTCACTTATAAGTACGAATGTTTTGATGCATGATGGATGTTCGTTACAAGGTAATTCCAGAACGCCAGCAGTCGCCCGAGACTCCGCCTGCGTGGAATTAAAAAGAAAATAAGTAGCTTATGTGTTCTTCCGGACTAGGTTCTAAATCTATGCCAAATTTCACCGAGATCCACGTAACCGTTCTAACAAACATCCATCCAACAATACTTACGCATTTATAATGAGTAAGAAGATTGGTCAAGTGAGTTTGTCAACACAAGAATTTAAGACAAGACAACCAATTTTATTAAAGTCTCAAAGCTCAGGTGGGCAAGAATGGGTCAGATAAGTTTGTTTTAAAGTAGTTACGCAGTTGAACCTCCGTGAAGTTGGCCCCCTCACTTTAATTTTTTTAACTTTTTTTTACGCAAATCGTTTGAGAATCGTTTGAGAGGGTTTGAGAGAAAAGAAATATCGTTTGAGAGTTCCTACTTTCTCCGTAAAAACAATTTCAAATTCTAGTGTGAAGTTGGCCCCCTCACTTTACTTTTTTTTATTTTTTTCAATGCGAATCGTTAGAGAGTCGTTTGAGAGACATTAAGAGAAAAGAAATATCGTTTGAGAGTTTTTACTTTTTCTGTAATAAATATTTTAATTCTGGGCATCGAAAGTTACAAATCCATTTTCCTTTTTTTCCGAATTAAATATGGCAATCATGCACTTGGACGTTTCAAATTTATTGTGTAGGTAGAGAATGGTAAGAGAGTGATTGAGAGAAAAGAGAAATCGTTTGAGAGTTAATACTTTTTCTGAAATATATATTTCAATGTCGGAATCGAAAGTAACAAATCGATTTTCCTTTTTTCCGAATTAAATATAGCAATCATGCACTTGGACGATTCAATTTTTTTGTATAGGTAGAGAATGATTAGGCAGTGATTGAGAGAAAAGAGAAATCGTTTGAGAGTTAATACTTTTTCTGAAATATATATTTCAATGTCGGAATCGAAAGTTACAAATCGATTTTTCTTTTATTACGAATTAAATATGGCAATCATGCACTAAGACGTTTAAAATTTATTGTGTAAAGTCCTTTTCATGAAAGAAGTCCCCCAGACGCAGCGCTGTACTCGCGTGACGTAACATTGCCATTTATGAGTAAAAAATTTACCTATTTTACATTTAGCTTACGTAATTTATCAAAAAATACTATTTCCTGCATACTGCGATGAAACAATATAAGCTCTTAAATTGTATTAACAAATAAATACACTTTAGATAGGCTGTAATTTCGTTACTCAAGCCCATACAATAGTTCAGATTAATGAAACATGTATATTTCTGATAAGTCAAATGTATATTTGGGCATTTTATCAAAATGTCTACCAACCCACTCATGGGTAAACAACATAGTAAAAAAGGAGACTAGTCATTTGAAATTATTTAATAATAACACGACACATACAGTCATAATAACGGTAGTTATTTGGTCTTATTGCATGGGTCTTCCCATGAGTGGGTTGGTAGACATTTTATTTACTTACATAAGCGGTATTCTACCTACTTACAGGGAATAGATGAGAAAATAGGGTAAAGAAACGCATTACAATTTTTTATTCAGTTTTATTGAATAATTGTGATCAGCGGCCATAGGTACATCACTGTCTGAAGAGTTTTTCTTAAGTCTGTCTTAAGAACTTTTTCGGATGCGGGCGATTCTTCCCTGGGGTGACAATTTTTTTCGAAGTACTCGCCGCTGTTATACCTTCTTTTGTAATTCTTGTTACAGTTTTCTCTGACACACCTGCAATTAAATTATGAACAATTAAAAATAATAGTAACTTTAAGTTTATAATGCTTATGTACTTTGTAAAATATGTTTTACTTTCAGTTACCTACTTTCATCACGTTATGTTTATATTTTTTATATTTGTTCAATTTTGTCGCAAAAATGAATTTTTATCATAAAAGTTCCAAAAAATTATTATATGGCAACCCTAAAAAGTACCTGTTAAGGCGGCGACTCTCTTCCGAACATTGTTTAGTGATATTAAAACACCTTGATTCTTTTGTTCCGCTTCACCGAACTCTTTCACCTTCAATATCATTTCTCTAGCCGAACTTTTCACAACTTTTGGCATTGTAAACAATCTTTAAAATGCACTAAGCTAGTTAAAAACTCACAAAAATCTACCACAACAAACGAACTTGATAACATTGACGAACGACAACATGGCCGACCTGTCAAATTTAGTTCCAAAAATTACCGCGGGACTTCTTTCATGAAAAGGAGTAAAAGGACTTTACTTTTAGTGACAAAAACTTTTTCGGCGGTTACGTGTTCGTTAAGTTTTGTGTTGTATTATTTGATTCTTTTCAAAAAGACGATTTGGCTTGTTTACGGACTCTGTGATTTCTTCTACAACGATTTTTCCTGGCTTTGGAAATTGGATACCTTTTTTCTGTAACGACATACCTGGCTTATCATCGGATTTGTTTTATGCTTTGGACAAAATGCCTAAGCAAACTAAATTGAAATGTTATTTTGGGTGCATTGTTGATGGTAAGACTTTTTTGTAATTTTTCAAACTGTAGAATAGAGATGGGCGTATGTAGAATGTTAAAAATTATACATTATTAAAGTTTATTTTTTTACTTAAATTTTTACATTTATTTATTTTTAGGTCCATTACATAGATTTCCAAAGTGGCAGTATTCTCATGAAGAGAGATTTAATTCTTGGAAAGCTGTTTTAAGTTCGGAGACTCAAGGAAATGGCAATGCATACATATATAATAATGTCCGTATTTGCTATAAACATTTTGAAAATTATTATCAATTACCTAGTCACCAGCTTACCAGAAATGCAGTGCCTACATTGAATTTAGGTAAGCAGTGAAAAAAGTGATATCAAACAAGACTTGGTTGACATATAACATTTATTTATTTATTTAATAAATTATAACCTTTGTTAGTATCAGTTTTCTCTTCTGGTTGGGATTATAAGTAAAAATAAACAAATTTCCTCTCATTTGAAATGAATTGTGTTCTAAACTGAAATAAGTAAGCATTCAGTAAAAAAGGCAGACATCCTACAAGAAATATGTAAATTTATTAGTAAAAATTATATTAACTTTATTTTACATTTACAGATTTGCCGGAAAATTTGCAAAGGCAAGCTATTTTCACTACGACAGCAACACCACCAACAAAAAATCCAATGGATTCATTTGCCCATCCATCTACATCATCTACATACCATTCTCGGCAAGCAATAAGTGGTGAGTTATTCTGAGATAAAAATACTCCTATGAATTCGGACTGTTGCCCACTCATTGAAAGCTACAGAGATTTTTGGATTGACTTAGACTTAGATGTAAATATAGTATTGAATTCTGTTTTAAATAATATGCTGTAAAGCACATCTGGGCTGTTTTCAATATGAGTTCCATAACAGGAATAAACATTTATTTGATTTAAAAGTAGCAAGTCGTCCGGAATGGTCTGAATTTGACACATTAATAATTGACTTATTAATTAGTTCACAATCTTTACCTGGTGACATCTGAAGTTTAAAGTAAATTGATAATCAGAAAGCCAATGATCAGAAATAAATAGAAAATCATTACTGTTTAAGAATAGCTCAATTTAATTTTATGATCCTTACTTAACATTTCTTGGATGTTTTGATGAACCAGGCTTATACAAGTTTTGTCATTATTATAATTTATATTTGTAGTTATTATTCTTTGACAATTTATTAAATTATTGTAATTAAAATTTTTGTGATATTTCATAGTTTTTGTAATAGAACTCTCTCTAAAGATGATATTTGTAACAGTTCAGTGTATAGATGTTCATTGTTTCATCTTAATAACAGAGATTAGCACTGTAAATATAATAATCAAAACATTAACTAATTTACTTAAAAATATGTAAAGATCTGATGAACATCTGTATAGATAAATCATGGTAAGTTATGTTGTTTATTTTTTTCCACTTTCATCATTTGAGCAGGAGACTAGAGCTTGCAGATATTCATATGCAATATCTAAAAAACATAAATCGCAAGGTATTAAACAAATATAAGTCAATTATATTGTGGAAAAATTTCATTGTGTTTATACAATACAATGTTATTAATTAATTTACTATGCTTTTTTTCAGGATTCAATAAAAAAATTAATTTACTTAAGCAAACAATCATAAGATTGAGAAATAAATGTAAAACTCAATCAATGAAGATTAAAATGGCAAGTAAGGTTTCTAAATCCAAAATATTTTTAGAAATGGTAGAACAATTACCTGAACCCATAAAAATTTTTACAAATATGCAATTAAAATATTTAAAGAAGCCAAGGGGACGAAAATATACATTAAAAGAGAAAATACTTTCACTTACAATTTTGAAACAAAGTTCCAAGGCCTATAACCTATTAAAAAACATTTTTATCCTACCGTCTAAAAGAACATTACAAAAACTTTTATCTTGTGTGGTCTTAAAGCCAGGGATTAATCCCCATATTATGTATAACTTAAAGAAAGCAGTAGTAAAGCTATCAACTGTAAAAAGGCTTTGTAGTCTTATCTTTGATGAAGTGTCATTGGCACCTGGTCTCTACTACAATTATTTCCATAAAGAAATTATAGGATTTGAGGACTATGGTTACAAAAAAACAAACAAAATAGCCACAGGTGGGCACAGTTAATCGAAAAGTTAACTTCGTTAATCGTTAATTCGTTAATTAAAAAATTAACTTCGTTAATCGTTAAAGCGTTAAATTCTCGAAAATTTAACGCAAGTTAAAGTTAATCGTTAACAGTTAACCATACTAAAATTATACATACTAATTTCACACTTATGTGGCGACACTTGTTTAAAATAGTAATTTGACGACTATACATTTATAGAATGTACACATTAGTATAAGAGACAAGTATGAATGCATTATAGTATATTTCATTACGAGTGTGGAAAGCCTGTCATTGCAAAGAGTTCCGACAAATGTCTACCCGAGCCGAGGCGCAGCCGAAGGTGAGGGTTGACAGTTGGAACAAGTTGTAATGACAGTTTCGCACCTGTACTAAACAACTATTTTTGATACAGTTGCGAAAAAATTAAGCAATTTAATAGAATAGTAAAAACACAATAAACTCGAACTAACTAAAATTTTTGGAAAATGGCGCCAACCGTAAAAGAATACAGAGATTTTTTTGTTTTTTTCACCCATTCTGGGTAGGCAAAGGGAACTATGCCCAAACAGCCAAGTCTTCAGTAGATTATTTTTATTGATATGAAATGAAAATGAAATTTAATGAGATGAAATAAAATGAAACCTACCGAATTCATTGAATCAAATCATTAAATCTGATTTTGTAACAAATTAGGAGCTTCTTTTTTAGAAATATTTGCATGAATCATAAAAACTTCAATGAATGTTTTTTTGTAAAAACTTCGTGGTTGGTTTTTCTTTTTAACAGACATTATTTTGATAGTTGGGAAAGAGAACGCACGAGTTTGGAAAAGCTAAAGAAAAGGCACGAATATAAAAGTGTTTTAATACAGTTGCTCAAAAAGTGGCTTATTGCAGGGACGACGAGCGTTCGGAATGTGGAATATTACATACACGTGCTTTTATATACTAGTAATGAAATATACTATTTCGAACCTTCTTTTGATTTTGTCCTGTTGGTCACGTCTTTCCCGGACGCTCTGATGCATACACTTGCATGCGAACTTCACATATATCAATTATCAACTCGTTCGTTCACCATTCGAGTCGCCGACGGTCACCCAACATAGCTGAACTTACGAGCGTGGCGTGGCGCGTAATTTAAACAAAATGACGGCACGTCTCCAAGTTTCTAGTTTAACGATTAACGGACTTATATTAACGGAAGTTGAGTTTAACGGAAGTTAACAAAAGCGTTAACACTTTTTGAAGTTAACTTAAAAGTTAATCCGTTAAGCAAAATGTTAACTTCGTTAATTAACGATTAACGGATTAACGAGTTAATGCCCAGCTCTGAAAATAGCTGACCATGCATTGGTGCTAATGATTAAAAGTTTGAAGGGAAGATTTAAGCAGCCAATTTGCTTCACATTTTGCCAAAGTGCAACGAAAAAGGAAGACTTAAAGATTATTATAAAAGAAGTTATAAAGGCTATTTCAAAGACTGGTTTAAAAATTATTTGTACTGTATGTGACCAGTCTGCAGGAAATATGAGTACAATAATTAAAAGCTTGCATGAAGACACAGTGCAGGAATATGTTAGAAGAGACGAAGAATTTAAAAGCAATGGCTTTGAAATTGATGGTGTCAAAATCTTTACATTTTTTGATCCACCTCATCTCCTAAAAGGGATAAGAAATAACTTTTTAGTTAAAAATATAAGATTTCTCCATAATGGAGAAGTCAAAATAGCTAAATGGGAGCACTTAATTATGTTCATGGAAAGATGTGTTGGAGATGATGAACTCAGATTAATTAATAAATTAACCGAGTCACATTTAATTAAAGACAAGATCCCAAGAATGAAGGTTAAGTATGCTGCACAAGTATTCAGTCAAAGGCTATCAGCAGCTATTAAATTTTGTACAAGTAAGTAGTACTTTTGAGATGAACTGATGCTTTCTGGAATATGAACCATATTTAATACACTGATAAATACTTTATATTCAAATTATAATAAAAAAAAATAAGTTCACATTAAAAGGAAACTAACTTTTTCTCAATTCATTATATTTCTGGCATCTTGCGTTATAATGGAAATTAATAAATAATCTTTAATTTATAAGGATGCTTTAGTAGATAACATTGTGACATACATTTTTCTTTTTAAAGGAAATGGAGTTCTACCCAATGAATGCAATGACACAGCAGATCTGTTATATTTAATAGATCGATTATTTGATTGATTTAATGGACACAGCTATAAGGATGAAGGTAAAAAATTTAGAACATGCTTTAAAAATGGTTCTCCACACTTGAAATTATGGGAGCAGGTATTGCCTTCTCTTCGATCTATGGGTTTTGAAACTAAAAAAAAAAGATGGATCCATCAAATATGTAAAAATTCCATCAGTGACAAATTTTATATCTAATATAAATACATTTAAAGACATGTGGTCATTTATAAATAAACATTATAAAATAACGAGTATTTTAACGAGAAATTTAAATCAAGATCCACTCGAAAATTTTTTTTGTAAAGTAATGTATGTAGCTTGTATGCTCATATAATTGAGCATACAAGCTAGCCGATTATGGGTATTACATAAGCTTGAAAAAATTATTTTATACATGATTACTAATATACTTAACACATTTAAAGAAATTACAATAGCAATCGTAATAATTGCCGAGCTCTCACTTAAATATAGTAAGCTCCAACTTAAACACATAAGAAGTATCATCCTTGTTGTAAACTAACAAAAGATCTTAATGCTAGAAACAACTAAGAGTAAGAATATAGTTATAACTTACATTGGTACCGGGTCGCATAGCAACAACCGTGGCCAGGCGACGCGCTTGCCCGCGGCGTCACTTGCTAATTAGCAGATAAGAACCCTACGACAGTCTGCGAGTATTGCTGTTCGACTTTTAGACAGTTAATTGGCGCACTCGGCGACGATGATTGGTCACTAAGGGAGACATTATTAGAATGGATTTCTGATACTTATTTTCCACTAAGCTGGGCCCCTCTCAGTGACAGTGAGGCAGTTAAAACTATTTATGTTAAATCATAATTTCCAGCAATATAATTGCAAGAAAATTATTGACTTGTTGGTTTAGTTTTAGCATAACTTTATAATTAGAGGAAATGACTATAGTTATACATCTACGCATAATGATCTTACAAGGAATGAAGAAATATACAGAGATAGAACATTGTTACTTATTTATTATGATAAAAAAATATTGTATCACTAAACGCTAAAGAAAATGAGATGCAACATATATTTTTCGCATAACACGACTGATAAATCCGCATTGCATCGCGATCGTTTACAAAGTTTCTATTTAAATAACGTTTTTTTTTTCTCACGCACCTATAATATTTTGCGACTATCCTTGGAGCATGTCTCTATTCAACGGTTTAGATGTTCATTGACTGAGGATAATATAGATTGCGGATGGTGTGAAGAAATGAAAATGTGAATTAAGGAATTTATTTACTAACAAAATAAAGTAATGTGAAGTTAATTTGTGTCAGATTATGGAGCGTACGTCAGCAAGGATTCGCGCGCGCAGGACGTTGTCGCACAGGGACCAGCGCGCTCACACCGCTCATCACATGCCACTCCCGCACACGGTAACATATTTTTATTATTGAATCTACACTAAGAGTTTTCAATGCTGACCAATTAAAGACTATGAGAGTGTCGGGAAGACTACAATAGAGCGAGCAGCCCTCGTTGCACGAATCAATGATGTAGACGACGAATCTCACAGAGTACCGACGTGAAGTTAATTTTTCTTATCTATTTAAGTAAGTCTCATCCTTCTCCTATCATTTCCTCTATTGTGACTAATAAGTCACAATTATTTATTCGCACCCATTCACAATTTACACATATTTTTTACCGGTAAGTACATTAATGTAAATTTATAAATGTTTAACGATTACTTTCTCAGACAATTGAAATTTTTCTAATAACAAATTAATCCACCGTTTACATACATAGTTTGTTACATTAAAAACATAAAATTGTAAATATTATCAATATTGACTAGTGATGCAACGGAAGTGTCTTAGCGGAACCAGAAACGGAAACAGATGTCAAAAATAAATTTTAGCAGAAACGGAAACGGAAGCGGATGCGGAAACAGAAGTGTAAATAATATGAAAAAAAAAACATATTTACATTTTTTTTTGGTAAAAACAGTTTGTATTTGTTTTTAATTTATTAAGGCATTGGATATCGGTGTCCTTTAGCCTTCAATGTATGTATTTTTACTGTGCTGCAATAAGTTAAAATATGTGTTGACAAACGGAGGCTTTTAAATATTAAAACCATTTTACAAATATATTTCTTTATTAATACATTCACTGCTGATCACTCGGATCCGAGTGGGCAGAGCTATTAGTAGCACCGCCTCCCCCTCGGATCCGAGCCAGGCGCCCGTTCACTTTGTAGTAGCCAGTAAGCCGCCGGCGTTTGAAGCGAGTCCATGTTGCTTTGTGTGGCCACTCTGGCGATATAGTCAACTAACGAAAATGAGTATTAGTTTCATTCTTACAGTGTTATAGTGATTAGTACCACGTTCGTACGGAGGCAAACATACAAATACCTTGTATCACATGAAGCTTAGTCTGAACTTTATGTTATGTATGTAATTTTTAAATATATGTATGTCCTGTATGTGTGTGTATATGTGAGTATACGTGTGTGTATGTGTGGGTGTATATGAAATGTTACAAGATCTTGAACCAAGAAGATAAAAGCTTGTTTTGATTAGTATCCTTACATGTTTTACTCAATATTCTGGAATTTGATGAAAAACTTGACTTTGTCAAAATCTTGTAACATATTAGTACACAGAAATGGGATCGTGGAACAAATATCTACATATTAGTGAACTAAACCATTGCCATCCCTAGCGCTCAAATGCAAAAAATGTGTTTTTTATTGAAATAATTATGTTCCAAGATACTAAATAAAAATTCACCATAAAAAGTTTTGGCTCCCAGCTGTTACCTTTTTTTATTTTGTAAACAGTGAATGTGTTAAGTATCAAATACACCAAATCTAGATTAGAAAAAGATAAAATTATTAGGCGTCGGTGGCTCGTGGCACTTGACTTGCAATCTGCAGGGCCTGGGTTTGAATCCCGCCATGTACCAATGTGTTTTTCGATTTACATATGTAAATTTATCGGACGTGCTTACGGTGAAGGAAAACATAGTGATGCTGCCTGCACATATCTGAGAAAAAATTCAATGATATGTATGAATTCAACCCGCTCTGGGCCTGTGTGGTTGACTATGGCCTAGTCACCCCTAATTTGGGGTAGGCTCCGAGCCCCTCAGTGCGGATGTATAGTGACCTGATGATAATAATGATGATGACATATTACATGGTTATCACTTATTCAAAAGTACATTTAATAACTCGTAGGTAATATGAAATAGTCACATTTTGCCAGTTGTCAAATTTTATATGGACAACTACTAGACAGTTTACTCCAGCAAGAGAAACTAATTGTTTCAAACAGCAGCAGAAAATATTACGTACGATTAAAAAGTACGTAAACAAACAAATGCGACAAGTGCCGAAAGGCCGCACACAGACTGCGCGCCTCGCCCCGCGCATTTGGATCTCTCAGCCTTCGTAAAGTTCCGTTTTATCTCCGTTATAAAAGTTGCGGAAACAGAAGCAGAAACGGATGTTGAAAAGCACGCGGAACTTCCGCACTTGCGGAAACGGAAACAGACATCCGTTGCATCACTACTTTTTATACCATTTTTTTTTTATATCAAAAGGTGGCAAACGAGCAAACGGCCACCTGGATACGCCGAAATAGCGAGGCGACTGTTGCCCATAGACATCCGCAAATGCAGATGTGTTGCCTACCTTTAATCAACGGAGAAGGGGACGCACAGAAAGAGGATATTTCTCCTTCCTATGCGTCTCCTCTTCCGCCATATCCACTTCCCCTTCCCATCCTTTCCTAATAAGAAAAGGATGGGAAAGGAAAGAGGACTAAAATTAAGCCTCCGGCACCACACTCATCAGACTACGCGGAATTGCTTTCACTTGACGCCTGCGTTCTGTGTGATCGTGGTATTTCACCGATCGACCCGGCACATTCGTGCACCCAACAAATATTGTTGTTGCGGGATCTACCACTGTTAATTAGTGCACAATACTCATAAATATGCACTACTGCATGTTAGCAGGTGATATTCCGGTCGGAGTTCCTGGGCGAGTTCTTGTCGGTGTTGTTACCGGGCGTGGGCGCGGGCCCTGGTGCGGGAGGAGGCGGTGTCGACTTTGCCGCCTTCCGCCACGCCTTTCTGCCCGCCTTCCCGCGCTCGCTGCCCGGACTTGCGCCCCACCATGCCGCCCTACTCAACAACTTCCCCTCAGATACTGTATGTATTGCTTTGTACACCTCGCTGACACTGACACCAGACCAGAATGAACATTAGTACAGTCGAGCAACTACTACTTTGATACATTTTGTACTTTTTTTTTTAAGAGAAGTATGTCAAGACAGCGCTTAATAGAGGTCCGTGGTCTCTGCCTACCCCTCTGGGTTACGGGCATGTATGTTGTTGATGATACTTTTTATCCTAGTACGAACCCACTTTTACCTTTTAACCTTGCACCTTTTATCATCACTCACCTTCCACCATGCTGGTAGTATTTACTACTTGACCTAAACCAATCATAGTATTCACACAGAACATACAACGACTGATGAACGACGTGAACTGCTATCAGGCATACCAGTCGCTAGCAGAAAACAACAACATGCTCGCTTGAGCACAGATAGAAATTGATCGTTGATTTTTTTTTAATCATTTATCAAGGTTAATTTTTTTTCTTCAACTTGTTTAGCAACTAGTTGGTTTTTAACTGTAAAATAGTGAAGACCCAACTTGTGGTGGTGAAAATATTATGACTTAGCTCATGCGTAAACTATAGTTTGAATTAAATTAGTTAAATCAAAAAGGGTCAACGGTTGATATGTTGAAGGAGGTCAACGATTCAACTGGTTTGTTAAATCAACACCCATTCCTTACATATAAGGACACGAGTGTATCAACACGACGGACTAGTACATAGGATATAATATATCGTATATTAATCACTTTTTATTTTTTATCAATCATAATTTACTTTTTGACGAATGAAAAAAAATATTTAAATTAGCAAATTATAGTGGCTTAAATACTTTTTTAAACCAATAACTCGAAACTTACGTTCGTAACTTTGATTATTTATATTTTTGCTACTTGTCAAATGTGTACTTTTTAATTTTGACATCATACTGTGCACTTTGTGAGCATAAAAGTCACAGTAAAAGTTGGTGCTATGAAAACATTAATACAATTACACTGAATCTGTAAAACAGTGTTGTGTTCCGTAATTTTTATTAGCAAATATAAATAGTGAGGGCGCGCCAGTGCCCCTTTCAAATCAGCATGGTACATTTATCTAAACAAAATCACGATGAAATCTTAGTCATTAACTAGGACTACAGGTTTCCATTACTTTTATTATTATTGCTTAAATTGTTCCTAGTTTGCGAAAAAGGTAAAAAGACCTTTTATTTTCTATTTAGTCATAATATTTACATAGATAAAAGTATTGATTTAGTCTGATGTGGCATTTCATATTTTTAATTTTTAATGTAACCTGAAAAAATAATTACAAAATCATCGCATAATTGTAGCATGTTATCAGAGCGAAGTAGATTTAATTGTTAGTTAAATTAATATTTTATGTATTTCTAAGGATATTATATTATTTCTTATGTAGATGTAAGTTTTACTACAAAACATAAGATGAATCTTCATAATGTAGTTTAAATTTTAGTAACTAGTCATTTTATTAGGTACCTCCCTAACATTAGCTGTAAGTAATAGGGCTTTCATTAAAGTTAACATCAACCTTTAAGAATAATTATTGGCATTAAAAATTTTGAACACAATCAAATTAAAATTATTTTGTGCAATTAAAATTCGAAATTACTTCTTTCTGACACACACACTACAAAATCTCTTCTTTTTTTATAGGTTAAATAAATAGGGACCAACATTAGTGGATCTCAGAAATAAAGTGTGTATGTTACGATGACTAACATAGAAATAAGTTGGGTAGTAAATAAAGGCAAAAAATGGGTGTGTAAAAAATTGGATATTTTCTTCACGTATTTGCTAGACCCTATATCAGTCATACAGTGCATCAAAAAATTATTTGTGTTACAATATTTCTAGCATTAGAGGTGGAGTTCCAATCTAGCTGTTATTTGTTATGTATTTTGTTTAATGCAACTAGGAGGTAGTTGTAAGTTTGTATTTACTTAATTGGTAAAATAAAACTAAATAAATAAAATAAGTCTTTACTATTACTTCAGATCTTCCTTTATACAACATCCGTTACCTCAACTAAAGCCTCGGGTTTAAGACTGAGAAAACTACCACTTAATTTTCTCGTAACTTTATCATAACGACGCTGGAAAGCATAAACGCTGTAACCCATATAGCAACCCTTACAGGGTTACAGCGTTTATGCTTTCCAGCGTCGATAAGCATAAAAATATTTTATTCAAGTAATCTTTTATACACTTCTGATACAATATCTTTGTGACTTGCATATAATTTAATGTTTGGAGTAATATCAACCCAACGAACTCCTACTGCATCATCACCAGCATTCAGTTTGAGAGCACCAACAGTAGTGCCATCATGATCATGAAAGTTGTATGCAACTGTTTCCATCCAAGCATTATCAGTGTTTCTGGGATCATCAACATATCCACTGTACACTTCCACTCCACCGTTAAAGAAGTTTTTAAATTTTTGTTTCCATTCCGATTTATCTTCTGCAAAGGAAAAGGGTACACTTGTATTTTGTACACAATAGGAATAAATTCAGGATAAGTGCTCTATATATGTACAAACAAGGAGTACTTTAATTATGAGTGTGGAGTGTTACACCGGTAGAAGGCGGATTGGGGCCGGATGGATTTAGTAAATGGTGATTTGATCAAGAAGAGTCAAGTGACAATTGAGATAACAGAAGATGGATTGATATGGAGGATGAAAACCTGTTGCGCTGAACCTATGTGCGTGGGATAAGGACAGTGAGATGATGAACTCTATATATGTACAATAATTTGATTGTTATGTAAAAGGAAAGAATAAACATGTATAAACCTTCAGTAGCCGCTAAAGAATTCATAGCTTCCTCTTGAAACTCTCTGACAGCAGTCACTGCTACTTTTTCTCCAGGATCAACCATACCACCAGGCAGGGCCCATTCTCCAGTATCACCACGTTTTATTGCTATGAATTGTAGAATTGGTCTGAAATTATCATCAATTCATGAAATTATTATCATTAAATACTTGTATTTAATGAACATAAACATTATTATAAACAAATTGGTTAGAAAGAAAACTTACGTTTCAGTAATTTTCATGTCACTTTCAGCTTGTTTTTTCCAGCGTGTAACAACAGGATCTGCTGCATGATTTGGACCCCATCGTCCAAGTACTCCTCTACCACATATTCCAGTTCTACCAACAGGATTCATTGGGTAACCGTTAGCTATAGTGTAGTTGCTCATGTGACTTTTTCTATTCACATTTCCATCTATACTGTTCCATGTTGGCTTGAAGTTAGGCTCATCTGTATGAATATAATAAAAATATGAATATCATATTTTATTTAAATATCATTTAAGTACAAACTATTCTGCTCAATTTTATTTTCATAATAGTGTAATAGGTACCAATATTGGGATCTGCCCATGGTTTGCCATGAATTGATGGTGATGTGTAATTTGGAGGATTGTATTCTTTATATTCAACGGTCCAGGGCACTTTATCATCAGGAACTGCAAATCTCTGTATTGTAGATCTAGGGTAAATACCGCAGCGAGCTTTTACATGTTGTAAAATCATAACTGAATTAGTGTTCACTGTAATTATCAAAACAAAGTAGGTTAAGTACAGAAAAGCATTTAGTTACAGAAATTACAAGATTATGATAACTTTAAAGTTTTTTTTTTTCAACTTTAAACATAAACATTGAAATGTCAATGTCAAATAATGACATCTAAACATTTTTATTATAATTCATTAAAGCATTGGATATCGGTGTCTTTTAGCCTAAACATGTGTAGTAGTAGTGTTTTCAATGAAAATTTTTACCAGGCCGCGTACGTTGTGAGGTGATCCGTACAGTACTTAAATAAAAATTCTTAATGCTCTAAAAATTAATTTTTCCAGCGCTGTGTCCTTTTATTGTAATTTAAAAATAATAAGACAAAGGTGAACGTCAAACATTTTATTTATATGTCTTTCTCTCAGAAAATAAACGCACAATTAAATTATTCTTAAAAATTATGTTTGCGAATCCTAATTTCGCCTCCGCGTCCCCTTTCGTGTCGTCGGTTTTTTGAAAACGTCGTCATCGTCATCGTCTGCAAAAATAAAAATAGTTTCTTTGTAAAATGAGCTGGCAAATAGAATTAAAATTGCATTTTAGATATTTCTTCATCACTATTTTGGAATTATAAACACTTATAACTGTAATAAAACACATACCTGAGTCTTCTGAATCAGCTGCTCGAGTTTTGTTTTTCGTGGCAGGTTTCCTTCGTGATTTCCTTACGGACTGTGGTGTTTGCGGTGGTTTGTTCGGTGGCTCATTCTATAAATATATGACAAATACAAACATTAATTTATTATTACCGTAATCTAACATTTCTGGAGAAATGTCATTTGACGCTCGCTCGCAATAATTTCGAAAACTTTTCATAACAAGATATAAGCTAAAATATAGCTCTTATATAGATATTTTACTTTTTTCTTTTTCTGTACCATATTCAATTATGACGTGAGAAGCTAAATTAATTCTTTGAATGTACCTCCTCATCAGAGCTGGAGGTAGACCGTCTCCTGCCGCGGCGGGGCGCCTTCCTGGGTGTAGGTTTAGGTGCTGCATGCTTGTCGGCGCCATCACTGCCGTCTCTGTCGCCCTCCTCTGCGTCCCGCACAGCAAAACATTCTTCTATCTTGTCGCCTAGCTCTGTTACTAATGCCTGTTGTAACATTTATTATGTAATTAATTTTATTTAAGTCTGCTGAAAGTCATGTGAAAATGACATAAAAATTTTGTTTTATAAAAAGGGAATTTTCTATCTAAAAACTGAGTTTGTTTTTGTGCAAAACTACGGAAAGATATGTATGAAGAAACCTTTATTTCATTCTTGGCCATTTTGGAGGTGTGGTTCATGAGTGCAGTGAAGGACTCCATGACACCGGGGCAGTGCAGTTTGTCCTTGTAGCAGTCCATGTTCTCTATCAACTTCCTGAGCGAGCGCTCGTTGTATGTGAACAGTGACAAACAGTACGCCAAATCTCGCCATTGCCTTTCTTCTGTTGATAATTTGAACCGCTGACATAACTTCTCTATGAGAGCCTCCATTTGTCTGTCTTTTTGTATAAGTGATGTTATATATCTGAAAATTAATAATTTTTATTAATTCTTTACTTTTAGTTACCTTCATAGATAGGTAGATATATAAAAAAAACAATCACAGTAACTCGGCGATACCAATTTCCTAGCGTCGAAAGAATTAATTGAATTGATGCAGTAGTTTTTAAGTTTCTTTTTTTTACATTAATACTTTAGATAATTACGTACTTCATGATATATCTGTACTGTTCTTCAGGCACATTCAATTCTGGATCACTGAGTCTTGATATAATGTCTGGCATAACATTATAGAGTGCATTGCCTTTCTGTGACAGTTGCTTGAAGAACAAGCGCGTCATGGCGGTGACGCGCGAGTCCTTGTCAGCGCAGCAAAGCGCCATGTCTGCTATCTGACCTTTGACACGCACCATCTCGTGTAGCACTAAAAATGACAGCATCTTGACAGCGCATTGACGCACCTCGAGTTCTTCATCACTCAAGCTGAAATATTTACAATTACAGGAATAAGGAAAATGAGAGACCGAGACAGAGACAAAAAGAAAGAAATAGCAACCTTCATTAGAACTTGCGTTTTTTGATTTATATTCACTTCTACATCAGAGTATTTTCTTACTTCTTTCATTAGTTATAATTTCCTAAATTGATTACTTACATATCGTAAATATGATGCGTCCAAGGTTGCGTGAGATTTGGGAAACGTAGAGTGAGATCTGCGAAGGCTATAGTCAGGTTTGTTCTGAGCGATACGTTCTTAGATTTCTTTAGAACTGTGACGATAAGTTGCAGGCCTTCTTCACACACACTGCTCGACACCAGCATAAATCTGTATATAATTGGAGATGTCAAAGTTTATTAAAATATCCAATGTTCGGTATAGTTGCGATGTGCTTACGTCGTGTTAATGCCGTTTTGAATTTCGCGGTTGACCAATACGGGTTTTATGTTGGTAGGTCGACTCATTTTTATTCTCCCGCGCAAGCGGGTAGTTGGAAATCCCTCTCCGCTACGGACGGGCGCGGGGCCTGCGGGGGGCTTGTGCGGGGAAAGAGGGAGTCGACAGAGCTCATCGTGGCAGCATAGAAAGTGGTCGGCAATTAGATAGCACATCGGACGTGTCTTATATTTAGCGTACAGGGTCGCTAAGTCAACGGTTCCGCGTTCGGTTCGAGAAAGGACGCGTCTATAGGGCGCTTACGGGAAGCGGTGCATCGGGTGCATCAGGAGTGCAGCATTGCTGGCGCCTTTAGACTGTATGACTGTGACTTTTTTGACTCGACTGACACCGACAGAGTGACCAGGCACCTGCAGGCGGTGAACGGGGCATCGAGTAGGTGAGTGCCAGTTCATATAATTACAATATTACGCCAACCATTGCGATACGTAGTCTAAGGCAGGTTGTGCCGCGGGACCCGAACCCGTCTTGTACGGCACAATTCGATGGTAGCAGAGCGTGGTTAGGTTAACACGTAGGTTATAACCGCGTGGTTATATTCGGGTTACGTGTTTTTCGGGTACGTATTTACATTGCTTGGCGAAATATTGTAACTTCCCGCGCGGAATACAACGGAATACAACAATATTATAACAATATAAACGTCGTACAATTAGGTAGGTTTTTAATCAGGTCGTTTATGATAATTCTTTATTGTACGATAGCTACGTAATATTAATCGGCCATTAGGGTTCCGTTTGTTAATTTCGTATAGTTTAGATTATTTCATTTAGGGTTCTTTCATAATAGTTTTATATTTAATTGAGTAATTTCACGGTTTTTTCTAGTATATTTAAATTAGGGCTTTTTTACGCATCGGTTTTTTTTTTGTAGTTTATGTTACGGTGCATAATATAATTTGGTGATTTTTTAATTTGTTTTTTTTTTATGTTACGGTTAATAATTTAATTTAGTATTTTTTTTCCGTTTGGTAGTTTTTATGTTACCGTCGATAATTTAAGTTGGTCGGTTTTCATTACGGTTGTTTTTTTTTTGTTTTTTTTTATTAGGTAATTCTTTGTAACGGGTTTCATACATTTGGTTAAGGGGAGAATTATCTACCCACCATTTAGATTTTTTTTTCCTTTATCGACCATTTGTAGTAAGCGGTTTCTGGAAGCGTCGATAATTTTCTACCTTCGTTTTTATTTATTTTTTAATTTTTGAACTTTATTAATTATGGCCGGCAAATATACCGCTAGGATAACAGGGGTGCTGAGATGGCTCGGCTCAGCGGTTTTGAATATTTCTAGGCCGGACCGTGCGCAGGCCCTTATGGCTAGATATCAGGTTCTAGACGATCAAATGGCGGATCTATATGCGGCGTACCGTGGCATTCTAGAGTTAGGCTTAGAAGCGGATGCCATGGCGAAGATTAATGCTGACATTGATCAGGCCGACGACCTGGCTGATCAAATTATTCAAGCTGTCGGTTCCCTTAAGGGGTCAAGCGCTGCTGACGCGCGCGTTACTGCGGAGTCGGAGGCGTCACCAGCGCTCATGAGTAGATTGCCGCTGCTCGATTTGCCACAATTTAACGGTGACTTGGATCAGTGGGTCGTATTTAATAATTTATTTGAAAGTATTGTTCACAGTCGTAGGGATTTGACCCCTGCTCAGAAGCTTGCCTATTTGTTGGCGTCGTTAACGGGAGAGGCCAAGGGCCTTGTCCAACATTTAGGTCTTGTTGACGGTAATTATGAAATCGCCCGTGACTTACTCAATCGTAGGTATCAGAATGTTCGGCGATTAGCAGATAGTCATGTTGCTGCTATTCTAGGCCTACCTAGGATATCGGTTACGCAGTCGTTGCGCACACGACTTCTAAATCCTTTGTTAATAGCGGTCAACGGTCTCAAGGGTTTGGATTTACCTGTGTCCACGTGGTCGTTTTTATTATTGCACATAATTCTTTCCAAATTACCATACGATTTACAACATAGATTTGAACTGGAATACGGCGGGGACTCCGCCACTCATCTTCCCAGCTTTGACAACCTAATTTTATTCCTGGAGGATGAGTGTCGTCGAACGGAGAATCTTCCCCCTCCTCCCACGGGGCCGTCCGTCGGTACTCGTAGAGCGAAGCCCGCTGATAATCAATTACCGGCAGGGTACCGTAACCGACCACGTGTGGTTAATGCAGCAGTGGCACAGACACAGGAATCTCGTTGTAACTATTGTCGGGGCACAGGACACGGTGTTACGGGTTGTCCCAAGTTCCGACAATTACGCTGGCAGGCTCGGCGCAATATTGCTCGTCAGCGCTTTTGGTGTTATGGTTGTCTAGGTAGTCATCTAGTCTCGTCCTGCCAGTTGAATCGTGCGTGCGGTCAGTGTGGGGGTAGACACCATCTTTTGCTTTGCGGGAACCGTAACGGCTCGTCTTCAGGTAATTCACAGGAACGGGTAGCTTCTCCTGTAGGTGATAGGAACATAAAAATTGATGGCCAATGGGCTGGTGCTATTCAACGGGTATCCCTTCACCGTGGTGTGCGGTCTCCATCACGGCCCCATACAATTCGTAGGCAGCAACGGGATCAACAATTGCAAGCGTGCACGGGCGGGGGCAATCGGGACCTTCGGAGCCCCATTCACGCATCGGCACAGGAGCCCCATAGTGCCGGCATTCGCTCGCCGCAGTCATTCACTGAATGGCCCCGGTTGGAGCAACGCTGCCCGCGACGACAAGGTCATCGGAAGTTAAGTGACCAGGATCGCACCACGCCCCCTCCACGTCCAGGTAATTATTCTGAGGAGTTTTGACTCGTGCGACATGCTCCACCGCAACACATCCTCTCCCCTCCCTCTCCTCTTACGGTTTTATTACCAACCGCTCAGGTTCGCGTCGGTTCTCTTCGAAGTCAACAGGTAACCGCGCGCGCGGTTTTGGACTCGGGTTCCCAGGGATGTATTGTGTCAACGCGGCTGGTGGAGCATTTACGGTTGCGGATCGAACGAGGCGCGGATTATATCCGTGGTATAGGTGGTGTTATGGTGGATGATTTGGTAGGACAGGTTTCTTTATGTTTCTCGCCGGTTGGTAGTCCTCATCCGCGCATCACCTGTAAGGCCATTATCATGGATAATATTCTTGGAAGGCACCCACTTATCTCCTTACCCCCCGGGATTGTAAACTTAACTTCAGGTCTTTCTTTAGCTGATTCGGATTTTCATGTTCCTGGAACCGTAGATCTGCTTTTAGGTGCAGATGTGTTAGGGTTACTGCAAATAAGGGGTAGCAAACTTCTGCAGGCAGGAGGGTTGTCAGCTGTTTCGACCGACCTCGGTGAAGTCATTATAGGTCCAGCATTTCCCGTGAGTGCCTCCATCCCAAATGTAGACATCCAGGTGGGTCTCTCTCTTGCTGATGCAGTCCAGCGGTTTTGGGAGGTCGAAGAACCACCCACAGCACCTCGTGACAACCCGGAGTATCTGGAATGTGAGGCGTTCTTCCAGAACAATATCGGGCGGCTCCGGTCTGGTCGGTTTGTTGTGCGTTTGCCTTTCCTTCCGTCTCGCGTACCGCTTGGGCAGTCTAGGTTGTTGGCAGAGAAGAGATTAATGTCTATGGAGCGCCGTATGAAGAGGGACGCGGTGTTTAAACAAAAATATTTAGAATTTATGCAGGAGTATCGCGACTTAGGCCACATGTCAGTTTCCAATTTTGATTGGCGTTCGCAGGAACACTATTTTATTCCTCATCATGCCGTGTTCAAGGGAGAGAAGATACGAGTTGTCTTTGATGGATCTGCTCCTACCTCTACTGGGGTCTCCCTTAATCAATGTTTGCATGTTGGTCCTAAATTGCATCGTGACATTTCAGATATTCTGACGGCTTTCCGCCGACATCAGATCGTTTTCGTTGCGGACATTAAAATGATGTTTCGACAGACCATCATACATCCGGAAGATCGTAGATTTCAGCTCATATTGTGGCGCGAGGATCCCTCTAGCCCAATTACGGTGTATGAGTTGAATACGAACACCTATGGTCTTAAATCGAGTCCGTTCATCGCAATCAGGACGCTTCTGGAACTGGCAGAGCGTGAACGGTTGGATTTCCCTAGAGCTGCAGCTGTATTGTCCAGTGATATTTATGTCGATGACATCTGCACCGGCGCTGCTAATGAGAGAGAGGCTCTTATATTAAGGGATGAGTTGATTGGCATCTTAAAGGCTGGTGGTTATGAGTTGAGGAAATGGGTATCCAACTCTCCGGCTCTCCTTGACGGCTTACCTAAGGAGCATCAGCAAGATCCTCATCTTTTTCAGAACGTTGACAATCCTGACGCCATTGCGGTACTCGGAGTGCAGTATCAGCCTGTTCAGGATGTCTTCACGTTTCGTGTACAGGATTTAGACATATCCCGAGTTTGGACTAAGCGATCGGTACTCTCCACAGTTGCCCGAATATTCGACCCCAATGGATGGTTGACGCCGGTTGTGTTTTGGGCAAAGTGTTTCCTTCAAAAACTCTGGTTGGAAAATCTTACATGGGATGCCCCTCTCATTGGAGAGTTATTGTTGGCGTGGTCTCGTTTTGTTTCGTCGCTTCCGGATATTCAATTGGTGAAGATAGAAAGAGCCTTTTTACCTGCTGGTAAATGTCAGGTGAGCCTTCATGGCTTTTGTGATGCCTCAGAGTTGGGCTATGCGGCTGCAGTCTACATACGTGCGGTCAACACGAACGGTAGTGTCACAGTAAGATTAGTTATAGCGAAAAGTAAGGTTGCGCCAATTCGGTCTCGTTTGACTATACCTAAATTGGAGCTCTCAGGAGCTGCACTTCTTTCGAGACTTCTCAATCATGTTGCTTCCACTTTAGGTCAGACAGTGGCCCTCGAGAAGATCTATGCATGGTCCGACAGTCAAATTGTTCTTTGTTGGCTTCGGGCGTCTGTTCATGCGTTGGAGGTTTTTGTTGCCAATAGAGTTTCCCAGATTCGCGATTCGACGGCTGATATTAATTGGAGACATGTCCCCGGGGACCTAAATCCAGCTGATTGCGCCTCACGGGGCTGCGAATCTTCAGTTATTTTGAGTCATCCGTTGTGGTGGGGACCAGACTGGTTGTGTGAACCTGAAGGTAGCTGGCCCCATAGTATTGTCGACCCGGTTGAACCGTTGCCAGGACTTCGAGTGTTAGCGGTGCAGTCGGAGCCGAAACAAAATTTAGATGAATTGCTCGGACGGTTTAGCTCCCTTGATAAATTGTTAGGAGTGACGGGATGGGTTAAACGTTTTATTTATAACACTCGGAATAAGTCCGATAGGCAGTCTTCTCCCGTGCTTACCCCGGAGGAAAGAAGGGAAGCATTGTTGTTCTGGGTGCGTTTAGAGCAGGGTCAAAGTTTCCAAACAGCAATAATTAGTTTACGAAAGGGGGATAAATTAAGGGGTGCCATTGCACGGCTCAACCCTTTCATTGATGACAAGGGTTTGATACGAGTCGGGGGTAGATTACGAAATGCGGACTTACCTTATGCGGCTCGACATCCTCTCCTGTTGCCTAAGGACAGCATTCTGGTACGACTTTTGATAACTGATCGGCACGTGAAGAACTCTCACGCAGGTTTATCAACACTCCTAGCCGTCCTCCAAAGGGAGTTTTGGATTTTGTCTGCACGGCGAGTTATACGAAGCGTTATTTTCCGCTGCATTCCGTGTTATAGGTTGAAGGCCGCAATAGTACAACCACAAATGGGTGACCTCCCTCCAGATCGGGTTAGAGCTTCGAAGCCGTTTTCTG
This sequence comes from Papilio machaon, assembly GCF_912999745.1. Classification (NCBI taxonomy): domain Eukaryota; kingdom Metazoa; phylum Arthropoda; class Insecta; order Lepidoptera; family Papilionidae; genus Papilio; species Papilio machaon. Next base: position 8,438,373 of record NC_060015.1, on the reverse strand, counting down.
GAGTTGGTACGGATTTTGCAGGTCCATTTCAAGTTAAGTCGTCAACGTTACGAAATGCTAAGGTGACGAAGGCTTACCTGTGCGTTTTCGTTTGCCTTTCCACCAAGGCCGTACATTTAGAGGTAGTGTCGGCGTTGAGCACAGAGGCATTTATCGCTTGTTTGTCCCGGTTTGTTAGTCGTCGAGGATTACCGAGTTTAATTCGGTCCGACTGTGGGACTAACTTCAAGGGTGGAGATCGGTACCTTTCGGAAGTCTTTACGTTTTTGAAAGACAATCAGGTTTCAATAGCTTCCAACATGTCTCAACGCGGTATAGAATGGCGATTCGATCCCCCTGCATTTCCATCCTGGGGTGGAATTTTTGAAGCGGTTGTGAAGGTGGCAAAGACTCATCTTCGACGAGTCATCGGTGAAACAGTGCTCACCTTCGAAGAGTTGGCTACGGTATTTTGTAAGATTGAGGCGGTTCTGAATTCCCGTCCACTGTGTCCTGTATCATCGGACCCTAATGATTTGGAGGTTTTGACCCCTGGTCATTTTTTGATCGGTGGACCCCTCACCGCACTACCGGAGTATCCTTATACGGAGACCTCATTAAATAGGTTAAGTCGTTTCGAGTTGCTGCAACACCTTTCCCAAAGCTTCTGGCGGAGATTCAGCTTAGAGTACCTCCATTTGTTGCAGCAACGGGTTAAATGGTGTGACAAGACTGACCCACCTAAGGTTGGGGATCTCGTCTTAGTGAAAGAGTTGAACATGCCAACGCTGTCTTGGAGACGGGGTCGAATCCTGAGGCTAATTGTAGGCGCGGACGGTATTCCTCGAGTTGCAGAGGTGTTAGTAGGCAACTCGGTGTTAAAGCGAGCGGTCGCAACTCTCTCCCGACTCCCAGTATCTTAAGTATAATTTTCCATTAAGGAGTTTGGACGCAGCCAGGTATCGTCTGGCTGGGGCGGGGGACTGTTCGGTATAGTTGCGATGTGCTTACGTCGTGTTAATGCCGTTTTGAATTTCGCGGTTGACCAATACGGGTTTTATGTTGGTAGGTCGACTCATTTTTATTCTCCCGCGCAAGCGGGTAGTTGGAAATCCCTCTCCGCTACGGACGGGCGCGGGGCCTGCGGGGGGCTTGTGCGGGGAAAGAGGGAGTCGACAGAGCTCATCGTGGCAGCATAGAAAGTGGTCGGCAATTAGATAGCACATCGGACGTGTCTTATATTTAGCGTACAGGGTCGCTAAGTCAACGGTTCCGCGTTCGGTTCGAGAAAGGACGCGTCTATAGGGCGCTTACGGGAAGCGGTGCATCGGGTGCATCAGGAGTGCAGCATTGCTGGCGCCTTTAGACTGTATGACTGTGACTTTTTTGACTCGACTGACACCGACAGAGTGACCAGGCACCTGCAGGCGGTGAACGGGGCATCGAGTAGGTGAGTGCCAGTTCATATAATTACAATATTACGCCAACCATTGCGATACGTAGTCTAAGGCAGGTTGTGCCGCGGGACCCGAACCCGTCTTGTACGGCACATCCAATATTACCAATTTGCTGTACTAATAGTACATTGTATACTGAGAACGTACGAAACGGAAATCTTTCTAATGATATAGTTTAAAGGGAAACCACAATATTTAATGATCAAGAGGGTAATGTTTTAAAATCCTCCGTAATAGAGATGTGTACCTGGTGTATGTGAGTGCGGCGGCGGCCTGGGCGCGGGGCGAAGCCCGGGTGTTGGTGAGCAGCCAGCGCAGTAGCGGCGTGTAGCGAGCCAGCGCGGCGCCACCTGCCACCACGTCGCGCTCGCACACCGCGCGTACGTACTCCGCATCCGCGTCATCCGCCACCGCACCCTCCAACCCCGCCTCCTCCTCCGTCATCGTTGTGTTCACCTACAACATGGATCCCCAAACTATTTTGGACAAGTGACCCTCTTTTCTAAAATGAACAGTTACCACAGACCCCTATGGCCAAATTACCTACTTTTAAGATCAAATATTATTATTTTTAATTCTGATTTAGGTCAATAGAAGAAGACAGAGTGAAAATTAGCAATGCTTTACTTTGCGAATCACTGACCTACAACAAGGAATATAAAATCTAATATATAAAATTCTCGTGTCACAGTTTTAGTTCCCGTACTCCTCCGAAACGCCTTGACCGATTCTCATGAAATTTTGTGAGCATATTCAGTAGGTCTGAGAATTGGTCAATTTTTTTTAGAAATTTATAGAAGAAGGGGGCAAACGAGCAACGGACCGAAAGTTATTTGATCCGACGCTCATTGACATCCGCAACGCCCGAGGAATCGCAGATGCGTTGCTGTTACGCTCTTTTCTTGAAGGTCCCTAAGACGTAACTGTTTGGAAATACCGCCGAGGACAGAGTATTCCACAACGCGGCTGAACAATACAATAACGGCACAATAATATATCAAATTATTATATAATCTCTCGCTTAAGTAGCGAAGGAATAAGAGGACTAAATCAAAAGAAAGTAACGCAACATCTCCTTCCTGAATTTTCGCAATCGAGGCAAAGCATGTATTATTCTAATTTACGAGTATCATCCATCAAATTGGAATTCACTCCCTTCTTACACATATAACATAATCCATCCATTCTGTCTTAGGTCTTCCTCTACTCATATGAATCAATTTGACTTAAAAAAAAGTTATATATTACCGTTGATGCCTTATTAGAGAGTACACTAGCGGAGCGCTGACCGCGCGAGGAGGCGCTGGCGTTGCTGGCGTTCATGAGTGTCTGCCGGCGCAGGTCATCGCAGCGGCCGCGACGTGCGGGAGTCGCGGACCCCACTCCCGCTTTCTTCTTACGTTTCTCCTCCGCCTTCCTCTCTTCTCGCACCTAGACAATCGTGAAGTATACCGAATATCGTACAACAAACTGAGTCGTTCATTGATATTTATAGTACGACAAGCTTATCTTAACCGGTTGCGATGACTTCTATCAGAAAAAATGTCAAAATCACAAGGGCTTAGAAAATGCGTAAAAAAAAGAAAATTAGACGTTGACAGAAGGGCGCTAGATACCTGTCATAATTAAGTTTGACTTTTGTCCACGGGATCAGGTCAGATATGCTTGTGTGTCTATACACAAAACCCTTAGGGGAAATTTTTCACACTGACAGAAATTACTGAATAATGGGTAGGGAATTAAATTCCCCGTCTGTATGTTACAAAAATGTAAGATTATTTTTTTATTACTATGATTAATGGTTAGCAAGAAAAAAATTAATATACGCTTGTTACCTGATTGCGTTTCCTAAGCTCGCTGTAGACGGTGATATCAAGATATATGAGTTGTTGCAGCGCGATATGACCCAGCGTGAACACAAATCGAATCAAGAGTTCCATTGGGACGTTAATTTCTTCCTCACTCTCCTTATCTTTCACTGGAACTTTCTCAATTTTCTTATACATCTCAACCAATAGTTTTTCACAGAGTACATCCGGGGTATCACATATAGCGTATATAAGATCAATAGAGTTCGCCGCAAACGAAGTAAACTTTTTAAACTTATTGAATACTTCCATTAAACTATCAAATACGGATTTCATAATGGAGTGATCTACTGGATATCTTTGTTCCTTCTTAGATAGTGACGTTAGTAATTGTACGCAAAAATTTCTTGTATTATAATCGCCGGTAAGTCCATGTGTTTGTATGACTTCTAGATTAGCAAGAGCAACCGATGGCTTGGCTTTAGAGATCATAGTCAGTAAAGAGAGAGCCGCGTAACTGTCCTCGTCTGTTGTACCATCGATTTTCTTTAAAAACATTTCCCAAAACACCTAAAAGAATATATTTTGTCATGATTTGACATAAAATAGTAAACTTTAGGTTTTTTTTTGTAGTAATTACGTTGAAATATAAGGTAGGAAGGGAAAGTGGATTAAATTTGGCCTTCGTCATTACATTAGTCATACAAAACTGAGAAATATTTCTACTTCACATCTTCTATGTGGTTGTGGTATTGCATTGGTCAAGGGTGTCATTAGTGTGGTATCTAGTGCTATTGCGGACTCTAAAACTTAAAAACTGTTTGTACATTGAATGTTAGGGTTTGAATTTATTAAGCACATTATTATGCTTTCCAAAAATGTTCAAGGCTCGGAACATTGTACGAATGGTTGTGGGGAACACAATTTTAAGTATGTAAAGGGATGAAGTGGGGATTTACAATATATAATACCTGTATAATAGATGGAGTGATGTCTTCTTTAGTGACCCACTTGTCAATGAGATGTTGTAGAGCCAGTGCACTGCCGAGGTCGACGTGTGTCACCAAGGTGACAAGGTTCTTAGCGATGGTGAATGCGCGCGCGCGCTCCGCCCGAGTGTCACATTCCAGATACATCTCTCTGTACGCTCGCTCTACTGATTCACGTTTGTCCTGGTAATAGTTTACATCAATATGCCTTCTGGTTAAAAATAAACGTTCAAATTGTTTTTTTTTATGTATTTTTGATAAAATTCTTGTTGTATTGTACATAACATACATTGACTTCTGTATTTTCAATTAACACGGGATTAACAGTTATAACTTCTTACTAATATTATAAATGCGAATGTTTGGATGGATGGATATATCAAGGTATCTCCAGAATGGCTCAACGGATCTTGATGAAATTTGTCACAGATATAGAACATTGTCTGAAATTAAATACTTTTTTAATGCCGCACGGACAGAGTTGCGGGCAACAGCTATAGTACATAAATTGTAAATCTAATACTATATAAAATTCTCGTGTCACGGGGTTCGAACTTGAACTCCTCCGAAACGGCTTGACCGATTCTCATGAAATTTTGTGAGCATATTCAGTAGGTCTGAGAATGGGCCAACATCTATTTTTCATAACCCCCCCATTTTTTTTTAACTGCGCGATGACGGAGTCGCGGGCGACAGCTAGTATACTAATAAGATGTAGGTATTAATATAAGAAATAATATATATAGAGGTGTTAGATGGTAACTTATATACTTACTTGATCTGGTGACCATACAAGCAGTAACATGTTAGCTACACCCACTTTAGCAGACTCTATGTTGAAGTGATGAGCTGTCGTGAAGAAGTCGATGGCCTCACTCACATCTCCAGCTTGTTTAGACATTAATAAAGAATTCACAAGAGGCACAGCCTCCGATATCATCCTACAGAAGTGTACCGACTCCTGCAGGAAGGCTACGATGCTCTCCTTCTCTTCCACACGTTTGTATAACGCTATCTCGTTATCGCATTGCTGCGTTGATGATATAGATTGTCGACGGTCGGGGATTATGTAAATGTTACGAAGTAATGCGACGAAGTAATCAATCTACAAATCAATTATGCTAATATTAGTAATAGTATTGTTTTCGTCTTTACTTCTAACAGCAGAAGATATTTTCCAGGTGGAAAGTTTTTTTTTTTAGGAAAAATTCGCAAATGTAAAATAAAAGCAGTCATATTTCTAGTGGATATAAAATTTTCTCGGTTCTAAATCTTACTTATTACTAATATTATAAATGCGAATGTTTAGACGGATGGATGGATGTTTGAAGGGATCATGGGAACGGCTCAACGGATCTTTTTTAAATTTATCACAGATGTAGAACATAGTGTGGAAGCTACTTATTACGTTATTTGTTAATTTCGCGCGGATGGAGTCGCGGGCGACAGCTTGTTTATGAGAATAAAACATTTTCAGTCATACCTGATCACTTTTAGGCATATCACATCTGAGTAGTTTAGCATCTGGATACTGCCTTTCTGTATGTTTAACTATTAAATAAGCTTTAAAATAATTCTTTTCTTTTAAACTGCGACGTATTGCATCATATAAATTCTCAACCGTCGCCTGCGACAGTTCAGGCTCGTCTTGCGTAAGTGTATCCATTTTCTCTTTTATCGTATCCACGATATCTTTCTCGATTTTGTCCCATTTCTTTATTAGTTCCGGATCCGGCCCTGGATTGAGTTTCTTTTGGAGATCATCTAATATTTTCTGCTCATTTGCTAATTGTTCTTCTAAAACATCTAACTTCAACTGTGCAGAGAATGGATTGCATTCAAGGAAAACCTAAAACGATATCACAATTTGTAAAATATGATCAGAAAAATCACAAAATATCTTTTAAATAAATACGACTAAAGTTGTTTCAAAATCAAAAAAGATATTTCTTTATAACATTAGGCGCGTATAATGAAAGCACAAATTTTAAAATAAAAGCTTTTTGTAATTTTTTTATATTACAAGGTGATAAACGAGCAATCGGCCTCATGAATTCGCCGAAATTGCGAAGCGACCGCTGCCCATAGACATTCGCAATTGCAGATGCGTTGCCTACCCTCAATCCACGAAGGAGGAGACACACAAAAAGAGAATAACCTTCCTATGCATCTCCTCCATTAAATCTACATCCCCTTCCATGCATCTCCTCCATTAAATCTACATCCCCTTTCATGCATCTCCTCCATTAAATCTACATCCCCTTCCATGCATCTCCTCCATTAAATCTACATCCCCTTCCATGCATTCCTTATAAGAAAAGGGTGGGAAGGGGACTAAATTTAGACCTCCGGCATCACACTCATCAGACTGTACTTGGGATTACTTCCACTTGACGCCTGTATTCTGTGTGGTTGTGGTATTTCACAAGTTTTTTCAATTACCTTAAGCAGTTGTATAGCCGCTTTCCTGACTAAAGCAGCTTTATCTTTGAGTCGTCCGATGGCTCGCTCCAGCACCGCGTGCTGTCTGCTCACTGGTACATTGTTCTCTCTTTGTAACCGCGACCAGAACTGAAGTACCTATAACAATAATAAACTAAAAAAATCAAAACATTCTTTCCAACGTAACGGAGATCGATGTTAATAAAAATTAAGTACTACGCCATCTGTATTTACAAACTAACTTCTAACTTCATCGATATTATAAAGACATCCTATTCGCCAGCGCGGGACTACTAATTTAGCACTTAACCGATACGTTATTTTAAGTCATTATCTAAAACTGTAAAATCTTTATTACACGCAAAGCAAGCTATTGAAGAAGTTCTACTTAAAATCGAAATATAAATTAACAGTAGCTTTGCCCGATTTTGTTTACTGAAGCTGGATATATAATCCTGAAAAAGCCAATATCATTGACTATTTACCATCATATCTTCTTGATGTTCATTAGTAGAATACAATAGGTACAAGAGTTTTTTTACATCATAAGGTGGGATAACGACCACCTAAATTCGCCGAAAGAGCAAAGAAAGCGTTATAATTTCCTTTTTATTTTCATCATATTTTTGCTGTCTTCTATTTCTCCGCCGTACGCTATTCTTTACTGTGTTACCTCGCTTTGTTGATGAGTTACCTTATGACGGACGTATGCGGAGAGGTCGTGCATGTGGTCGTAGAGGTCATCGAGGAAGTCGTCTCTCTGCACGCGCTGCTCCTCCCCCAATCCCTCGCCGCGCAGCTCCACACTCACCACCTCACACATCATGCCCAACACTGTTATACGCAGCGTGTAACTCTGCAAACACAATATAAACATTTGGACCAGGGATCCCCAAACTATTTTGGACAAGTGACCCCCTTTACCAAAATGAACTGTTACCACAGACCCCCATGACCTTTTAACCTACTTTTAAGATCAATTATTATTATTGTTATTATTCATTCTGACTTAGGTCAATGAAAGAAGACAGAGTGAGAATTAGCAATGCTTTAAGTTCGATATCGACCCCTTTGGGAATTCCTTAATTAGACTAAACAAGTGTGACTATAATATTTATACAAGCTTTGAAAGGAAAACTAGTTACATAAATCCAACAATAATCTTTTAAAATAAGGTCAAAGCAGCAGGATATGGTTTAATAGACGAATGGCAAATTCAAATCTACGATTAAGTTATACAATGTCAGTTTAAGTTCATCATAAAGTTTTTCCAGCTTTTGCTATTTTTTTAATAATAATGAAGTTCAAAATAATTTGTACCTCATCAGTTTCTAAATATGGCTGCAATGTTGAAATGGCCTTAATCATTTCTTTGGGCAGTTCTTTAGTAAGCTCCAGTAGGAAGGCGCCGTAGTTTCTGGCGGCGCCTTGCTCAGTACCCATACCTCCTGCATCCTCTTCCGTTGATGCTAACGATACTTCTATTTCACGCACCTAAAATACACAAGAAAAATAAAATAATTCACATTTTTTTATTTATCATTCCTAGACAATGTCACTAATTAAAATACCCTCCGAAACAAATTGCTTGTGTTTTTTTTTCCATTACTTTTAGGGTTAAAAAAATACTTGAAGATTTAAAATACTTACCATTTGAGGTCCAAAGGTGCCAAGTCCGAAATTTTAAAATAATTCAAGTGCAACTGTACAACACCAGCACAAATAGGTGATACAGCATGTTCCGCTATTTCTAGAATCTAAAATAAATTAAATAAAAAACAAAATGCTTCAAATATTTAAATAAAATTTATTTTATTTAATAATTGTTATATTTGTATACCTGAACTAATTTAATAAGGCAGGCAGTACCATAGTTGTACTTTTTTACCAGCACTCCTAGCACTTGGAACACAGTGTCTCTAACAGTTTTGTTTTTTATAATTTGCTCCTCCAATGCCTTATAACATGGATAAGCTACCATTCTGCAAGAAAAAGTAATCTATTTACTACATTTCAATAAATTGTAAGTTTCCACCGCCAAAACACTCGTCTAAAAACAATGCATGACAGCGTGAAGCTATTGAACTACCATATCAGAATTAGAACAAGTAACAATGGGTTAAGTGGGTATTGAATTAAATTCTTTGACTGTAAATTTATGTAAAAAGAAAATAGTACACTAACAAAGTTGTCTTCAGCTAGTGGTGGGTCCCACAGACGTGAAAGTGGCTGCTGGACCAACATATGCAGTGACACCAAAGCCTCCAGTTTGTCAGACTCTGTCCAACCACAGAATTCCTCATCCGTATTCTTTGCTTTACCTTTCTTACCTAATGTCAGCTTTGTAGAATTCTACAAAATTAATTAATCAATCTTACTAATAATAAAATGGCAAGTTTGTTAGAATGTACCAAATGATCTTGATGAAATATGCTATAAATGTAGAAAGTTGTCTGGAGGAATGCATAGGCAACTTATTATTTTTTTTTACTTCCGTACAGACAAAGTCGTGGGCAAAAGCTAGTATTACATAGTTTAGTAATTGGTTATTAATTAAAGAAAATATTACATAGCATAAGAAAAATTATATGTCAATATTTTATATAGGAAGGCAATACAGTCAAAATCTGTTATAACGACATCGAAGGGACTACTCATATTGAGTCGTAAAAACCGATAGTTGTAACAACCGGTGACAGGTATTAATAGGAAAGATATGTAATAACATTCAGCCAGGACCTTTGATTTTGGTCAATTTAACCGGTATGTTGTTCTAAACGATGTCGCTATAAACGGTTTTGACTGTATATAGGAAAAAACATACATCAGCAGTGAGTTTAGCATCCTTTGTTTTCATTATTTCTGTAAATAAATACATGACCATTTTCACAATATTCAGATATTTGCATCTTGTTTCAGTAGCTATTTCTTGTTCTTGAAAAATAACTTCCAACTGATTGCAAAGACATTTCACTGTTCTAAGAATGTGTTCATACCCTAAAATAAAATAAATTTTTAGTGGCCTAACATATAAAATAGGAAATAAATTCAACTCCCCAATAAAATAAAAAGTAGCAGTAAATTTTCTTAATCTTCAATCTTATATCCTAAATGGTAATGAAAATATTTACCTTTATTAATAACATTCCATTCTAGTTTTGTTCCATGTACAATTACAGAGAAATATGTATCAAAATGTTCTAAAATATATTCCACTCCGTCCGAATTGTAGGCTCGCGCTGCATCTGTTATCAGTTCAATATAAATTCAGTAAATAACAAAGTGATAAGTAATTGTTAAGTAACGAACAGTTTGTCGCGAATGCACTGACCATGTAGTTTTGATAGTAAAATCCTTGGTTGGACCACATCTTCAACATGGTATTGTCCACTGGAAGATTCCAAAAGCTCATCTTTTTGCAAAGGTATTGAAAATTCAAAATTCATTTTTAGTTTGATTTGAAGTTAAGCGCTTTAACGACATTTTGTTTGAAAATCTGTCAAAGCCAGTGTGACATTACTTTCTGAAAAATCGCTTAAGATTGGCTGATTTTATCAAAGAGTAAGGTAAATCTCCTTGGGAATTATATCTACTTCCCACTTATTTGACCTCCGTGAAGTTGGCCCCCTCACTTTAATTTTTTTAACTTTTTTTTACGCAAATCGTTTGAGAATCGTTTGAGAGGGTTTGAGAGAAAAGAAATATCGTTTGAGAGTTTCTACTTTCTCCGTAAAAACAATTTCAAATTCTAGTGTGAAGTTGGCCCCCTCACTTTACTTTTTTTTATTTTTTTCAATGCGAATCGTTAGAGAGTCGTTTGAGAGACATTAAGAGAAAAGAAATATCGTTTGAGAGTTTTTACTTTTTCTGTAATAAATATTTTAATTCTGGGCATCGAAAGTTACAAATCCATTTTCCTTTTTTTCCGAATGAAATATGGCAATCATGCACTTGGACGTTTCAAATTTATTGTGTAGGTAGAGAATGGTAAGAGAGTGATTGAGAGAAAAGAGAAATCGTTTGAGAGTTAATACTTTTCCTGAAATAAATATTTCAATTTCTGAATCGAAAGTAACAAATCGATTTTCCTTTTTTCCGAATTAAATATGGCAACCATGCACTTAGACGATTCAAATTTATGGTGTAGGTAGAGAATGGTAATAGAGTGATTGAGAGAAAACAGAAATCGTTTGAGAGTTAATACTTTTTTTGAAATAAATATTTCAATGTCGGAATCGAAAGTTACAAATCGATTTTCCTTTTATTTCGAATTAAATATGGCAATCATGCACTAAGACGTTTCAAATTTATTGTGTAGGTAGAGAATGGTAAGAGAGTGATTGAGAGAAAAGAGAAATCGTTTGATAATTAAAACTTTTCCTGAAATAAATATTTCAATTTCTGAATCGAAAGTAACAAATCGATTTTCCTTTTTTCCGAATTAAATATAGCAATCATGCACTTAGACGATTCAAATTTATGGTGTAGGTAGAGAATGGTAAGAGAGTGATTGAGAGAAAAGTGAAATCGTTTGAGAGTTAATACTTTTTCTGAAGTATATATTTCAATGTCGGAATCGAAAGTTACAAATCGATTTTTCTTTTATTACGAATTAAATATGGCAATCATGCACTAAGACATTTCAAATTTATTGTGTAGGTCTCAGATGAAGAATTATATAGATATGGCATGCGCGTTCACCCGTAAGGGACAGATAGAGAGTACTATAGACTATACCTATATATATGTAAAAGGATTGGGGTTACCAGTTATTTGTTTTGTCCCGAAAATGAATAATTACGATATATTTAATATAGACCAATTTATATATTCCCAATTAAATTGTAATTAATAAACGTAATAAATATAAAAAACAATACGTAATTTTTGTTTATGTGACTAAGATTACGTAAACAGATTTTTTTAGTAATACTTAGTCAGGTCATAAATTCTGTTACATGTTTAATATAAAATAATTGAAACAAGTTTATTCATTATGTGACCATTTATATACCAAAATGAACTTAACAAAACATAGATTCTTATGACACTAAAGTTTACTCAAAATGACATCCGTGATTTTGAATACAGGCCTTCAATCTGCTCGGCCAGTCGTCTATCACAGCACGAACGAGGTCCATGTCAATATCGGCGGCTGCCTTAATCAAGGATGTCTTGAATGACTCCAAAAAAAGAATTTCCCGATATTTTTTTCCCGCGTACTGCTTCAACAAAGCGCGACATCTCTTCAGTCTTAGGTCCATTAGACGATCATTCAAACGATGTCCTATTTTTCTTCGATATGCACGAAGCCCTAAGTCTTCATAAAAAGCTACAAAAAACATACCAATATTATAGTCATATAATTTTAAATTACTCTGTATATCATTACAGTGAACACTACATGTAAAACTACTTAATATTAAACTATTTTGAATGTAATTTCTAAGAAACAAAATTTACATGGGACAAATTAAAAAGCATACTCTTTAAAATCAACGGGATAAGAAAGTATCAAATATTTAAAAACACAGCATATACCAGAATTAAAAACTCCTTTTGAAATCTGTTGAAAATAGTATAAAAAATGTGAATTGTTTCATTTATATACATTATACATACTATAATTTATTTCCCCTAAATTCAGGGTAATTTTTACAACAAGATGGTGGTATTATTTTTACGGGTAATAACCAACCAATTTGAAAAGAAGTTTAATATGGCCGCTTGTTTCCCAGATCTACAGTATATTATTTGACACAAATGACATCTGCGTTTGGGCGCATAATGTTCGAAAAATACTATTTTATTTTAGCTGATTTTACCCGTATTTTAACATATTAGTTATTACAAAGACTGTAAAGAACAACTAGTTTGTATTTTCTTCCTTATTTTGTATGAATACATGTGAATAAGTGCGTAGTTTCAGTACTTACGAGTGAAAGGTTATGTTTTTCTCTTTTCGCTCACTACGGCTTTTACAACCGACGATACAGCAGTATACCATGTTTTATAAACTTTACCTTACTAAAACTGTAATATCAAAATATTTTTGCACAATTACAGCCACTAAGTACTCACAATTTTCGAAAAATAGCACGAATGTCAAACTTTGTTAGGGACAACCTAGGTTGTTTGTAGGGGACAACCTTTGTTCCAAACAAACCCCAAACCCTGGTACGCAGAAAGGGACGGAAGATAGTTATCCCTGTCTTTGTCACGTCACAGGAATTGTGTATAACTGTATCTCTCTCACTCACGGTATTATTATTACCGTGTCATAGACTTGGTGTAGGTAGAGAATGCTAAGAGAGTGATTGAGAGAAAAGAGAAATCGTTTGAGAGTTAATACTTTTTCTTAAATAAATATTTCAATTTCGGAATCGAAAGTTACAGATCGGTTTTCCTTTACTCCGAAATAAATATGGCAATCATGCACTTAGACGTTTCAAATTTATTGTGTAGGTAGCGAATGGTAAGAGAGTGATTAAGTGAAAAGAGAAATCGTTTGAGAGTTGATACTTTTCCTGAAATAAATATTTCAATATCGGAATCGTAAGTAACAAATCGATTTTCCTTTTTTCCGAATTAAATATAGCAATCATGCACTTAAACGATTCAAATTTATGGTGTAGGTAGGGAATGGTAATAGAAAGATTAAGAGAAAAGAGAAATCGTTTCAGAGTTAATACTTTTTCTGAAATAAATATTGAAATTTTTGAGATTTGTAAGTTTTTGAAAATCGATTTGTTACTTACGATTCCGAAATTGAAATATTTATTTCAGAAAAAGTATTAACTCTCAAACGATTTCTCTTTTCTCGCAATCACTCTCTTACCATTCTCTACCTACACAATAAATTTGAAACGTCCAAGTGCATGATTGCCATATTTATTTCGGAGCAAAGGAAAACCGATCTGTAACTTTCGATTCCGACATTGAAATATATACTTCAGAAAAAGTATTAACTCTCAAACGATTTCTCTTTTCTCTCAATCACTCTCTTACCATTCTCTACCTACACAATAAATTTGAAACGTCCAAGTGCATGATTGCTATATTTAATTCGGAAAAAAGGAAAATCGATTTGTTACTTTCGATTCCGACATTGAAATATATATTTCAGAAAAAGTATTAACTCTCAAACGATTTCTCTTTTCTCTCAATCACTCTCTTACCATTCTCTACCTACACAATAAATTTGAAACGTCCAAGTGCATGATTGCCATATTTAATTCGAAAAAAAAAGAAAATCGATTTGTAACTTTCGATGCCCAGAATTAAAATATTTATTACGGAAAAAGTAAAAACTCTCAAACGATATTTCTTTTCTCTTAATGTCTCTCAAACGACTCTCTAACGATTCGCATTGAAAAAAATATAAAAAAGTAAAGTGAGGGGGCCAACTTAACACTAGAATTTGAAATTGTTTGTACGGAGAAAGTAGGAACTCTCAAACGATATTTCTTTTCTCTCAAACCCTCTCAAACGATTCTCAAACGATTTGCGTAAAAAAAAGTTAAAAAAAATAAAGTGAGGGGGCCAACTTCACGGAGGTGTCATAGAAGGTCAAGTCTATGACACGGTAATAAAAATACCGTGAGTGAGAGAGATACAGTTATACCCAATTCCTGTGACGTGACAAAGACAGGGATAACTATCTTCTGTCCCTTTCTGCGTACCAGGCTTTTGGGTTTGTTTGGAACAAAGGTTGTCCCCTACAAACAACCTAGGTTGTCCCTAACAAAGTTTGACATTCGTGCTATTTTTCGAAAATTGTGAGTACTTAGTGGCTGTAATTGTGCAAAAATATTTTGATATTACAGTTTTAGTAAGGTAAAGTTTATAAAACATGGTATACTGCTGTATTGTCGGTTGTAAAAGCCGTAGTGAGCGAAAAGAGAAAAACATAACCTTTCACTCGTAAGTACTGAAACTACGCACCTATTCACATGTATTCATACAAAATAAGGAAGAAAATACAAACTAGTTGTTCTTTACAGTCTTTGTAATAACTAATATGTTAAAATACGGGTAAAATCAGCTAAAATAAAATAGTATTTTTCGAACATTATGCGCCCAAACGCAGATGTCATTTGTGTCAAATAATATACTGTAGATCTGGGAAACAAGCGGCCATATTAAACTTCTTTTCAAATTGGTTGGTTATTACCCATAAAAATAATACCACCATCTTGTTGTAAAAATTACGCTAAATTTAGGGGAAATAAATTATAGTATGTATAATGTGTTGTGATTTTTGAGATGTTCGGCTTAGTAATTATAAATTATAAATTAACTTAGATTAATTGTGTCTTAGATTAATAAATTGTTTGTCAAAAGTTTTCAAAAAAAAATATGTGACTGAAATTGTTAATTGTCATTGCTTAAAAGTTGATTGTCAAAAGTTTAAAAAAAAGAAACGTCAGTGGAGATTGGCGTCCATGTGGTCGGAGAAGGAGGTTTTTAAAAATAAAAGATATTGTATATTGTTTAAGTTGGTTCAATGTTTAATGACGAGGAAGTTGATTAGTAATAAAGAAATTATAAGAATATAGAATTGGAACTTCATTTTATATCAGAAGTGCTATTAAGATCTGCGCGCCATGTCGGATAACAACCGTGAGTATTATTCGATGTTATTATAATAATGATTTCAAGCTAAGTATTCGTTAAAAATAGTAAAAACTAAAGTGGTTCTCAAAGCGAGTTATTGGCAAAATACTTTTAGTTAGAGGAACTCTTTGATATTGATGCATATGTGTCGTATTAATGTTTAATATCGATGACGCAAAAGTGCACATTCGAGGTTGTAATAAATTGTGTACAGGACACGTTGTGATTATAGACTCTTACTCCAAGATGAAGTATTCAGAGCACAAAAGTAAAGTCTGTTAGAAAGTCTGTCAATTAATTGAGTACAACCGTTTTTTTTTTGTTCTCATTTTATCTCTTAGTTTCCAGTACAGTGTAATTATGCATTTAAACCAGGCCTATATATAAAAAAAGAACTTATTAAAATATATATATTTAAAAAAAAAAACAAAACATTGTTTTAAGTGTTTTGATCCCAATTATAATTTAGTGAAATAAATAACTAATAATTCAACACATGTAGTAATTTATTTTACTGTTAATTCTCGCCTGTTTAGATCTGTTTCTTAAGTGTAGGTAAGCTGTTATATGAATATTATTAGTAGAATTAATCTCACAACAGTCATGTAGGTGTGCTGTTGTAGGAACAGTTAACGGCCATGTAGGTGTGCTGTTATATGAATATTATTAATAGAATTAATCTCACAACAGTCATGTAGGTGTGCTGTTGAAGGAACAGTTAACGGCCATGTAGGTGTGCTGTTATATGAATATTATTAATAGAATTAATCTCACAACAGTCATGTAGGTGTGCTGTTGTAGGAACAGTTAACGGCCATGTAGGTGTGCTGTTATATGAATATTATTAATAGAATTAATCTCACAACAGTCATGTAGGTGTGCTGTTGAAGGAACAGTTAACGGCCATGTAGGTGTGCTGTTATATGAATATTATTAATAGAATTAATCTCACAACAGTCATGTAGGTGTGCTGTTGTAGGAACAGTTAACGGCCATGTAGGTGTGCTGTTATATGAATATTATTAATAGAATTAATCTCACAACAGTCATGTAGGTGTGCTGTTGTAGGAACAGTTAACGGCCATGTAGGTGTGCTGTTATATGAATATTATTAATAGAATTAATCTCACAACAGTCATGTAGGTGTGCTGTTGAAGGAACAGTTAACGGCCATGTAGGTGTGCTGTTATATGAATATTATTAATAGAATTAATCTCACAACAGTCATGTAGGTGTGCTGTTGTAGGAACAGTTAACGGCCATGTAGGTGTGCTGTTATATGAATATTATTAATAGAATTAATCTCACAACAGTCATGTAGGTGTGCTGTTGTAGGAACAGTTAACGGCCATGTAGGTGTGCTGTTATATGAATATTATTAATAGAATTAATCTCACAACAGTCATGTAGGTGTGCTGTTGAAGGAACAGTTAACGGCCATGTAGGTGTGCTGTTATATGAATATTATTAGTAGAATAAATCTCACAACAGCCATGCAGGTGTGCTGTTGTATGAGCAGTTAATGGCCATATAGGTGAGGTGTTATGTGAATAATGAATAGGTGACACGCGTCACAATTAGCCAGACCACAAATTGGTGCCTCAGGATATAACGTTACAAGTCAAATTCGCCATAGATAATTTGAGTTACAATTACAAAAAAAAAAAACGTTAAAATTAAGACAAGAACGTTAAGTGCAAGCATTTTCAGGAAATGGCGATGGAAGCTATACACCGAAGCGAACTCGTCGGGGACATCAGAGGTCGACTTCCGATGATTCCGAGGAGGAAGCAAACAGCAAACGAAAGAGAATGTCTGGAGGTATGACGGCGGACGACCTTGTGAAGATCATAACATTACTACAGGAAAATTCAAGTAAAAACACTCAAAATAATAATAATAACGTGGTACCAGAGTTCGATCCTAACAATAAGTCTCAGGATGTGGAGCGATGGTTGCGGAAGGTGAATGAGTGTTCAGTTATTTATAATTGGAATGATAAACAAACGGCACATTATGCGTTACAAAAATTACACGGGCTAGCGAAGACCTGGTACGAATCCTTACCATCACTCGATTACACCTGGGAGGAGTGGCAAATAAAATTTAAGAGAGCTTTTCCGAGCGATATAAATTACGCTATGCTATTGGAAGATATGTTAAACCGAAAATCTCGCACTGAGGAAACCTTGAGAGACTATTTTTACGAAAAGTTGTCATTATTAAGTAGGTGCGAGATTGTCGGTCGTAAGGCGGTAGATTGTATCATATACGGAATTACGGATGGTTCTATTAGGAACGGTGCTCAAGCATTAAAATGTGAGGAACCAGAGGATCTGCTTAATTATTTATCTTCACAACAGCCTATACATTTAAAAGATTATCGGGGAACGCTAAATAATTCTTTCAAACGAAGGGAGTTGCGGCAAAACAATCAGAGTAGACCTTCAGTCTCTAGTAGGGGTAGTGGTAGTGATCTAGTGTGTTTTAACTGTAGTGAACGAGGTCATAGCTACAACGTTTGTAGTAAACCATTGATTAAATGTGTGAAATGCGGTAGAGTAGGTCACAATTCAGAAGCTTGTAATAGAAGGCCACTGCAGTCATTTGAAACTAGCTCTCAAAACAGTTCCAAGTCATTAGACAAAAGGGTTTTACGGGTTGTTGCTAGTGAACTATCAGACTTAAACTCAAAAGAACCTATCGGTCATTGCGGTAAGGGCGACTCTTGTTATGCGAATCAATGTTCTTCTAACGTCAATAACACGAATATCTCGGACGACACTAACAATAAATTCTACAAAAATGTTAGTGTCAATGGAGTAACAATGAACGCTTACATAGACTTTGGGAGTGAATGTAGTCTGATTAGGTATTCAGATGCAATAACTCTCGGTCTCGTGCAACATGACACTTGTTTACCAACGATTAGGGGATTTGGAAATTCTACAGTCTTCCCGAAATTTCAATCGTTTATTCAAGTTCGAGTTGATGACGTCGAAACTAAATTAAAAGTTTTAGCCGTCGACGATGTCTATTTAATCACACCTCTGTTGATAGGGCAGAACTTTACTGAAATGGCAACCGTGACCGCGATGAAAGACAAAGATCGTCTTGTCTTCTATCATACTCCCGTTAGTGTTTCCGACGAAACTGTTAATGCTCTCGATTTGTACGTTGCTAAAGATGTGGTCATCAAAAAAGGGGGCTTGGTAGAAGTTTATACTAACATACCTTATACGGGTGATGTCTACATAGACGGAAGTATTAGAATGAGTCCAAACCAAGAGCACCACTTGCACCAAGGCTGTTTTCATGTCCAAGACAATAGAACTACAATATTTATCACAGCATTGACAAATAGTGCGCTAAATTTTAAGGCGAACAAGTTGGTCGCCAGGTGTAGCCCTATAGCTGAATCTAAAGTCGTTAATCGGGTTCGTTTAGATACAACAAACGAGGATAAGACTATCGAACTTCCACCCTTAAACAACACTGACCTAAAGATAGGAGAAAAGGTAGATCAACATGCTCGTGACAGATTGTATAATCTTTTACAAAAGTATAGAAACTGTTTCGCAACCACTCTCGGCGAGTTGGGCTGTGCAAAAAACACAACTATGAACATAGAGTTACATGACAAAACCCCAGTTGTTTACAGACCGTATCGTTTGTCACACTACGAACGCGAGAAAGCTAGAGAAATAATTGACGATTTAATTGAAAACAACATAGTTCAAGAGTCAGATTCAAATTATGCAAGTCCCATCTTGTTGGTTAAAAAGAAAAATGGTGAACTTCGGCTTTGTGTTGATTACCGAGCTCTCAACAATAAAACCTTAAAAGACAAATATCCCTTACCACTAATAGACGACCAGCTTTCGAATTTGAGTGGTAACAAATTTTTCACCACACTGGACATGGCATCTGGTTATTACCAGATACCGATGGGAGAGGAGAGTCGTCATTTAACTGCATTTGTCACCCCAGACGGACATTACGAATTCAAGCGTATGCCGTTTGGGCTGGCAAACGCGCCTTCAGTGTTTCAAAAGATGATGAATCGCCTCTTAGGTGCTCGTAGATTTACATCGGCAAACGCTTATATGGATGACCTTCTCATTCCTTCTGCCTCAGTTGATCAAGGCCTTGAAAGACTTGAAGATGTGTTGCGAGTGATT
Source organism: Papilio machaon (assembly GCF_912999745.1). Classification (NCBI taxonomy): domain Eukaryota; kingdom Metazoa; phylum Arthropoda; class Insecta; order Lepidoptera; family Papilionidae; genus Papilio; species Papilio machaon. Next base: position 8,418,901 of record NC_060015.1, on the reverse strand, counting down.
CAAGAGGCTGGACTTACGTTAAACCCATCAAAATGCAGTTTCTTTGACACTCAGATTGAATATCTCGGTTACGACATTTCATCGGAGGGCATTAAGCCAAGTGAAAGAAAGATAATGGCTGTCAAAGAATTTCCCGTGCCATGTAACGTTCATGAAGTGCGGCAGTTTCTCGGTTTGGCAAGTTACTTTCGTAGATTTGTGAAAGGTTTCGGGGAAATTGCCAGACCCTTGACGGCGCTGCTGAAAAAGGATTCACAGTGGCGGTGGAATTCCGATGAGGCGGAGTCTTTTGCTTGCTTAAAGAATCATTTAATTAAGCGACCTTTATTGGCATTGTACAACCCAGAGTTGGAGACAGAGGTGCATACAGATGCTAGTTCGCTAGGACTGGGTGGAATACTGATGCAATGGCAAAGTTCTCCTAGAGTGCTTAAGCCTGTTGCATATTTTAGCAGACAAACCACACCAGAGGAACGATATTTCCACTCTTACGAGTTGGAAACTCTTGCTGTGGTATGTTCACTAAAGAAGTTTCGACCGTACCTTTTAGGGCTGAATTTTCGCGTCTTCACTGACTGCAATGCTCTAAGAACAACCCTCACAAAAAGAGATTTAATACCCCGCATAGCACGGTGGTGGTTGCAAATTAGTGAATATAACTTCACCATCGAATACCGTCCAGGTTGTGGAATGAGACATGTGGACGCATTAAGCCGAAATCCTCCAATTAAGGACAATTCTCTAGAGATTTTAAATACGCTAAACATTAATACAGAAAACTGGTTACTGACACTACAGATGGCTGACCCCGAACTCGAACGAATCTTTAAAATTCTAAAGCCTGATCTTAATGAAGAGGTTTTAGAAATAAAAAAGAATTACGTCGTTAAGAATCATTCCTTACATAGGAGGGTTGGAGAAAACCATCGTTTAGTGATCCCCAAAGACGCAAGATGGCAGATATGTAAAGCAAACCACGACGATATTGGCCACTTTGGATTTGCCAAAACATTGGAGGTCATTCAGAGTAGGTACTGGTTTCCCAAGATGAGACGCTATGTAAAAAAATATGTCGCTGCATGCATTGACTGCGCATATAATAAAGATTCTGCAGCACGAATTAATAGTGGACTTCTACACCCCATTCCTAAAGTAGAAGTGCCATTTGACACGTTGCATTTAGATCACGTTGGACCTTTTGTAAGAAGTAAGTCGCAAAATAACTATGTTTTGACGATTGTCGATGGTTTTACGAAATATCTGTTTGCAAGACCCGTCAAGGACACTAAAACCAAGAACGTCATCAAAGTTCTCGAAGGTTTATTTACTGATTTCGGGGTACCGCGTAGGTTGATCTCGGATCGTGGAACTGCGTTTACCTCTTCTCAATTCAAGAGTTTTTGCAACAGCAAGGGTATTAAGCATGTACTCAACGCAGTTGCTTGTCCCAGGGCAAATGGTCAGGCCGAAAGATTTAACCAAACAATTCTCAAAGCCTTATCCACGCAAAATTTTGGCAAAGACGAACGCATTTGGGACGAGCAGTTGGGTAAAGTGCAATGGGGTATTAACAATACTGTTAATGCTTCAACAAAAAAAAGTGCTTCGGAACTATTATTTGGAATCAAATTCAACGGTCCCAAAGATAATATGTTGACAACTGAAAACCTTGAAGGAGATTGCAATCCATCCGCAAACAATGAGATAATCAGTGGATCTTCGCCCGTCGTTGGAGATCTCGCAACAAATAGGCATTCAGATATTCTTCAGATCCCTATAATCGGTCAATCGTCATTAACTACTTCTGATGAAGCTCTGAGCAATGAATCGGTGGATCAGTTACCGTCAACTTTCTTAACTACACCGACAGATATAGTAAAAATTAGGCAAGAAGCTTCGACAAATATTAAACGGAGCCAAGAAAACCAAAAAAGAATTTATGATTCCAAAAGATATCCAGCAACTACATTTTCGGTAGGTGACTTAGTAAAAATTACCAAAACGAATTTTAAAAATGATGGTAAAAGCAAAAAACTTTTGCCCAAGTTCTGTGGTCCTTATAAGGTGACAAAAAGCTTGGGAAATGACCGTTATGAGATCTCGAATATACCTGGTTTTAAGTCAAAAAAGTACGTAACCGTTATAGCTGCGGATAGAATGCGTCCTTGGATTAATATTCGATCATTAGAAATTGACAGATCCTCTCGTTCTCCTTCAATTACTTCAGATTCTGACTCTAGTTCCGATAAGGAGTAGTTAGATATATACATTTCCTTTCTTATTTTTTTTTTCTTCTTTTGAAATTGTTAATTGAATCGTGGAAGAATACCCTTGTATTTGCCGATGTTTAACAAGAGTTAATTCAGTTAAATAATCTGTCAATTATAATGTAAATTGTCAATTATAATTTTATTATAAAATTTTGTATGTCTTATTTTACTATGAGCCAAATGTTGTGATTTTGCGTGCTTCGGAGTTAGCACGCAGTAGGATGGCCGAATGTTGTGATTTTTGAGATGTTCGGCTTAGTAATTATAAATTATAAATTAACTTAGATTAATTGTGTCTTAGATTAATAAATTGTTTGTCAAAAGTTTTCAAAAAAAAATATGTGACTGAAATTGTTAATTGTCATTGCTTAAAAGTTGATTGTCAAAAGTTTAAAAAAAAGAAACGTCAGTGGAGATTGGCGTCCATGTGGTCGGAGAAGGAGGTTTTTAAAAATAAAAGATATTGTATATTGTTTAAGTTGGTTCAATGTTTAATGACGAGGAAGTTGATTAGTAATAAAGAAATTATAAGAATATAGAATTGGAACTTCATTTTAAATGTATATAAATGAAACAATTCACATTTTTTATACTATTTTCAACAGATTTCAAAAGGAGTTTCTAATTCTGGTATATGCTGTGTTTTTAAATATTTGATACTTTCTTATCCCGTTGATTTTAAAGAGTATGCTTTTTAATTTGTCCCATGTAAATTTTGTTTCTTAGAAATTACAATCAAAATAGTTTAATATTAAATAGTTTTACATGTAGTGTTCACTGTAATGATATACAGAGTAATTTAAAATTATATGACTATAATATTGGTATGTTTTTTGTAGCTTTTTATGAAGACTTAGGGCTTCGTGCATATGGAAGAAAAATAGGACATTGTTTGAATGCTCGTCTAATGGACCTAAGACTGAAGAGATGCCGCGCTTTGTTGAAGCGGTACGCGGGAAAAAAATATCGGGAAATTCTTTTTTTGGAGTCACTCAAGACATCCTTGATTAAGGCAGCCGCCGATATTGACATGGACCTCGTTCGTGCTGTGATAGACGACTGGCCGAGCAGATTGAAGGCCTGTATTCAAAATCACGGATGTCATTTTGAATAAACTTTAGTGTCATAAGAATCTATGTTTTGTTAAGTTCTTGTTAATAAACTTGTTTCAATTATTTTATATTAAACATGTGACAGAATTTATGACCTGACTAAGTATTACTAAAAAAATCTGTTTACGTAATCTTAGTCACATAAACAAAAATTACGCATTGTTTTTTATATTTATTACGTTTATTAATTACAATTTAATTGGTTATACATAAATTGGTATATATTAAATTATATCGTAATTATTCATTTTCGGGACAAAACAAATAACTGGTAACCCCAATCCTTTTACATATATATATATTATATAGTCTATAGGACTCTCTATCTGTCCCTTACGGGTGAACGCGCATGCCATATCTATATAATTCTTCATCTGAGTAGAAGGTCAAAAAAATCAAAGATTGTAGCATAAACAGACATGATAGCTCGCAAAAGTTATACTTATAATGAAACCCACAATATCGTCATTCTTACAATTTACAAGCTTGTAATTCTACAAGAAAAGAACAAGCTAAAGTTATGATTGTTAGAGACAAAAATCAACACTGTGCCGGTGTATCGGCGCAGCACTAGACATGTCAAATATCAACGCTTACGTCGCCTCACTACAGCTATCTGACACTTGGTTTTGGGAACTTTAGCGCGCAATACGCTCGAGATGATCTTGACTAATAATTCTCTAAAATGATCGACCTTAAAATAAGTCAGTTTTGTTTTATTTTGAAAAAATACCTCAAAGATGTAGTATCAAGAAGGACTTACGTTTGACTGGAAAGGAAACATGATACAACCCGTATAAAATTACAACTTTGCCGTCTGGATTTTCCCGGATTTATTGCAAAACCGACAATGACAAGCGAAGTAGGGTATTTAAGTTAAATGATTTGCGTGATGTCGTCTGCTCTCGATATAAACTGCTGAATCACTAGAGTGATACATTTTAAACAGAAAGCTCTTGATGTTTTTGTATTATTTCATGAAACATTGACAAATGAACCACAGGACAAAGTTTGAAGGAAACAATGTGTTTTAATAAAGATCATAATTAACAGAGGTGATAAAAACAACCATAACTTAATAATAATCAATTTATTTGCCAGAATATGGTACAAATGGTGTTACATGATTAGACGAACAAACATATTCTGCCACGTATGGCATGCAAATATTATATTGAATGCAAATTTAACCTTATTATATAAAATCATATTAGTAGGATTATTTTAGTCATTAATTATTTATTTATTATTAGGTCAACATTTTGTAAATTGTCAGCTAGGAAGTGTTCAACACTATGCATTTATCCAACAGCAAATTAAATAATTGATTTTTAAACCGTGTAAAAGGCAATTGGATAATATTTGAAGGTAAATTATTAAATATCATGATACACATACAATAAACATTTTCCTTAAATAATTTTAGCTTTATCTGAGGTAAACGCAGTCTATTTTTATGTCTACATCGGCTATATGTACTATAGCTAAATGTTTCAAAAAATTGAGGGTGTTTTTTCACAAAGATACATATTTCTAAGATGTATAAGCAGGGCAACGGTAAGATTTTATGTCTTTTAAAAAGTGGTTTGCAACTATCTAAGAAGTGAGTACCACATATTGCTCTGATACATTTTTTCTGAGCTTTGAAAACTTTATCTGCCTCTACCGAATTACCCCATATTATTATTCCGTATCTCAGAATTGATGATATGTAAGCGTGGTAGGCTATCAGTGCAGTGTTTATATTAACTATTTGCTTTATCCTCTTTAGTACATAGACAAATAGATCTGTTTTATTGACAATTTTCTCTATATGTGGTTTCCAACTGCAATGTTTGTCCACGGTTATACCCAAAAATACACAATCGCTAACACTTGAAAGTTGATTATTTTTGTAGTGAATGTTTAATTCGGTTGTGTGTGATTGCAGTGTTTGAAATTGTATAATATTAGTTTTATTCATATTTATTTTAAGATTATTTTGTTCTAACCAGTTAATAGCCTTATCTAAAGTACTAGTAATTTCTTTTTCTAAGTGTGCTTGGTTTTCACATTTTATTATTAATGTAGTGTCATCAGCAAAAAGTATACAATCTTTGTTAACTGCATCAGGGAGGTCATTGATGTATATGAGGAAAAGAAGCGGAGCTAATATACTTCCCTGAGGTGTGCCACAATTGTTTTGTCTAAAATTGGATCTGAAAATTTTTTGTTCGCATTGGTTAGTTTTTGTTATTTCTACACATTGTTGTCTATTCTCTAAATAGCTTTTTATCCATTCATTAGCTTTCCCGCGTATACCGTAAGAGGAAAGCTTTAGTAGAAGAGTTTTATGGCATACAAAATCGAAAGCTTTTGTCATGTCTAGGAAATCAGTGAAAAACATGCTAAAGTAGTGGAGCTATTTTTCCTAAATCCAAATTTTTCCTGTTTAAGTAAGCTACATGACGTCATGAAGTGTTCCACCTTATAATACATAACCTTTTCAAAGATCTTCGACAATATAGGTATTAATGTTATCGGGCGATAGTTGCCCATTTCAGTTCTTTTTCCTTTTTTATACAGAGGCTTGACAATTGACTTTTTTAATCGTTCTGGGAAAGTACCTTCCGTTAAAGATAAATTTATTATATGGGCTAGGGGGTTAGCGAGACTAGTTGCGCATTTTTTAAGTACTTTAGTGCTTATGTCATCATAGCCTGTAGAGTTAGCAAGTAACAAATTATTTGTTTACTTGCAATAGTAACTTAAGACCGAAGGCCTAATCCACTAAGGGAAAGCCATAAACAAGAAAATGAATTTAATTGAACTTAAGACCGAGAAGAGTTTACTATCTGTCAAATCTAATTACGTCTAAACACATTTTCGCTTTTAAAAAACAGCTACACGATTTAATTCAATTACCAATTTCTTTTTTATTGGCGGTCCTTTTTGATTTCGCCAAAATCCAGTTCATAGAGCTTGGTCTGTGGTTTTGACTGAATCCAGGTGTCTTTAGGTGTGGACTCTTGTTTATTGGGTGGGTTTCGTGATTGCACAAGGTCACATCAATTTTGATTATTATTATTTGACAAAGTAATCGACTGTTGAATTACTTACCTAAAACAAGACAAACAATATATATAACAAAACAGATTGTTAGAAGGTTAGTAAAGACAAACAACTTATAGTCTAATGTTATTCTGGTTAACATATTCACATAAAATATTTACAAAAGGAGTATGTACGAGGCCTAACAAAGATTTGAAATTCGTCGGTCTGGGGATAGTGTCCGGTAGCGCTTCGTAAAGTGACGGTCTCCTAGGGCAGTTAAAGAAAATGTGTTCTGCTGATCCCTCCTCAAGCCCACACTCACAGAGGGAGCTATCCTTGACCCTTATCTTAGCTAGGTGAACCGGGGTACAAGCATGGCCTAACCTTAACCTACATATTGTGGACGTGACCCTCTTGTTGGCTTTTCTATATTTAAAAAACCAAGGCCGAGCGAGCAGTGTGTCTTGAACATCCGCGTAATGTTTGCCTTTATTGCGTTTCGAAAGGTTCCACGCTTCATTCCAGCGTGATATAAGATCATCCTTAGCTATAGACGTTAGATCTTGTGCATAAGTTGCATAATGAGTATCACTACCGGTTTTCGTGGCATCTTTAGCACACTGATCAGCACCCTCATTACCCACTATACCGCTGTGTCCCGGGATCCAAGCTAGGGTGACTTTTATGCCAGATACGTGACACCGAAAAAGAATTTCTTTGATATTCAGAACAAAAGGGAATTTTGACTTGGACCTGAATTGGTTTGCAAGGATAGCCTGTAGGCAGCTTCTAGAGTCAGTGAATATCACCGTGTTGTGTAGCTTATGTGATTCTATAAACATCAAGGCTTCAAGAATAGCTAGCGCCTCTCCTGTAAAAATCGAGGCTTGAGGGGGGCACTTAAAGTTTAAAATGATGTTGTACTCCGGTATCCAGATAGCGAAGCCTACACAGCCGTCAGCTTTTATTTTTGATGCGTCAGTGAACATAATATGCCAACCATTCCACTTATCATTAACGACAGAGTTAAATTTGGCGTTTGCATCGGGGTCGTCTTTGTTTATTCCGATATTTAGAACGATGTCCGGGCGGTATAGAATTGCATTATAGGATGCAAGAAATAGAGGATTTAACCTACATTGATAGACGGGACAGGGGAGGCTGATAAATCTAACAAAACTAGTGAAGAGGACTGGGTGGGACTTATGTCTCCAGTAACTGCTGGAAGAGATGTGTTCTGAAAGAGTATGTAACTTTGAAATAAGGGGGTGGTTGGAAAGCTGAAAAATTTTGTAAATGAATCTGTCCGATAAGTACTGTCTCCTCAAGTGCAACGGAGGTTCTGCACATTCGACCTGAAGGGCGTTGATGGGAGAGGACTTCATTGCTCCGATTATGATACGCAGACACTTTGATTGGGCCCTGTCCAAGGAGGTTAAGGCAGACTTATTGCAGGGTTCTAGAATGTGGGTGCCATAATCAAAATGGCTGCGCACCAAAGCATTATATAATAGCTTTTGTGTGTACGGATGTGATCCCCACCATACGCCTGACAGGGAGCGAAGGATATGGATATTCTTTTCGCACTTTTTGATGATGTGATTAATGTGTTGGACACCGGTCATACGCGAGTCAAAAACGACCCCGAGAAATTTTACTGAGTTTCGCACTGGGAATATTTTGCCATCAAATGAAATAATGACGTCGGGAATAGATCGCATGCGAGAGAATGTCACTACACTGCTCTTCTCAACTGAAAGGGATAGACCATGATTACCTAACCAGTCATGGAGATAGTTAATAGCGGAGTTGAGGCGAGCAGAGGCATCCCCTAAGTCTTTGGCTGAGACGTATAGAGCCAAATCATCCGCGTATTGTAGTACGTTGCAAAATGAATTTACGGAAAGTTCTAGGTCGTAGGTATACAAATTGTATAGTAGTGGGCTTAAAACTGATCCCTGAGGGAGACCCTTCCATAGAAGTCTAGGAGGAAGTAAAGAGTTTTGGGAAGAAATTAAAATGGCTCTAGCGGAGAATAAATTAAATATGAAGTTAACCATCTTCTCTGGGATACTCAGCTGGATCATTTTTTGTCTGAGTATAGGAAGAAGGACATTATCATATGCGGATGCAATGTCAAAAAACACCCCGACCAAGGACTCTCCTTTAGAGTAAGCAATGCGTATATCCGTTGCAAGGCAACCTACGCTATCCATGGTGCTTAATCCCTTCCTAAAGCCAAATTGACTTTTAGGAAGGATGCCTCTACTCTCCACAAACCACTCCAATCTATTTTTAACAAGGTGTTCTAAAATTTTACTCATGGTACACGATAGGGCGATGGGACGGTAGCTACTTGACTCGTTACTAGGTTTCGCTGGCTTGAGGATAGGGACGATTATTTGTGTTTTCCATTCATCTGGGGGGATTCCTAAAGAATAAATATTATTTAATATGTTTAAAAAAATTAATTTGGACGTAGGACTACATTTAACAATGAATGAATAAGGTATTCCGTCAACTCCCGGGGACGAGTCCTTAAGAGACTCCAAAACTGTAGTGAGTTCGTCCAGTGAAAAAGGGGCGTCAAGAATATCATGAGTAGATGAGAGCGGAGGGGGGAGGGAAGAGAACTCAGCTAAGGTGGGGACGTAAGGGGGAGCAAGTCGACATGAGAATGAATCGATCCAAACCGATGGGTCGTTGGAAGAAGAATTGTGATCTACTGATATAGATCCGCGAAATCTCCTGACATTCTTCCAGACTAATGAAGGGCGGGAACTGGGGGAAAGAGACTCGCAAAACATGTTCCAGCCCAGTCTCTTTCGTTCGGATAGTGTTCTGACTGTCCTTGCAGCTACTTCTTTATATCTAATGTAATTAGCTGGAGACATGTGTAACGCGTATTCCTTCTCGGCATCTTTACGTTGTTTACATAAATTAGAACAGTCAGAATCCCACCAAGGAAGTGATGGGATTTTACCCCTAGAAGCATTTTTAGTAGGAATTGTTGTCTCTGCTGCTGTAAGTAAAGCATTCCTAAAGATAGTGTAAGCATAATGGGTGTTCTCAAGGGAGACTGGAGAAAGATTAGCCAAAAGAGCGTCAACAGACTGAGAGAACTGAATCCAGTCAGCCTTAGATAAATTAAATTTAAGTCGAGGGTTACAAGGGGGGGATATATAATTAGAAGAGTCAGGAAAGGACATAACGATGGGGAAATGGTCACTGCCATGCGAATTGCACAACGTAAACCATGTGAGGCGTGTGGAGATGGCTGGAGTGCATAGAGAAAGATCTACAGCGGATTTTGGGTTCTGGCCAGGGAGAACTCTGCGAGTGGGGGAGCCGTCATTGAGGATGCAGAGGTTATAGTCATCAACTAGGTCAAGAAAGGCGGAGGATATGGAATCATTATGATAACAACCCCATGAAGTGTGGTGAATGTTAAAGTCACCCAATACAACAACAGGTGGGGGGAGGGCACCAATGATTGAGAATAGATTTGTTAGAATGGACATGTTAGGATCCGGTATATAAACGGATAGAAATGATATATCTAAAGTTCTAACAGCCACTACATTGAAACGGTCACTGTCATGTGGAGGTAGGGTGATCTGAGAATATGGGATGGATTTCGAAACTAAAATGCAACTACCGCATTTTCCGTTGTTTTTATCATCACGAAGGCAGGCAAAACCAGGGACTCTGAAGCGAGAGCCCGGGAGTAGGTGTGACTCTTGGACAGCAAAAATCAAGGGGTTATGTTTATTTATGAGGAAGATCAGTTCAGCTTTTTTTAATCTAATGCTGCGACAGTTCCACTGTAGAATTGTTGGGGACATTGTTGAAAATGGAGATCAGCTGAGTCAATTTTTGGTAGACATTGTTCGGTAGGGCCACATCATTCATTTTCGAAATGATGTTGATGAGGGTGGACAAAAGAAGTTCTAATAGATTTTCTTGTTGAGGGGGGTTGGGGGATAACAGAGCGCATCCATCGGGGGTGGTAGAAGCTGGTGTATCTACAATATGACGGTGGGCTTCTCTGTCGTAGCCTGGGTTTAGGGTAGCAGAATAAGGACGTCGGGCTATAGTAACAGTCTTCTTATAAGAAGAGGGTTGAGAAATGGAATGTAGTGGCTGAGAGGGGTCGGAGTGAGCTGTTTGGGGATACGTAGACATAAATGATGGAGTCATTCGAGCAGTATCGGCAAATGATCTACTCACCTGCGGGAACCTAGCTGATGCTTCTAAATATGAGATGCTTTCCTGTGACATAATTAATTTGATTGATTTTTGTCGACTGTGCTCTGGGCAGGATGTGTCAGTGGCAGAGTGGGGGCCGGAACAGAACAGGCATAGTGGGGATGACTTCGAGCAGGTAATTCCTTCGTGGGGTTGAGAGCAAATAAAGCAGCGAGGGGCGGATCGACACTGCGTTGAAATATGGCCGAATCGGCAGCACTTGTTGCACTGGATAGTAGGGAGGACATATACTTCAACAGGGAGGGAAGTAAAAAAACAGAAAATACGCTTTGGAAGCTTTTGACCAGAGAAGGTTAAGACTACAGATTGGGTAGGTATCCAGGTAGGGATATTGTTTTCTATCTTCTTCCTGTTCAGGCGGCGTGCTTTAATGACTGCGCCGCAGCCAGCAGGAACTTCTACGGATTGGACCAGCTCCTCTAAAGTCCATTCTACTGGTACATCACGCACAATTCCCATTCGTGTAACATTATAAGATGGGATGTTAGCTTCAAATTTAGCCGACTGAAGTGCAGGGTGTTCTAGAAAAGTGTTAGCTGCAGCAGCGGATTTAAATTCCACCGAAACCCTGTTGCGACCAATGCGTTTCACACCATCCTGAATTATATTTTTTATGCTGTTCCTAAATAGAAAGTGTCCGAATTTGATGGGTTTCAAGGTGGTGCCGGCAGACACATCTGTTACCGTTTTACTAACGTGGACTAGAAAAGGGGCAATATCACCTTCGGAGTAACGGGTCTTACGTTCTACAAAATCGGGATGTGTGTACGTAGACTGAATCGACGGCGAAGTTTGTGAAGGGTTTGTAATAGTTTGTAATAGTTTGTAACCGGCACAGTGTTGATTTTTGTCTCTAACAATCATAACTTTAGCTTGTTCTTTTCTTGTAGAATTACAAGCTTGTAAATTGTAAGAATGACGATATTGTGGGTTTCATTATAAGTATAACTTTTGCGAGCTATCATGTCTGTTTATGCTACAATCTTTGATTTTTTTGACCTTCTACTCAGATGAAGAATTATATAGATATGGCATGCGCGTTCACCCGTAAGGGACAGATAGAGAGTCCTATAGACTATATAATATATATATATGTAAAAGGATTGGGGTTACCAGTTATTTGTTTTGTCCCGAAAATGAATAATTACGATATAATTTAATATATACCAATTTATGTATAACCAATTAAATTGTAATTAATAAACGTAATAAATATAAAAAACAATGCGTAATTTTTGTTTATGTGACTAAGATTACGTAAACAGATTTTTTTAGTAATACTTAGTCAGGTCATAAATTCTGTCACATGTTTAATATAAAATAATTGAAACAAGTTTATTAACAAGAACTTAACAAAACATAGATTCTTATGACACTAAAGTTTATTCAAAATGACATCCGTGATTTTGAATACAGGCCTTCAATCTGCTCGGCCAGTCGTCTATCACAGCACGAACGAGGTCCATGTCAATATCGGCGGCTGCCTTAATCAAGGATGTCTTGAGTGACTCCAAAAAAAGAATTTCCCGATATTTTTTTCCCGCGTACCGCTTCAACAAAGCGCGGCATCTCTTCAGTCTTAGGTCCATTAGACGAGCATTCAAACAATGTCCTATTTTTCTTCCATATGCACGAAGCCCTAAGTCTTCATAAAAAGCTACAAAAAACATACCAATATTATAGTCATATAATTTTAAATTACTCTGTATATCATTACAGTGAACACTACATGTAAAACTATTTAATATTAAACTATTTTGATTGTAATTTCTAAGAAACAAAATTTACATGGGACAAATTAAAAAGCATACTCTTTAAAATCAACGGGATAAGAAAGTATCAAATATTTAAAAACACAGCATATACCAGAATTAGAAACTCCTTTTGAAATCTGTTGAAAATAGTATAAAAAATGTGAATTGTTTCATTTATATACATTATACATACTATAATTTATTTCCCCTAAATTTAGCGTAATTTTTACAACAAGATGGTGGTATTATTTTTATGGGTAATAACCAACCAATTTGAAAAGAAGTTTAATATGGCCGCTTGTTTCCCAGATCTACAGTATATTATTTGACACAAATGACATCTGCGTTTGGGCGCATAATGTTCGAAAAATACTATTTTATTTTAGCTGATTTTACCCGTATTTTAACATATTAGTTATTACAAAGACTGTAAAGAACAACTAGTTTGTATTTTCTTCCTTATTTTGTATGAATACATGTGAATAGGTGCGTAGTTTCAGTACTTACGAGTGAAAGGTTATGTTTTTCTCTTTTCGCTCACTACGGCTTTTACAACCGACAATACAGCAGTATACCATGTTTTATAAACTTTACCTTACTAAAACTGTAATATCAAAATATTTTTGCACAATTACAGCCACTAAGTACTCACAATTTTCGAAAAATAGCACGAATGTCAAACTTTGTTAGGGACAACCTAGGTTGTTTGTAGGGGACAACCTTTGTTCCAAACAAACCCAAAAGCCTGGTACGCAGAAAGGGACAGAAGATAGTTATCCCTGTCTTTGTCACGTCACAGGAATTGGGTATAACTGTATCTCTCTCACTCACGGTATTTTTATTACCGTGTCATAGACTTGACCTTCTATGACACCTCCGTGAAGTTGGCCCCCTCACTTTATTTTTTTTAACTTTTTTTTACGCAAATCGTTTGAGAATCGTTTGAGAGGGTTTGAGAGAAAAGAAATATCGTTTGAGAGTTCCTACTTTCTCCGTACAAACAATTTCAAATTCTAGTGTTAAGTTGGCCCCCTCACTTTACTTTTTTATATTTTTTTCAATGCGAATCGTTAGAGAGTCGTTTGAGAGACATTAAGAGAAAAGAAATATCGTTTGAGAGTTTTTACGTTTTCCGTAATAAATATTTTAATTCTGGGCATCGAAAGTTACAAATCGATTTTCTTTTTTTTTCGAATTAAATATGGCAATCATGCACTTGGACGTTTCAAATTTATTGTGTAGGTAGAGAATGGTAAGAGAGTGATTGAGAGAAAAGAGAAATCGTTTGAGAGTTAATACTTTTTCTGAAATAAATATTTCAATTTCTGAATCGAAAGTAACAAATCGATTTTCCTTTTTTCCGAATTAAATATGGCAACCATGCACTTAGACGATTCAAATTTATGGTGTAGGTAGAGAATGGTAATAGAGTGATTGAGAGAAAACAGAAATCGTTTGAGAGTTAATACTTTTTTTGAAATAAATATTTCAATGTCGGAATCGAAAGTTACAAATCGATTTTCCTTTTATTTCGAATTAAATATGGCAATCATGCACTAAGACGTTTCAAATTTATTGTGTAGGTAGAGAATGGTAAGAGAGTGATTGAGAGAAAAGAGAAATCGTTTGATAATTAAAACTTTTCCTGAAATAAATATTTCAATTTCTGAATCGAAAGTAACAAATCGATTTTCCTTTTTTCCGAATTAAATATAGCAATCATGCACTTAGACGATTCAAATTTATGGTGTAGGTAGAGAATGGTAAGAGAGTGATTGAGAGAAAAGTGAAATCGTTTGAGAGTTAATACTTTTTCTGAAGTATATATTTCAATGTCGGAATCGAAAGTTACAAATCGATTTTTCTTTTATTACGAATTAAATATGGCAATCATGCACTAAGACATTTCAAATTTATTGTGTAGGTAGAGAATGCTAAGAGAGTGATTGAGAGAAAAGAGAAATCGTTTGAGAGTTAATACTTTTTCTTAAATAAATATTTCAATTTCGGAATCGAAAGTTACAGATCGGTTTTCCTTTACTCCGAAATAAATATGGCAATCATGCACTTAGACGTTTCAAATTTATTGTGTAGGTAGCGAATGGTAAGAGAGTGATTAAGTGAAAAGAGAAATCGTTTGAGAGTTGATACTTTTCCTGAAATAAATATTTCAATATCGGAATCGTAAGTAACAAATCGATTTTCCTTTTTTCCGAATTAAATATAGCAATCATGCACTTAAACGATTCAAATTTATGGTGTAGGTAGGGAATGGTAATAGAAAGATTAAGAGAAAAGAGAAATCGTTTCAGAGTTAATACTTTTTCTGAAATAAATATTGAAATTTTTGAGATTTGTAAGTTTTTGAAAATCGATTTGTTACTTACGATTCCGAAATTGAAATATTTATTTCAGAAAAAGTATTAACTCTCAAACGATTTCTCTTTTCTCGCAATCACTCTCTTACCATTCTCTACCTACACAATAAATTTGAAACGTCCAAGTGCATGATTGCCATATTTATTTCGGAGCAAAGGAAAACCGATCTGTAACTTTCGATTCCGACATTGAAATATATACTTCAGAAAAAGTATTAACTCTCAAACGATTTCTCTTTTCTCTCAATCACTCTCTTACCATTCTCTACCTACACAATAAATTTGAAACGTCCAAGTGCATGATTGCTATATTTAATTCGGAAAAAAGGAAAATCGATTTGTTACTTTCGATTCCGACATTGAAATATATATTTCAGAAAAAGTATTAACTCTCAAACGATTTCTCTTTTCTCTCAATCACTCTCTTACCATTCTCTACCTACACAATAAATTTGAAACGTCCAAGTGCATGATTGCCATATTTAATTCGAAAAAAAAAGAAAATCGATTTGTAACTTTCGATGCCCAGAATTAAAATATTTATTACGGAAAAAGTAAAAACTCTCAAACGATATTTCTTTTCTCTTAATGTCTCTCAAACGACTCTCTAACGATTCGCATTGAAAAAAATATAAAAAAGTAAAGTGAGGGGGCCAACTTAACACTAGAACTTGAAATTGTTTGTACGGAGAAAGTAGGAACTCTCAAACGATATTTCTTTTCTCTCAAACCCTCTCAAACGATTCTCAAACGATTTGCGTAAAAAAAAGTTAAAAAAAATAAAGTGAGGGGGCCAACTTCACGGAGGTGTCATAGAAGGTCAAGTCTATGACACGGTAATAAAAATACCGTGAGTGAGAGAGATACAGTTATACCCAATTCCTGTGACGTGACAAAGACAGGGATAACTATCTTCTGTCCCTTTCTGCGTACCAGGCTTTTGGGTTTGTTTGGAACAAAGGTTGTCCCCTACAAACAACCTAGGTTGTCCCTAACAAAGTTTGACATTCGTGCTATTTTTCGAAAATTGTGAGTACTTAGTGGCTGTAATTGTGCAAAAATATTTTGATATTACAGTTTTAGTAAGGTAAAGTTTATAAAACATGGTATACTGCTGTATTGTCGGTTGTAAAAGCCGTAGTGAGCGAAAAGAGAAAAACATAACCTTTCACTCGTAAGTACTGAAACTACGCACCTATTCACATGTATTCATACAAAATAAGGAAGAAAATACAAACTAGTTGTTCTTTACAGTCTTTGTAATAACTAATATGTTAAAATACGGGTAAAATCAGCTAAAATAAAATAGTATTTTTCGAACATTATGCGCCCAAACGCAGATGTCATTTGTGTCAAATAATATACTGTAGATCTGGGAAACAAGCGGCCATATTAAACTTCTTTTCAAATTGGTTGGTTATTACCCATAAAAATAATACCACCATCTTGTTGTAAAAATTACGCTAAATTTAGGGGAAATAAATTATAGTATGTATAATGTATATAAATGAAACAATTCACATTTTTTATACTATTTTCAACAGATTTCAAAAGGAGTTTCTAATTCTGGTATATGCTGTGTTTTTAAATATTTGATACTTTCTTATCCCGTTGATTTTAAAGAGTATGCTTTTTAATTTGTCCCATGTAAATTTTGTTTCTTAGAAATTACAATCAAAATAGTTTAATATTAAATAGTTTTACATGTAGTGTTCACTGTAATGATATACAGAGTAATTTAAAATTATATGACTATAATATTGGTATGTTTTTTGTAGCTTTTTATGAAGACTTAGGGCTTCGTGCATATGGAAGAAAAATAGGACATTGTTTGAATGCTCGTCTAATGGACCTAAGACTGAAGAGATGCCGCGCTTTGTTGAAGCGGTACGCGGGAAAAAAATATCGGGAAATTCTTTTTTTGGAGTCACTCAAGACATCCTTGATTAAGGCAGCCGCCGATATTGACATGGACCTCGTTCGTGCTGTGATAGACGACTGGCCGAGCAGATTGAAGGCCTGTATTCAAAATCACGGATGTCATTTTGAATAAACTTTAGTGTCATAAGAATCTATGTTTTGTTAAGTTCTTGTTAATAAACTTGTTTCAATTATTTTATATTAAACATGTGACAGAATTTATGACCTGACTAAGTATTACTAAAAAAATCTGTTTACGTAATCTTAGTCACATAAACAAAAATTACGCATTGTTTTTTATATTTATTACGTTTATTAATTACAATTTAATTGGTTATACATAAATTGGTATATATTAAATTATATCGTAATTATTCATTTTCGGGACAAAACAAATAACTGGTAACCCCAATCCTTTTACATATATATATATTATATAGTCTATAGGACTCTCTATCTGTCCCTTACGGGTGAACGCGCATGCCATATCTATATAATTCTTCATCTGAGTAGAAGGTCAAAAAAATCAAAGATTGTAGCATAAACAGACATGATAGCTCGCAAAAGTTATACTTATAATGAAACCCACAATATCGTCATTCTTACAATTTACAAGCTTGTAATTCTACAAGAAAAGAACAAGCTAAAGTTATGATTGTTAGAGACAAAAATCAACACTGTGCCGGTGTATCGGCGCAGCACTAGACATGTCAAATATCAACGCTTACGTCGCCTCACTACAGCTATCTGACACTTGGTTTTGGGAACTTTAGCGCGCAATACGCTCGAGATGATCTTGACTAATAATTCTGTAAAATGATCGACCTTAAAATAAGTCAGTTTTGTTTTATTTTGAAAAAATACCTCAAAGATGTAGTATCAAGAAGGACTTACGTTTGACTGGAAAGGAAACATGATACAACCCGTATAAAATTACAACTTTGCCGTCTGGATTTTCCCGGATTTATTGCAAAACCGACAATGACAAGCGAAGTAGGGTATTTAAGTTAAATGATTTGCGTGATGTCGTCTGCTCTCGATATAAACTGCTGAATCACTAGAGTGATACATTTTAAACAGAAAGCTCTTGATGTTTTTGTATTATTTCATGAAACATTGACAAATGAACCACAGGACAAAGTTTGAAGGAAACAATGTGTTTTAATAAAGATCATAATTAACAGAGGTGATAAAAACAACCATAACTTAATAATAATCAATTTATTTGCCAGAATATGGTACAAATGGTGTTACATGATTAGACGAACAAACATATTCTGCCACGTATGGCATGCAAATATTATATTGAATGCAAATTTAACCTTATTATATAAAATCATATTAGTAGGATTATTTTAGTCATTAATTATTTATTTATTATTAGGTCAACATTTTGTAAATTGTCAGCTAGGAAGTGTTCAACACTATGCATTTATCCAACAGCAAATTAAATAATTGATTTTTAAACCGTGTAAAAGGCAATTGGATAATATTTGAAGGTAAATTATTAAATATCATGATACACATACAATAAACATTTTCCTTAAATAATTTTAGCTTTATCTGAGGTAAACGCAGTCTATTTTTATGTCTACATCGGCTATATGTACTATAGCTAAATGTTTCAAAAAATTGAGGGTGTTTTTTCACAAAGATACATATTTCTAAGATGTATAAGCAGGGCAACGGTAAGATTTTATGTCTTTTAAAAAGTGGTTTGCAACTATCTAAGAAGTGAGTACCACATATTGCTCTGATACATTTTTTCTGAGCTTTGAAAACTTTATCTGCCTCTACCGAATTACCCCATATTATTATTCCGTATCTCAGAATTGATGATATGTAAGCGTGGTAGGCTATCAGTGCAGTGTTTATATTAACTATTTGCTTTATCCTCTTTAGTACATAGACAAATAGATCTGTTTTATTGACAATTTTCTCTATATGTGGTTTCCAACTGCAATGTTTGTCCACGGTTATACCCAAAAATACACAATCGCTAACACTTGAAAGTTGATTATTTTTGTAGTGAATGTTTAATTCGGTTGTGTGTGATTGCAGTGTTTGAAATTGTATAATATTAGTTTTATTCATATTTATTTTAAGATTATTTTGTTCTAACCAGTTAATAGCCTTATCTAAAGTACTAGTAATTTCTTTTTCTAAGTGTGCTTGGTTTTCACATTTTATTATTAATGTAGTGTCATCAGCAAAAAGTATACAATCTTTGTTAACTGCATCAGGGAGGTCATTGATGTATATGAGGAAAAGAAGCGGAGCTAATATACTTCCCTGAGGTGTGCCACAATTGTTTTGTCTAAAATTGGATCTGAAAATTTTTTGTTCGCATTGGTTAGTTTTTGTTATTTCTACACATTGTTGTCTATTCTCTAAATAGCTTTTTATCCATTCATTAGCTTTCCCGCGTATACCGTAAGAGGAAAGCTTTAGTAGAAGAGTTTTATGGCATACAAAATCGAAAGCTTTTGTCATGTCTAGGAAATCAGTGAAAAACATGCTAAAGTAGTGGAGCTATTTTTCCTAAATCCAAATTTTTCCTGTTTAAGTAAGCTACATGACGTCATGAAGTGTTCCACCTTATAATACATAACCTTTTCAAAGATCTTCGACAATATAGGTATTAATGTTATCGGGCGATAGTTGCCCATTTCAGTTCTTTTTCCTTTTTTATACAGAGGCTTGACAATTGACTTTTTTAATCGTTCTGGGAAAGTACCTTCCGTTAAAGATAAATTTATTATATGGGCTAGGGGGTTAGCGAGACTAGTTGCGCATTTTTTAAGTACTTTAGTGCTTATGTCATCATAGCCTGTAGAGTTAGCAAGTAACAAATTATTTGTTTACTTGCAATAGTAACTTAAGACCGAAGGCCTAATCCACTAAGGGAAAGCCATAAACAAGAAAATGAATTTAATTGAACTTAAGACCGAGAAGAGTTTACTATCTGTCAAATCTAATTACGTCTAAACACATTTTCGCTTTTAAAAAACAGCTACACGATTTAATTCATTTCTGTTTAAATAATTTTCATTAAAACTGTCAGGGTCATGTCAGTCGACATTCAAAGAACTCGCTATATTTTTAAATTTTGACAATCAGTTTTATTTTTGTGAAACGTCAACCATTGAAAACAACACCTTTAATTATAAAATTGACATGACATTATTGATTAATGAGAAATAAAAATCCCAAAATGTAAAATAACCGACTCACTAAATAACTCCGAACATAACTGCATTGCACAAATAACCGAAATACTAATTGAACTTTTACTTTGGTGCCACACATTAAACCAATAGTTTTAAATTATCGAATTTTACTAGAATACGTCACGACTAGTGCCCAATAGCATAACAGCTAAAACACATAAAATAGTACAGAAACGAACTCACCGGATGATTAAGTTGAAACCAACTACTGTTGATATGAAAGAACACACATTCACGCAGAATGCATTCAAAGCATTCAATAGGTTGCACGACCCAACTGCTTTTGGGATACCTCTAGACCCCTTGCGTCTATCTTGCTCTTCAAGCCTTCATTCTTTCTTTCCAATTTCAATTCGTTTCATTCTGTTCTAGAATATCGTTTCTTAATTGTTGATGATCATTTTGGAATTCCGTATTAACCCGCATTGAATTATTTTGAGACTTGTCCTTAAGATTGGTTGAGGTGGATTTCCGATTTTATTCACCTCTGCTCCAAATAGTGATTCAATTGCCCATGCCGAACCAATGTCTAAAGTGGCTTGTTATTATTAATGTAGCAATACATTTTTACGTAATCTTTCTGCAATGTCAACTTCATAATTTTGCAATTATTTTCTTTTGACATTTGGTTTCTCGAAGCATAATGTCATGAATCCACGCATGCGCGTTGGATTTTTCTTTCTTTCCTCGTAATTTATCTTCGAAATAGTTTTCTTCAAATTATTGTGTACCATAGGATTCCCAAATTACGTTAGCGGCTCACTTGTATCGGTATGCGTATACCTCGTACTGCTGCGTAGCGACTCGCGCATACTTCGTTTGCGTATTTAGTTGCTGAAACCTCTAGATCGTACACCAAATCAAATAATATTCTCATAATCTTCCTCATCAATGCTTCTTACATTCTACCAAATTAATTGCGTAGTCGGAATATTTTTCCTTAATGACGGACGGAAACGTCATGTTATTTCTTTTCTTTTCTCAATGTCATTTCACGGAGAATTCTACAAATACCAACTGAAAAAAATTGCGCTCATCTCCATTTTCTCAATTACGACTTGAACCGATATGTATCCCACTTCTGATAACGGCCGGGGTGGCTCGCTATCAGAATTATTATTGATTGAGATCACTTGTGGGCGGCTGTGGGTAATATCGGATTCAAGGAATACACTGCTTATCACTTCTCAACTCGTTATAATTGATTCACAGGCTCATGTACAACGAACAATGCTTTAGCTACGATCCATATTTCCAGAATGACTAATGTCAGACGCGCATCGTACAAGAAGTCTCTTCGAACACAGCTCGTGTTCTAATTTCGATTTATTAAAGTTGATTTCTTCTTCTGATTGCGACATATAGATGATTACTTAAGTACTTATGCTCAATGAATAACCTAATTCTACGTAAGTCAATGTCAGAAGTCAGAAGAAGCGGGAGATGTGTGTCAGGACCACGTCAAATGGAGGTCTGTGGTCTCTGCCTACCCCTCTGGGTTACGGGCGTGAGTTATGTTTTTGTTACATTAATTGCTTTACTTTTTTCCAGACTGGAAGGAGTGTAATCGTGGGTTTCCACTGTCGAATCACCTGGATAAGATTTTTTTTTATTTCTGAAATTTCAAAATTTCAAAAATTATAATTTAATTAATAGTACAAAATAGTACACAAATATAAAGTTACGAAGCTACATACACACTTGAATCACTTAGTCATAGGTTAAAGTATATAATTATGTAAAACTATATAATCTTTATAGGTACATAGGTGAATACATTAGGGGGATTGTTTACCAAGAGTCCTGTCACAGATAATATGGGAATGATGTTGAGGCATACCTGGATTATCGTTGCATTAAGGCGCTTACTCATTGTCTTACAAATTGATGACTTGCAGAATTTAAACATATACATATTCATTAGCACTTGAGAATGAAATGATTAGGTGTTCAAATACTAATTTATTCTCATGGACTAATGGAACTCAAAATCGTGTAACGTATAAAGCTGCTACAACAGAATAACATATTCGATTATGTACGAAGTAGATTTAGGTACAATTATGTAATTATCTTTCTTCTCTTCTCATGATCTCCTCAATAAAGAGTCAATAATACTTCATATTTTGCATCGTGAGAAAATAAGATGATTCAATTATTGATAAAGTAGCATTCCATCATAATTCTCAGAACCAGCATCAGACGATCTTGAGTAGTAATTGAATATGAATGCAGCAATAATCGATTTAGCACTACATTAACAAGATGAACTCTGGGGAAAAATATTAAGAGGCACGAAATGGAAGTATATTTTACAAGGACGGACGAGTGATAGTTTTAACGATTGAAAACCATAGACAAAGACAATGACAAAACAATTCAATGACAATAGAAATAAAATGAAGTATACGTATAATATAATTTTCATAGGTTTCATTAGGCTATTTTGATTGAGGACTACCAGCAAACAAATTTATAGTAGCAGTTATAGTTTGTGATCCTTTAGGGTCAAATATTAGCTATACATAAACGTCTATATACAAACGGTGTAATACCACGTTGAGCCATCACAGTCAGAATGCCATATTTGTATTTTAACAGAATTACAACAATAACATTCCGTCTCACAGATTCAATTGGCTTGGAAAAGATGTTTCACTTATAAAAAAATTGACACAATTTAACCAAGTTAACGAATCAATACGTAAGTCATCTCTGTGATCACAAGGATTACTCAGAGATAATATGTCCCGAATCGGTAGCAAAGCTTTATAAACTGTTGTAGTTAGCAGAGATAAATTGTCCATCTGTCTTGCTTCCAATGCTATTAAATTTCACACAAAAGAATGAAATTTTTCGGCAACCTTCGACGGGTTTTCGTAACATTCTATACATCTTGACTGTATATACTTATTATAGTAGTAAAAATTAAAAATAATTATTAATTATTCGAATTTAATCGAATCTGGGTAAGCTGTCCGTGATATTTTTCTAGGTAATAGAGGTTTCTCTAAACCGAGTTCCTCGCATAAGAACTTCGTCCGTGGGGACCAGATATTGGCTCTCGCTTATAGAGGTTTCACACTTATCCAAGTTCGATTGTAGATAAATAATTCAATTCAATTCAATTTCCAAGCAGTGGCTTTTAGGTGTGCCAACTGGGCACCGATTGTTTCGCCAGTGTCGCGTTGAAGAGGGAGGCTCGAAGGAGATTGATCGGTGACATATGTTGCAAAATTTGATCAGCTATGTAGTAAAGAGAAGTTTATTTTTAATATTAGCCACACTCACACCTACAACAGAACAAAAGGAACAAACATTAATTAATTATTATATATAAGAAGTATTTAATCATAATACACTACAGTTTAATTTTATTACATTCTATATATTTACATAAAAATCTACAATATGAACTAAACACAAAAGTTAACAAATACTCAACGTTTACGGGACGTGGGATGTTAGGGGGGAGGACATCATAAAGAGGATGAAGAAGTTTGGGACAGTTGAAAAGAATGTGTGATACAGTGCCTTCATCCAAGCCGCATTCACATATAGAGCTATTCCTTATTCGTAGTTTGGCCAGAAAAACAGGTGTACAAGAGTGACCAAGCCGTAACCGGGAAATAGTAGAGGTGATCCAGCGATCAGCATGCCTATATTTGAAAAACCAGGGTCGAGTTGGTATGTCCGGCTAGATTGAGGCATAATATTTTCCTTTGATGGACTTTGATTCATTCCAGAGTGTATTCCAAGATCGGTTAAGGTAAGTTTTTGCAAGACCGCATAAATCTTGAGCCGAGTTTTGGAAATGGTCAAGAGAGCCAGAGATAACAGCTAATTTAGCGCAGGAATCAACAGTCTCGTTTCCAGGGATACCGGAGTGGCTAGGGATCCAAACCAAAATTATGGTTAATCCTTTTTGATTACACGAGAGCAAAGCTTCCCTGATCTTCAAAATAATGGGAAATCTTGACTTGCTTCGAAAAGGGTTTTCTTTTATAGACATTAAACAACTAAGGGAGTCAGTCAAAATTACAGTTTGTTTGAGGTTATGGGAATGTGCAAACAAAATTGCTTCCAATAAAGCAGTGGCTTCTCCTGTAAACACAGAAGACTCGGGAGGGCATTTAAACTTTAAAATTATTTTATACCTGGGAACCCAACAGGCAGCACCAACACAGCCATCAGGGGACAGCTTTGATGCATCAGTATAAATAAGAATGTGATTTGACCAATTTTGGTGAATATAATTTTGAAATTTAGTGTTAGTGTCTGGGGCACCTTTAACCAGGCCAATATCAGTGATGATAAGTGGGTTATATACTAGAGCATTATAAGGAGTAGAAAACAATGGATTAAGTGGGAAAGTTGAAACCGGATGAGGGAGATTAGTGTATTTCAAAAAACTATCTACTAAATATGATGAAGAGTTACGGGATTGGGGAGCACTAGATAGTTGAGTTAATCTGGGCCAAAGGGGGTGGGATGATAATTGTAACATCTTGCTAACAAACCGGTCACAAAGGTACTGGCGACGAATTGTTAGAGGAGGATCCACACATTCCACTTGAAGTGCATTGGTGGGGGAAGATTTCATTGCGCCCAGTATAATTCTGAGGCATCTGAATTGAATATTATTAAGTTTTTGAACTGCAGATTTATTAAAAGGTTCAAGAATAAACATGCAATAATCCATATGACTTCTAACTAAGGCATTATATAAAAGTTTTAAGGAGTATGGGTGGGCACCCCACCAGACTCCTGCCACTGCTCGTATCACATTAATCCCTTTTTCACATTTTTTGATAATATGTTCAGAATGTGCAATTCCAGAAAGGCGGTTATCAAGGTAAATACCCAAAAACTTTATTTTATCTGAAAGATGGATTAGTTGATCCTCAATTGAAAATTGGAAGGATGGAAGAGACCTTTTCCTTGTAAAAACCACTGCCTGGCATTTCCCTACAGAGAGGGACAAACCATGATCAGAAAGCCACTGACCTAGATAATATAAAGCAGAATTAATACGACAAGATATTTCCTCTACACTGCCAGAGCTGTGATAGAGGGCAATATCATCAGCGTATTGCAGGATGTTACAAAAACTGCTGACAGACAATTCGAGATCATGTGTATAAATGCTATATAGAAGAGGGCTGAGAACTGACCCTTGAGGGAGACCTTTCCAGACGAGTCTGGGGGGAAGAGAGGATGACTGGTGTTTGACCACTATGGACCTGCAGAACAGCAGGCTACATATAAAATGTGTTAACTTCGGCGGGATACTCAGAGATTGCAATTTTTGCCTGAGTACCGGAAGTTGAACGTTGTCATATGCAGAAGCGATATCTAGAAAAACGCCCGCAAGGTACTCGCCTTTTGTAAAGGCTATCCGGATGTCTGTTGTCAATATGCCGAGGCTGTCAGTAGTACTCAGTCCCTTCCGAAACCCGAATTGGGAGGAGGGAAGAATATTCTTACTTTCAATTATCCATTCCAGGCGGTTTTTAAGAAGATGTTCTGTTATTTTTGCCAATGTAGTTGACAAAGCTATGGGTCTATAGGAATTAGAATCCAAGGGATTTTTACCAGGTTTGATGACAGGAATAACTATTTGGGATTTCCAGGAGTGAGGAACAGTACCAGTTTCAAAAAATTTATTAATTATATTGAGGAAATGGATTTTAGCTTTGTCATTTAGATTAGTCAAAAACGAATAAGGGACGCCATCTTCCCCTGGTGTTGAATCCTTTAAGCCATTCAGAGCAATTTGGAGCTCAGAAAAAGAAAAGGGAGCATCCATATCATCTGAAGAGGGAGTTGGAGTAAAATTTGGAAACGAGTCAATATTAGGGACATAAGGTGGAGCCAATTTGTCAGCAAAGTCATTAAGCCAATCCAAGGGATTGTTGGATGAGGGATCAGTATGGCTGAGGGAACGTCGAAATTTCCTAATATTCGTCCATACAATTGAAGATGGGGATCTAGGACTAAGTGATTCACAAAACCGAGTCCAACTACTTCTTTTCTTCTTTGTAACTAACTTTTTAACTTTGGAATCAAGCCTCTGATATTTAATAAAGTTCTCCTGAGACATACAATTTGAATATGTCTTTTCTGCAGATGTTCTTTGAGCAAATAAATCATTGCATTCATCATCCCACCAGGGAGAAGAAAGCAGATGATTTTTGGGAGGGTGTTTTTTAGGAATATGAGAGTCAGCTGAAGATATGAGAGATTTTAAAAAAAGATCGTAGCATGCCAAAATATTTCCATCACTTACCGGATCTGGCAAGGAGTCTATCAAGAAATCAACAGATCTGGCATACTCTGTCCAATTTGCTTTTTTAAGTAGATATTTTAAAAGCGGGTCATGAGAAGAAGGAAAGAAGGACCTATTGTTTAATGAGAGAATGATAGGAAAGTGATCACTGCCATATGAGGATGGGAGGGTTTTCCAAGTAATCTGGGAGGCAAGATTAGGAGAGCAGAGGGAAAGATCCACGGCAGTTTTAGGGTTCTGATTTGGGAATACCCTGCGCGTTGGAGAGCCATCATTGAGGATGCAGAGACCTACATCATCAAGTATGTCAATCAGCAGCGGAGCAAACCCATCACAGCCATAGCACCCCCACATGGTGTGGTGAGTGTTAAGGTCACCCAAGGCGATGATAGGACTTGGGACCGAAGATAAGATTGATTGTAGTTCAGGAAGTAGAGATGGGGTGGGGTGAGGAATATACACAGATACAAAAGAAATGTCTAAGGCACGGACAGCAACAGCATTAATCTGTTGACTATGCGGAGGAAGGGGGATTTGGGAAAAGGGAAGGGAGTGCCGAACAAGGATGGCACTGCCTGCATACCCATCATTTCTGTCATCCCTCAAACAGGAGAAACCAGGTACCCGGAACCGGGAACCAGGCATTAACCATGTCTCCGAGATGGCAACAATGACAGGTTTATGCAGGTTAATGAGGGAGCATAACTCGTGTTTTTTGGGCCGTAAGCTTTTACTGTTCCATTGAAGTATGGTTGTTGGGGCCATCTTGGAGGATTTTAAAAAGTTTGGAAATGTTTTTGGCAACGTTGGACGGTAGAGGAATGTCACTACAAGGAGTGATAAGACTGAGAAGGAGAGTGGAAAGTTGTTCTAACATAGGTAGAGTTTCATTGGGGGGAGAATTTTGATTGAGAGCATGTCCATTCGGAAGGGATGAAGCACATTCACCAACAATATTCTGGTGAGCACCTCTATCATAACCCTTGCCTGGAGGGGCTCGAGGGCGAGGAGACCGGAATGTTGTTTGACGGTAGGAAGTTTTGGGTTGAGTTGTCGGACAGGAAGGGGTCTTAGGTGAATAGGCGGGAGGAGTAAACATTTCCTTTGCCATCTCAGCATAGGATCGCCGGACAGAAGGGAATTGAGCTGCCGCTTCCATGTAGGATATATTATTCTGAGACATAATTACTTTAATTGATTGCTGTCTAGTGAATTCGGGACAAGCCTTGTCATTGGCAAAATGTTTGCCTGAGCAATGTAGACATGAGGCTAGATTTTTATCTATTTCACAGGATTCCCCTGCATGGGACTGGGAGCACCTAAAACATCTGGGTTGTGATCGGCAGATTGTTTTGGTATGGCCAAAACGACAGCAGTTTAAGCATTGAATGGTAGGAAGTTTGTAGGTTTCGATAGGTAATGATGTGTGGTAAGAATAAACTTTACTTGGAAGTATTTGACCCCTAAAGGTCAGGACAACAGACTGAGTTGGTATCCAGGTGGTGACATTTTCCTGAGTTGTTTTTCTGTTCAACCTTCGGGCTTTGAGCACCTCACCACAGCCTGGGGGAAGCTCCAAAGATTGAACGAGCTCACTCATCGACCAGTCTATGGGGACTCCCTTCACCAATCCCATTCTGGTCATATTATATGTGGGGATGAAGGCTTTGAATTTACATAGGGAGAGGATAGGATTGACCAGGAAGTGGTTGGCTGCATGAGCTGTTGAAAACTCGACGATTATTTTGTTACGACCAACGTTTTTAACACCATCATGTAAGATGGAGCTTATTTTATGTTTGTGAAGGAATTGACCGAAAGTAATGGCTCTTAACGAGGCTCCGGAAGTCGGGTCTTCGACGTCCCTAGAGACTTGGACGACGAATGGTCCTTTATCATCGTTGGCGTAAGATTTAAGGCCTTCGGCAAATGACGGGTGAATATATAAATTTTCTATAGATGGGTTTGCTTGGGAGGGATCAGACAAAGATTTTTTAGAAGAGGAGGAGACTGTTCCATCGTCTGCTTGCCGTTTGCGGGAAGGAGTGGCTCCCGGATCGGGAGGTTCGCTTGGAGGGTCTGTTTCCATTTTGGTCTCACGAATTAACAAATAGTTTTCTACTTACCAGCAGCAAAAGAGTTAGTATTAACCAATTTAAAATATAAATAAGAACTTTTTACACTTAAAATGCAAAATAAAAAACACCAAAACCTCGATACACGTGCGTCCACCGACCTGTCAAAACGTGAATCCTCTACATTTCAAAACACTAAACTCGCATTCATAAATAATTCAAGTAATTCTTTTCTATTATATCTCTTGATTACAGAGTAATTTTAATAAAATAAAATACCTTTTATCTTTTACCTTGTAGATTATTCAAATACGAGAATGATCACAAAATAAAATAATAAATTCGATGTTGTATTCTAAAGAAAGTAACTTCAAAGGTGTGACCTTTTAAAGGGTTGATCATTTCAGTTGTAATACTTTCATATCCCATTACGATCCGTCGTTTCGTTCATTTTCACGTATGAAGGGATAAATTGGTTCCCTATTGTTCCATGTAAGATAAGAAAAAGGAAACAAAGTATCCTATACTTTGTTTCAATAATATATGAACCCATCAACTGTTTTATATTTCTTTTTAAGTTTTTTTTTTATTTTTTCACTCTTAGACTATGTGGTAGTGTAATTTATGCATTTGTTTATTTATTTTAATAAGGATTATATTATGTAATACGTCGATATCTTATATATTGTTATAAAACATATGTATAGTTTATAAATGTTTAACTTTAAGAATATCAAAATGTATCTCTTCGTTTAGAAATAATTAATGACGTATTTTCTTTTTTCAATAACAACAGTAAATGAAATTGGTAAGATGATTGTATTATTTAAAGAACTTTAAACACTTATATTGCTCGTTTATGATCGTGTACTCAAGATTATTGATATATCCTTTTTGCCACACCTACATTTTTTCTAAATTTTTCTATTTTTTTTTTATTTAAAAAGAAATTAAAACGATGTAATTTCTACGTATTTAATTGGTATTATAATATTCTCTATCTGTCTTTAATTTTATTTCGTCATGGTTTTTCGATCTCATGTTAAAATCAAAAGGTTAGTAATGTTTAAAATGTATCCTTGGACTAGTAAAATATTAATATACATGTAGAACCTAAATAAGACTTTGTCGTCTCACTGAACGTAAAAGTAAGTGAATTCTGCGGTTCTTTAAATATTTGAAGCAGTTACTTGCTCACCACATCCTCATCAATAGTTTATTCAGCTAGAAACGGGAATAAATAACGTAAGAGTAGAACTACAAATTATCCACTAATTGATTAAAAAACAAGTTGTACCTCTTTTCGCTTGGATTAGTAAAATAAATGATGGCTCATAAAAAACCCCATTTGATTAAAAAACAAAATAGCAAATTTATTTCAGTTTAGATTTCAGTTTATCCGAAAAAAAATATCAATTAAAACTTTTTATTAATGTTGATAAAAGCATAAAATGTATATGTATATGTATAGCTTTTATATCTTTAGGTGAAGTAAAATGTTTTTATATAAGGGCTCGAAGAACCATGACATTAAGGCATGTTGAATTAGTTGCTTGACCTCTTGAGTATACGTACCCTGTTAGCACGTCGTGTCTCACCGTGATGGCGTGTTTGTCTGTGTACGCGCACGAGCCCGCGCGAGTGACGTCACCGCACCGCAGCGAGCTGGCACCGCCGCGAGCGCCGCTTCCCCGTCCCGGCAGTCGCAAACCAACAACGACGCGAGACGCACGCTCTTTTATATTAAAAATTTGCTGTAATTTCTTACAAATATACGGATTTTATGTACAATTTTGTTTTGCTGAATTCATCGCAAACAAAGTGGCGACCGTGACAGGACTGTCAAATCTACAATTCAACGAGAAGACGAAGTTAAACGTCGTCGTAATATAACGGAATTCACTTCGCAACAGGGCCGACGGAAATACTGGTTTGAATACTATTCTGGAGGTCAACCTAAGGGAGGTGATTCGTTCCTTATACAAATTCCTCTTTCTTCTGTTTCTTTGTGTAAATGAATGCTAATTTCTCTTGAGTGTTATTGAAGGATCTAGCTTTATGCGTTCTTCTACCGCTAACTAGCTAAGTGCACAAAACTTTCTACAGTTATTTAAATATTGCAATTACGTCTCGCCGCTCGATACTATTTACAGTGCATAATAATTAATTACGACTCGCAAGAATAACTTTTTCTGTATCTTTTTAATTAAATACAGGCTTAATTAATTACTATAGTTTAGTACATTGCTAAGTAAATTGCTTTGAGCTTAACAGCAAATATTTTAGTCTTTATTTAGGGCTAAAGTAAAATTATAAATAGTACATAAGCATTTTGCTCTTACAAGCACGTCGTTTATTAATTTTTTAAACGATTGCCAAGCTTATTTCGATTGAAAATTTTGTTCTTTTTCTTAACAGTTATCTTAAATTATATTATTTAAACATTTTAACGGTTTTGCCTAACGTTTCAGCTGTGGAAGAAATATCATTACGCTTACAACGTGCGGGGCGCAGCCAGCGTCAGCAACGGAACAAACACTTTGGGGCTCGCACGGTTTGACTGCACATTTTTAATTTTTAAATAGCTCATTCTTTCTGCTACACGATGCCGGAGAGTGAATCGTATGGATTGAAAGAATTGTTGAAAAAACGTAGTACAATAAAAGGTCGATTGACTAAATTTAAAGAGTATTTAACCGTTTTATCTCAAATTAAGCCTGTGGATTTGACTACTTTACAAATTAAAGAAGTTACTTTAAGATTGGCAAAATTTCAAGAATTGTTTTCATCATTTGATAATTTACAGAGTCAAATTGAATTGTTAAGCGTTGATGATGATGAACAGCTTAAAGAGAGGGACCTATTAGAGAATCAATTTTATTCTTCTATTTCAACTGCACAAGATATCCTTGACGCAATTCCAGTTACTAAAGAGCGTTTCGATGGGTCCATGGCTTCTGCTGTTTCAGGTAGTTGTTCTCACGCTATTAACACTGTTAAGTTGCCTACAATTAAATTACCTACCTTTGACGGAAACTACCTCAAATGGCTGGAATTCAGGGATACCTTCGACTCGTTGATTAATTCCAATGATTCTATACCTACTATAAATAAATTCCATTATTTACGATCAGCTTTAGAAGGAAGTGCTACTGTTGTAATAAAATCAATAGAGTTTACTACGGCGAATTACAAGGTTGCGTGGGATTTATTATGTGAAAGATATAACAATAAAAATATATTAATTAATAATCACCTAAAGGCGTTGTATCACATTGAACCTATTACTCGAGAGTCTTTTAAAGCCCTACGTTACCTTATAGATCAAGTGTCAAAGAATTTAAGGGCACTCGGTACTTTAGGCTTGCCAACGGAGCAATGGGATGTTTTGGTTGTGTTTATGATGTCATCTAAGTTAGACGTTACAACTAATAGAAAGTGGGAGGAGCACAAAAACAGTCTTACCACATTGCCTACTTTAAATGATTTTAATACGTTTTTGAGAAATCGCGCTGATGTCTTGGAAACAACTCAAAGTACCCGGTGCGATAGGCCTGATAACAAGTCACATTTCAAATCACAACATTCTTCTAAGTCTTTAGTAGCCGCAAGTACTAGTACTGTAGCTCAAAAACGTATATGTAGTATTTGTAAAAACGATCATCGTGTTTACCTATGTCCTACATTTTTAGAAATGAGCTTAAAAGAGAGACAAGATAAAACTGATAAGTTGAAATTATGTGCAAATTGTCTTCGCGAAGGGCATAATGTAAACCGATGTCGTTTAAAGGGATGCTGTCGCTCGTGTAAAGGTAAACATAATAGTCTACTTCACATAGAACAAGAAAATGTTTTAACCTCTGCGCCTGTCTCATTGGCAGTGTCTAGCACTAAACAAGTTTTATTGTGTACTGCTGTTGTTGATATAGTTAACCCACAAAATAATGTGTGTAAACCAGCTCGGATCTTATTAGACACTGGGAGCCAGTCATGCTTTATAACAAATGCTCTAAAAAATAAATTAGATCTTTCTATTAATAAAATAAACTCCGTCAACGTATCTGGCATAAATAATATAGGCTTCAATATTTCTGAGCGCTGTCACATTCAATTGAATTCTCGAGTAAGCTCTTTCACGACTGAGCTAGACTGTTTAGTTGTTCCTAACATTACTGGGACTGTACCTAGTAAAGAAATTAAGTTGCATAACTTAAAATTGCCATTAAATATAACGCTTGCTGACCCCGAATTTTATGAACCGTCTGAAATTGACATACTTATAGGGGCAGACGTCTTCTGGGATATAATAGGTAGCCAGCAGATAAAATTAGGTCCATACCTGCCAACATTGCAAGACTCTAAACTAGGGTGGCTTATATCTGGTCCGGTAGGTGTTGCTTGTTCCAAAGGCAAAGTTATATGCAATTTCACACAATCGGATTTACATGAAACAATGAAGAAGTTTTGGGAGGTGGAAGAATTACCCGCATCTAGTAAAAATAATTCACTCTCACTGGAGGAACAGTTATGTGAAACTCACTTTGTTCAAAATACTACTAGATTAAGCAGTGGTAGATTTTCAGTTAAAATGCCTTTTAAAGAGTCTCCTGAACACTCTTTCGGTGAATCATTTTACAGTGCAAGGGGTAGATTTTTTAATTTAGAGAAAAAACTTTATAAAAATGAACATAAAAGAATACCAAGATTTAGGTCATTTGTCAGAAATTGAACGGCCGCGATTTGGATTTTATTTACCTCATCACGCAGTGATACGTGAACAAAGTGAGACTAGCAAACTTAGGGTAGTGTTCGACGCTTCGGCTAAGTCCTCCTCAGGCAAGTCCTTAAATGATTTACAATTGGTAGGGCCTGTAGTTCAAAGCGATCTATTTTCAATTTTATTACGGTTTAGAATACATAAATTTGTTTTAACAGGAGATATTGAAAAAATGTATCGTCAGGTGGAAATCGACGCTTCTCAGCGACATTTGCAGCTTATACTGTGGCGTGAGAGTGATGAGCAGCCTCTCAAAACATTGCAATTAAATACAGTTACTTACGGTACGGCATCGGCTCCATTTTTGGCCACCAGATGTCTATTACAACTGGCACACGAATGTCAAGATGAAACTATAGCCAACGTTTTAAAGCGTGATTTTTACGTGGATGATCTCAATACGGGTTCAAACGCTATTCAGGAACTTAGGCGAATATACAATGGTGTTAATGATACTTTAAAATCAGCTTGTTTTCCTTTACGCAAATTTCGCACAAATTGCCCTGAGTTATTTAATAGTAAAGATAACGTCTGTGAAGTTCGCGATTGGAATAAAGAATCTACTGTCTTAGGACTTAACTGGTCTCCTAAATCGGATATGCTGTTTTTCTGTGCTAATATGAAAGTGCAGGACATAGTCACTAAAAGAATAGTAACCTCTATGACTTGTAGAATATTTGATCCTTTGGGCTTATTGTCTGCTTGTATAATTAAATGTAAAATATTTCTTCAGCAACTCTGGATAAATAAAATTGGTTGGGATGATCCCATTCCTTCTGACGATTCTCGTAAATGGTCAGACTTTATGCGCAGTCTATCGCGATTGTCATCTATAAAAATACCTAGACATGTGATACAATTTGTTGAGTGCGAAATTGATTTGCACTGTTTTGTAGACGCAGCTCAACACGCATACGGAGCCACAGTATACTTGCGAGCTATTGACAAAGAAGGCCAGATACATATACAACTGTTATGTGCTAAGGCCCGAGTTACGCCATTAAAGGCACTTACAATACCCCGCCTAGAATTGTGTGGTGCTTTACTAGGAGCTCGGTTATGTGATAAAGTATTAGAATCGCTTCCTTGTAACATCCGCAGTAAAACTATATGGACAGATTCTACCATTGTATTAGGTTGGTTAAGAACGCAATCTAGAAACTTAAAAACTTTTGTCAGTAACAGAGTAAATGAAATAAATGAGCTTACTCAAGGATTTACTTGGATGCATGTGCCAACAGATCAGAATCCTGCAGATTTAGCTTCAAGGGGTGTTGACCCACAACAACTTCAGGATTCTACACTGTGGTGGCGAGGTCCTTCCTTCCTTCTGAAGGAAGAATCGGAATGGCCAAAACAAAGTTCTATATCCATTAATAACTTACCGGAATTAAAAGTTTTTACAGTAAATGAAGGGAAAATAGACACAAAGGGTTGTTCGTTGATTGACTTTAATAAATACTCACGATTTGATAAATTGAAAAGAATAGTAGCTTATATATTAAGATTTATTAACAAATGTCGAAAGACGGCTATTCAAAAGACTGGTGCTCCTGATATAGAGGAGTTGGACAAGTCTCTGAATCTATTAGTGAGACAAGCCCAATTTGAATCTTTCGCAACTGAGATTAACAATATTTCAAATAATAAAAAGTTGAACCATAAATCTAGGCTTTTATCATTAGATCCCTTTGTAGATTCTGAAGGAATTCTTCGTGTAGGTGGTAGATTACAGAATTCCAATTTTAACTTTGACAAAAAGCATCCTATACTGTTAGATGGCAAACATCACCTCTCTTTATTGCTTATGAGACACGAGCATATACGTTTATTTCATGCTGGTCCTCAACTACTACTAGCTGCGGTGCGTGAGGAATTTTGGCCTATCGGAGGCAGAAACTTAGCCCGCAATGTAACTAGAAAGTGTGTAATTTGTACTCGTATGCGCGGATCTGTTATCAAGCCTATAATGGGTACTTTGCCGGCCGCGAGAGTATCTCCTAGCTTTGTATTTGAGGCCTGTGGTGTTGATTTTGCTGGCCCCTTCGCGATTTCTAGTAAAAAGGGTCGCGGCAATAACATAACCAAATGTTTCCTTGCTTTGTTTGTGTGTTTACAAACCAAAGCTTTGCACTTAGAGACAGTAAGTTCAATGTCGACGGATGCATTTCTTCTTTGCCTACGCAGGTTTGTCTCTCGGCGAGGTAAACCTCATGTCATTTATTGTGATAACGGCACTAATTTTGTGGGAGCAAAGAATGAGCTAGGTAGAGTTATCAGAGCTAGCCGCCAAAGTGTTTCCGATTACGCAAATAATGAAAAAATTAAATTCGTGTTTAGCCCTGCCTATGCTCCACATTTTGGAGGCATATGGGAAGCAGGAATAAAATCGGCAAAGGGTCACTTAAAACGCGTTATAGGAAATGCTTCCCTAACATTTGAGGAATTAGCGACGTTATTTGCACAAATAGAAGCAATCCTGAATTCTCGGCCCCTTACTCCTCTTTCTTCAGACCCATCCGACTTATATCCTTTAACCCCTGGTCACTTTCTTATTGGGCGACCTCTGGTCTCAGTACCATGTCTGCCTGTCACCAGCACAAGACCCAACCGATATGAGGCAATCGAAAAGATGAGACAACACTTCTGGGACAGATGGCGAAAGGAATTTATAGCTGAACTGCAAGAACGCACGAAATGGAAGACCAGGCAGCAGGATCTAGCTGTTGGAGACATGGTCGTTCTGAAAGAAGATAACTTACCTCCATTACTATGGCGCCTTGGGCGCGTTCTTCAATTGTTTACTGGGCCGGACGGAGTAAACAGAGTAGCAGACATTAAAACTTCCAGAGGAACGATAAGGAGGGCATTTAATAAAATATGCCTGCTCCCTAAAATGCAAGATTAGAATATCACTAAACTATCAATCCTTGAAACAACTCTTTCAACGGGGGGAGTATGTACGCGCACGAGCCCGCGCGAGTGACGTCACCGCACCGCAGCGAGCTGGCACCGCCGCGAGCGCCGCTTCCCCGTCCCGGCAGTCGCAAACCAACAACGACGCGAGACGCACGCTCTTTTATATTAAAAATTTGCTGTAATTTCTTACAAATATACGGATTTTATGTACAATTTTGTTTTGCTGAGTTTATCGCAAACAGTCTGCTTGCTAGCCCACCAGACACGGCGGTAATATAGTTGTATACGATGTTTGTCCGTCTGTGTGTTGTTTTAGATTGTTTAGATTTATTTAATATATAAAAAATGACTTCTTAAATAATAAACTGATGTCTAATTGTGTTATAAAAATTTATAAATGGATAAACCTTTTTTTAATTAATTATTATTTAAATAGATTAAATTAGTATTCGTGTATCTTTGTGTGGTTTTGTCCAGTAATTATTTTATAGATAAGGGTAAAAGAGCATTTTTAATTCTAAGAACTATTATACTATTTCTTTTTCAACTTAGAATAAGAAACAATCACAATATGAAACATGTTCTGTAGATCGTCTTTGTGTAGAGAGAGGAAACATGTTTCAGCAGCAAAAGTAACAATAAACGTTTGGAACAAATGAATTAAGATGCTCATGCTTTGCCTTAAAAAAGCAATAATCGTATTTACTAAACACAACAGTAATTATATATTTTTACACTTTTAATAATTCTATAGTTCACCAGCACATTCTTTGGCCATTAAAATTTATGACTAATATTGTTTCACATCACTGCTTTCCACAATTCAACATATAATTGCCATCGTGTGTTTTCACTACCATAACATCTGTATTTAAGCAGTATTTTTATACAGGTCACACAGCAATGTAAACTCACGATAACGAATGACACGCTAAATTAATTACGGACATTAAATCCCATAACACTTCTGTTATTGCATCGAGGTGAAATTGCCCCAATGTATCATAATTGAATACCACCTCTCGCTCACACACTAGACGTATGACAGAGATAGGTGGCAACCCTTAACCATTCATAGGATTACTCTAATTAGGCAGAGTATGGGTAATATCTAAATGCGGGTAGACGTAGTTTGGTATCCTAAAATCGAATTAACATAACATTAACCGTGGGTTTCTGAGAGTAAAATCTCTGTTTAAAATATTTATTGTATCTCTGTTTTTTTCAATCAAATCAAATCTCAAAGGTAATATCAGGGATGAAGATTTGTTTTATACAGAGATTCTAGTCTTAGAAACCCGCGGTAACTATCACTAAAGTTGGAATGAGTTGAATAATAGATTAGTCGCTTTTATAAAAAAAAATTAAATTGAAGTAACAACATTATGTGGTCTGGGATAATAAAAAAAAGAGAAAGTTACAAAAATTTAAACACTAAAGTATAGTTCCACTCACATGTCGCACAGACTAGAGAGTTATCTGCTAAACTTCAAAACGTCGTAGCGTAAATAAATAGACTTAATAATAAAGCTAACAAATGCATTTGTAATTGATTAGAATAACTTTACCATTATTGGTATAGATTATAAGACCTTAGGTATTCTTAATATTGCGCGATATAAAAACATTTGCCCTAATTTTTCAGGTCATTTGGACGAAGAAGAAGGTCATTACCAATGGATAGAGGGTCTGGCGATCTTAATATCTGTTATAGTTGTCGTCATAGTCACAGCATTCAACGATTACACGAAAGAAAGACAATTCAGGTAAGTGCTCCACTCGGTCACTTATTTTTGTTTAAGTAAATAAGGTTAAAATTGTAGATTATTAACCGTGGGTTTCTGAAACGTAAATATCAGTTTAAATCATATTGTTATCTCTGTTTTGTCAAAGATAATGACAGCGATGGCGATATGTTTTATGCAGAGATTTTAGTCTCAGAAAACAACGGTTAGTCTTCGTGACTATCTACTATCCGTTTTTTTTAATAAAAGGCTTATGTTAGTTTTTGTTGTATCGGAAACTAATTATTTTTACAGTTAGCAATTTCATGTTCACCTGCAAATATAATATTCCGTTATTGCCAAAAACAATTTACATAGGCATGCAGAGGCTGTAATTTTAACGAAGAAAATCTTCACTTTTTCTCATTAAACTTGTATCATATTTTAGGTCACTTTAAGTAATATATGTGTGAATGCTTTATGTTGATTTTAACATAGTTATTTTATAATATTCCAGAGGGCTTCAATCGAGGATAGAGGGCGAGCACAAGTTCGCAGTCATCCGTGGCGGTGAGGTGAAGCAGGTGCCTATCAGCGAGATCGTGGTGGGCGACATTTGTCAGATCAAGTATGGAGATCTGTTGCCTGCTGACGGTGTGCTGCTGCAGAGTAACGACCTCAAGGTATACCAACACCCTGTACACCACACTCTGTATACATAATTTTATACGTGACATCCTGTAGAAAACACTCTTCACGTGATACTCTGTACATGTCACCGACTTCACACTTACAATAGCTCATTAGTGTCCTACTTTTAAAGTGTCATAAGATCCTTGTCTGACTGTATATGTCTTGTCGTGTGTGTCATTTTCTATACCTGAGTAGGATTTATGTATTCTCTGATAGCGGCTTTCACCGCGCCAGATAATTTTGTCGCACTATAACATAAACGCTACTGTTGTACTGATATACAGCGGTAGATTACAGCTGTATTGATGACGCACGGGGTTATAGAAATCTGATTACTTATCTGTACTTAACGCCTGATAACGCCACGCCCATTGCCTAGATAAAAGCAATATTTTAAATTGAAATTTAACTTAACTACCAACCACTTGAAGTCGTTGTATAATGACAGATGTCGTTGGATAGAAATGTTATCTGTCATAAAAAATCGATTAACAATTTTATGTATTTTTTTTTGTTGGTTTGATTACACATATTAACAACGTAACAACGTATTAACCACGTATTTACTGATTTAATTTAAAATTTGAATCACAAAAAAACACTTAGTAAATATATCTTCTTCTAGACTATGTTCTACATCTGTACCAAATGTCATCGAAATCCGTTAAGCCGTTTTGGAGATACGTAGTAAAAAACATCCATCCAATCTAATCCAGGCAATCTTCAAAGTATTAAAGTCGCCAATTCAAAGTTACGTTGTTGACAATTGTTTAACACATAAAGTGCTAATTAAATAGCATTCTGCAACATTTGTCGCAACTAGCGACATAATCAAACAAACGTTATCAAAGATTGAGTAACCTAATGACGTCATTGCAAATAAAGCGATATCGATAAGTGAAGAAAAATACATTAATATCGCATTGCAGTAGTTTTTTCCTACTATTATCAATACTAGAAATAAACAAGAGGTTCTATTCACACGAATTAACAGGCATTCGTCCACCCGGCACTCAATGACGCGAAACTTTCAACACTTAAACTTTAACAACAGCAAACACTTTGGCTGCCGCGAAACGAGACAAGGCGTTGTGTTGATAAGTCTGCGTCAAAATATGACTTACCGTTTATTTACACTATCTAAACACAGATATAAACATACTATCATCCTTCTTATTATCTTTAAAAAAGAGAAAACAATATGTCTTCGCGGATCTGGTAGTGGAAACATGCGGTTAAATTGAATTTGTCAAAAATAAAAGGAGACGGAACCCTTATTAGTATTCACGAGATGTATGTAAACTTATTCAAAACAAGCTTTTGTTATTTTCTTGTTAATTAAAAACCAAATAAAAAAGGGTCTTGACAGACAGACGGACGGACGGATAACAAAGTGATCCTAAAAGGGTTCAAAGCAAAATTTTAGCTCAATCAGTAACCGGGAAGTGGATCAAATTTAATACGCAAGTTTTGATGACAGAACCGTAGCAATTGTAAATACGCAATTCCTATCTACATCTCTAGTTTATAATAACAAAAGTGTGTCATAATTCCAGGTCGATGAGTCCTCGCTTACGGGAGAGTCGGACCATGTCAAGAAAGGTGAATCTTTTGATCCCATGGTGCTATCTGGTACTCACGTTATGGAAGGTAATTTTATGTTTTTTTTATAACAAATCTGTTGTCAAAACATCACTGCTTTGCCTCGTTTATAAAAATGTCTCGAATCTTATTAGTTGGTTTGTTCAATATTTTTGTAGTACTGTTTTACTTTGTATGTTCGTTTATTAAGTACTAGCTGTCGCCCGCGACATCAAAAAGACGTAATAAGTAACATATGTGTTCTTTTATACTATGTTCTACATCAGTGTCAAATTTCATCGAGATCTGTTGAGTCGTTCCGGAGATACCTTCAAACAAACATCCGTCTAAACATTCGCATTTATAATATTAGTAAGATTGGTTAAGTAAAAATGTACAAGTCTAAATGACTTATTATTTTAACGAATGATTCTGTGGTCACTTAAGTTATTTTCACTTACAGACTGCTTAAATAACAAAGCACCTATCAATTTAGATATAAGTTTTACAGTTTGTACAATTAACTTTGTCCATTTTTTTTTATTCTAATTGAACCAATTCCAGGTTCTGGCAAGATGTTGGTGACGGCTGTGGGTGTGAACTCGCAGGCCGGCATCATCTTGACTCTGCTGGGCGCGGCTGTCGACAAACAGGAGAAGGAAATCAAGCAGATGAAGAAAGGTCAGTCATCTTCTGTTGTGTGGCGCTGCTGTAGCATAGTGATGTCCCCCATTAGTACATTGGATATCCTCTCTGTATACTTTGTTGCAAAATAATTGGACCTCATTTTTTATTTACACTGTCTTAATGTAAAATTGGTAATCTACCCTTGGAAAAAATAGAATGTTTAGCTTTTTTATTCACTGATAAAAGATATTTCTGTTAGTAAAGGGATTATTAAAATCAGTCCCGTAGTTTTTGAGTTATTTAAAAACTAAAAATTTAATATTTTGTTCCAGTGTTATGCTATGGATAAAGATAGTGTAGGAAATGTAAATTTTGTTTGAATTTAAATTTCTAAAAACAGAAATGATATCCAAAAATAGTTGAAACTTGCAAAAATCTAGTTTAGTGTTGTCC
Organism: Papilio machaon; assembly: GCF_912999745.1. Classification (NCBI taxonomy): domain Eukaryota; kingdom Metazoa; phylum Arthropoda; class Insecta; order Lepidoptera; family Papilionidae; genus Papilio; species Papilio machaon. The sequence continues at coordinate 8,377,797 of NC_060015.1, read as the reverse complement.
ATACTTTTAGAGAATTATTAGTCAAGATCATCTCGAGCGTATTGCGCGCTAAAGTTCCCAAAACCAAGTGACAGATAGCTGTAGTGAGGCGACGTAAGCGTTGATATTTGACATGTCTAGTGCTGCGCCGATACACCGGCACAGTGTTGATTTTTGTCTCTAACAATACATACTATGCTCATTTTCATATCGATATTTTCGAAAAAAATAATTGTATTATACTTATTAAATGTAACACCGACTCTAATTTAAAATTATTATTGTTTATATTGTTTTGAATATAAATGAGGATAGTTATTGTTCGATGCTTAGTTGCATATTTAGTGTTACCACAAGAAGAATGGAATTGTACCTCTTTACCATGTCACTGCACACTAGGGAATGGGTAACTTGAATTAACGACGAAATTGGTAGATATAAAGTATTATCTATTAATAAATTCGCAATTTAATAATAAACTAACGTAATTACGCGATTTTGAGAAATTTAGTTTATAACTACCTTTAATTTTTATCCTTTTCCACTCTTACTTTAATGTTTTTGCAACGAATTGAAAATAATAATTAAATTTATATTTTCAAAGAATTTATTTAAATTAATATTAGTTAAATGTTTTATGTGTTTTTTTTTATTATTCTACCAATTTCGTTTGTGGATATGAGATTATTTTATAGTTCGACTTGAAGGTTTTGGTTCGTGTTTGGGATAATGGTGATACATGTTAGTCGTTGTTCGTATTGTCTCTGTGTTTGACTAATTGCCTGTCCTGTTGATAGCATGGCATTGATAGCCTCGTCTAGTGTCTATGTTACAGATAAAATAACCTGTCATCTTATAAAATAATCTCGATCGATCTGTTTTTCAAATATTTCAAAACTGTAAAATGTATGCCCCCTAAAGCATAGTCAATGCAAGTTTATTCCTCGATCCAGCACTTGTGGCCAAAAAAAATGAGACAATATTTTTTCTTATTTAATTTAAGTAAAGGATATAACTGCTGGATCGCAATCCATGAAACCCTTTAGTATTAGAGCAACCGATATTCGTCTAGTGTGAATCCATTAAAGACATCCAAATTTTTTTTCTCCACCCCCCGCCCCTGGCCCGCCGCACCCCACATCCATGCCGACGATGAAAAAAACAACCAAATAATTAAAAAAAAATAAACATACACATTTAAACTGCATCGTATAACTGTTGTCTATGGTGCATGGTGTAAAATGTTATCAACGGTCTCCGTTGTAATAAATGTGTATGTATGGCTTGTTATTGGAATGAAATATACCAAAAAAAAAAAACCACGACAATGGATATCGGGAATTATTGTAGAAGCTAAAAAGCAGCAGCGCAAGGGGACCCAGCGCAAGAGTCTCACCGGTAAGTGCCGTCCTTTGCTACGTCCCGCTTCTAATGTCCTGTACACTTGGGGCCAGATTTATGTACCGCTTAACATGTAAATTAATGCTAACGCTATAGAAGCTTCCGAGCCTAATTTGTGAACATTTATTCTGTCCTTAAGTGTACTCAATGCATTATGAATTTCGATCATAAGATTAGAAACACTAAGATGCCTGGATTTTAACCTAAGATGCATTTTTGATCGTAAAATAGTTTTGCATAACAACTAATATTTATTGTAGAGATTTCAAAGTGGAAAATAACAGTTTCACATTTGATATTTTATAGAGTTTGCATCCATTTAAACATTAATGACTGAAATTAAGAAATATATAGATGAATATTAAATTATAAATAATAATATGCTTTTAAATATATTTGCATATACCAAAAGTAATCTACTACATTCTTTGCATCTTTCTAATAATTATAATATTTTTTTTTATATTATTTACTTTATCAAATCGTTCTTGTTTGGTACAAATATTACAATATATTTACTTTAGAGTTATAAAATACATTTTTTTTCAACAAATTATAAACTTTTATTGGAAAAAATACTCGTTAGTATTAGAATTGTCAAAAAATCATTTTAAGCCGTTGGATTCAATTTATCATTATAAATTAAAAAAATAAAATTTTTAGCCTATTATAGAGTCTAGCTAGATAATTTAACTGTAGTTTAACTTTAGTAGCTTCTATTATTACATACTTAGAATTGATTATAGGTTAAAATAAAAATAAACAAACGTACCAAACAAGGAACGAATGATCTAGAACGATCTCTAACATATTATACAACGATAGGAGATGAAGATGCAACTCTGGCGGCGAGCAGCAACAGTCATGGCGCCAACCATCGTGAAGACAACCACGTGGCGCCCACAGACAAACCCGCTGAGACATCGCACAAGAAGGAGAAGTCGGTGCTGCAAGCCAAGCTCACTAAACTCGCCATACAGGTATAATCGTTTTCAAATATCTCAGCGGCTCTGAATATCTTAGAAGTCGCGGCGCAAAACTAAATTTTAACTATGTTCTAATTCATTTATTCATACAGACTTACAAGAGTTACTTTCAACAAACAACAAATGCTTTAAACATCCCAGCCGTCCAGCCGTTCCGGAAATTATCCGGAATAAACGCGAACTTGCGGACAGACAGACTAAGATTTTAAAAATATATTTTTTGTATCACCTACGGATTCCCAAAAGGGTCGATAATGAACTTAAAGCATTCCTAATTCTCACTTTGTCTTCTTCTATTGACCTAAGTCAGAATTAATAATAACAATAATAATTGATCTTAAAAGTAGGTAATTTGGCCATATGCGGTCTGAGGTAACAGTTCATTTTGGAAAAGGGGGGTCACTTGTCCAAAATTGTTTTGGGATCTCTGACCTACGCAAACACATCATGTGTGCAAAGTATAATTTTTTCTCAATATAAGAAACAGACACTACAATTTCATTAGTATATCTAATGTTAGGACTGTTGAGGGTAGCCACACAAGAAAAAGGTTTTATAAGGAAGTATGCGCTGCTGCTCGAGGCAGTCTCTTTCCATCCGTCATTGCGGAACGTCTGACATTTTTGTTTATTTACGTTCGGTTTGAGTTTATACTACAGCGAGGATTATTATGAAATAGAGTTAAATTCATTATTTCGCTGTTAGTTTAATTCTTTTAAAATACTTTTGCATCAAATATCTTACATCAGAAGTGGGATAGGATCCACGTGATTCTATCCACTTTGCTCACTATGTTTGTGTTTGCATTTTCGTGAAAATAAATGCAAAGAGAAAAATGTCAGATCGTTACCGTGATAATTGTTGTAGTCGTAGCAAGTTGAGTCGATATCGAAGGCGTACCAGTGTTCGCAAAACAAGGGTAGCGTGGACCAAGCCGTTTATTCTGCATGGGAATATGTGAGTAGTGAGGCTCACCCGCTGTCTGTGTATTTCACAGCAGACAGGATTGTGGACGCGATCTATTCAATTTGTACTGCGGTAAGATCGAACCAATATTTTTATATTTCAAGTTTTGATGCCAAATAAGTCAACATCAGTGTTTAACACTTCGCGTGTTTTCTTGACAGCTCCTCGAAATTTGTGAACTACTAGAAGGGTCAATAATTAAATAAAACCACAACTGTATTCTGATCTGAGCGTATCTTTATTTTTAACTCGCGGTCCGTATACAATACCACGCTAACCAAACCATAGTGCGATCTAATAAGAACATTACGCCATCTAACGACCTAAGTGATTACAATATAAAAGTTGCATCTTGAACATAGCGCCCACCAAGGACATTTAGTGGAAGAATGTCCTTGATCATATGCCAATGATTATAAACATGCCGTTGATTTAGATTCGTGATACATTAATTTTTTTATAAAGTTTATTGACAATATTACGCATAAGAGACAATTGAACATGTTAAAATTAACCAAAACTTTGTATAATGATTACAAACTAGTAAGAAAAATAAGATGCAAAAAAAAAAAATAATAATAATAAAAAAAGAACATGATTTAAGTAAAGTACTATGTCATTCTTCGAATACTGGTAAAATACACAGTTTATTAGTTGGCCTTTTTATAATACTAGATGATTTTGTGCGCAACGTAACTACACGAGTGATTTTATCATCACCGGGATGTTTCTCTATAATCCGACCCATCAACCAACGACTAGGAGGCATATCGTCTTCTTTTATAAGAACGATATCACCAATCTTTGGCTCTTGAGCCTTGGACGACCATTTATAACGATGCATTAAATTGCTTAAATATTCTTGAGACCAACGTCTCCAAAATGATTGCAACATCCTCTGAACAAATTGCCATCGTGTTAGAGAATGAACATTTGAACTTTCGTAATTAGTGTACTCTGGTATTGAAATTATAGGTTCACCGATTAGAAAGTGTCCTGGGGTCAATGGTATTGGTTCTCCAGGATCATTAAGATTCATAACACTTATCGGTCGCGAATTCAGGCAAGCTTCGACTTGGGTAAGAAGTGTTGTAAGCTCTTCATAGGTAAGTGTCGCATCACCGATAACCCGTTTGAGGTGAAACTTTGTTGATTTCACTCCCGCTTCCCACAAACCACCGAAGTTGGGAGCATGTGGGGGAATGAAATGCCATTCAGTGTTGTTCGCCTCTAAATGTTGTGCTATAGAAGTTTGATATGGCGCGAGTCGCTGTAACTCTCTCGAAGCACCTACAAATGTAGTGCCGTTGTCACTATAAAGTTTGGCACAATGACCACGTCTAGACACAAACCGTCTAAAGGCCGCTAAAAATGCTTGCGTACCCATGTCACTGACTACTTCTAGATGTAAAGCGCGCGTAGACATACAAACAAACAAACATATGTAGCCTTTATATGAATGGTGACCACGACCCTTTGTTGTCCTTACATTTATAGGACCTGCGTAGTCAACACCACTGTGCAAGAACGGTCTCGACGGGTTACATCTGACAGACGGAAGGTCACCCATTATTTGGGCCTTGGTACTGGCTCTTTGCTTAGCACAGGTCACGCATTTGTTAATGTGCCTTTTAACTAAATTTCTTGCTCCAAGTATCCAGTAGGCTGATCTTAAATAGTTTAGCATGAGCTGATTACCTCCGTGTAGTGTCTTGATGTGAGCGTCGGCTACTATTAAGCGAGTAAGATGTGCGTTGTTTGGCAATACTATTGGATGCTTCATCTGTTCATCTAGCGAAGATTTCTCTAGTCTACCCTTTACTCTAATCAAACCGTTTTCGTCTAAATAAGGGCACAATGACCTTAACTTACTTTTCTTTAGCCGTAAGAACCCTTTGTCTTGCAATTGTACATATTCTTCCTTAAAAGTATCTTCCTGTGTTCTTCTGATACAGCATTCTAATGCCTTTTCGAGTTCTTTTTTCTGTAAATAGTCAGTATCGTTTTTACCCTTATTTTTAAATCGACGACAATATGCAATTACTCGTAGTAGTTTTGATAACGAGGAATATCTTTCAAAAGTTTGAAATATATCACAATCCTTGCTTGAAGCTACAACAGCATAAACTTTTAATGTTTGCTCTAAGTCCGTTTTCAGAACATCTTGCTTTTTATAAATAATGGTTGAACTAAGAAAAGTTGGTCCAGAAAACCAAAGGGAATTCTCCACAAGCAAACTGGGTAAAAGTCCTCTTGATGCACAGTCTGCCGGGTTTTCCGTCGTTGACACATGGAACCATTGAGATGGTTGCATTGAAGTCAATATCTCAGATGTGCGATTGGCCACGAACGTTTTCCATCTGCTTGGGTGACTATTTAGCCAAGCTAAAACAACAGTAGAATCTGTCCAAGCAAAGATTTTATTCGTTGAAATCTGCAATACCTCCGCCGTTTCCATCAATAATTTTGAAAGGAGTACTGCCCCACACAATTCCAAACGAGGAATGCTGATCTGCTTTATAGGGGCAACTCTAGTCTTTGCAACTAACAAGGCAATTTTGACCTTGCCTGTGACATCCGTCATTCGCAAGTATACCACCGCTGAGTAGGCTGCCTTAGAAGCGTCACAAAAACCATGTAGCTCACGGTCATCGTTGGAGTTCGTGCCAAGCCAGCGTGGAATGGCGATCTGGGTGAGATGAGACAATTCCTGTCGGTAAGTATTCCATTCTTGTTTCAACTCAGGATTTAATTCTTCATCCCACTCAATTCCAGCGAGCCATAATTTTTGGATAAATATTTTTGCTATCACTACACTCGGAGCTAGCCATCCTAGAGGATCGAACAAACGTGCTATATTTGAAATTACAGCTCTTTTTGTTACAGGTGCAGTCGTCTGCGGTGGAAGATTCACAGTATACTGGAATGCATCTATGCTGCGGTTCCAAGATAGTCCTAAAATTTTAATAACATTGTCTATTTTATGATCTATTCCCTTATCTTCTATGTCCTTATTATTTTTTTCTCCTTGTTGGCTTGTTCTAGTTTCCATTTCCGTACATTGATCTATTTGTTTTTGACCTCCTTGTTGTTGAACTATTTGCTTTTGATCTAATTGATTTTGTATTCCTTGCCTCTCTGCTTCATTTATCTTATTTATAATTTCCTCATTATTACTGTTCCACTTTTGCAATAAAAATCCCCCCTTTCCTAACAATTCTGTCATTTCCTTATAAATTGCTAGTCCTTCTTCTACATTATAGCATCCGGTCATCAAATCATCCATGTAAAAGCAATTTAAAACCTTCTCGGCTGCTAGCGGATATATTTTACCTTCATCGTAAACAATCTGGTGAAGTGTTCTGACTGCCTGGTAAGGAGCTGAAGTGGTTCCAAACGTTACTGTCAGCAATTCGTAATCCCTTATTTCTTTATTTGGACTATCACGCCAGAGTATTCGTTGGTATTTGGTGTCCTCATCAGCTATCCTTATCTGACGGTACATTTTAACAATATCTGCCACTAGACCAATAGGATGAACTCTCCATCTCAACACAGTATGTCTCAAATCTGCTTGCAATGATGGACCGGCTATGAGTGTATCATTTAACGAAACACCTGACTTATATTTTTCCGATGCATTGAAGACTACCCTTACCTTGGTAGTTGTTTTGTCATTCCGTATCACTGCATGGTGAGGTAAGTATACAGCAACATTCCCTTTATTATCATTTACAGGTCTCATGTGATCCAATTGTAAGTATTCTTTTATTACACTAGTGTACTTTTCCTTTAGCTCCTTGTCCTTTTCTAACCTTTTTTCTAATGATTTAAATCTTATTTCAGCTACGGAACGAGTATCTTCAAATTGAGGGTCCTCAATGCGGAATGGTAATCTTACTACGTATCTACCATCTTCTCGTCTTGAGGTAGTAGCGGTATAAAATTCTTCACATTTTTGTTCATCTGGGGTAAGTATCTTTTTATTATTAATTTGTTCTTCAATTTCCCAGAATCGCTTGAGAACATCTTCTTCTCTTATTTGTGTATGCATTACATTAATATTATTGTGTGTGAAGTTAGAATTTTCATTTGAATTATTTACAGCACCTGATAAGATCCATCCGAAATTGGTGTTCTGCGCGATCAAGTTACTTGATGGACTTCTCCTTATACCTTCCTTCAGAATGCAGCTGTAAGCATCAGCTCCTAATAAAATATCAATTTTATTAGGTTGGTTGAACTGGGGATCGGCTAGATCATTACTTGATATATTGATACATTTTAAAATATCTTTATTTATGCTCTGCTCCGGTAAATAAGACGTAATTTTCGTCAACACGTAAGCTGTTACTTGTAAATTGAAGTGCGGATCTATCCGAGATTGAATTTTTATTTGTACCATGTACCTTGCAACAGTTGAACTATTACCTAAGCCAGACACAATTCCTTGAATTGGAATTTTAGGAAGTCTTAGGTATTGAACTGTGGCCTCAGTGATTAAGCATGCTTGAGAGCCTTGGTCAAGCAATACTCTTACCAACGGAAAGTCACCCCCCTTGGACTCTGCTTTAACCAGTGCTGTAGCTAATAAAACCTGTCGAGTTCTAGGTACTTTATTGGTAGATAAACACGCAACAACATGATCAACACTAGCCGAAGAGCTAGCATCAACAGTCATCACATTAGCTCGTATATCCTGATCTTTCTTTACGGACTCACCACTTGGGTGTAGTAAAGAATGGTGCCGTTTTAGACACACTTTACAATTTGTCTGTTTCTTACAATTGTAAACACTATGATTGCTACCCAAACAATTAAAACATATGTTATGTTTTACAACAAAGTCCCGTCTTGAGTCAACTGGTTGGTTCGCGAACTTCTTACAGAAACACAATTTGTGTGTCTCAGAGCAATATTCACAGCGAATCTTGCTTGAACTTGTCGTTACCATTGCCTTAGGAACATGGGACCTGGTGACCTGATGAACCTTGTTTGGCTCTATCCTTTCAAAGGCGCGAAAACGATTCTCTAAAAAGGTGGCAAATTGTTCGTAGGTAGGTAATTCATTAATGTCGTTACTATTTGTAGTTAACTCCCATTGTTTCCGAGTTTCGGGATCAAGTTTAAAAGTGACTATGTGAATGATGATAATATCCCATGTAGATACATCGACATTTAAATTAGTAAGCGCACTAAGACAATCATTTGTTGTGTCGAGCAACTCTTTGAGACCAGCGGCAGACTCAACTAACATACGCTTTTGACTAAACAATCTTTTTAGAATACAATTTGAGAGATATTTTTTATTACTATAGCGTTTTTCTAACTTGGCCCAACACTGGGCGTAATTCAAGTCAGAAATTTCTTTATGTCTTACAAATTGTTCTGCTTCGCCCGTAAGGTGCGATTTTAAGTAATGCATCTTTTCTACATTGTCTAAACTCTCATTTTTATCTACAAGGCACAAAAATAAATCCCGAAATGTCGTCCATTCGCTATATTTACCACTAAATGTGGGTATAGTGATTTTAGGTAACTTAACTGAACTTTTGCACTTGGAAGTATCATTTGAACCAGTTTTTTCTGACGAATTGACCGACCTACATTTATTCAACAATGATTTGAGTAAACACTTATAAGTAATATATGACTCTTCCGTGCTATCATACATGTCTACCAATGTTTTACATTCTTCAGCTTTGAACTTTTCATATAATTTAGTATTGTTTTCTTTAAACCGTGCCCAATCGTTTTCTAATAATTCAAGTCTTGTTTCCATATATTCTACGGTTAACCTATCCTTGGGACTCTTTTTAAAATTAGTGAAACCTCTTTGTATGACATTCTGAATGTCCTTTAAAACATTAACTAAACTCTCCATTATAATATTTTGTATACAAAAACCTTTACACTAAAATTATTTGAACAGTCGAGATTGATCTAATAAGCAATAAATATTAAGTACAGCAAACTACAACTAAGTTTCTAAAGCAAATAAATAGAATACTTTATATTATACACATGTAAAATATGAAAATGATTATAAGCAACATAAATTTAAAATAATGCAAACGTTTACAAGTGTTTAAAAGGTAAGTTTACTACCCGCAGAAATCGGCATAGATTCCCCGTTCCTCCGTTTTTGTATAAAATTACACTAAGTCTAACATGCACACAGTATTATAACTAAAACAATTAACAACTAAAATCTACTAATTTAAAGTTCAAACGAATTTCTAAATTCTATTTCTTCAACAATTTTCTAAGTTAAAATCTTCATGTATATAAGGTTCAAAATCTCTTGATCTAATTCACTTGCACTATTTATTGTATGTATTAAATTGTACTTACAGTTGCACTTCACTGACTCACTCACTCTGTGATTGATATGCGTCACGTCCAAGTGTCGGGTGGCGCCCTCTGTGACGCCCGTTGACCTTGTCTTGAACTCCACCGGTAGGCGCTTGTGAACTGCTACCTCCTGGCGATGACGCGTACTCCTTTGCAGCGATCCACTGCGAGTACACGCTGGTGTGGCCAAATGAGCCACGAATCCAAACAATACCGGGAACAATTCGGCTCGTTCAGGACCAAATGTTTAACACTTCGCGTGTTTTCTTGACAGCTCCTCGAAATTTGTGAACTACTAGAAGGGTCAATAATTAAATAAAACCACAACTGTATTCTGATCTGAGCGTATCTTTATTTTTAACTCGCGGTCCGTATACAATACCACGCTAACCAAACCATAGTGCGATCTAATAAGAACATTACGCCATCTAACGACCTAAGTGATTACAATATAAAAGTTGCATCTTGAACAATCAGACTTTTCAATTAATTTAAAGATGTGTTCTTTACTAAATACTGAATTTGAATACCTCGATCAGTTTATTAGTGAGGGTCAGGTAAAGCCGAGTCGTGGCAAGATTTAACACGTTACATGCCAACATGATTTTTTCATTTTAAAGTGAACTTGTAAGGCTAGTCGGTTGCGCTGAGCGTGTTAAGCCATTATCTGAGTCAGACGTATGTCATAATGTCGTAATAGTCATCGATGCCCTTTATTAGTTCAGTTTGCTTTGTCCATGTATTGTCGAGATGCTCTGCGTTGCGTAGACTGCGGGATACCCAACTGCAGATGTGCGATTGTGACGGAATATGAGACGCTCTGTATCAGGAGATGCTTCTAGGGTATCTTCACGACTGACAAACTGCCGTTTGCCATTAATATCATGTAGAGGACGGACTGCGGGACGCTCCTATCGGCAACGGACTGCGGGACGCTTGCCCTACAAGGTCTTGTGAATTAAGGCATTGAACGGACTGCGGGACGTTCAGCATCTGGCATACTGCGGGCTGCCACTGATGTCATGGCTCGCGTGGTCATGTGACGAATGTTTTGAAACCATAAAGAGTTATGATCAAATAACCGAGGACACCATTATTGATATAGATGCAGATTTGGTCGGGTCTTGTGTCCTACTATGTAGCTGTGTTGTGCACCGCGCCGTAGCTGCGCGTGTCTACATGCAGAGCGCCTGTCTGCAAGCAGCGCGCCACCGCCGCGCCTGCCTACAAGCAGCGCGCCACAGCCGCGCCTGCCTACAAGCAGCGCGCCACAGCCGCGCCTGCCTACAAGCAGCGCGCCGCAGCCGCGCCTAGGCACAAGCAGCGCGCCACAGCCGCGCCTGCCTACAAGCAGCGCCCCACAGCCGCGCCTGTCTACAATCAGCGCGCCACAGCCGCGCCTGTCTACAATCAGCGCGCCTGAGCGGTGCCTGTCTACCATCAGCGCGCCTGATCGGTGCCTGTCTACCATCAGCGCGCCTGAGCGGTGCCTGTCTACAATCAGCGCGCCTGAGCGGTGCCTGTCTACAATCAGCGCGCCTGAGCGGTGCCTGTCTACAAGCAGCGCGCCACAGCCGCGCCTGTCTACAATCAGCGCGCCTGTCTACAATCAGCGCGCCTGAGCGGTACCTGTCTACCATCAGCGCGCCTGAGCGGTGCCTGTCGCCGAGCAGCGCGCCAGTGCATCACCTGTCGCGAGCAGCACGCCAATGCAGCACCTGTTGCCGAGCAGCGCGCCAGTGCAGCGCCTGACGACGAGCAGCGCGCCCGCATAGCGCCTGCCAACGAGCTGGTATCGAAAGACTCTATGCCATTGTTACAGACGAATTCCAGTGTTGAAGATGCTGGAAGAACGAGCCCGAGGACGGTCTCATGTCAGGAGAAGCCGTGTTAGGACTGTTGAGGGTAGCCACACAAAAAAAAGGTTTTATAAGGAAGTATGCGCTGCTGCTCGAGGCAGTCTCTTTCCATCCGTCATTGCGGAACGTCTGACATTTTTGTTTATTTACGTTCGGTTTGAGTTTATACTACAGCGAGGATTATTATGAAATAGAGTTAAATTCATTATTTCGCTGTTAGTTTAATTCTTTTAAAATACTTTTGCATCAAATATCTTACACTAATATATAAAATTCTCGTGTCACGGGGTTCGAACTTGAACTCCTCTGAAATGGCTTGACCGATTCTCATGAAATTTTGTGAGCATATTGAGTAGGTCTGAGAATCGGCCAACATCTATTTTTCATACCCCCCCCCTTTTATTTTTTATTGCGCGCGAACGGAGTCGCGTGCGACAGCCAGTATAGATATGAAAATGTTAAACTATATACAAATACAGTGCAATGCAAACTTTATGAAAGCTCGTAATTACTCAAGATTACCACAATTTTGTATGTTAACATACGCCATTTGATTTCAGATCGGTTACGCGGGTTCCACAATCGCAGTGCTGACGGTGATCATCCTGGTGGTGCAGTTCTGTGTGCGCACCTTTGTCATCGACGGCAAACCTTGGAAGGCGACTTACATCAACAACCTGGTGAAGCATCTCATCATCGGTGTGACAGTGCTGGTGGTGGCCGTGCCTGAAGGATTACCTCTCGCTGTTACATTGTCACTCGCATACTCTGTTAAGGTTAGTTTGATGTTTAAAATAATCAGACTGTTGTACTCAGAGATGTTAATTGGTCATTAAAGGAGTTGTTAGGCTTTGATTGACAGTAACCGTGAGTTTCCGAGATCTAAATCTCTGTATAAAACATTTCATTGACAAAACAGAGATAACAATTTTTTAAACGGATATTTCGGTTTCAAAAACCTACTGTAAGAGAGGTAAATTAGCACTGCTGTAAATATAATTTTTTGGAATATTTTACCCTCTTCTTGCAATAAAATGCATTCGATTCTCTAGTTTTTTTTTGCTAAATATGTAAGAATTTTTAACGAACTTCTTCATTGTAACGTATTACAATAGTAAACTTACTAAGTAAGACATTTGTAATTTTTACTTGAACGTTAAACAAGACTAGTTCATCATTTTCAAATTTTATTAAACAAATTCTGTATTGGTAGTTTTATTTTTTCTAGCGGCTCAAGGTCAATTTTTCGAGCCGCCGAAAAGTTTGAATAACATAATACATATAACAATACCGAATATATTTTCAGAAAACGATGAAAGACAACAACTTGGTGCGTCACTTAGACGCGTGTGAGACGATGGGCAATGCGACCGCGATCTGCTCAGACAAGACTGGTACTCTCACAACCAACCGTATGACTGTGGTCCAGTCCTACATCTGCGAGAAGCTGTGCAAGGTCACGCCCAACTTTAGAGATATACCTGCGGAAGTTGGCGAGACTATGATCGAAGGAATGTCTGTTAATAGTGCCTTCACTTCTGGTGTCATGGTGAGTTATACGTCATTTATTTTATGACATTACTAGCTGTCGCCCGCGACTCGGTCCGCGCGGATTAAAAAAAAACTTAGTAGCCTATGTGTTCTTCCAGACTATGCTTTAAATCTGTGTCAAATTTCATCGAGATCCGTTGAACCGTTCTGGAGATACCTTCAAATAAACATCCATTCATCTCAACATTCGCTTGTATAGTATCAGTAGTAGATTAAGATAGTGTTACAAACTTATTTGGCCCGTTAGGCAAAAATGTAATTAAATCACAATAATTCCTAAAGATGTCAACGTCAAAATAGTGTCATCAGATCATTGATATTGTGTGTCATTTTCAATATTGAACAATATATTTATTATTTCCTGACAAAAATAATCACTATAACAACGATACTTAATGGAGGTTAATATGTTTACTATAGGCATTTTTTTTTTAATAAATTTATTCTCAGTTAACATTTATTTGTTTACAAAAGTTGAATCTTCATTTAGTAGTAGTAGTAGTAGTAGTAGTAGTAGGGGCTCAGTTATCCGCAACTCCACGACAAGCGCGTATTTTGCGTGAAGGCAGGCTGTGGGTTACTCCAGCCAGCCCAGCTCGCCAAAGAACCCCAGCAGTCCCTTAATGTTGCTGGTGATCTCTGGCGGCGACCTCGACGGACCGAGGTATCTGACCCTGTGGTCGGACACTGCCGGACAGTGTTGTATAATATGCAATGCCGTTTCTTCTTCCTCCATGCACGCTCTGCATAAATCTTCATTTATAATAGACTATAACTCTTACTTGTTCACCTCCAGCCGGCGGCGGAGCCCACATCGCCTCCAATACAGATCGCTAACAAGACGGAGTGCGCATTGCTCGGGTTTGTGCTCGCGCTGGGACAGAGCTACGAGGCGGTGCGCGAGCGCAACCCGGAGGAGTCCTTCACACGAGTATACACGTTCAATTCCGTGCGCAAGAGCATGTCCACTGTCATACCTTATAATAATAATAATAATAATAATAATAATAATTTATTTATTTCAGATAAACATCCATTAATTGTTAGTACAGTGTTTTACTTAAAAACTATGTTAGTAATAACTTATATCTAAAACAATAACTTGTACATACAATATATTTTATATCAGCACATGGGCATTAACCCAGTGCTTCCACAATGGGCTATCCACGCGACTCGCAAACACCTCCAGGATAGTGTTACGGCTGCCGCGCACCCGCTCCATCAGGGAGGCAATATGCTTGCGCCGAATCGCGGCGAAACCATCAACCCGCGCCTCTGCAAACATCCCCGACGCACTGCAGTGGCGCGGCAGCCCCAACAGTGCCCTGAAGGCGTTGTTATATTGTACGCGTAGGGCGTTGTACGCGCGTTGGGTAAAATTGAACCACAAGCTGCATGTATAAAACGACTGGCAATACGCTCTGAATAAGGTTAATTTTACATCCCTAGAGCACGCAGCAAACCTCCTAATCAGCATGTTGCTCCTAACGGACAGCGCCCTACGTTCCCTCTCCATGTCGTTTTCATCCGTTTGGGTCGCTGTTAGCCAGTGACCTAAATACTTATATTTTGAGACCATTTTAATAGAAACTCCGTTTAGGGTAACCGGCGGAACATTTGAGTAATATTTGTTACCGGCGTGAAAAACTAACAATTCAGTTTTGGTCACATTGTATTTAAGACCATGATCTATTGCAAAGTTCTCGCATATATGGAGAAGTTTTCGGAGCGCGCCGATCGATGGGGCCAGTAGCACCATGTCGTCCGCATAATTTATATTATTCATAAAGATCCCATCGACCGAGCACCCGACCTTCGCACCGCTGAGCGCACCGATCAGCCGATCAACATACAGACTGAAGAGCTTCGGAGACGTCAGCCCTCCCTGTCTCACCCCGCACTCCAACCCGTATGGTTCCGATAAAGCGCCCGCCCATCGCACCACGTTGCTCTGGTGATTGTACCAATATTTAAACAACTCGATCAACTCTCCTGGCATCGTGGTTGCCTCGTATAGCTTCTTCCACAAAACCCTATAGGACACCAAGTCGAAAGCCTTCGACAGGTCGAGGAAACACGCGTATACTGGAGTCTTTCTATCAGTATAATATCTTACAGTATGCTCGACACAAAGAATTGCCGTTTCCGTAGATAGGCCCGCTCTAAATCCGAACTGAGCATCGTTGAGGGAGATATGTTTGCCGAGTTGTTTGTCAAGCAAACTGTCAAGTACTTTCGACACTACGGTGGCCAATGAAATGGGCCTATAGTTATTTGCATCAGAAGCATCACCTGATCTGTCTTTTACTATTGGCACTACAATTGTCTTCATCAATTCATCAGGCAGGTATGAGTGCCCAATACAAAAATTGATAAACATAGAAAGTACCCTGGGTAGATGAATGCCGGCATTCTGGAGATGTTCTATACTCAGCGAGTCATGTCCAGGAGACTTTCCGCGTTTCATCCCTCTAATAACTTCAGCTACCTCTTTTGCTGTAAATCTAATGTGATAGTGGTCAATTGTTTGTGCCACTGTCTTGTCGTCGACTGAACTTAATGGAGATTTAACAAAAAATCTATTTTTAAAGAGGTTGGCGATCGAGGCGGGCTCACTAATTCCGTCAACACTCACGGGGAGGCTCGACTTGACATTTAAAGCATTGGTTTTTCTCCAAAAGTTGGAAAAATCTTTTTTATCATGACATGAAGCTATACTATTCATTCTTATCTGCTGTTGATTGTTTTGGCACCATTTAAGTTTGTTTTTAAAACATTTCTTGGTACTTTGCATATTGTCATAAACTAAACCCACTTTTGGCTTACCATACCAAACCCACACCTTAAAGCCCAGCCGAGCCTCCTCGTAAGCCTTCCTTACGTGTTTATTCCAGCCGGACAGATTTCTTTTTCTACTCTGGTTAGTTGTACTTTTATAGCTATGGCATGCCGCATCCTTCAAAACTTGTGTTATTTGGTTATACATTTGATCTAAAACACGTCTATGGTCTAAATTATTACAAATCTTATCACTACAAAATCTATAGTCGCGTGGAAAGTCAATTGTCTTCAGTCTATTATTACAAAATTCTTTATATAATTCTATCTGATTAATGTCTCTATTCCCCCAGACAATTTTATTACATTTATTCACACAAGCATCAAGTTCTTTTTGAGATACCTCTAAATTACAAGTAATTTTTAACGGGAAGTGGTCTGACCAAAATACATCATACATAATGCTAACATCGGTTATAGATTTCCAAGCCGTTTCCGACACTACACAATGATCTAGCCAGCTGTGAGAACCGTGGGCATCACTGACATACGTATAGGCGTTAGAATTAAGTCCTAATAATTCAATGTCTGCACATCGCCAGTTAAGTTCTGTACAAAAATTGATAAGTTCACTACCGAAAGATGAAGATGGATTTGCGTTAAAATCACCTAAAATATACACTGAGCTTACACAGCTATCATCGACAATGGCGGCGATCTCACCCATACACTCCGTAAATTCTGTGAGATGTTCAGGTGAGTCCGTTGGCATGTATACCGAGAACACCAATGAATACCGACCTGCTGAGTTAATTTTAACCGCCGTTATGCGTACACTGTTGCATTGTATCACTGATACATCTGTAAAAATGCTCTTCCGCCACAATATTGCGACACCTCCGTAAGGCCTGCCGCGCAGTATACCTAAGCTAGTGTCGACTGCGGATTTCCCGAAGTACCCGAAGTCAGGATCAATATTGCCAAGTGCAGGTATGTCGTGAGGCAATAGCCATGTTTCTTGCAATGCTATTATGTCCGCCTCTCGGCATAAACGTCTAATAGACTCCTGGGAACGCATAACCGATTTACAGTTAAAACTAATCATTTTAATATTATTCTTTATGTTGTCCATCATAAGCATTTGAATTTGAGTTCACGTCAGGCTTTGTATTTTGCCTTTGATCATACGTGGTCCTGTTAAGAAATACAAAACGACGGAATTGAATTCCTTCCGGCCATAATTCGTCATTTAGAAAAACTGATAGCTTGTGTGGTACAAAAAATTTGTATGCGTTGTAGCGTTTCTGTCGGACCATGTTGATTTTCTTGACAGACACAGAGATATCTGTTTTTTGCAATATATAGTCGCTGATATCTTTTTCCGTTGTCGCCTTACCTACTTTGTTGATAAATAATGGTACATGTATGTTCGCAACCTTAAAATTAGATTCAGGCTGTATTTGCGCCTTCCCTTTACGACCAATAAATTTATTTTTCAACCTTCTTTTCTGCACCGTCACCCAATCCTGGTCCATAGTATCCTTTTTTTCCCACTCTCCTTCATCACTTTTTAAAACTTCCGCCATCGTTTTTGACTTGGGCCACACGCTAATGGTTGATTTCGAATGTTGCACATCTTTTGTCTTCTTTTCACATGTCCTTATTGCGCTTGTTATCTCATCATTGTCGCACGCGCATGCTATTGGTTGCGCGCAAGCTGAAATAGCATCATGCGTACCTTCTAGACAAGAAGGAGATAAATGACACGTTGATTCTAAGATGTTTTTAATGTTTGTGCTGTCTTTATTTGCAGTGCTAATAGGTGTCGTATTTACATCTGTATGCAGTAGGCCGATTGGCCCACTATCCAGTCCGCAGCTATCGATGATCCGACGTACCCCCCGTTTTCGGTTTACGTGCTTGTCAAAGATGTTTTCGTTCGTTATTTTCTTTAAATTATTAATTTCATTTCTAAGTTCTCCGAATTGTGATTAAGTGACGAAATTATGTTTTATGTTTTTTATTTCGTTTTGGATAATAAGTATGTCCTTTAACAGCCGACTCGCGTCTACATGGTCGAACGTAATAGGCGGCAAGCGGTGTAATTCTTTCGCCACAAATGTAGGCACCTGTTCGGGGTCAGTTTCTTTAAATAATGTGATCACATCATATAGATCTCGTTGTTGCTTCCCAGCTTTTCTTCTAGTGACGTTGCGCTTAGTTGTCGATACTGCTTCGAAAAGCAAGCACTTGGCAGATTCAATTTCTTCAACGGAAAAAGACGTAGTGCATAATCTCACGAGGCTTTCTTCGTCCATTACGTCAATTTTATTCTGTATGTACGCCAACACCTCATTTATCACTATATTACACATTTTACACTTAATCACATTGGAAGACATTTTATTTTATTTTTTCTTTAGTACATCAACATTTCATGCGTGTTAGCGGTAACACGTCGTTTAGCACTACATCTTTTCATCTAGTTTTGGCTCTGCCTCTGGATCTGCGGCCGGGAAGGGAAAGATGTTGTGGTAAATTACCTATTTAGTCCGGAAGCCTCCTCCTTATATGACCATACCATCGCAGCCTGCAGTCCTGCATCTTATCAGCGATGTCGCGCACACCGAGTAATATTAGATTATCTAGTAATAATAGTGTAGTTTCCCAACAGTGAATTTTTCAAATCTGTTCAGTAATTTCCTATTCAATGCATACAAACAACCAATCAAATCTTTCCTCTATAATAGTCCGTTCACGTGTAACTAAAAATTGAGTAACTTACGTCATAAGAGTAGTATGCGCTATTACAGACTCTTATCTATAGATTTATTCCAGTTCTGGAGATAGGAGTTAACAAACATTAATACATCCAAATTTTGGTATTCACGATATTATTAAAAAAGATTGCAATATTCTCACCAAGAAATTTTTGCACGCTACTCCGTCCACGCGTAATTAAAAAAAAACCTTTATAATCTATCTGTTCTTCCAGACTATGTTCTACCGTCCTCGAGGTACCTGGTAACAAACAACCATGTAAATATACATATTTTCGCATTAATAATATTAGTAAGAATTAAAAATAGTCTCACATGCTTCATATTTGCGGATTCATTACGTTTAATGCGACTTAAAAGCCAATTAGCGGATAATTATTAGAATTCAAACACTCGCTTAGTCAATTCGACTACCGTATGCAACGCGAATTTAGCGCACAGAACTGCAAACTCATGTTGATTCACGCGTTTGTTTATGCTAGCGCAGTCTTTTATACATATTTGTTGTGAATATTTTTTTCTCTAATAAGTAACGTTTAATTTTACCAATCTTACTCATATTATAAATACTAAAGTTTAGATGGATGGATAGATGTTTGTTTGAAGTTATCTCCAGAACAACTAAAATTTGGCATAGAGGATGAACATAGCCTGGAAGAACACATAGGCTATTAGTTAAGTTTTTTTTTAATTTCTCGCGGACGGGGTCACGGGCGACGGCTACTTTATACTTCAACTTTTTAACATAAACTTAATTTATTGTTATTCTCAAATAAAATGTCGAAATCCTTTACCGATGACAACTCAGCTGTATTAGAAACAAATTAATCTTCTCGTAATACTATCATTCGAATGCAAAGGGATTAACAGCATGTATGGATGTACATGGAAAGCAGTTTTGTATTTAGAGTTTGGAATGAAATTTGAAATTTAAAATCCGGAATTGAAACATAACATCCGTACAATGGAATATATCTGATTTAAATATTGTGAAGTACATTTCACGGAGTACTAGATTTCAACGTAAAATCATAAACAGGATAAGGGTTAGCCTCTGTACTGTAAGATAATATGAAATGTAGGAATAAAATACGAAAAATCAAGCATTTTCGACTAATATTCCTTTTTAATACGCAATTTGTAAATAAAACTGATTGAATCCAAAGTACATAATTCACTTTGAGCTTTTCATAGTTTACATTTGAATTGTACGACTGTTTAATTTTGGTGCTTTCACCGTCTTTTCACTTGTTTCTTCTTCTTCCTTTTTAAATATGTAATAAGCCACGAAAGCAGTCACTGTGACGATGGACAGTCCCAATGCAGCGGGCAACAAAAGTTTTGTATTTAGAGGCATTTTACTGAAAAAACAGAAATAATTTTTTTATAAGCATTACACTGAGAGAACTAAATATTGATATACACATAACAGTGACATATTTTATAGATTATTTTATTACAGCTTAAAATTAAGGACACATGTTGACATGGTTTTTTACAAAGATAAAATTTTTTTTTCACAAACCATTGTATTGTGAAGAAAACAGTTTTATTAGGTTTGTACGGTTTGCTACCAGCGAATTTTGTGGACAAAACGATTTCGGGTTCCGGATGTGTTATAGTTTATATAGCACATATTCAATTCGAGGGCAATTTTTTTTATAGGAGAAGGGGGCAAACGAGCAACGGACCGCCTAAAGTTATTTGATCCGAAAGTTAAATTAAAGTTATAATTTTGGGGGGAAGGGGATGAAATTGGGAGAAGGGAGAAGTCTAGGTCTAGTCTAGTCTAGTAAGGACCAAGTATATTCTTTATCTGAGGGAGAAGTACTTATTTGCCGTATAATACAAATCTTCAAAGAAAATATACCAAAATTAAAATATCATATTTCTGGCCTAATATAATTTGCGAATTCTAACGTTACAGTTACATACCTATAGCCTATCGAATTATTTTACCAGAGTTAAAACCACAGCAAAACTCACGCTCGTGATCCAGGAGGGGGTAGGCAGAGATCACGAACTCCATTTAGAACGAAACTATCACACCTTTCTCATCTCTTCCTGTCAATCGTCGTTGGTTATGGGTTGATATTAGGTCCTTACATATGAAATTGGCGTTTTTCGTACTGGCCACTTTAATCACGAATTTCTCCTCTTTGGTAAGGAATTCCAAATTCAAATTTGTACAGCTATAGACTCATGTATTTGTGGTTCGATGACCGTCATTCATTTGTTTTTTTTCTTCTGTTTTTTTCTGTTTGCGTCACTCATTTTACAAAATGGAAAACTTAAAATATCGCATTATTTACGAGTACGAGTTCCGCCGTGGCACTAGTGCTGCGGAAACGACTCGAAGGGTGAATGATGTGTATGGCGGTCGTGTTGCAAAAGAAAACACAGTTCGTTTTTGGTTCCAACGTTTTCGTTCTGGAAATTTCGATCTGCAGAACAAGCCCCGTGGACGGCCTGAGACTCAAGTTCGAAATAAATTGAAAAAAGAGGAAGGGTTAGATGGAAGACAAATAAGCGTCAGGGAAGTGGGAAAAAATATTAAATGGACACAAAAGGAAATGCAAGGGACAAGAACATGTGTTTAAAGCAAATAAACAAATTGGTTAAAAATAGTGTAACTTTAAATAGTTCATAAACAACTTAATATATTAATATATTAATAATAAAATTTTTGATAAGGACATAATTTAGTAATATAATAAATTAACTAACTGCACGATTAGTTAACTTTTTTCTCAGTTAAATAATTTATCGTAATAACTAGAGGTCGCCGGCAACTTTGTCAGCGCAGAATTAAAAAAAAAAAAGAAATGTGATCTTTTAAATTGTCCCTGATGTAGGTGCACTTCTATAATGCCAATCATTTCATGTGATTGTTGGGAAATAATTATTGGCAAATAAATATTTGAGTTAAAGTACAACCGAAGTAATTTCCGTGAAGTATTCAATTGTACAGGTATAGAGGAACACAGCGATTCAAGAGGAAGTACAGCGGTCGTATGGCAGCGGTCGTGGTGTCGGCCGCCGCTCGCCCAGCGCTCGCAGAGACCGAGTTCGCTTGCTAGTTGTCCCCCATGTCCCCGCTGCCCTCACCGGACATACGACGGTAAGACTACTATTAGAATACGACATTCCAAATTAACTAATGCGGCTTGCTATACTAGACAGTAAGTTGGCTTGCTACAGCTGTAACTCACCGCTGTCAAAACTACGAAATGTATTGAAGGGAAATTGTATTAGGGAAGAATTGTAACATAAAAGATTGGGCCTTGTCGAAATGTTAAATATGAAATTCTTGTCTGAATGTGTCTCTGTTCTTTGAGGTTGCCCATTTCGTTTTTGTTTTATACAAACATTTTACTTACGCTCTTTTGTTACAGCCTACATTCACGGCCGGAAAGTGTAAATGCATTACATACTCGTATTTTTAAACCCTAACGGATTATTAAATAATTCTTGTATATTATTAAGATTTTTAAAATTGATGCTCAGTTGTATATTACATATATACGTTAATATATGTAGTAAATAAGCTACACTATATGTGAATTTAAAATTACTATTATATTATATTTAAACGAAATTTATATATTATATGACCATAAAATTATATATTAATATTTTATTTAACATAACATATTGTATGAACGCTTGTTCGTCGTATTGTTAACAATATTTTATTGATGAAATTCAAATTAAGGTATAACCTTTAAGTTGAATATTGAATAACGCATTAACCGTGGGTTTCTGAAACCAAGATCTTTGATTAAAACATATCGTCTCTGTCAGTATCTTTGACAAAACAGAGATAATGTTTTAAAACTGGGATTTGGAGTTCACAAACCCACGGTTAGTAAATTTGTATATACATATGTGTCAATTATTTCAATTATTCTCTACAGTGGATTTTCACTGCCACTTTTCTTTGAAAAGATTAGTCTGTGGAAACCGACGATTATGTTAAATAAGATATCAAAAAATACATCTGTCTCTATTGCTCTAAGGCTTTTTTAAATTTATAAATGAAAAAAGTTTAATTTGCTCAAGCTCAATTTGCTTTTTGTAATCGCACTTACTGTGACAAGATTGTTGTGTTTTTTGTATTTTATAATTATAATTAAATGTAAATGTATAAAAATTAAATAGATTTTTATAAATGTAAATAATTATTAAATCGTTGTTAATTTTAATAATTACATTAATTAATAATACACGTGAAGTTAAATTTATAAAGTTTTGACTATCTTGTTTATAAAAATTATTATTTTGTGTAAAAATTGGATTCGGAAAATTTTATAATTAGTTACTATTTACGATGATAGTTTTGCATCGAAGAAATAAAGATTTATGTCTGAATATATCTAATTATGATTAATTGTAAATTTTCGAGTAAAAATATCGTTTTTGATTTTTCATTATATACAATTTAAAATAAACTTTTAATGTAAATATTTAAACTTAATTTGATTCAATTGTGAACACGTTTGATTCGTCGATTTATAACTACGAATATAATACAAGCTTTTGATCCTAATGTTTGCAACCCCTGCCCGTCGTATCCAAATATATTCGCATTTTTAATAGGATATAATAAAAATAATTTTGATTTTAACAACGTATTAATTTCATAAACTATTTTTTACATATCAATTGTTTGCTATAGAACGATTTTAATTTGGACAATTTTCCGAATGCTTGTTATATTGCTACCAGAGGTTGGGTAACCTCGACTTACCGTATCCATTTTATTTATTCTAGTTAATGGGGTAAATATAAAATTCATGTAAATATTATCAATGTTAATTTTAATGTAACAAATTATGTTTGCCACAGCCGAAGGTTCCAAAAAAAACCGAGATTGATTCTTATAATTTAATTTAATTAATAAAAATTACAAATAAAAACTTATTACTAACTATGCTATGTTCCCTCCGAAGTCAGGATAGGAATTGCTTAATCTATTACAATTAATAATTACGAAATATCGGTGCCAATGCTGCCTCAGCGCCTCGTGTCCACTTAAGTGGGTCGCGGCGAAGTCAACGCACTGCTGCGTCGGCGATCTTCCTTATAGGCATATATGTAACACCTCCCCCCGCAGACCAGCAACTATTTGATAAGATTTAATGTTATTATTTTTATAAAGTGTTGTATTTTTCGATCATTAAAATCCGAATTGGTAACAAATGTTGTTTTATTATTAAAAAAAGTTAAAACATTTACTCTGGAAAAGATAATTCTCAACTCAAAACATTATAGTGTTTATCAAGCTACTAAACAATAGGTAATAATAGATCCGTTTATATACAAAACAAGATCCTTATATTGAAAACCAACAAATTATTATTATTTTTATTAATTTATTATAACCCTTTACTTTTATTTCCTTACTAGCTGACGCCCGCGACTCTGTCCGCGCAGAATATGAAAAAAATAACAAAAATTTAATAAACAGCCTTTGTGTTCTTCCAGACTGTGTTCTACATTTGTCCCGAATTTCATTAAGATCTGTTGAGCCGTTCTTCCGATACCTTCTAACAAATATCTATCCATCCATTCATCTATCCCAGTGATTGTCAAACTTATTTCTTTCACCGCACCCTTTGAAAATCAATTATATTTCAGAGCCACCAATTTTTATTCAGCCCTAAAACTTAAAAACCACAATTTCATTACTTTAATTAATTTCAATGCCCCCCATTTTTTGGGGCCCTTATCGCCCCCTCCTAGGTTTTAAACGCCCCCAAGGGGGCGTTATCGCCCACTTTGGGAAACACTGATTCTATCCATATAGACTTTCGCATTTATAATACTAGTAATATTTTATATTATGTTCCCTAATATCTATTGAACACATGTTGACTTTCTACTTTTTTATATTTATTACAAAACTTTCCTCATAGGAAATTTCCTTTGAAACTTGGACTATACTTTGCCACGTGTTCCGTTTTCAAAGACCATCGTGTTCAATGAAAATTTTCATTTGGAAGAGATTTGTTGACAGGAAAAGCATGATATTGTTTCTGTATTTCATTCAATAAGATTGATATGACAAGAGGAGTTTATTTCCGCAGTTTATGAATGTATTACAAACTAGCTATCGCCCGTGACTCTGTCCGCGAGGATTTTAATAAAAAAACTTAATTCAATCTATGCTAAATTTCATCGAGATCCGTTAAGCCGTTTTAGAGATACCTTCAAACAAACATCCATCCATCCATCCATGTAAACATTCGCATTTTATTCTTTTTAACTATTAATTTAACTATTTATTTTGGACCTTTTTAATTTCCCCCGGCAGACTTCGTGTGATGCGAGATATTTATAAGGCTGTTGAATTTTAAATCGTCTTCTAATAAAATAATTTTGATCTTGGGTCTACTGGACTGGTTTGAAATAAAAATGATATATAACTAAAACCACAAAACCAGAATTACCTACCATAAACCACTTTTTATTTTTTTTTATAATTTAAATAGCATCTTGTAGTTAAACGTAGTACTAGGAGAGCACAGATTAAAAGCTTAAATCCCAGCTTGACGTATCATATTCTAACTACCCATAATAAAACTACAAGGAAAGCAGAACTTACTGAGGTAATTAGGATAATTAGAAATCTAATCCCCCTTTGTCATCTATGTAAATAGGTGGCTTGAGTTGCGAAGTACCAGGAATGCAGCAAAGGCGTGGATATAACGTAGAAATTTCACTATGTCCTGCAATACCGCATGGAGTTAATATTCTAAAAGATACGTGGTTGCCCTTTGTAGCGAAGTAAATACCGTTGCCTACAAACCACAATATTGCTTGAACTAGACAAATTTGCCCACAGCTATTTAGTTACACATCTAAATGCCGCCTACGTCAGTATCCGCAGTTGAAGCTACACTTTGACGTAAAGGGATCAACCCTATGTTAATGTAACTTCAACAAATCACTATCGAACTCCTATTTATATAAACACAAAGACACACATCTTATATATATAAAAGAAAGTCGTGTTAGTTACACTATTTATAACTCAAGATCGGTCGAACTGATTTAGCTGATAATTGATGGGGAGGTAGCTTAGAACTAGGAGACGGACATAGGAACTTTTTTATCTTGTGTGCATTTTTTTATTCTGCGCGGACGGAGTCGCGGGTATAAGCTAGTTTAGGATAAATTAGCAATCTCACTAATATTAGAAATGTTTATGAGGTTTGTTTGAAGGTATCTTCGAAATGGCTCAACGGATCTTGATACAATTTGGCACAGATGTAGAGCACAGTCTGGAAGAACACATAAGTTACTTATTACTTTTTTTAATTACGCGCGGACGAAGTCACGGGCTATTTTACGGGGTAACATCATTTATCCTCGTCTGACAAATGATGTTACGCGCTAACTCTCTTTCACTCTACCTTAAATATTTATTATCTTTAACAGCCAGTAACCCTTATTTGCGGCCAGATTTAATTAAGCAACTTTATATGATAATTAATAGAAAAAAATTAGCTTTAATTTGACATATAATTAATAAAAATAGGTTATAAACGTATAAATTTATCGAAATCATACCTGTTTACACCTGGCTGCAAAGAGGTGCGGCCAGGTGCGCAACGGCAACCGTGATTTTTTAGAATCTTGATATTAATTACCGTTATGTAGACGTTATTTTATTTAAAAAATAAATAAACGAAATTTTTACCAAAAATCAATTAAAAATAATTAAAAAAAAAATAATGGCGGCCAAATTTTGATAGGCACCCTAGTAAATATTATATATATTCTCTTAACTATAAATAAACATAAAAATTTGGTTTTAAACAAAAAGTCGATGAGCACACCAATCCTGCAGCGGGATCTTAGACTATTACATTTCCGGGGTAAGGGCGGAGCTGAGTGCAGTCGTGTTTTAATTAATGTCAAGGGTAGTTTCGTTATAAAACTCAAGCTTGCCTCTCGTCACCAAGCTGATAATTACTGGAATTAATTGCAACATTTATACATCGATAGTTGAGTTAAAATATATTTATTTATAACAACATAACTCACGTTCGGAACTCAGAGGAGCAGGTAGAGAGAGAGACCACGAGTCCTTTTGGAGCGATGCTGGCACACAGTCGCCTCTACCACATACATACTCAATTATCATAGTGAACTTAGATCGCATGTACTAGGGAATAATGCGAGAGACAGATAATTTTAATTTCATTATTGCTTGTCTAATATTATTGAAATACCAATAATTAAAATTAACAAATATGAAATGTCTTCTTCTTCTTCTTAAAGTGTCATCTTCTTTCAAAGGTCGGTGATCATCGATCTGCACTCTATCTATTACTCTACAATTTACTTTATGACAAAATGATATTGATCAAAACTGTAACAGATAAAATTGTACATGTTTGTATGTGTTTGTTCAAATATATATAAAAAGTCAAAACTAAATTATTAAATTTAAAAATATTTCATAAAAAACTCTACCTTGTTTAGAAGTTGCTGAATTTCCATAGACATTGTATCAAACATGTCATCATTGTTGATCAAAGGTGCTGTCTCGGAAGATAGATTTGATGAGCCATATGTAACACCCAATTTATTAAACGCTACCAGTTTCACATCTATATCATTCTCTAGATGTCTTGCTTGCTTTCTTAAATCTAAAACGAAAACATGTTAACTACTGAGATACGGTAATCAATTTATTTTAGTATAAGGTAACAGATAATTCCAGTCTATGTAAAATTGATTTCATCTAACAAGCTGTTGGAAACTTCTGACAAAGTACTTGACAAAATGAAAAAGCGCCGCGAGCAAGCGTACAGAGTGGACGTGTGCCAAGTTAATTTAAACAAAAACAAAAACTTTACTTTTAATTTTAAACCATAAGTTCTTTTACCTTAAGCAGTTATTAAGTTATTACAGTTGTGTTAATATAAGCCCTTTTGTGCATAACACGTGCAACAGTGAATTGTATCGTAGCCCCGCGCCCGCTCCTCCGGCGGCGGTCGGCGTGCGGCCGACGCGAGCGTACTACACAGATATAAAATGAGCCTGTTAAGATCTCCAACTGGAAGTGACTTAGTAACAGTGATGAGTGGGTCACAACCAAACTTAACATACGTTCGTGATGTACCTCACCATGTAACTCACAGAAATAAGCGGAAACTACTTGATGACAATGACTGGATAAAGTCCGACATAGCGGATTTAAAAAAGCAAATTGCTGATGTCATGGAAGTTTTAGTAACATCAAGAAACGAACAGATCGCAAATATAAACAAAATATGCACAGATATGTCCGACATTAAGACCAAACTCAATGAAATGAAGAGCACATTGGACGTAGTTGTCTTGGAACAAAATAACCTCAAATGTAGATTAAATGAAGTGGAATCTACTACTTTGTGCATGGATAAAAGAGTGATAAAATTAGAGGAAGATATTTCAAGTTTAAAGAACAAAACTTTTGAAAATAATCAGTCAGAAAAAATAATTACAGAAATTCGGGAAAGAGCTATAAGAAGTAAAAATATAATAATAGAGGGAATACCAGAACTAAACTCGAAACATTACTCGGATAGATTGAAGCATGATAAAGATAAATGCTTAAATGTTCTCAAAAACTTATTGATTGACTGTCCTGAGCCTGAAAAATTAGTTCGCATTGGAAAATACAATTTCAATCAAAATCGCGCCTTCAAAGTTAGTTTTTCTTCAGAAGAAGTAGCATAATCAATATTAAGTAAACGAAACAATAATAGCATTGAAAAGATTAAAATATTTTCAGATCAAACCAAACAACAAAAAGTCACGACTTACCTGAGACTTATGAACTTTTTGAAAAGTTTCTTATTGAATCAATTGCAGCCTGTAAAACCACAAAAACTAAGATACTTAACCAACCGAGGAAAGATTGGATCAATCGCGATATTATCAAAGATATTAATAATAATAATAATAAACTCATTTAATCCATTCAGAAAGCAAACAATAATTGGAAAGTAAACAATAATAATGTAATATAAAAAAAATAAAAAATAACAAACATGCTGAAGGGAGGGAAAAACACAAAACTATATATATAAAAAAGCAACAGGCATGTACATATTAACAAGTATAAAAAATTAAAGTTCCTACTAGGTTTGCAATGCTGAATGGACAAGGCCTTTACTCAGCATTGTGCTTATTACTTTTCAGAAATAAGCGCTGATATTCTGCAAAAGCCTTAGCATCAGTGCGTCAGTTACAGCAGTAAATAATTGTTAATTTTCATACATGTATAGGTAAAAAGTGATTCTAAAAAAAAAGGTGTATAATTACGAATTTAGGTTAGGTTGAGAGTAAAATAAAGTATAATTTGGAAAGGGGAAAAAATAATAATCGGGGAATCTTCCAATCATTGCTGAAAAACAAATGAGGGGTCTGTAGGTCTGATTACGCATTCACAACTCTTTTTGAATTTTCATCAAAAACGATCTCAATTTACTTTTAAATGTGATTTTGGTGCGTGCGCTCTTAATAGGCGGCGGGATGTTGTTCCAACACTTTGTTGCCGCATACCGAAAGCTACCACGGAACGCGGCGGACTTGTGACGTTGGGTGCACAATTGCGGAAAACGTCGCCCCTGTTCAGAGCCCCTGCTCCTTGTAAAAATTAGTTTATTGCTCAGGTATTTTGGAGCTTCTGTGTTTATAATCTCAAAGAGCAAGCACGCTAGGTGAAGCTTTCTGCGATAAGTGATTTTTAACATGTTATGCTCATTTAGGAATGCCGTAACGTGATTTCGCGGTGGTATCGAGAAGCAAAATCTAGCACATGCATTTTGTACCCGTTGGATTAGTTTTTCAGTCCTAGCATATAAACGAGGTCCGTACACTGTGTCTGAATAATTTAATTTCGATAATACTAGCGCCTCCACTAGTTGGATACGAAGCCGTTCACTTAGATACCTCCGAACTTTGTACAACACTTTTAATCTGTAGAAGCAGCTGCGTACGACTCCCGAAATATGCTTTTCGTAGCGCAAGCTTGGTTCGAGTAGTAGTCCCAAGTTTTTGGCTTCGTAAACCCGCTCAACGACTTCGGACCCCAACGTAACCTGACAGTCTGGCGGAATATTGTTGATCTGATATTGTGATCCAAAGATCATATATTTCGTTTTAGAAGGATTGAGAACGAGACAGTTATTCTCGGACCAACGTTGTATTCTGTCGAGATCCTCGTTAAGGGACCGTACGGCGGAGGCCCATTCGCCACTCCTAAATGAAACGTATATTTGTAAGTCATCGGCATAAAGGTGATATTTGCAATTTTCTATACATTTTATGATATCCGCTGTGTATAAAATAAACAGGAGAGGAGAGAGGATGGTTCCCTGTGGGGTTCCTCTTTCAAGAGATCTGTAAGCCGAGCGTTGTGTCTGACCGCTGTCCCGAGTTATTTCCACACACTGACCACGGTTTGTGAGGAAGCTCTGAAACCACTGCACTGTATCCGACTTGAAACCGTAATATGACATTTTAGAAAGAAGTAGGGATATGTCTATGCAGTCAAAAGCCCTTGAAAAATCTAGAAGTACCAGCAATGTGCACAGGCCTTCGTCCTGAGCGGAGATAATGTTGTCTGTTACATCTAACAGTGCTGTGGTGGTACTGTGACTTTTCCTAAAACCAGACTGGAATTCGGGAAGTATGTTGTTATTTTCTAGATAGTCTGTTAGCTGAATCCAAACGACTTTCTCAACGATTTTCGATAGAAATGGGAGTACACTGATCGGGCGAAGATCTTTCAATTCCTGAGGATTAGGGTTTTTTGGCAAAGGTCGAATTATAGCGGTCTTCCATATTTTCGGAAATGTGGATGATGTTATTGAACAATTTACAATAGAAGTTATCGCACTTAGAGACTGTAGCAGCGTCATAAGCAGCATTTTCAGTGTAATACCATCAATGCCCTCTGCATTTGATTTAAGATTATTAATAATTTTGGAAATAAACAGCTCGCTAACAGGATGAAGGGAGAAAAAGGTATTATTCGGATGAAGGTGTGTGTCGAAATAACTCAGAGTAGACGGGTCAGCATGGGGAATTCCCGGTATATTTAGAAAGTGACAATTAATATTGTCAGGGTCAGCCAGATGGGCAGGTAAAGTATATTTGTTCGGTGGCAATATTGTAGACTTTAAATTATGCCATAAAATTTTAGGTTTATGTAAATTATTATTTATGTTATGATCAAAATATGCCCTCTTTTCGTTGTGAATAGAATTAATAACTAAAGTTTTCAGATTTTTGTAATACATTTTGTGGGAATCTAATTTTGTTTTTAAATACCGTTTATGGGCTGCATTCCGAAGCTTCATCATTAATTTAATTACATCCGTTATCCAAGGTTGGTTTTGTGCCTTGATTACACTGGTTTGTATTGGTGCAAATACGTCAAATAAATAACTAACAAAGAAATTGAATGATGATACCTTACGATCTATATCCTGTATACGAGTTACTTCGTTCCAATCAATGGAATTTAATGTTAAATTAAAATCTTCTATTGGAATATCTTTGAGTGGCCTGTATCTAATTTTTTTCGGGTGTATCTTACTTCTTTCACTGAGTAATTCACAAATTAATAAGGAATGATTACTCAGAGGTGCGACAGGTTCAACCTCAATCCTACGCGTTCTCGTATTGGTACAAATAACATCGATCAGGGTTTGGCTGTGGTCGGTAAAGTGAGTAGGAGACGTCACCAGTTGTACTAAGTCCAAGCTATATAGGAATGTGTTAAACTTACCAACTTTCACATCATTAGGGCAGAGCATATCAATGTTAAAATCACCGAGAAGTATAATGTCATCACAGACCGCTAACGAGTTAATCGATACAGTTAGTGCGTCAAAAAATGAGTCGGCGTCGAGCCACGGTGGACGGTACGCGGTGCCTATAGCGAGCATCTTGCTATCGATCTTTAGCGTTAACCACATTTGCTCGACATAAATAAGCGATGGGTCGACGGGATGAGCGTATATGCGCGCATTTATACCGCGTTTTATGTAGAATCCTACCCCGCCACCTCTGCCATTACGCACGGAACGTGGACGCGGCGCGTGCTGTAGCCGGTAGCCGGCGGGACGCGGGGCGCTCTGTTCCTCGCCCGCGCGTAGCCACGTCTCGCCCACCGCCAACACATCTAACGCATGGCGCTCGACAAGTGCCACGAAATCATCACAATATGTGTTTAGTGAGCCGACGTTAAGATAACCTAGCTTTAAATATGACTTAAGGCCGGTTAATGAACGTACTCAAATTTTGCTTTAAATAAAATGGATTTATCGATGACTTAATTATAATATATAAAAAGGTTCTGACCGGTCTATTTATGAAAACATAATTTATATTTTCCGATATAAGATTAACTAACACAATAAACTTCCCATATAACACAGAAAAATATAATAACATTATAAGATTCCATATACACCTAAATAAATAAGATTTGAAATAGTTAAAAACAAAATAGCAAAGACCCAACCAAACAGCATTGCAACAGACATATGATATACAAGAAGAAAGGAAAAAGACATACAAAAGTACAATTTTATTCAAAATATAAAAACATGTAAACAACGAGAAATTAATTAACTGTACAAAAGTCGTTGGCGCACCGGTTGTACAAAAGTAATGTGTCAAATATTGTGCAAAATGAATATAAGTTAACAAGCATTTTTTTTTAATATTACAATAAGTACTTCTTAAATACAAAAACACAAAACAACAGTGGCAACAAAAAGGGCAAGTGCAAGCGTACTGGACACGAAACAGTGCAAGACTAGTACACCCTGCGATGTAAAAGCGTTTATCACTACATATTACGAAGCGAAACACTACATATTTCGAAGCTTCTTTTGATTTTGTCCTGTTGTTCACGTCTTTTCCGGACACTGATGCATCACACCTGCAAGCCAGGTCGCCAAACCTACTAGCCGGACAGACCAGCCGGTTTGGCCGGACATTTGGGTAAAAAGGTCGGACACCCTACCTATATATTATGTCCACGCATCGAGCGCGTGAACAGCGGTGGCGGGAGGCGCGGAGAGCGGGGGTATGCACCGGGGAGATCGGGCTGGCCGCCGCGGCGCCCGCGCATTGAGCCGGCAGAATTAATTAGTGGCACATCGTCGTTTAATTCACGTTATAATTTTTTGTAAAATTATTTTAATATTATATTATTCGATAAGCATATACCGGCTTTCATTAACATTAGTGGCGACCGGGTACAATCGCGACTCAATACTGTAATCTTCGGATAAACATCGAAGAATAACGGATAACCGTTACTGGAATTTACGGAAAGAGATTGGGTTGCTGCTTATGCTGCCTTCTGCCCTGGTGGAGTGAAAACTTTGCTGAGAACTGCTGGACGTCTGGCGGGATACCCAAGGGAAGTTGGCATTTTATTCCTACCCACTATTTCTCACTTTTTTCCTAATTCGATTTGCGTACGGCTTGCCGCTCCGAAAGCGTTACAAAATAGTATTTCAAGTGCACTATTATTATTCTTTGTAATTTACGCTTCGGCTATTGCGAAAGCTTGCCTAAAAGTACAATCGCATTTCTATTTTCTTTTCAAGAATAAAATTTTATTAACACCAACTGTACATGTTTGACGTACTTACCATAATAATAATAATAAAATATATATTTACAATAAATAAGATACCAAAAATCAACAGAAGATTAAATGTAAAATTAAAACAAAATTTTTTTACCAAATTCTCACAACTAAAATTAACGTCACCCATTTATGTAAATTACAGATATTCTCATGCTTGGCTTGTGGTCGGCGAACCCATCAAGCATCCGAGTGCTAACATTATTGGCTGCGGAAAGGCGGCTGGATCACTGCGACGGAACCTTTACGAGTATAACTGGTTTGACTATTTCGTTATCTTGCCTAGTTCATTGCTTAATTGTTTAATTTCTTTAATTAGCCATGGAAGGAAAGGAAACTTTAAAGGAGCTCGTCAAAAGGCGTAGCATTATCAAAGGTAGGCTAACAAAATTTAAAGATTATGTTAATAGTTTAACCCAGGCGGGTGCAAAAAAGATTACCAATATTCAACTCAAAGAAATATCTCTGAGGGTTGACAAATTTCAGGAATTAATGTCGGATTTTAACGTTATACAATCAGATTTTTTTTTTTTTATAAGAGAAGGGGGCAAACGAGCGGCGCGAACACCGAAGTGATCATCGACGCCCATGGACATCCGCAACACTACGAGAATTTCAGATGCGTTGCCGGCCTTTAAGAAAGAGATATGCTCGCTTCTTGAAGGACCCTAAGTCGTAGTGGTTTGGAAATACCGCCGAGGACAGACTATTCCACAACGCGGCCGTGCGCGGCAAGAAATTTCGCGAAAACCGCACTGTTGTGGAATGCCAGCCATCCAGATGGTATGGATGGTACCTGGCGGTCTGTCGGGTCGTCCGATGACGAAACTCGGCGGCAGGAATCGTTCCAAACAGTTCTTCGGAACACTCCCCGTGGTATAAACGATAAAAAATGCTGAGGGAACTGACGTCCCTCCGCAAGGCCAGAGTATCAAGCCGATCGGTAAGAGCTCGGTCGTTGACGATTCGAGTCGCTCTCCGTTGTATGCGGTCAAATGGAAGAAGCTGGTATTGGGGTGCTCCCGCCCAGAGGTGCGAGCAGTATTCCATGTGGGGCCGAACTTGCGCCTTGTACAGTTGTAGGCGGTGGCCCGGCTGGAAATACTGCTTCGCCCTACTGAGCACACCCAGCTTTTTGGAGGCCAGCTTGGCCTTGTCTTCCAAGTGACCGCGAAACTGAACGTCACTCGATATGTCAACGCCGAGAATACCGATACTGGCTGAGGCAACCAGGGGAGTGCCCTCAAAACGAAGATCTACGACAAAGGGTTGTTTTTTAGCAGTAATGGCGCATACTTGTGTCTTTTTGGGATTGAATTCAACGAGATTTCGTCGACCCCAATCCGAAACTTCACCCAGTAGGGTCTCCAGTTCAGACACAAGTTTGGTCCGGTTCTCATCGGCAGTAGCCCGAGAAACATTGGCACGGGCCGTGTACAGTGCGTCACATGTGCTATCGTCTGCATAACAATGAATGTTGCTGAATTGCAGCATGTCATTGATATGCAGAAGAAACAATGTGGGCGACAGTACACAGCCCTGTGGGACACCAGCGTTGATTGGTTTCGGGTCAGAGCACGCACCGTCAACAACGACCTTGATGCTCCGACCCTCCAAGAAGCTAGAAATCCAGGCGCATAGTTTCTCGGGCAGCCCGTAGGAAGGCAACTTCGCAAGAAGTGCTTTGTGCCACACCCGATCAAAGGCTTTGGCCACGTCCAAACTAACCGCCAGGGCCTCCCCCTTGCCCTCGATAGCCTCCGACCATCGATGCGTGAGGTACGCGAGAAGATCACCAGCTGAGCGACGCTGACGGAATCCATACTGCCGATCGCTAATCAGCTGATGCTCCTCAAGGTACCTCATAAGCTGGCAATTGACGGTCGTTTCCATGACTTTTGAGAACAAAGGGGTAATGGCAATCGGCCTGTAGTTAGACGGATCCGAGCTATCGCCTTTCTTTGGGATCGGGTGGATTATGGCAGTCTTCCATGAATTCGAGACGATGCCTAAGGAGTAGAGGAACCGGAACAGGCGCGTTAAAACCGGTGCCAACTCAGGAGCGCAAGTCTTAAGCACGATGGGAGGAATTCCGTCAGGCCCACTCGACTTGTGGACGTCCAGAGAATACAGCACTTTACGTACTGATCTCTGGCGAAACTGGATTTCGGACATGAAGGTGTCACCGCACGGGATATTCGGCGGTGAGCTACCTTTATCCTCCAGAGTCGAGTTCGACGCAAAAAGAGAGCCTAGAAGATCGGCCTTCTCTTTTGCGGTGTGGGCCAACGAGTCATCCCCCCTGCGCAAAGATGGTAAAGATGGCTTACAAAAATTCCCCTGGACAGCCTTGGCGAGAGACCAGAACGCACGAGTTCCCGAAGGAAGTTTCACCAGTCTCTCGCCAGTGCTAGCCACGTGTTCCGACTTTGCCTTGGCAATAACTCTTTTGAAGGACCTGGAGGCGGAGTTGTACTTCTTTTTGAGCAGGCTGGTATTTACATCCCTAGCCGCTGACGCTTCAGCCCAGGCTCGGTAACAATCCTGCTTGTAGCGCGCTGCTAATTTGCAGGATCGACCATACCAAGGCCGAGAGCTGCCCCCAATAGGCACTACAGATGACGGAATAAATAGTTCCATCCCCTGAAGCACGACATCGGTGACAGAGTCGGCAACGGCATCGGGATCGTCCAGCTTGAAGCAAACTCGCTCCCATGGGTAGGATGCAAAAAAGGACCGCATCTCATCCCAGTCTGCTGACCTGTAGTACCACACTCGGCGGAGGCCATTTGGCTTGAGCCGTGGACGACGCGAGATAGGCACTGTTGTCCGGATCAGGCAGTGGTCCGACGACCCCAAGGGGGCGTCGACGGAAACCGAGTAGCTGTCTGGATGTGAGGTCAGCAGAAGGTCCAGCAGGGAAGGTGTATGATCTTCCACATCTGGTATTCGCGTTGGCGATGTAACCAGCTGCGTCAGATCATAGGACAAGGCAAAGTCATGGACAGATCTCCCCGCGTGATCGGTGGTTCGAGAGCCAAGCCATTCGGCATGGTGGGCATTAAAATCGCCAAGTACCACAATTCGGCGGATGGGATCTGCTCCAGGACGGAATCTGTAGCCGTTTGGACTTGCTCCATGAGTCGGTCTATTTCGGCATTACCGCTATGGGACCTATAGAGGCACGCGTAGACTCGCGGATGGTCGTCGCTATCTACGCGCAGCCACAAAATGGATAGGTCCCTACCTTCAAGAAGGCTGAGGCGACGAGAGCAGACATCATCTCTGACGTACACGCACACCCCGGCCCGAGGCAAAAAAGAATGTTCCAATTTGTATCCCGGGCAGGATAGATACGATGTGTCCGCCGGAGGAGATATCTGCGTCTCAGTAAGGAAAAGCAAGGCCGGTTTAGCCATCCGTAGGTGGTAATGGACGGCCTCCAAGTTAGAGTGGAGTCCCCTAATGTTACAGACGTCCACGGCGAACGTTTTAGGGGAAACCGCTGCGCGTTTCTTGCTTTTGCCCCGAACTCCAGCAACGAGCGGAATGGTGCCCCCCCCAGAATACGCAGGGCGGCCCGCGCGCTCACGCCCAAACTCCAAGCGGGAGTTCAGGCGTAAACGCGCGGAGGGGGATTCTCCAATACCAGTGGTATTGGTACCCCCCTGGGGTATGTACTCTTCCAATCCGACTGCCATGCTGAGTGAAGGGGGGGGGGATTAGGCCTCCGGAACCACACTCATCAGACGAAACGCGGAATTTCTTCCACTTCACGTCTGTCTTCTGTGTGGTCGTGGTATTGCACCGGTCGACCCGGCCAGTTCGTGCACCCAACAAATATTGTTGTTGCGGGATCTACCACTGTTAAATATTAGATATTGAGTTACTCTCTTCAAATGACGATGAACAGTTAACTGAGCGGGATTTTATTGAATCACAATTTTTTTCTCTTCTTTCCACGGCTAAAGAATTGATTGAATGTGTGAATTTAGAAAGGAGATCATTACATGACGAAAGTATGTCCAATCAATGTTCACATTCCATGAATTCTATAAAGTTACCCACTATCAATTTGCCAAAATTTGACGGGAACTATTTGAAATGGCTCGAGTTCAGGGACACTTTCGATTCCCTCGTTAATAAAAACGACTCGATTCCATTAATTAATAAATATCACTATCTCAGATCAAGCTTAGAAAATAGTGCCGCTGTCGTCATTAGATCAATTGAGTTTACCGCTGACAATTATGAAAAGGCATGGCAAATTTTATGTAACCGTTATAATAGTAAAAATATCTTAATAAATAACCACATTAAGTCGTTACTTAGTATTGAACCAATTGTAAAAGAATCGTTTAAAGCGTTGCGATATTTAATTGATCACTTATCTAAAAACTTGAGTTCTTTGCACACTCTAGGGCTTCCTACTGATCAGTGGGATGTCTTGTTGATATTCATAGTTTCAGCAAAGTTGGACTCCACCACTAGTATAAAATGGGAAGAATATAAAAATAGTCTATCGGATTTACCTTCGTTGGATCAATTTTACTAGTTCTTACTGTAAGATACGTCAATAAAACACTGCGGTCGGATGCCAACTGATTTATTACTTTTTCATAAGTACCTTCAATATACTACACATCTCTCTCCTAATTAATAACATTTTGATAATCTATGAACTAAATAAACTTACAATTTTTTTTTTTTTTTTTTAAATACATTTTAACAAGTTTAACTTACATCTACTATTTTCTTCCTCCACCAAGTGAAACTAATTATTCATCTTACATCATATAACTTACTTTATGTTGATATTAATTTTAATATTAATTATTACATTTTACTAATATCTAACAAAAAGCTTGTTTAATCAAACGAAAAGAAAACCAAAGGAAATGCGATAAATGTGACCAAGTGCTGTAACGATTTTTTTTTTTTTTTTTTACTTGACCTTACTCCATCCCTTTCCTTCGCCATTCGCGACGAAGCGCTCTTTTTGCCCTCTCATTTAATTCTCCGGATAACGTGCTCACCTGGTTGGAACTTCCGGGAACCGCCCAGGTGCTATCTTCAGCCTCCGCTGGCCCTACAGCCTCAGTGGTCGGCGCCGACGCAGTGCCTGTGTCACTGTCGGGCTGCGGCTGAGCCGTCGTGTACGCATCGTAATCAATATCGAAAGTATCACCTTCATAATTGTTATTTCTATTCCGCGGTCTCGTGTTGACGTACTCATCCATGTTACTATAATTATCCGATTCGTTTTCTATGTCCCATGAGAACCTATTGTTACTCCGAGGTAAAATTTGGTCCGTGTGCCTACGGTATACATCCCCATCATTATTCATAATTTTATACGACACCGGACCGGTTTGTTGTAAAATTTTCCCTTCGACCCACTTATGCTTATTAGTTGAATAATTTCTAGATAATATTTTATCCCCTACCTTAAAGTTTCTAGCGAGTCCCGAGGAGTTGAGTACTTGTTTGTCCTGCGCTTCCTCGACTATTTTTGCGGTGCTCGGGCGCATCACGTCTAGCCTGTTACGCAACCGATGTCCGAGGAGCGCCACCGCGGGCGCAACCCCTGTTGTTGCATGTTCACAATTTCTATACTGCATTAGAAACCGATATAAACTAGTATGGATGTCCCTACCTTCTATAACGGCTTTCTTAATAGTTTTTTTTACTATTTTAACACAGTTCTCGGCTGCACCGTTACCTTGCGGTCTATAGGGCGAAGAAGTTATGTGACGTATCATATTTCTATCACAAAATTCCCTAAATTCCGCGCTTTGAAACGGAGGCCCGTTATCCGTAACGAGCTTTTCCGGTACGCCGAACCTCGCAAATAAACTTCTAAGAAATTTTATGGTGTGATACGCCGATGTGCTACGTATTTCCTCCGCCTCGAGCCACTTACTATGGGCATCCACTAGGATAATATAATACTTGCCGTGCAGCTGCGCAAAGTCAGCGTGCAGTCGCTGCCAAGGCGCGGCGGGAAACTCCCAGGGATGGAGGACGGCGCGCGGGGGGGCGTCGCGTACGCTGCGACACGCCTCGCACTTGTTTCCTATCAACTCGATATCTTTATCGAGTGCCGGCCAATAAACATAATTCCTAGCGATGGACTTCATTTTTACAATGCCTAAATGACCATCGTGAATTTCTAACAGCACGCGTTTTTGTAATGTTTGCGGTATCACCAGACGATATTTATACAAAATACAGCCGTGATCAATATTCAAATCTGCACGTCTGACATAAAAAGCCTTTTCATCATCTGAACACTTTCCCGGCCAGCCAAACATAATATATCCAAAAATTCTACTTAACAATTTATCTTTAGTTGTTGCTAATGCTATTTCTTTAACTGGTAAAGTTTCATCAACGTACATTAAATAATGTTTATCCGGCGCACTCAATGCGCCGCCGCTGCCGTCTCCCTCTAGCGGCAAGCGCGACAACGCGTCCGCGTTGCCGTTGCACTTTGATTTTACAAAATCAATATTAAAATCGTACGCGGCTAGTTTGGCGGCCCAACGTTGTAGCCGACTCGCCGCAGTCTGTGGAATACAGCCTTTAGGTCCAAAAATATATACCAATGGTTTGTGATCAGTTTTTAACGTGAATTTCCTGCCGAATAAATATTGATGATGTTTTTGCACTCCGTACATAATAGCGAGCGCCTCTTTGTCTAATTGACTGTAATTCTTTTCGGCGTCGGAAAGCGTCCGGGAGGCGCAGCTTATAGGGCGCTCGGAACCGTCGGGGAAGGTGTGCGCGAGCACCGCCCCCACGCCGTACGCGCTGCTGTCCACCGACAGCACGACCGGAAGTTCCGCCTCGTAGTGACACAACACCTTGTCGCTAGCTAAAATGTTTTTTATTTTTCTGAATGCGATTTCACAATTTGTATTCCAACACCACGACTGATTTTTTTTTAACAAGGCATACAAGGGATGGAGTAATGTACTTAAATTAGGAACGAATTTGCCATAATAATTAACTAATCCTAAAAATGCCTTTAATTGAGTCACGTTCATCGGTTCCGGAGCCTTCACGATCGCATCAACCTTGGCCATGTCCGGATGTAAACCGTGCCTATCAATAATAAAGCCTAAATACGATACACTCTCTTGTAAAAAATTACATTTATTCAACTTAACAGTAAGACCCATGTTTGCCAACCTTTCTATTACCGCTCTCAGATTTTTTTTATGCGTCTCCCTATCTTTTCCTGTAACACAAATATCATCTAGGAACACTACAGTATTCGGTAAGCCCCTAAGGGTCTCCTCCATAATTTTTTGAAACATTTGTGGAATGCAATTTAAACCATAGGGAGTACGCTTAAATACATAAGTACCAACGTGTGTGGTGATGGCCGTGCACGCCTGCGAATCGGGGTGGAGAGGTACTTGCATATACGCGGTTGTCAGATCTATTTTTGAAAACTCCTGCCCACCGCTTAGGGCCGCAAACAGTTCCTCTATTCGCGGAAGCGGATATTGATCAATTTTTAATTTCGGATTTATTGTAGATTTGTAATCGCCGCATATGCGGATGTCCCCGGATGGTTTAATGATAGGTACTATAGGTGTACCATAATCAGAATGTTCAACTTGATAAATCGATCCCTCTTTTTCTAGACGATTTATTTCCCTCTCCACCGCGGTGCGCAATGCGAGCGGTACGGGCCGCGCGCGTAAGTAAACCGGTTTGTTATCAGTCAATTGCAAGCGAAACTGTTTTTTACATTCACCTAACTTATCTGTAAAGACGTTAGGATAATTATTTTTTAAATCTTCAATGAACCGATTTCGCTGCTCGTTAACATCAAGTGAAATATTATTAATACACAATCCATTTATATTAAATCTTTGAATCCAATTTCTACCTAACAAAGGACGACTACCATTCTTGATTACGTACAGTTGTAAATTATCTTGAAAATTATCATCAATCGACGCGTTTACTACAATATATCCAATCGTTTCTATACGCGACCCGGAATACGAACATAACTTAATCGAATCCTTAAGAATTTTATAGTTGGAAAAAAATCGCTTGTAACAATTCTCATTAATTGCCGAAATCTTACTTCCAGTGTCTAGTTCACATTTTAACATTACATCACCAACCTTAACGTCTATAAAGTAAGGCTTATCTCCGCAAGAAACCGCACAAATATTATACATTTCACAGTCGGAGTCCTCCTCCACAAAATTGTGTCGCGTGCCGGCTGTTCTACTATTCGACGCTTTGCACATTATTTTTAAATGCCCTTTTACATTACATTGGCCACACGTATATTGCTTAAAACGACACTTATCTGCACGATGTGGTTTACCACATCTCCAACACGGCGGTTGCGCCGCAGCCGGTCGCGCCGCCACGGCCGGCCCGCTGCGCAGCGCGTGCAACGGCTCGCCGCCCGCCTGTGAAACGCCGCCGCTTGCGCCCGCGCTGACCGCCGTCACCGCCGCCGCCACGTCGTCGCCGAGGTCCCTGGAGCGCACAGCACCGCTCACGCTGACGCGGCCGCTCACCCGCTCCACATGCTTCTCCGTGGCTTCCAAATTTAGAGCTAGCT
This sequence comes from Papilio machaon, assembly GCF_912999745.1. Lineage (NCBI taxonomy): Eukaryota > Metazoa > Arthropoda > Insecta > Lepidoptera > Papilionidae > Papilio > Papilio machaon. Next base: position 8,335,867 of record NC_060015.1, on the reverse strand, counting down.
CCACCGCCCGTTTATAGGTTAATTTCGCATCAAATAGCAATCGTGATTTAATCTCCGTGCTCCGCAAGCCCGTAACGAATTGCTCACATAAGTTTTCTTCTAAATTCTGGGCAAAATTGCATGACGAAGCTAAATGTTTTAACTGTTGCAAAAATTCGCCGATGCTTTCTTCTGCCTTTTGCCGTCGTTGTCGAAACATTTCCCTTTCGGCGTACACCGAACGTTGCGGTTCTACGTGACTTTTTACAATTTGCACTAACTGTTCGAAAGTTTTATCCTCCGGTCTATCAGGTGCACACAAGTCACACATCAAATTATATGTACGATCTCCTACTAACGTTACCAACGTGGCGACCCGATGCGTCTCCTTTATGTCATTTAGAAAAATAAATTGTTCTACACGTCGCACATATGTTGTCCATTGTCCACAAAACAAATCGAACGGTTCGATTTTACCAAATGGCATGTTAACACTTTTAACTAATTACTTCGCACGCGTACAATATAAAAAAAAATAACCCGCCTCGTCGCCAGTGTAAGATACGTCAATAAAACACTGCGGTCGGATGCCAACTGATTTATTACTTTTTCATAAGTACCTTCAATATACTACACTTACGTAATAGAGCAGATATCTTGGAAACAACACATTACAATAGATCCGATAAACAGGAACATAGTAATTTTATGCACTCTCAAAATAAAAGACAGGTGAAATCTTTTTTGGCTGCTTCGGATGCGAATACGGGAAAATATCAATGTGTAGTTTGTAGCCAGAACCATTTTTTTTATGAATGTCCGAAGTTCAAACAAATGAACTATGACGATAGAATGTGCGAAGTAAAACGTTTAAAATTGTGCAGTAAGTGCTTACGTAGTGGGCATAATAATTATCAGTGCCGTTTAAAGGGTTCTTGTAAAATATGTAAAGGTAAACACAATACTTTGGTTCATAAAGATAACATAAATACTTGTTCAGAACAAAATGCAAACAGTCAACAAAATGAATCGGTTACGTTATCGGCAACGACGATGACTCATACGTTGTTGTGTACGGCGCAGGTTGAAATCGTAAATGAGTTGAACAATAAAAAAGTTAAGGCGCGAGCGTTATTGGACACTGGTAGTCAATCGTCATTTCTAACCGAAACTATGAGAGAGAAATTAGGGTTCAGTAAGAATTCTAGTGAAACATTAAAGGTTTGCGGTCTTAATAATATTAAAACTAATATTTCAGGAAAGTGTGTAGTCCAGATTCAATCTTGTTCATCGACATTTAGTACTCCAGTCTCTTGTTTACTAGTGCCAACGATAACAGGTATTTTACCCAGCGTCGAAATAGACGTTAGCGAATTAGATATTCCGTGTGGTATACAACTAGCAGATCCAAGATTTTTCCAGCCTTCCACTATAGATATGCTGTTAGGGGCTGACGTATTTTGGAACATTATTGGTACAAATCAAATTAAGTTAGGGTCTAATAAACCTACTTTACAAGAATCACAATTAGGGTGGTTGATAGCCGGCCCACTCGGTATGAGTCAATCCAACTCTGAGGTCTATTGTTATTTCAATCAGTTTTCGTATATGGATAATTCCCTGAAGAAGTTTTGGGAGATTGAAGAACTACCTACAGAGACAAAAACATACTCTTTAGAGGAACAGTTTTGTGAAATTGATTTTATAGAAAACACGACCCGCTTATCCGACGGTCGGTTTTGTGTCCATATGCCCTTAAAGGAACCCGAAAGTAGTCTTGGTGATTCATATTTTATGGCTAAAAAACGTTTCTTAAATTTAGAATTAAAATTAAATAAAAATTCGAAACTTAAGGAGTCATACACTAGATTTATAGATGAATATAGGGAATTAGGTCATTTAAATGAAGTAGATCGGCCACGGTTTGGCAATTACCTACCGCATCACTGTGTACTTCGCGAGAACAGTGAAACGACGAAATTAAGAGTAGTGTTTGACGCCTCAGCCAAAACATCTTCGTGGAAGTCATTAAATGACATACAGGCTATAGGTCCAGTAGTGCAGTCTGATTTATTCTCAACTAGCTGTGCCCGCGACTTCGTCCGCGTGAAATACTATTTTGGGTAGCATTTTTTTTTGAGCTAATTATTTTATTTAACCAACGTGCTATGCTTTGATGTATGTAGAAGAAGATAGAAAGAGGTGTGCCCGGACCGCGCCAAATGTAGGTCCTGAGTCTCTGCCTACCCCTCTGGGTTACGGGTCGAGAATTATGTTGTTGTTGTTTTTTTTACTTAAACTTATAAAAAATGCCAAAAAATATTATATTAAACTTACAAAATATTCACATAAACATCTTCCCATACAAACTTTCATCCCCTATTCCGTTTTGTTACATTGCAACCTTGAGGGTAAAACTTTTACAAATTTCAAATGTCATATTTATTTATATCATAATAATAATAATAATAATAAGACATTTAATCCGTTCAAAGACATTACAACACTTATAATACAATTAAAACATTAAAAGAAAATAAAACCTAAAGATCACTAATATAATTAAAACTAAGGACACGAAAAGTAATGTACATTAAAAAAAAAAAAAACAATAAACAAGTTATAACTAAGCGTTGCAATGCAGAACAGATAGGGCCTTTGCTCAGCTGTATGTTTCTTTGCCATGGGGGCAGAAACACTGATATTCTGCAAAAGCCTTGAACTCCGCAGCACGTCAGTTACAGCAGGTGATAAAATAAGTGAAGTATAAATATTCCTTTACAATTTAAAGAGCAGTCTAATGTTTTTAGGATAAATTCCGAGACCAACCTATAATCATGATAGACTAGACTAAATATTGGTAAGGGTAACATCAAAACATATTAAACAAAACATTCACCAAAACCTTACATATTGCCTAACAAAATTTCATCCCCTATTGTTATTTAGCACTCTATATAGAATTAGCAACCTCAAAAATAAGTTTCAAGCTTCTAACTGTAAAAATGACGATACTTTCATACAAATTTCCACCCTAACTTTCAACCCCTTACAAACCCTTTTTCGCGTTGTAAAGTAGTCTTTATCCTTTCTCGGGCTCTAAACTAAATATTTGTAACGGTAACAGCAAAACATATTGAACAAAACATTCAACAAAATCTAAAATATTCCCAAACAAAATTTCATCCCTAATTGTTATTTAGCACCCTTAAGAGTAAACTTTTTTCAAATATTGAATATTAATTTCTTTATATCAAATTAGCAGCCTCAAAAATAAGTTGCAAGCTTCTAACTGTAAAAAAAGACGATACTTCCATACAATTTTCCACCCCCTCTTTCAACCCCTTACAATCCCCTTTTCGCGTTAAAATGTAGCCTACGTCTTTCCTCAGGCTCTAGACTAAATATTGGCAAGGATAACAGCAAAACATATTAAACAAAACATTCACCAAAACCGAGCATATTGCCAATCAAAATTTCATCCCCTATTGTTATTTAGCACCCTTGGGGGTAAATTTTTTACAAAAATTTAATTTCATATTTATTTATATAGAATTAGCAACCTCAAAAATAAGTTTCAAGCTTCCAACTGTAAAAATGACGATAATTCCATACAAACTTTCACCCCCACGTTCAACCCCTTGCAAACCCTTTTTCGCGTAAAAATGTGCCCTATGTCCTTCCTCAGGCTCTAGACTAAATATTGGTAAGGATTACAGCAAAGCATATTAAACAAAACATTCACAAAAACCGAATATATTGCCAAACAAAATTTCATCCCCTATTGTTATTTAGCACCCTTGGGGGTAAAATTTTTCCAAAAATTTAATTTCATATTTATCTATATCAAATTAGCCTTGAAAATAAGTTTCAATCTTCTACCTGTAAAAATGACGATAATTCCATACAAACTTTCACCCCCACTTTCAACCCCTTTTTCGCGTTAAAATGTAGCCTATGTCCATCCTCAGGCTCTAGACTATCTGTGTACAAAATTTCATTTAAATCGGTTCAGTAGTTTTTGCGTGAAAGCGAGACAGACAGACAGACAGACAGACAGACAGAGTTACTTTCGCATTTATAATATTAGTAAGGATTTTGTTGCGTTTTCGCGGTCACAAATTTGTTCTCTTAGGAGATATTGAGAAAATGTACCGACAAACGGCCTTGCATGAATCTCAACGTCACCTACAGTTAATTTTGTGGAGGGATGCATCTGTTAGTACGGAACCAAATAGTAGCGATAATTTAAAGATTCTACAATTAAATACAGTAACGTACGGGTTGGCCAGCGCTCCGTTTTTGAGCACCAGATGTTTATTGCAATTAGCTAAGGAGTGTAATGACGCCACTATCGCGAACATAATAAAAAATGATTTTTATATTGATGACCTGAATACAGGTGCGAATAGTGAAAGTAAATTACGACACATTTATATAAATGTCAAAGGAATTTTGGATTCAGCATATTTCCCTTTAAGAAAGATTCGTACTAACTGTTTGCAGGCGCTTGATTGTGATGATAGTGTATTCGACCCGGTAGATTTGACTAAAGAATCCAGCGTGATAGGTTTAAATTATTCTCCAAAACTAGACATTATTCAATTTCCCTCGAAGGTGGAATCGCCACCGCAAATTGTTACAAAGAAAATTGTAATAGCTACTATTTGTAAAACATTTGATCCGTTGGGATTAATCTGTGCATGCATTATTAAAACTAAAATATTTTTACAGCAATTATGGGTCATTAAATTAAATTGGGACGACCCCATACCACAAAACCTTTTAGATACGTGGTTAAAATTTATTTCTAATTTGCACTACATTTCTAATATTAAAATTAGCAGAAATGTTCTTTGCGATAACCCCATGTCAATAGAATTGCATTGTTTCGTGGATGCGTCACAGAAAGCATATGCCGCATGTGTATACTTACGGTCAATTAACGACGAAAATAAGGTTACTGTTAGACTTTTATGCGCAAAGGCACGAGTTGCACCCCTAAAACCTATTACTATACCAAAATTGGAATTACTCGGTACTTTGCTGGGAGCTAGATTATGTGATAAAATTATACAGTCATTACGATTTAACATAACTTATAAAATTATTTGGACAGATTCGACAGTTGTCTTAGGATGGTTAAGGACTGCGGCGGCGAAGGCCCTCGCACAGATAGGGAAGGTGGCCATTGGATGGTGCATGGCCACCGTCACCGCGGTGAGGGCCCGGCCGCTACGCTGCTTCAAATGTATGCAGCTGGGCCACACCCGGGCCCTATGCCCATCGGAGGCAGAGGATGGTCGCCTCTGCTTCCGATGCGGCCAGGAGGGCCATAAGAGGGCTGCGTGCGAGGCGCCTGTCAACTGCGCCGTGTGCAATAGGACAGGCTGCCCGCACGCACATATAATGGGGGGAGCAAAATGCACCCCCCCCACTGTGAGGGGGAAGGCCCGCATCATCGGCCCTCCCCCTGCGCCACAAGCGCAATCGCCGCCCAGGCTGCAGCCGCAGCCTGAAGAGGAACGCATGCAGGTGTCATAATGCCCAGACACCTGCATGCAGAGTTCCTACAGACGAACGCCAACCACTCCGCCCGCGCACAGGACCTGCTCATGCAGGCCCTGGCGGAGTGGAGAATTGCCGTTGCTGTCGTGGCCGAGCCCTACCACATCCCCTCCCAACCACACTGGGTCGGGGACACGGAGGGCTCGGTCGGAATGGTGGTGCCGCCAACGGGCCTGCAACACCTCTCTCTCAGGGAGAGGGGCGCGGGTTACGTAGCGGCAAACTGGGGAGAAGTAGTGCTCATCGGAGTCTACTTCTCCCCGAACAGGAGCCTCTCACAGTTCGAGAGGTTCCTGGATGGCCTGGAGCTGGTTGTGCGGAGGGCATTGCCAGCCCAGGTCATTGTGATGGGGGACCTCAATGCTAAGTGCGCGGCTTGGGGATCCCCCATCACCGACGTCAAGGGGGCGCATCTTCGGGATTGGGCTCTTACTATCGGCCTGGTCCCGGAGAACCGGGGCAGCGCCTTCACATGCGTGCGCGCGCGGGGTGGCTCGGTCGTTGACGTGACGTTCGCCACCCCCAATATCGGCGCGCACATCTCGTGTTGGCGCGTCCTGGAGGATGTGGAGACCCTGTCAGATCACTTGTACATCAGGTTTAGGGTCTCCACAGCGCCCCCTGGGCGTCAAACTCGCACGGCGGGCGGCAGAGGCGTCTTCCCTAGGTGGCAGCTGTCACGTCTCGACGGAGACCTGGCAGAGGAGGCTGCAATCGTATCCGCGTGGGCCTCCGACCCCCCTCAATCCTTGGGGGTCGGAGAAAGGGCTGCCAGGTTCCGTCGGGACTTGACGACTATTTGCGACGCAGCAATGCCTAGGGCTCGACGCCTCGTGCCCCGAGAGGGGGTATACTGGTGGTCGCGGGACCTCGCGGCCCTGCGTGCCACCAGCAACGCCGCTCGCCGTGCTCTCTCGCCCGGCTCCCGGTGCCGACGTCTTCGGCACCGGGAGCCGGGCGAGCTGGAGCGCCTCCAGGCCGAAATGCGTTCGGCCAAGAAGGCGCTCCAAGCCGCCATAGGGGCCGCCAAGGACGCTGCATACTCGGAGTTCTTGGCGGCCCTGGACGCGGACCCGTGGGGGCGCCCGTACCGAATGGTACGGGCCAAATTCAAAACGGCGCCCCCCACGGAGACCATGGAGCCGGCCGTCCTCAGCGCGGTGGTAGAGGGGCTATTCCCAGACAGCCCCCCATTTGAGCCACCGCGCATGACGCAGCAGAGGGCCAACGACGAGGACGACGCCGCCCCTAATCCTCCTCTGATAACAGAGGACGAAATGCTAGGGGCGGCCCGCCGGCTCCAAGGCCCGCGGAAGGCCCCGGGACCGGATGGGGTTCCGGGGAAGGTTCTCCCCATCGCGTTAAAGCACCTCGGGGACCGCCTCCGCTGCCTCTTCGACGACTGTCTGGCAGCGGGGCACTTCCCTGAGGTGTGGAAGGAGGGGCGGCTGGTCCTTATAAGGAAAGAAGGCCGCCCCGCGGACTCTCCGTCGGGATACCGCCCGCTGGTGATGCTGGATGAGGCCGGGAAGCTGTTGGAGCGAGTTATAGCTGCCCGGATCATCCAGCATCTAGCGAGGGATGGGCCGCAGCTTTCGGTGAACCAATTCGGGTTCCGGTCAGGACGATCCACCTTGGACGCCCTGGCCGCCCTGAAGAAGTTCACCGACGAAGCGGCCCAAAAGGGGCAGGGAGCCATGGCGGTGTCACTGGACATCGCCAATGCCTTCGGCTCCCTCCCCTTTGCGGTAATAGAGGAGGCGCTCCGGTATCACGGAGTGCCCCTCTACCTGCGGAGAGTCGTGGGACACTACCTGCAAGGGCGGGTAGTGTCCTATATGGGGAGAACCGGTCGAGAGGAGAGGCGGATGGCCACCGGTGTTCCACAGGGGTCCGTGCTAGGGCCCCTCCTGTGGAACATCGGATATGACTGGGCCATCCGCGGAGAGGTGCTGTCTCGGATGGCGGTCATCTGCTATGCAGATGACACGCTGGTTGCCGTCCGGGACACCACGTGGAGTAGATTGGTGAGAAGGGCTGAGGCCGGAGCCACATTATTGACCCGGAGGATCGAGGCACTAGGCCTCCGAGTGGCCCTCAGCAAAACCGAGGCCCTCTGTTTTAAAGGGCCTCGGTGGAGGGTTCCTGCGGGGGCCACCCTCCGGGTCAACGGAGAGGAAGTCGGGGTCAAGGCCCGGATAAAATATTTGGGTCTTGTCCTCGACGGGGGTTGGCGCTTCGGTGACCACTTCCGAGCGCTGACCCCCCGGCTTGTGGGCGCGGCCTCAGCCCTGGCGAGGCTCCTCCCTAACCTCAGCGGTCCGGGTGTACATGCGAGGATGCTGTACACCACGGTCGTCAAAAGTATGGCCCTGTACGGTGCACCGATATGGGCTCGCGCCCTCAATGCACCGAACAGGGCCCTCCTCCGCAGGCCGCAACGCATTGTTGCGGCGCGTGCGTGCCGGGCCTACCGAACGGTAGGCCACGCGGCGGCCTGCGTTTTGGCCGGCACCCCTCCGTGGGAAATCGAGGCGGGAGTGCTGGCTGAAGCCTACTGGGCGCGGGCCACACAAAGAGCCCGGGGCGAAGCCCCGGCCCCAGAGGAGATCTCCCGCGCCCGGGAGGCGAGGAGAATGACGACCGTGGAGCTGTGGGCGAGAGGCCTAGCGCACGCCAAATACGGCGTGCGCACTATAGAGGCCATACGCCCACTGCTCCCGGAATGGTGTGGGAGGAGCCACGGCTCCCTCACCTTCCGACTGACACAGGTGCTGTCCGGACATGGTTGTTTTGGACGGTACCTGTGTCGGATCGGAAGGGAGGAGAGGATGCGCTGCCACGGGTGCGGCGCCGACGAGGACACGGCGCAGCACACACTCGAAGTGTGCTGCGCCTGGAGAGAAGAGCGCCGCACCCTAGTGGCGGCGATTGGCGGCGACCTCTCACTTCCCGGCGTTGTACGCGCCATGTTGGGAAGTGAGAGGTCTTGGAACGCGGTCTCCTCCTTCTGCGAAACAGTCATGTCGCAGAAGGAGGAGAGGGAGCGGGAGCGCGAAGGGGATCCCCTAGCGCCCCCGCTCCGGCAGAGAAGAGTGGGGAGAAGGAGGCGGCAATTCGCTGCTGCCCTTCTCCCCACGACTTAAACTTTGAGGGCCGTAGAGGCCAAACGCAGGCGGGGTCACGGAAGTAAGCTAACGCGTTCCCGTGGCCCCGCCGTAACGCGTGAGAGGGCAGTCTGGTTTTAGTGGGTATTCCGGTCGCCTTCTGCGGCCGGCGAGTCCCACACTCCCCTACGCCATTGCACAGCCCGGCGTAGGGGGTGCGTAAATGCATTTCCAGACTATAAAAAAAAAAAAAAAAAATAAAAAAAATAAAAAAAAAAAAAAGATGGTTAAGGACTGATGCAAGAAATCTAAAAATGTTTGTTTGCAATAGGGTTAATGAAATTAACGAGCTAACAAGTGGTTTTGAACACAGACATGTACCTACGAATATGAACCCAGCTGACTTGGCCTCAAGAGGGGTCGAACCCCGAGACCTTTTGCCTTCGTCTTTGTGGTGGGAAGGTCCTTCTTTCCTAAAGAAGGAACGTTTTGAATGGCCACAGAATTCTTTTGTGGTTCAAAACTTACCTGAGTTAAAGGTACATTCGTTGATAACTGCAGTAGACAATTCTGATAACAGTAGTTTATTTATAGATTTCAAAAGGTACTCCAGTTTCAATAAATTAACCAGAACATTTGCGTTTGTGTTACGTTTTGTTAACAATTGTAAGAAAAACAAACATAAATATTCAGGTCCTATAAGCTCAGATGAAATAAATGATTCAGTGATGCTACTTATAAAAAAATGCCAATTACAATCGTTTTCATTTGAAATTGGGTTACTCAAGCAAGAAAAGCAATTACCACAAAAAAATAAATTGCTGCAGTTGACTCCATTTATAGATTCAAACGATATAGTTCGTGTGGGTGGTCGTTTAGGAAACTCAAATTATAATTTCGATAAGAAACATCCTATAATATTAGATTCAAAACATCATTTTACCAAGTTATTAATGATTAATGAACATATACGTTTGTTCCACGCAGGTCAGCAGCTGCTGTTAGCGTCAGTGCGTGATAAGTACTGGCCTATTGGCGGAAGATGTTTCGCGCGGCAAGTAGTTAGACAATGTATTGTTTGCGTTCGCCTAAGAGCGAATACAATGCAGCCAATAATGGGTCATTTACCTGAAGCACGTACGAATGTTTGTTTTCCCTTCTACTCGTGTGGAGTTGACTTTGCTGGACCTTTCATGATTAGTAACCGGAAAGGTCGTGGTAGCCGTATCACTAAATGTTATTTATGTCTATTTGTTTGCCTCAGTACAAAGGCAATACATTTAGAACTTGTGAGTGAACTAAGTACTCAAGCTTTTATTTTATGCCTAAGGCGTTTCATATCACGTAGAGGTAAATGTCATGAGATTTTTTGCGACAACGGCAGGAATTTTGTGGGTGCAAAAAATGAACTAGGTAGGTTGCTTAGATCCAGCCGTCAGTCTGTTAGTGATTATGCTACTTCTGAAGGAATTAAGTTTGTATTTAGTCCCGCATATTCCCCCCACTTCGGTGGTATCTTATCCTCGAATAAACAACAAATTATGGGGTCAACTTATTAACAAACAAACTGAAACATTTTAACACTTTTTTAAATATAATTTAAACATGTTTTTGTACCAAAACTTTAACTTTTTCAAATACAATGAATTTACAATTTTGATTTGCTCAACACAGGTTTAGGTCTGGGGGGGAGAAACACAGTTTTGTTGTAGGATCTAGAGGCAGGGTTTGATGTGGCATTGAGAGGAGAGAAAGCAGAAGTTTGGTGTGAAACTGAAGTGGGTGTTGCAGCAATATCTGCATAAAGGGGCCTAACTTGGGGAAATCTTTTAGATGCCTCTAAATAAGATATATTTTCTTCTGACATAAGCATCTTGATAGACTTCTGCCTGGAGTGCTCAGGGCATTTAGAATCAGTGGCCATATGTCTGCCACCATGGCAAAGAAAACAGGATGAAGAAGAATCTGAAATTGAACAGCTTTCCCCTGAATGGGGCTGAGCGCATCGGAAGCATCGAGGCTTTGACCTACATTGTTTGGCAATATGACCGAACCTGCAGCAGTTGCGGCATTGAATAGTGGGAAGATGATATAATGAAACTGGAAGGGAAGCATTAAAACAGAAAATCTTATCAGGGAGGCGTTGGCCAGTAAAAGTTAAAACAACTGTAGTAGAGGGGACCCATGTTACAGAATCCTCTCTCCTTGATTTGAAATTGAGCCTTCTAGCTCTAATTACTTCACCAAAATTGGGAGGGGTGCATATTCCAGATAAAAGCTCTTCTAGTGTCCACTCTGTGGGTATATTTCGTACAACGCCTAAGCGGAAGATGTGGAAGCGGGGTATATGACCAACCAAATTGCTATTCTCGAGAACGGGATTTTTCAGGAAAGCATTAGCACTTTGTGGTTTATTAAAAGTAACCGATATTTTATTTCTGCCAGTTTCCTTTATACCACCTTCAGCAATATCAGGTACATTATGTTTATGTAAGAGCTGTGCTACTCTTAAAGTTTTTAAAGAGGAACCAGATGAAGGGTCTGTTTCTTTACGGGAGACAAACACTGTGTACGGGCCCTTGTCACTCTCACTATATTGTATGTCAGCATCATTTTCGAAACCGGGTTTTGTAAAAACAGACTGGATCGAACCAGAAGGGGATGTTGTTTTTTTAGAGTCTGCTCTTGTATCTACTGCTGGTCTTTTTAATGCCTGCTTTTGTTGAACTGCCTGATCAGCCCCCTTATCGGGGGCATCCATAGCACTCATCTTTACCTTAAACTTAAATCTAACTACATACACTTACCTTAAAAAAAATACCCCCCAAACCAACACAAACACGACAACACAAATATTACAGTCTCAATAAGAAATAATCAGCAATATAAAAGAAACGAAACAAGTTTATAACCTAACTTCAACCAAGCGTCAACGCTGCCAAAAGTCAAGAGCACACAACAAAGTCAAAAACAATATAAATTCAAGTGTCAATGTCATGTTAACTCCATATGTCAAAAATTTAAATCTAAATTTTTTTTTTTCAGAGCTATGATAGGTGGGTGTTTTTCAGAAAAAATGACCCTGTGACGATCAGGAAAAATAATTTTGGTTGTACATGAAATTGTTCATATTGTCCCTGGTATGAAACAATACATTATTAACTAGCTAAATATGCTATTTAAATTAATATAAAACCATAAATATAAGAAATATTCAAGTTTTTCTCTCAGCATATGATACAAAGTATTCCTGTGCGTCACAAAATATAATGAATCAGATATAAAACGACCAGGCATTGAAAGAAAATCAACGTATATTACCTTATAGATATACTTAAAATCTTTCCATAAACATCAATAATTTAGCATATTTCTATGCATTAATAAACAATCAGGGAAATAGTTTCATGTTCGTCACTTCTTTGACAAATGGCACTTGAAATGTTGTCTTTACTAATGATACGTGTAACAAATTTAAAAATTGAGCAAATTGAGGAATTTTTGGCTATAATAAAATACTGATAATTACTAAATAAACACTATAAAATGAAAAATAGATATTTAAAAAACCATTTTTGTACTATTCAGAATATGGGACAGTGACTATTACGACAAGTGCGTTACGAATAGGAATAATTTGAGCAGTGTCCACACCACCGCGTTTAAAAACACAATCACAAAGAAGTTAACGCTTTATTAACTTAAAATTATTAATAAAAAGTTTTAACTGCATCAAAACTTTTTTATTACACATAAAAGTATTAAAAGACATAGAATTGTCAATTTGAGATAACATATAACTTATATTATTCAGGTGATTATTTTAAATTTTTACTTACGAGATAATTATCACAATTACTTTAATCAATAGATGCAATAAACCTCTCTTTCTCTATTTCGCGATTCTTTCTTTCATGCAGAAGTTTTTCGCGGTAATATCGTTTGCGACTAGTTTCTAACATCCTATGTAATTTCTGTATTTTAATTGAAATAAAACTAAAAAATTTAATTAATAATTAAATTAAAATTTTAAAATATTTCACGGTATACTAAGCTTTACAGTTCAAGTTCGTCACGATTTTGTTCCGATAGTATGTCACGTGACGCACAGGACGTTTACATCCCACGAAAGTTTTAAAATTAAAAATAACTAATATTTTGTTAAATTAACTTGTTTTTAGCTTTATTAATCTAATAAAGGTTAGTTTATGTTTTATAAGCAATATGATAAAGTAAAGAATACGAGTTTATTTACCTTCTAAATACTGTCACTATCCAGAAAACTTTTTCTGGACGCCGAAGACACCAACACTTTTGTCACAGTTTTTGATCCAACTGACGTTAAAAACAACAATGGCGGTATCAAAAACGATCACAATTTTGCCAGGAAGGAAGAAAATACACAAATTAGTAGATTTAGTCTTATGTAAAATATCAAATTCACCGTGACGAAACGGGATTTTCCGGTACTAAGGTTTTCGTAGGACAGTATTAAAATAGTTATATTTTTAAAATAACCATAAGTTTATCACATATAAACTTGAAAAGACAATTTAAGACATACAGAGACTATGTTCAAACACTTAAACATACTCAAAGACCAATATTCTACAAATGAGATGTATTTGAAGTCTCCGAGAGTACTGTGGGACACACGAAATCTTCATCTCCTATTTTGCTTTTTTTTTAATATAACAATAAATATCCGCTTTTTATGACCCTTTATAATTTAATTCTATTTTAAAACATTTACCTAGGTCATATGAAATTTCACTTTTACATGTCCTATATAAGAAAGTAAAAATAAAAATGGTTAAAGTTGTGGGACAGTCCGATTTTGCTAGGGTCATTTTTTGTGAAAAACACCCAGGTACAGATACATAGGTAAAGAAGTGTGTAGCTTGGTTGCACTCTATAATGAAACTACCATGTTCAGTGTTTTAAAAGGAAGTTAGTTTATTATAGATTAAAAAAGCACAGATAATAAAGAATGACAATCATAATGTCACCAGTAGGTGTCGCTACTATCGATTATTTAGATATAATTCAACACTCCCCCTATATCTAATAATCAATGTTTTAACAAACAAAAAAAAAAAAAAGTTACACAGCTACTACACCCAATAAGTCCATAAAGGAATAATGTTTCTTTGTACATAAACTTTTAGTGAGTATATCAGCCATAGACCTTTATAATAGGGACGCGACACATTGTTCTATACGTAGAATTACTTATACATATAGCATCCATTTTGAAGGAACATACATAAACATATATCTATCTCGTTCTTCCTCAGCACTATAACTCGCAGGAAAACAAGATAACAGTATTTCAGTGCGGACTTAAAGTGAAACATGAAAATACGCAAATACCTAATGAGGCCGAAAAATCCGCCATGTTTAGCGCACCAAATGTCGTTTTTAGAGCCGTACTTGTGTTGTCGAAAAGTCGTGATATAAATCAAAATAACCAATCATCAATATTTTGCTTGTGATTTAAAATAATTGAAGCCTTGAAAATAAATGAATTGATAAATAATTACGTCGCAAATATGCATAAGGACGCAATGACGTTTGTAATTATATAAATGTTCTGAAGGTGCTTTTTTATCACGCGGTCCCTTGATATGTTTAAATTTTGAATCACTCTCACTTATGATATACTAGCTGTCGCTCGCGACTATTAGTTGACTATGTGTTCTTCCAGACTATGCTCTACATCTATGCCAAATTTCATCAAGATCCGTTGAGCCATTCCGGAGATACCTTCAAACAAACATTTATTCATCCGTCCGTCCAAACATTCGCATTTATAATATTAGTAAGATAACAATATATTTACTTCCGATTAAAGTATACATTCTACAAATAATTAATACTCAATAATATTTAAAATAAAATGAGCCAAGAACGTTTATCGATAAAACCTAATAACCTTAAAATCTTCTGAGCAGCACTAAAACCGCCATGTTTAGTGGCCTGATGACGTCACAGTGGCACGCATTTTTTGTTGACGTTTCATTTCCATAGGTTTCATACTTCAGTGATATCAGCTGGCATTTCAGTGCTTGGCAAATAATATAATTTTACAATATTATTAGAAACACATTCTCTAGTAAAATGATATTTCACATCTATATGTTTAGATTTCTTGTGGAAAACTGGGTTTATTGACAACTTTTGAGCACTCTGATTAGCATTAAATAATTTTAAAGTATACATTTTATTTGTTATCTCAAACTGTAAATTTCTTAAATATATTGCTTCTTTGCAAGCTTCGGATATACTCATATATTCTGCTTCACAACTTGAAAGAGCAACTGTTTTTTGTTTTTTACATTCCCAAGATATTATACCATTAGATAATAAGAAACAATAACCAGTATATGATCGTCTATCCAATACATTATTTGCCCAATCAGCATCAACAAAACCTTTAATTTCAGAGTTTCCATTTTTATAATACTTAATACCAAAAGATTTAGTCCTTTTTAAATATTTTAAAACTCTCTTGGCATAATGCCAGTGCTCATCTGAACAACAATTATTAAATTGACTTAAATAATTTACTGAAAAAGTTATGTCCGGTCTAGTTAAAACTGATAAGTACATTAAGCTACCTATTAGCCTTTGATAAGGTACTTGATTATTAACATTTTGACTTGTACTTACATTCAACCTAGTCTCCATTGGAGTATCAAAAGTTTTACAGTCAGTCATATGAAACCTTTGCAGCAAAGTATCTATGTATATAATTTTCTTGACTTAAAGTGACAGATCCTTCAAGTTTATCAAAAGTAACATTAATTCCTAAACATTGTTTTACTTGCCCTAGATCTTTAATTTGAAATTTACTTGACAATACTTCCTTAAGATGTTTACTTTCACATTTGTCATTAGAAAAGATAAAAAAATCATCATCATAGACTGTTACAATAGTTTTTAAATTCCCAACACTTTTAACATACATACAAGGTTCTAATTTGGATTTAACATAACCAATTTCAAGTAAACAACAATCTACCTTTTTATTCCAGGCCCTTGAAGCTTGCTTCAAACCATAAATGGCGTTTTTTAATTTCAAAACTTTATCTGAGCTATCAGAGGAACTAATATAACAATCTGGTTTTTGCATGTATAAGGTTTCCTGTAGATCACCATTAAGAAAAGCCGTTTTGACATCTAAATGAGTTATTTCAAGACCTAATTGTACTGATAGTGAAAACAATAGTCTCAAGGTTGTGTGTCTAACCACAGGAGAAAAAGTTTCTTTATAGTCTACTCCTTGTTTTTGAGAAAAACCTTTGGCTACCAATCTTGCACGATATCTTATATTGTTTTCACTACTACTAGTACTATCATACTTTTTTCGCAATACCCATTTGCATTGAATTACATTACAATCTTTGGGCACTTCAGTAAGTTCCCATGCATTATTATCATCAAAACTTTGTAATTCATCCCGCACTGCCTCTAACCATTGTTCTTTCTCTGGACCTTTAAGCGCCTCTTGGATTGAGAGTTCACAATTATCATCAATCTCACTATCACTACCTACACAAACATTAGAAATACCATACCTATCTGGCTGCCTCCTTTGTCTCTGGGAACCACGTTTAATGTCATCATTCACAACACTTTCTACACTACTTACAGAAGAATCTTCATCTGGAAGAAAAGTTTCATCAATATCATGATAACTCTCACTCCTTGAATCGTCTGAGGAGTACTGTCTCGAATCTTCAGTAGAATCAGTTGTTGATGGTGCAGTTTCCTCAATCTGAATTGCGCTGTCTGCCAGTTTTGGTTTTTCTATTATAATTACATCACGACTTGTTGTAATATTCTTTGTGTATGGATTGTAGATTCTGTATCCTTTCACATCCTCAGAATATCCAACTAGAATACCCTTCTCGGCTTTCTTATCCCATTTCAATCGTTTCTCTTTTGGGATATGTTTCATTACAACACTGCCAAAAACTCTCAAATTATTTATATCAGGCTTCTTTCCTGTCCAAATCTCAAATGGAGTTCTTCCATTTAACTTTGAAACAGCCGTCCTGTTTTGTAAGTACACAGCTGTATTTGCTGCTTCGGCCCAAAAGATTTTCTCTAGTCCGGCATCAAATAATAAACATCTAGCCTTTTCAATGATGGTTCGATTAAAACGCTCCGATAAGCCATTTTGTTCTGGTGTGTATGGTTTGCACTTCTGATGAATTATTCCAGCTTTCTTTAGATAATTATCAAATTCCTTATTTATAAACTCCTTTCCATTATCACTTCGCAGTATCTTTATTTTCTTATTTAGCTGATTTTCAACAACTGCTTTATATCGCTGGAAAGCATCAAAAGTACCACATTTGTTTTTTAAAAAGTAAATATAAACCATGCGACTGTAATCATCTATAAATAATATAAAATATTTGGAACCACCAATTGAAATATTGCTGAATGGACCACACAAATCAGTGTGTATTATTTGTAGAAGTTCTTTACTTCTATTTCCTTCTTTGGGAAAAGGTAAACGGCTCTGTTTTCCTTCACAGCACACTATGCATGATGACTTTGATATATCTGCCTTTTTGTCAAGTGTAAGACCTTCCACTGCATCCTGCATTTTATTCAAATAAGAACTATTGATATGACCAAGTCTGCGATGCCAAATGTCACTGGAAGTCACCGCTGCAGCGAGTAATTCATCAGGCATTCTTAGTTTATAGACACCATTTATTAAGTAAGCTGTGGCAACTAGCTTATCAACTTTATTGAAGATTTGACAATTCAATTTCTTTTTTAATGGCGGTCCTTTTTGATTTCGCCAAAATCCAGTTCATAGAGCTTGGTCTGTGGTTTTGACTGAATCCAGGTGTCTTTAGGTGTGGGCTCTTGTTTATTTGGTGGGTTTCGTGATTGCGATCAAATAATAATAATCAATTTTGATTATTATTATTTGACAAAGTAATCGACTGTTGAATTACTTACCTAAAACAAGACAAACAATATATATAACAAAACAGATTGTTAGAAGGTTAGTAAAGACAAACAACTTATAGTCTAATGTTATTCTGGTTAACATATTCACATAAAATATTTACAAAAGGAGTATGTACGAGGCCTAACAAAGATTTGAAATTCGTCGGTCTGGGGATAGTGTCCGGTAGCGCTTCGTAAAGGGACGGTCTCCTAGGGCAGTTAAAGAAAATGTGTTCTGCTGATCCCTCCTCAAGCCCACATTCACAGAGGGAGCTATCCTTGACCCTTATCTTAGCTAGGTGAACCGGGGTACAAGCATGGCCTAACCTTAACCTGGATATTGTGGACGTGACCCTCTTGTTGGCTTTTCTATATTTAAAAAACCAAAGCCGAGCGAGCAGTGAGTCTTGAACATCCGCGTAATGTTTGCCTTTATTGCGTTTCGAAAGTTTCCACGCTTCATTCCAGCATGATATATGTTCGCAGAGTATGTTTTCTTGAACAGTGGAAGTGGATTGCCATAGAAACACTTGTATAATTTGAAAAGAACGTTTATTTTAATTTAACAAAAGTTTTACATTTAATAAACCATGTACTTATCTTGACACTTGCACAAGAAGGAAGAACCATAGATTAACAAACTTGTTTTTTTAAAGAATTGAGTGTTGCCTTTATCCAACACACCCCCTCAACAATCAATTCAATTTTTTTCCTTTTATATTATACCCTTAACATTTTTACATGACACCCCCTTAATAAGTACAATTAAGAAACTTAATTAACAAAACTTAAATGATATTCTTTGACCAACTGGCTTCTTATAAATGAATAACAAATATATAATACTTATTTTACTATACAATCTCTAAACTTCTCAAAAACATTGCTTGCCTAATGGCTTTGTAAACATGTCTGCTACATTCTCATTTGTATTAACATATGTCACATTAACTTCACCATTACAAACTTTTTCCATTATATAATGATACTTTATATCTACATGTTTTAATCTTTTATTACTGTCACTAGATGATGAAATTTTTATTATACTTAAGTTATCTTCTAAAATATTTATATAAGTATTATATCCAAAATCAATTAATAATTGCTTAAGCCAGCAGCCTTCAGTTATAGCTAAACATAATGCAATATATTCTGCTTCACAAGACGACAATGATACGGATTGTTGTTTTTTTGTACCCCATGAGATAGGACAATATATTTAATATAGTATATAAATCCAGAAGTTGATTTTCTGTCGGCTATATCCCCAGCCCAGTCTACATCACTGTAACCTTGTAATGTTATATTGTTATCATTATACTTATACACTAATGACAAAGAAATAGTACCTCTTATATATCTCATAACTCTCTTTAAACACTTATACAATGCCATACTTGCACAGTTTAAATATCTACTAAGAAATCCTATTGCTAATGATAAATCAGGTCTTGTACAACATGCATATAACAAACTACCTAATATGCTTCTACAATTATTTTCAATTTCTTTGCTTTCAGGTTTATCTCTCTTTAACAATTCAAAATTAAAGTTTTGCTCTAGTGGTGTAGACACTGTTTTACATTTATACATATTATATTTAATTAGTAAAGATTTAAGATATTTTTCTTGGTTTATAACTGTTACAAAATTTTTTATATCTTGTTTTATACTTATACCTAAATATGCATTTGCTATTCCCAAATCTTTCATATTAAATTTACTACATAATGAATTTTTAAATGTTTTTATCTCTATATCATTATTTCCAAAATAAATTAAATCATCTACATATAACAGTAAGTATATAAACTTGTCATTTTGCTTTCTAAAATATGAACATGGGTCATTTTTGGATCTAATGAATTTTTCTTGTAACATGAAATTATTAAATTTTTCATTCCAATAACGGGGTGATTTCTTTAAACCATACAAAGATTTTTTAAGTTTTACTATTTTATCATTATGAAGTTTCATAAATACCTGTTCTTTAATTTCACCATGCAGGAAGGCTCCTACGACATCCATCTGGAATACAGGTAACCTCTTTTGCAAAGGTGGGCATTAACTCGTTAATCCGTTAATCGTTAATTAACGAAGTTAAAATTTTCCTTAACGGATTAACTTTTAAGTTAAATTCAAAAAGTGTTAACGCTCTTGTTAACTTCCGTTAAATTCTACATCCGTTAATTTAGTCCGTTAATTGTTACAATAGACACTTATTGACGTGTTGTCATTTTATTTAAATTATGCATCAGGCTACATTCGTAAGTTCGGCTATGTTCGGCGACCGTCGGCGAGTCGAATGGTGAACGAGAACGAGAGAGAACGAGAACGAGCGAGTGTGATGCATGTTATACAATACACCGAGCGGCCGGGATAGACGTGATCAAAAGAGTACCACAGAATCCTTGTTAGAAAATAGTGACGATTTAAACAAACTTACCTCCATCAAATATTGCGAAGTTTAGGCGCTAGACACCTTCAAAGTTTAATAATTATTTCACATTTACACAAATATCTCTAAAAGTCTTTATTACATTTTATTCACATTAAAACTGGTTTTCATTTATTTAAAATCACTTTTTTTAGAATAAGACTTTGTTATAAAATTAACATAAGGGTCGAAAACACTTTACTCTTAATACAATAATTGTTATACGTGGGACGCAAAATCTATTAAAAGAGATAAACTCTGCGTTGAATTGCAATCAAAATAATCGAGATTACTCTTCAACGTCGTACCTAAAATACAACTAAACTTTGTTGCAGACAAAAATGTTTATTTTAATGTTGGAGTTTAAAGACAACAAAAAAAAAATAAAAAAAAATAATCTCAAACAAAATACACTAAAAAGAAACAAAATAATGTCATGAAAACTTCTTTCTTTCTTTCTTCTCTCTTTCAAAAACCCTCTAAACTCTAAAGAAAGTTCTCTTCTTTCTTGTAACATGTCTATATTGTATAATTATTGTTATTTCGCAGTCGGTGTCGGCCGAAGTAAATAGGTGACATTTTATATTTGAGATGTATTAGACATACTTACGTTTATGTCCCTACTTAGGCCGAAACCGACTCCAAAATAACAATAATTATACAATATAGACATGTTACAAGAAAGAAGAGAACTTTCTTTAGAGTTTAGAGGGTTTTTGAAAGAGAGAAGAAAGAAAGAAAGAAGTTTTCATGACATTATTTTGTTTCTTGTTAGTGTATTTTGTTTGAGATTATTTTTTATGGTACTTTTGAATGCATTTTGTTTGAAATTGTTTTTTTATGTTACTTTTGAGTGAATTTTGTTTGAAATTGTTTTTTTACGTTACTTTTGAGTGCATTTTGTTTGAAATTGTTTTTTTTAAGTTACTTTTAAGCGCATTTTGTTTGAGATAGTTTTTTTTGTTTTGAAGTCGGCTATTTTTTTTTCTTAAAATGTTTGTTTTATTTCTCAATTTTTAGTGAATTTGAAGTTTAATTACAAATTTCCTTAATACGTATAAGGACATAAATAAGACAAATAAAGAAAAGGACTTTCCTATTTAATATGTGTGTACTTCAATTCAAAAACTAATTTAGAATACACCAG
This sequence comes from Papilio machaon, assembly GCF_912999745.1. Classification (NCBI taxonomy): domain Eukaryota; kingdom Metazoa; phylum Arthropoda; class Insecta; order Lepidoptera; family Papilionidae; genus Papilio; species Papilio machaon. Next base: position 8,314,650 of record NC_060015.1, on the reverse strand, counting down.
ATAACCACTTATCCTTTAAACAATGAAATAATTATCAAAATCGGTATACAAATTGAAAATTAACGAACTAATACATCGTAGCGTGCCTTTAATTTTGTCCAGCCGCGCGCCGCAGTAGCATTTTTCGAATGCGCGTAGTTTTTAATAATTTAATATCTTCCAAACTATTGATCAGAATTACATAGTTTAAAGGCTAATGTAATCTGCATTTAATACTCTAGCCATCAAACATATTTATTTGGATAAGGATTCATATCGAATATAATATAATAGCGCCGTAAGCTTACGACGCTGTTTTTCGTGTGCAATTTAATCGAAGTTTGTTCATAATAACATGGTTTTTGTGAGACATCCATAGATGATAGATATATGCCACCTGAGACTTTTATTTAGCAAATTTAAGGATCTATAATTACTCGATACATCATTTTAATGTAGGTCATATAGTTTGACCTACGTAAGCCCAGAAAGCAAATTTGTGCTATTCATTGTAACGCGATGTAGCATTTTTCGTTTCCGCGTAATTTTATTCTTACGATATCTCCTAAACTATTAGACAGAATGATATAGTTTCAATTGCAAATATAATCTACATTAAATTCTCTTGATAATGAACATATTTATTTACATAAGGGTTAATACTGAACTTGAATAATAGCGTCGGAAATAGGGCATGAATTTAATTAATGTTTCTAAAGAAAAAAATGGTTATTGTGAGAAAACTATAAAAGATAGATACATGCTATCGCGGACTTTTATTTAGCACATTTAAAGAGCTACAATTCGCCATACATCATTTTTATGTAGGTCCTATAGTTTAGCCTACGTAAGCGCTGAAAGCAAAAATGTCCCTAATTTCCGCAACAAATTTTGAAGCTATATTCAAAATCTACTAGTCTTCTAGTTATTTAAAAAAAAAACAAAAAAATGGGACCCACCCGCAAGCACTTCCTTTCGATTAAAATAATTTTTATCAAAATCGGACCACCAGGGGCCGAGTTTCGCGGTAACACACATAAAAAAAAAAAAATACAGTCGAATTGATAACCTCCTTCTTTTTGAAGTCGGCTAAAAACTAATCGAATGTCGTTGAAAATAATTCAAAACCATAATCTTACTAATTAACTATAACGATTTTATAGGTGATAAGAAAGAGAGAAGACATCACCCGCGATTGGTTGTTTTCGTTATGTCGTGTAACTTATGCTCTATACACTGAGAGTAATATAACTTGATTTAACATATAACAATAGATCGGACGATAGATCATTAGATGATAGAAGTTATCGAAGGCATCTCAGTTGATTGGTTTATGTGTTGAGATGTATCACTGGATTGGTTATATAGTTTATTTATCAATGTTATAATAAGTTTCCTCTGATGTTAGAAGTTTTATTAATAAATCTATATTAATAAATAAAAAGTACGTAAAAAATGATATGTCTGTTCGTGGGTCCTTAGCTAAAATAAAATAAAAAAATATTACCAAATTATACATAAAAATAAATGTTCAGTTGTTGGAGTATGAGCAAATGAATATCCGGGTGCAAATAGTAACAGATAAATGTAAATACTGCACAAAAGTTTTGATTGTTTTCTTTTGAATATTATCACATGTCTTACTGTTTAATAGAAAATTTGTGTTGTCTAAATTTAGTTAGCTCTCTAATTCCGTGACGTCGGATTGTCCATAAAACAATTGACTGAAAAAGTCAATTGTCCATCATTGTCAGTTTAGTATGTAAGTGTGTGTAACTAGTGCATGCTATGTCATTATTATGGTACAGGCATTATATGGTACATCGCTCCTATTGTCTAAATTATATTTTAGTATTATATAACTAAATTATAGATAGGATTAGCGATCTCCCGAGATTTCGTAAGGGCAGTAAAAATATAGCCTAAGTTCTATTGAAAGTCTTGACAAAATCGGTCCATGCGATTCGGAGATTATTCATATGGCCATTTCCCGCATGCGCCTTATACTCGTAATATAAACAAAAATTAACTTTAACTGTTAACTTTAACTTGCGTTAAATTTTCGTAAATTAAACGCTTTAACGATTAACGAAGTTAAATTTTTATTTAACGAATTAACGATTAACGAAGTTAACTTTTTGATTAACTGTGCCCACCTATGCTCTTTTGTACTGCAACTGCCATCATAGTTCTGAAAGTTGTTAAACTTGCAACGGGTGTATATGTATTGTTGTCACAATTCTTCTGTTCGAAACCTCTTGCCACTAGCCTGGCCTTGTATAGTTTGTTGCCATTTGTTTCTTTTATTTTAAAAACCCATTTGCTACTAATTACATCTTCCTCTTTAGGTATATTTTTCACCTCTTCCCAGGTTGCATTTTCTTCCAGTTATGTCATTTCCTTTTCTATGGCCTCTGACCACTTTACTTTTTCAGGACCAGCCATCGCGTCTTCATATGATATTGGCTCTTCGCCTAGACAAAAAAGGTTTGTTTCATAATCTTCCATCCATTTCGGTGGTTGTGTTTTTCTTTTTTGTGATTTAACTTCTTCCTCAGGTAAGATATTATTTTCTGTTTCAGGTAAATTTATTTCATTTGTTTCTGGTATGTCATATAATTCACAATCTGTGTTTTCTTCTTCTGTTTCAGATTGGATTGGACCTTCTTCATTGAATGAGTTAATATTGTCATCCTCCTGTTCCTCTTCTTCAGGGTCATCTACTGGTAAGTCTTCTTTTTGTACATATTTTTCTTTATTTTTATTATCATGTGTCTGATACTTCTTTTTAATTACTACAATTTCTCTTTTTAATTCTACATCATTTTTCTTCGGTAAGTATACTCTATAACCTTTGCTTGTTTCTCTTTTATTAAATGGTAGCTTATGTTGTTTGCCTTGTAAACATGATATGCATATTTCTGAATCACCTTCTTTATATTCAATATTGTTTTGTTTCAGAATGGTCTTCACATGCTCAATATTTTGGTGACCTAACTTCGAATGCCACTCAGCGAGTCCACTATTTGATTTACCAACCATTGCGATATCTGATTCATATTTAAAATTCATTAAAAACATTTTACCTTTTCTGTATGCAATTGCTTTAATTAAATTATCTTTTATAAAAGTGCATTTCTTTTGATCACACATAATTTTATAACCTTTATCCATTGCTGCCGATGATGAAAATAGGTTAACTTTTATTTGTGGTATAAATAAAACATTGTGTAAAATTGTAGGTATCCACTGTTTTCCATTGTATGCGCTTAAGTGTATTTCACCTTGACCAAGAGCTTTTATGATTGAACCATCACCAATTATGACTTCTTTTGGCACTGATAAAGTTTTATAGTTTACAAACATATTTTTATTCTTGCACATATGTTCTGAGGCACCACTGTCCAACACCCAGTATGTCTCTTGAAAATTGTTTGCACATGAAAAGTTTATTGCCGAGGTAAGGAATGCATTTGTATTACGAGTACTTCTTATATTGTCATCTTTTTGGTAATAATTCTTTTTATTTCTGAACCAACAATCTTTTTCTTTATGATTAAACTTCTTACATATTTTACACTGTTTATAATTTTTAGCACTGTTTAGATTGATCATGTTTTTCTTACAGTCTTTTTTATAGTGTCCGACTTGTTGACATTTAAAACATTTTCTTTCACTGTTTCTTGATTGTGTAGATAAAGCCATTTTCTTCTCATAATCATTGTTGCGTTGCTCTTCTAGCACCAATCTTGATATTAATTCAGATAATTTTCTGTCTGTCATAGGAACTGAATCCCAAGATGAAATGAAATGTCTAAAATTTTCTGGCAAAGAACTAATAATTTTAGTGATGAGCATAGATTCAGGTATATTTCCACCTGCTTGATTTATTCTATTTGCCAATTCTTCTAACTTTGCTATATATAATGATATTTCTTCATTTTTTATATATTGCATTTCAAAAAATTTTTGTTGCAAAATATGTAATGACGTGTCTGATTTTGATTCATATATTGAACACAACTTTTCCCATATTTGTTGAGCAGTTTCACAATTTGACTCTTGTAAAATATTTTTGTTGCTCAGTCTTGTTACAATTATAGATTGTGCCTTTGCGTCTCGTGTCAGCCATTTTTCATCTTTTCCGTCATTTAAATCTGATCCGTTTACAACACCAAATAATCCTTGTGCTTTTAATATAACACGAATTTGAAATTTCCAAGACATCCAATTTGATAATCCTTCCAATAGCAATATATTTTGGTTTTCTGAAGTAGCTTCCATTTTATATACCGTTTACCCGGCTCGTTCTTTTGACCACGCTTTACCGCGCTATTGTATCTATTGCAATCCAGTATTCTGGGCTAGGGATGTTAAAATAATAATCGATTATGAAAAAATCGATTATTATAAGATTTTTTACGATTTTTATGGAACGATTATTTTTTTTACAAAAATCGATTTTTTAAAAATCGATTATATAATTTATTCGATTTTTCTAAAAGCGCTATCGATGAGATATTTCACGCCCTGCGACATATGATACGATAAACAAGTTCATTGCAAATTGTTGTAAATGAACAAGTCAGTTTAATATATTTTTATATTCTAATACTTATGCCTTCTAATATTAAATTAAATAAGAAAACAACTCTGTCTGTCTCGCTTTTATGCTAAAACTACTGAACCGATTTAAATTAAATTTGGTACAAAGATAGTCTAGATCTAGAGCCTGAAGAAAGGACATGGGCTACTTATTAAATAGAAATAGAATAGAATTCAATGAAATAATAAAAAAAGGATTTTCATGTGATTGAAAGAGGGGGATATGGAAGTATGATCAATTTTATAGTTAGAAGCTTGAAACTTATTTTTAGCCGACTTCAAAAAGAAGGAGGTTATCAATTCGACTGTATTTTTTTTTTTTTTTTTTTTTTATGTGTGTTACCGCGAAACTCCGCCCCTGGTGGTCCGATTTTGATGAAAAATATTTTAATCGAAAGGAAGTGCTTGCAGGTGGGTCCCATTTTTTTGTTTTTTTTTTAAAATAACTAGAAGACTAGTAGATTTTGAATATAGCTTCAAAATTTGTTGCGAACATTAGGGACATTTTTGCTTTCAGCGCTTACGTAGGCTAAACTATAGGACCTACATAAAAATGATGTATGGCGAATTGAAGCTCTTTAAATGTGCTAAATAAAAGTCCGCGATAGCATATATCTATCTTTTATAGTTTTCTCACAATAACCATTTTTATCTTCAGAAACATCAATTAAATTCATGCCCTATTTCCGACGCTATTATTCGAGTTCAGTATTAACCCTTATGTAAATAAACATGTTCATTATCAAGAGAATTTAATGTAGATTATATTTGCAATTGAAACTATATCATTCTGTCTAATAGTTTAGGAGATATCGTAAGAATAAAATTACGCGGAAACGAAAAATGCTACACGAAAAGCACAATTTTGCTTTCTGGGCTTACGTAGGTCAAACTATATGACTTACATAAAAATGATGTATGGAGTAATTATACATCCTTAAATTTGCTAAATAAACGTCTTCGGTGGCATATATTTATCATCTATGGATGTCTCACAAAAACCATGTTATTGTGAACAAACTTCGATTAAAATGCACACGAAAAACAGCGTCGTAAGCTTACGGCGCTATTATATTATATTCGATATGAATCCTTATCCAAATAAATATGTTTGATGGCTAGAGTATTAAATGCAGATTACGTTAGCCTTTAAACTATGTAATTCTGATCAATAGTTTGGGAGATATTAAATAATTAAAAACTACGCGCATTCGAAAAATGCTAGTGCGGCGCGCGGCTGGACAAAATTAAAGGCAGGCTACGATGTATTAGTTCGGTAATTTTCAATTTGTATACCGATTTTGATAATTATTTCATTGTTTAAAGGATAAGTGGTTATCTGCTGCATTCTAAATTAGTTTTTGAATTGAAGTACACACATATCAAATAGGAAAGTCCTTTTCTTTATTTGTCTTATTTATGTCTTTATATGTATTAAGGAAATTTGTAATTGAACTTCAAATTCACTAAAAATTGTGAAATAAAACAAAAATTTTAAGAAAAAAAAATAGCCGACTTCAAAAAAAAAACAATCGCAAACAAAATGCACTCAAAAGTTACCTAAAAAAACCAATTTCAAACAAAATGCACTCAAAAGTAACCTAAAAAAACCAATTTCAAACAAAATGCACTCAAAAGTAACATAAAAAAAAATTCAAACAAAATGCACTAAAAAGAAACAAAATAATGTCATGAAAACTCTCTAAACTCTAGTAGTTAGTAGTAGGGGCTCAGTTTTCCGCAACTCCACGACAAGCGCGTATTTTGGGTGTCTCTAAACTCTAAAGAAAGTTCTCTTCTTTCTTGTAACATGTCTATATTGTATAATTATTGTTATTTTGGAGTCGGTTTCGGCCTAAGTAGGGACATAAACGTAAGTATGTCTAATACATCTCAAATATAAAATTTCATATATTTACTTCGGCCGACACCGACTGCGAAATAACAATAATCCTTACTAATATTATAAATGCGAAAGTAACTCTGTCTGTCTGTCTCGCTTTCACGCCAAAACTACTGAACCGATTTAAATGAAATTTGGTACACAGATAGTCTAGAGCCTGAGGATGGACATAGGCTATATTTTAACGCGAAAAAGGGGTTGTAAGGGGTTGAAAGTGGGGGTGAAAGTTTGTATGGAAGTGTCGCCTACTATTGTTTACTGAACCGATTTAAATGAAATTTGGTACACAGATATTCTAGAGCCTCAGAAAGAACATAGGCTACTTTTTAACGCGAAAACAGGGTTGTAAGGGGTTGAAAGTGGGGGTGGTAATTTGTATGGAAGTATCGTCATTTTTACAGTTAGAAGCATGAAACTTCTGTCTAAGGCTGCTAATTTGATATAAATAAATATGAAATTCAATTTCTGTAAAAATTTTCCCCTGAAGGGTGCTAAATAACAATAGGGGATGAAAATTTGTTTGGGAATATGTGAGGCTTAGGTGAATGTTTTATTTAATATGTTTTGCTGTTACCCTTACTGATATTTAGTTTAGGGCCCGAGAAAGAACAAAGACTACTTTTTAACGCGAAAAAAGGGTTGTAAGGGGTTGAATGTGGGGGTGGTAATTTGTATGGAAGTATCGTAATTTTTACAGTAAGAAGCTTGAAATTTCTTTCTTATGCTGCTAATCCTTACTAATATTATAAATGCGAAAGTAACTCTGTCTGTCTGTCTGTCTGTCTCGCTTTCACGCCAAAACTACTGAACCGATTTAAATGAAATTTGGTACACAGATATTCTAGAGCCTCAGAAAGAACATAGGCTACTTTTTAACGCGAAAACAGGGTTGTAAGGGGTTGAAAGTGGGGGTGGTAATTTGTATGGAAGTATTGTCATTTTAACAGTTAGAAGCTTGAAATTTCTTTCTAAGGCTGCTAATTTGATAGAAATAAATATGAAATTAAATTTTTGTATCAATGTTACCCTCAAGGGTGCTAAATAACTATAGGGGATGAAATTTTGTTTGGGAATATTTTAGACTTCGGTGAATGTTTTGTTTAGTATGTTTTGCTGTTACACTTACCAATATTTAGTCTAGGGCCTCAGAAAGAACATAGTCTGTTTTTAAACGCGAAAAAAGGGTTGTAAGGGGTTGAAAGTAGGGGTGGTGATTTGTATGGAAGTTTCGTCATTTTTACAGTTAGAAGCATGAAACTTCTGTCTAAGGCTGCTAATTTGATATAAATAAATATGAAATTCAATTTCTGTAAAAATTTTACTCTGAAGGGTGCTAAATAACAATAGGGGATGAAAATTTGTTTGGGAATATGTGAGGTTTAGGTGAATGTTTTATTTAATATGTTTTGCTGTTACCCTTACTGATATTTAGTCTAGAGCTCGAGAAAGAACAAAGACTACTTTTTAACGCGAAAAAAAGGTTGTAAGGGGTTGAATGTGGGGGTGGTAATTTGTATGGAAGTATCGTCATTTTTACAGTAAGAAGCTTGAAACTTCTTTCTAATGCTGCTAATTTGATATAAATAAGTAAGAATTTCGATTTATGTAAAAATTTTACCCGTAAGGGTGCTAAATAACAATAGGGGATGAAAATTTGTTTCGCAATATGTGAGGTTTTAATGAATGTTTTGTTTTATATGTTTTACTATTATACTTACTGATATTTAGCTTAGAGCCTGAGAAAGGACAAAGATTAATTTTTATCGTGAAAGAGGGTGTATAAGGGGGTAAAAGTAGGGGTGGAAATTTGTATGGACGTATCGTCATTTTTACAGTTAGAAGCTTATAACTTTTTTTAGGCTACTAATTTGATATTAATAAATAGGTCATTTAAAGTTTGTAAAAGTTTTACCCTTAATGTTGCAATATAATAAGGGAATAGGGGATGAAAATTTGCATAAGAGTAAATGAATATTTTGTAAGTTCCATTTGTTTTGTTGTAATTTTTTATAAGTTCAAATAAAATACCTCAACAACAACAACTAAATTCACGCCCATAACCCAGAGGGATAGGTAGAGACCAAACACCTACATTTGGTGTGGTCGTGGCACACCTATCTCTATGTCTACATCCATACATCAACGCATAGCACGTCGGTCAAGTAAAATAATAATCCTTAAAAAAAATGCTTAACGAAAACAGTATTTCACGCGGACGAAGTCGCGGGCACAGCTAGTTATACAATATAGACATGTTACAAGAAAGAAGAGAACTTTCTTTAGAGTTTAGAGACACCCAAAATACGCGCTTGTCGTGGAGTTGCGGAAAACTGAGCCCCTACTACTAACTACTAGAGTTTAGAGAGTTTTCATGACATTATTTTGTTTCTTTTTAGTGCATTTTGTTTGAATTTTTTTTTATGTTACTTTTGAGTGCATTTTGTTTGAAATTGGTTTTTTTAGGTTACTTTTTAGTCTGTTAATTTGATATAAATAAATATGACATTTTAAATTTGTAAAAGTTACCCTCTAGGGAGCAAAATAACAATAGGGAATAGGACTTGAAAGTTTGTATGGAAAAATATAAGGTTTATGAGAATGTTTTGTATGTTTAATATGTTTTGATGTAATTTTTATAATGTTAAGTAAAATAATTAGCCTAAATAATTAAAATGCTACCCGAAAAAAGTATTTCACGCGGAAGAAGTCATTAGCACAGCTAGTTTATCTTATTTGTGATTATTAATATTTTTTTTAGTGTTTAAATGAATGTTTAAGAAATTATTTGTTTCATATTTTCGTTTTTAAAATCATAAGTTTGTTGTTTTGTTTTACTACATTTACTTAATTTTTATTTTATTTTATAAAATGTTTTATTGCAATAAGTGCCAAGGAAATAATATATTGTATTTCTATATTTTCCCTGTATTTTAAATTTTTTTATAAAAATCGACTAAAATCGATTATTTTTTATTTAAAAATCGATAAATCGACAAATCGATTTTTATCATCCACTGTAAAAATCGATTTTCGAAAAATCGATTTTTAACTCAATGTTAACATCCCTATTCTGGGCCCATAACCTGTTCGCAGAGTATGTTTTCTTGAACAGTGGAAGTGGATTGCCATAGAAACACTTGTATAATTTGAAAAGAACGTTTATTTTAATTTAACAACACTTGCACAAGAAGGAAGAACCATAGATTAACAAACTTGTTTTTTTAAAGAATTGAGTGTTGCCTTTATCCAACAATATAAGATCATCCTTAGCTAGAGACGTTAGATCTTGTGCATAGGTTGCATAATGAGTATCACTACCGGTTTTCGTGGCATCTTTAGCACACTGACCAGCACCCTTTGGTAAGGAATTCCAAATTCAAATTTGTACAGCTATAGACTCATGTATTTGTGGTTCGATGACCGTCATTCATTTGTTTTTTTCTTCTGTTTTTTTCTGTTTGTGCCACTCATTTTACAAAATGGAAAACTTAAAATATCGCATTATTTACGAGTACGAGTTCCGCCGTGGCACTAGTGCTGCGGAAACGACTCGAAGGGTGAATGATGTGTATGGCGGTCGTGTTGCAAAAGAAAACACAGTTCGTTTTTGGTTCCAACGTTTTCGTTCTGGAAATTTCGATCTGCAGAACAAGCCCCGTGGACGGCCTGAGACTCAAGTTGATAATGAAGAGTTGAAGGCTATTGTGGAAGCGGATCCATCGCAAACCACGTCCGAGTTAGCTGCAGGCTGCGATGTTAGTGATAAAACTGTTTTAATTCACTTGAAGCAAATTGGGAAGATTAAAAAGCTTGAAAGGTGGGTACCTCACGAATTGACTGAAGCAAACCGGCAAACGCGCGTCGACTGTTGCGTTACATTACTAAACCGGCACAATAATGAAGGTATTTTAAACCGAATCATTACCTGTGATGAAAAATGGGTTCTTTACGATAATCGGAAGCGCTCAGCGCAATGGTTGGATCCTGGCCAGCCAGCCAAATCCTGCCCCAAGCGAAAATTAACCCAAAAAAAGTTACTTGTAAGCGTTTGGTGGACTAGTGCCGGTATTGTTCATTACAGTTTTCTCAAATCTGGCCAGACTATTACGGCTGATGTCTATTGTCAGCAATTGCAAACCATGATGGAAAAGCTAGCGGCTAAACAACCTAGGCTGGTCAATCGCTCCACGCCACTGCTGCTTCACGACAACGCTAGACCACACACTGCGCAACAGACGGCTACTAAATTAGAAGAGCTTCAATTGGAAAGTCTAAGACATCCTCCGTACTCCCGGACCTTGCTCCAACAGATTACCATTTTTTTCGAAATTTGGATATCTTCTTGCAAGGGAAAAAATTCAACTCCGATGGGGCAGTCCAAATCGCCTTCAAAGATTTTATTGATTCCCGTCCGACTGGTTTTTTTAGTAAAGGGATCAATGAACTACCTATGAGATGGCGAAAGTGCATAGAAAATAATGGTTCATACTTTGATTAATTAAATATATTATATTAAAAAATATTCGACTTTTTGTTCCTCCCATACAAAACGCCAATTTCATATGTAAGGACCTAATATTAAATATTATAATTAAATAAATAAATAATAATAAATAATATTAAATATTATTAAAATAATATATATATATATATGGGTGTTTTTCAGAAAAAATGACCCTGTGACGATCATGAAAAATAATTTTGGTTGTACATGAAATTGTTCATATTGTCCCTGGTATGAAACAATACATTATTAACTAGCTAAATATGCTATTTAAATTAATATAAAACCATAAATATAAGAAATATTCAAGTTTTTCTCTCGGCATATGATGCAAAGTATTCCTGTGCGTCACAAAATATAATGAATCAGATATAAAACGACCAGGCATTGAAAGAAAATCAACGTATATTACCTTATAGATATACTTAAAATCTTTCCATAAACATCAATAAGGTAGCATATTTCTATCACATTAATAAACAATCAGGGAAATAGTTTCATGTTCGTCACTTCTTTGACAAATGGCACTTGAAATGTTGTCTTTACTAATGATACGTGTAACAAATTTAAAAATTGAGCAAATTGAGGAATTTTTGGCTATAATATAATACTGATAATTACTAAATAAACACTATAAAATGAAAAATAGATATTTAAAAAACCATTTTTGTACTATTCAGAATATGGGACAGTGACTATTATGACAAGTGCGTTACGAATAGGAATAATTTGAGCAGTGTCCACACCACCGCGTTTAAAAACACAATCACAAAGAAGTTAACGCTTTATTAACTTAAAATTATTAATAAAAAGTTTTAACTGCATTAAACTTTTTTATTACACATAAAAGTATTAAAAGACATAGAATTATCAATTTGAGATGACATATAACTTATATTATTAAGGTGATTATTTTAAATTTTTACTTACGAGATAATTATCACAATTACTTTAATCAATAGATGCAATAAACCTCTCTTTCTCTATTTCGCGATTCTTTCTTTCATGCAGAAGTTTTTCGCGGTAATATCGTTTGCGACTAGTTTCTAACATCCTATGTAATTTCTGTATTTTAATTGAAATAAAATTAAAAATTTTAATTAATAATTAAATTAAAATTTGAAAATATTTCACGGTTTAGTATATAAGCTTTACAATTCAAGTTCGTCACGATTTTGTTCCGATAGTATGTCACGTGACGCACAGGACGTTTACATCCCACGAAAGTTTTAAAATTAAAAATAACTAATATTTTGTTAAATTAACTTGTTTTTAGCTTTATTAATCTAATAAAGGTTAGTTTATGTTTTATAAGCAATATGATAAAGTAAAGAATACGAGTTTATTTACCTTCTAAATACTGTCACTATCCAGAAAACTTTTTCTGGACGCCGAAGACACCAACACTTTTGTCACAGTTTTTGATCCAACTGACGTTAAAAACAACAATGGCGGTATCAAAAACGATCACAATTTTGCCAGGAAGGAAGAAAATACACAAATTAGTAGATTTAGTCTTATGTAAAATATCAAATTCACCGTGACGAAACGGGATTTTCCGGTACTAAGGTTTTCGTAGGACAGTATTAAAATAGTTATATTTTTAAAATAACCATAAGTTTATCACATATAAACTTGAAAAGACAATTTAAGACATACAGAGATACTATGTTCAAACACTTAAACATACTCAAAGACCAGAGCTGGGCATTAACTCGTTAATCCGTTAATCGTTAATTAACGAAGTTAACATTTTGCTTAACGGATTAACTTTTAAGTTAACTTCAAAAAGTGTTAACGCTTTTGTTAACTTCCGTTAAACTCAACTTCCGTTAATAAAAGTCCGTTAATCGTTAAATTAGAGACTTGAAGACGTGCTGTCATTTTGTTTTAATTACGCGCCACGCCACGCTCGTAAGTTCAGCTATGACGGGCGACTGTCGGCGACTCGAATGGTGAACGAACGCGTTGATAATTGATATATGTGAAGTTTGCGTGCAAGTGTGATGCATCAGAGCGTCCGGGAAAGACGTGAACAACAGGACAAAATCAAAAGAAGGTTCGAAATAGTATATTTCATTACGAGTATATAAAAGCAAGAGTATGTAATAGCCCACATTCCGAATGCTCTTCGTCCCTGCAATACCCTCCAATCCCTTTTTGAGCAACTGTATTAAAACACTTTTTACTCGTGCTTTTTCTTTAGCTTTTCCAAACTCGTGCGTTCTCTTTCCCAACTGTCAAAATAATTTCTATTAAAAAGAAAAAAACCAACCACGAAGTTTATACAAAAAAAAAATCATTGAAGTTTTTATGATTCATGCAAATATTGCTAAAAAGAAGCTCCTAATTTGTTACAATATCAGATTTAATGATTTTATTGAATGAATTAGGTTAGGTTTCATTTTATTTCATCTCATTAAATTTCATTTTCATTTCATATCAATAAAAATAATGTACTGAAGACTCGGCCGTTTGGGCATAGTTCCCCTTGCCTACCCAGAATGGGTGAAGAAAACCAAAAAAAATCTCTGTTTGTATTCTTTTACGGTTGGCGCCATTTTTCAAACATTTTAGTAAGTTGAGTTTATTGTGTTTTTATTATTCTATTAAATTGCTTCATTTTTTCGCAACTGTATTAAAAATAGTTGTTCAGTGCACGTGCGGAACTGTCATTAGAACTTGTTCCAACTGTCAACCCTCACCTTCAGCTGCGCCTCGGCTCGGGTAGACATTTGTCCTAACTCTTTGTAGTGACAGGCTTTCCGCACTCGTAATGAAATATACTATAATGCATTCATACTTGTCTCTAATACTAATGTGTTATAGAATATATAGTCAAATTACTATTTTAAACAAGTGTCGCCACAAAAGTGTGAAATTAGTATGTATAATTTTTTGCATGGTTAACTGTTAACGATTAACTTTAACTTGCGTTAAATTTTCGAGAATTGAACGCTTTAACGTTTAACGAAGTTAATTTTTTAATTAACGCTTTAACGATTAACGAAGTTAACTTTTCGATTAACTGTGCCCACCTGTGTCAAAGACCAATATTCTACAAATGAGATGTATTTGAAGTCTCCGAGAGTACTGTGGGACACACGAAATCTTCACCTCCTATTTTGCTTTTTTTTTAATATAAAAATAAATATCCGCTTTTTATGACCCTTTATAATTTAATTCTATTTTAAAACATTTACCTAGGTCATATGAAATTTCACTTTTACATGTCCTATACAAGAAAGTAAAAATAAAAATGGTTAAAGTTGTGGGACAGTCCGATTTTGCTAGGGTCATTTTTTGTGAAAAACACCCATTTATATATATATATATATATATTGTTAGGACTGTTAAGGGTAGTCTCACAAAAGGTTTTATAAGGAAGCGTGCGCTGCTGCTCGAGGCAGTCTCTTTCCATCGGTCATTGCGGAACGTCTGACATTTTTGTTTATTTACGTTCGGTTTGAGGTTATACTACAGCGAGGATTATTATGAAGTAGAGTTAAATTCATTATTTCGCTGCTAGTTTAATTCTTTTAAAATACTTTTGCATCAAATATCTTACATCAGAAGTGGGATAGGATCCACGTGATTCTGTCCACTTTGCTCACTCTGTGTTTGTGTTTGCATTTTCGTGAAAATAAATGCAAAGAGAAAAATGTCAGATCGTTACCGTGATAATTGTTGTAGTCGTAGCAAGTTGATTCGATATCAAAGTCGTACCAGTGTTTGCGCAACAAGGGTAGCATGGACCAAGCCATGTATTCTGCATGGGAATATGTGGGTAGTGATTCGCACGCGCTGTCTGTGTATTTCACAGCAGACGGGATTGTGGACACGATCTATTCAATTTGTACTGCGGTAAGATCGAACCAATATTTTTATCTTTCAAATTTTGATGCCAAATAAGACAACATCTGACTTTTTAATTAATGTAAAAATGTGTTCTTTACTTAAGACTGAAATTGAATACCTCGATTAGTTCATTAGTGAGGGTCAGGTAAGGCCGAGTTGTGATAAGATTAAACGCCTTTGCCTGAGTCAGATGGATGTCATTATGTCGTAATAGTCATTGATGCCCTTTATGAGTTCAGTTTGCTTTGTCCATGTATTGTCGGGATGGTCTGCGTTGTGTAGACTGTGGGATACCCAACTGCAGAAGTGAGATAGTGAACGAACTGTGAGACGTTTCGTATCAGGAGATGATGCTTCTAGGTTATCTTCAGGACTGACAAACTGCGGGTTGCCATTAATATCACGTAGAGGACGGACTGCGGGACGCTTGCCCTACATGGTGCCATGGTGAGGGGAGTGGACTCCCGAGACATGCTCTGCTTTTTTTTTAACGGTGAGACATCTTATGTTCGTATGACACGCAAACGTCGTGCCTATGTTATACGAGTAGTTATGTATCTGACATGTGTGTAATATGCGAACGTCGTGCCTATGTTATGCACATGTAGATGACACATGATATGCGAACGTCGTGCCTATGTCATGTGCTGAAGTCATTTATGTAGATGAACTATGCAAACGTCGTGCCTATGGTTCACTATGTTGTTGTAAACGAACTATGCAAACGTCGTGCCTATGGTTCACTATGTTGTTGTAAACGAACTATGCAAACGTCGTGCCTATGGTTCACTATGTTGTTGTTAACGAACTATGCAAACGTCGTGCCTATGGTTCACTATGTTGTTGTAAACGAACTATGCAAACGTCGTGCCTATGGTTCACTATGTTGTTGTAAACGAACTATGCAAACGTCGTGCCTATGGTTCACTATGTTGTTGTAAACGAACTATGCAAACGTCGTGCCTATGGTTCACTATGTTGTTGTAAACGAACTATGCAAACGTCGTGCCTATGGTTCACTATGTTGTTGTAAACGAACTATGCAAACGTCGTGCCTATGGTTCACTATGTTGTTGTAAACGAACTATGCAAACGTCGTGCCTATGGTTCACTATGTTGTTGTAAACAAACTATGCAAACGTCGTGCCTATGGTTCACTATGTTGTTGTAAACGAACTATGCAAACGTCGTGCCTATGGTTCACTATGTTGTTGTAAACGAACTATGCAAACGTCGTGCCTATGGTTCGCAAAGTTGCAAAGAAGTACAGGAGGACGAGGACGTCCTCCAGTCAGGAGAGGCCGTGTTAGGACTGTTAAGGGTAGTCTCACAAAAGGTTTTATAAGGAAGCGTGCGCTGCTGCTCGAGGCAGTCTCTTTCCATCGGTCATTGCGGAACGTCTGACATTTTTGTTTATTTACGTTCGGTTTGAGGTTATACTACAGCGAGGATTATTATGAAGTAGAGTTAAATTCATTATTTCGCTGCTAGTTTAATTCTTTTAAAATACTTTTGCATCAAATATCTTACAATATATATATATATATATATAACGTTTTTGTTTTCTTCAGAATTAGGATTAAATAAAACAAAACTGAGTTTCTTTTGTTTGAAAGAAAGAAACGACATTTAATGTTACTGTTTTAAATCCTAATCCTTATTTAATTAAAATGGAAAAAAATATCAACTTTTAATTCACACAATGCTTTTTTAAACTTCTTGACATTAACAGGTTGACAGTTCTTTTTTAATATTAGTACAGACTAAATACTGATTAAATAATAGCTACTATCCCACAGATCAATTAAACAATAAAAATTTAAATAAAATAAATTTTAAAGAAAATTATATTTTTCTTTACATCTCCCCCACCCATAAAAGATACAAAAATATACTGAATCACATATCTTCTTTGTCATCATCTTCAAAAACAGGCGCTGGAATCAGTTTCGAAATATGGAAAAAACTTGATTCTGACTTCCTACGGTTTGTATTTATCTTATAAATTGAGTTTGATGTTTTTTCTATGATTATGTAAGGTCCGATTCTCAATTCGTCGAGCTTTTTCCGATTCAGTTTGTTTCCATTATCCACAAAAACTGTATCACCAACTTTGAAGTCGGCATGTTTTCTATTTTTATCATAAATTGTCTTGTTATAATTATGTGATTTAATTGTAACAGTAACAGTGTGCTCCGTTTCGTTATAACTTTTTACACAATTTTGTGCTATTGTCGTCCATGCTACTTTAGAGTTATTTTCGTTTACCTTGCATCTAATTTTATTGACTAACATTTGATTAAGTCTTTCATTTAAACCGTTTGAAAAGGGCGAGTCCACAGCAGTAAAAATTATTGGAATATTTTTTTCGTCTAAAAATGTTTTAAATTCTCTAGAATTGATGCCAGGGTATTGGTCTGAGAGAATCATGCCAATATTTTTATTTCCTGCACAGTTTCTTACTAGTTTTATGAAATCATTTGCAGTTTGTGTACTGGACGTCAAAATATATACGTATCTAGTAAAGTGATCTAATAGCAAGTGCAAATATCTCTTTGTTGACCTGGAACCACCAAAGCCTCCAATGGTATTTATAGAACATATTTCGAAAGGTTCTGTTGCCGGACCCAGATGGGACATTAATCCATACTTGTCTTTTCCTCTTGATTTATTTTTCATACATACTATACAATCCTCACATACTTTTTTTATGTTTTTTGTCATGTTTTCAGCTGTGTACCATGTGCTGATCATTCTTTGCATTTGTTTAATCCCTATGTGACCTAGGTTTGCATGTATATTTTTGATTAATTTTATACTGAATTTCTCAGAAAGGATAATTTTTTCTTTTTTTTTTTCACTTTCTTGTAATAAACATTTTTTTTTGTAATTAATTTGTCTTTTCTGCATTGTAACATTTCATTTTTATTTTGGTCTTCTAGGATATCCTTTAGAGATATTATGTTGACTATTTTTAATTGTTCATCCAGGTTTTCATTTGCTTCTATAACTGGGTTTCTGCTTAAGCAATCAGCTTCAATGTTATACTTACCTGGAGAATATTTGATTTGGAAATCATATTGGGATAAATAGTAGGTAAGGTCTCCTAATTCTTCATCTGTTCTTGACTTTATGTTCAAATTCTCCAAGGGTTTGTGATCTGAATAGACAGTAAATTGCCTACCTATCAACAGATGCTGCCAATACTTCAAACATTCTTTAATTGCTAGGCATTCTAGATAGATAGCTTTCTTCCTTTTTTGAACTTCATTTTATTTTTTGGAGAAGTATGCCACTGGTTTCTCTTCATTGTTTTCTTGTGGCTGTTTTAGGACTGCTCCTATTCCTAAAATACTTGCATCTGTATAAATGTGGATTGGCAAATTTGGATTAAAAATGGTTAATACTGGCTGAGAACACAATATTTGTTTCATTACTTCAAATGACTTTTGGCATTCCTTAGTCCAGTTAAAAGTTTGTTCCTTTCTTAAAAGATTATGTAATGGTTCTAATTTTATCGCTATGTTTGGAACATACTTATGATAAAAGTTTATTTTTCCTAGAAATTGTCTAATATTTTTCTTTGTGGTTGGAGTAGGAAATTTTTTTATTGATACTAAGTTGTCTTTCAGAGGCCTTACTGAATTTTTCTGTATAATGTGACCCAAATACTTAACTGAGTCTGCTGCAAACAAGCATTTTGAAAATTTTAGTCTGAAACCTTCAATTTTGATCGCTTGAAATAGCTTTTCCAAGTGTTTGATATGATCTGAGAATGATTTTGAGAATATTAAAATGTCATCAATATAACATACTGTGAAATCTCCAAGTTTGTGTTTTCTTATTATATTACACATTATTCTTTGAAATATAGCCGGCGAGGTCTTCAGTCCGTAAGGTAGGCATGTCCATTGAAAGTGTCCCTCTTGGGTAATAAACGCAGTTTTATATCTGTCTGTGATACGCAGAGGTATTGACCAAAATGCTGAATTCAAGTCCAGTGTCGAAAAAAAATTGCAATCTCTTGTTTTTATTATTAGGTCTTCAATAAGTGGGAATGGTTGTGACTGCGGGATGACAATTTTATTTAAGTCTCTAAAATCTATGCAAAGTCTTGATTTTTTATTTTCCTCTCTTTTATATGCTAAAGTAACAGGTGCAGCAAATGGACTATAAGATTCTTCTATTATTTTTTTCTCCAATAATTGTCTGATTTGGTTTTCAATCTCTTTTTTATCTTCTTCTGTGCAGCGATATGGCCTCTTACTGCAATATTTTTCTGTTGACAGATCAATGTGTGCTTCATAATCTCTTACCGTTCCGATGTCAAACTTGTCTTTAGCAAATACAGATTTATTGTTCAGTATTAAATCATCAATTACTGCCTGTTGTTGATAGTCTAGGTGATTTATTGAGATTTTTAAGTTGTCTTCAGTGAACTTATCATTTGAGTTTATTAAATTATGAAGTTTGACAGCTGTTATTTCTCAATATTTTTTTCTAAAATCTTTACCAAGGGATCTTCTAAATCCCTTTTTCCAACAATAGCTGACTGTTCTTGGGTAACTTCCTCAAGAAATTGGTTCTGGAAAATCATATTTTCTTCTTCATCACAATATGTTTGTAATATATCGACAGCAGAAAGCGGAAATGTCGTATCTCAAAATATCTAGTTTCACACCAGAGCCAAAAAGCTATTTCAAAAAAATCACAACTCCTAAATTAATTAAGATAGGAAGTTGAACTTTGGAACGTATTTCTATCAATCTAAGCGTTATTTGATACCGTTAATTGGTATGTCCTAAAGTTACTAATCCATTGATTATTTTTACTAGTTACAGCAATTGATGTTAAGTTATTTGGGCCAATTTTCGAGATTTTTCGACATTTCCGCTTTCTGCCGTCGATATCTTCTGTCATTTTTATCCATACACTTCTACTTTGATGTCTTTTCTTTAACGTTTTTTTTCACTGTAGCAAAAGCTTTACAGTTTTGAATGTGTTTGTGATATTGTAATGATTGATATTCTTCCGAAATTATGAAAACTTTATCCACAGTTGCGATGGATGTTATGGCGATAAAGTTTGATTTTCCATCTGCCGTCGATTTTACTTGAAATGTAAATCTCAATTTGTCCATTTTCGTGTTTTTTAGTTTTTTAAGACGTTTTTGTTTTCTTCAGAATTAGGATAAAATAAAACAAAACTGAGTTTCTTTTGTTTGAAAGAAAGAAACGACATTTAATGCTACTATTTTAAATCCTAATCCTTATTTAATTAACATGGAAAAAAATATCAACTTTTAATTCACACAATGCTTTTTTAAACTTCTTGACATTAACAGGTTGACAGTTCTTTTTTAATATTAGTACAGACTAAATACTGATTAAAGAATAGCTACTATCCCACAGATCAATTAAACAATAAAAATTTAAATAAAATAAATTTTAAAGAAAATTATATGTATACCTCAGTATAGCGTGGCGACCCGTCGCCACGGCAAGCGTCGCCACGCCAACAATTCGGTTTACAAGTGATCCTATAGATGTTTCACATAAAAAATGTTGTGAATTTATTAAATTTTTTATGTTAAAGGTATAATGACTCACAAATGCATCGATTAGTGCCATGGCTCACTCGGGAACTTCATTATTTATTAAATGAGAATGTGGGGCATATATCTTATGTGATAACGAGGATCTTGGAGCTCCTACCTCAGTAACACATTAACTCTCCGGATTTCAGGGAGGCGATGCTCCGGTACTTCGGCGACAGGACCGACCATTTTCTGCACGAACTGTACTGTTTCGCCTCCACACCCTACGACATGACCGGCTACGACCGCAACGTTCAATACACCACCGACACGAGGATATCTACTATGGTCAATGAGGTTGTTGGGGTTGCAATGTGGTTCTTGAACTTTTTGAATAAAATGCTTCTATAATGTGTAAGATGTATAATTTTCAATCACGTTTTAACAATGGTTGCAATAAGAAGGCAAAAAAAAGTTGCGATTGCGTTACTTTAAAAATGTGCTAATGTCATCTGTCAGTTGTCGTATTATGTCATCTGTCAGTCACAAGTTTCGTTCAACATACCGCCCACCAAAAGGACAGATGGTCCTTTTCTAGCTGTCTAAGTTATACAAAACAAAATATGCAATCAACTAATAAAATGAAAGAACGTTAATACAATTAAAAGATGTTAAAGAAAAAATAAATTAATAATTGATAGGCAATGGGCATAAATTGACTGCTGGTCTCTTGACGGTCGAACCATGAGATCCGCTGCTACTCCAAACACTGTAGACTCTGGTTATTCCGTCTCCTCCTGGATGTTTGGCTGTAATTTTACCAAGAGACCACTTTCCTGGCGGTAGAGTGAAATCTTTAATTAGTACAATGTCTCCAATCTTGAATTCTTTCTCTAGCTTCAGCCATTTGGGGCGTTGTTGTAGTCTTGACAGATATTCATTTTGCCAGCGCCGCCAAATATCTTGTACTAACTTCTGTGTGTGTTGCCAACGAGCTAAGGGTGAAATTTTGACGTCCTTGAGGTCTGGTGAAGGCACGACGATTGGAGCTTCACCTATTAAAAGGTGTCCAGGGGTAAGAGGAGTGAGATTATCTGGATCATTGTCATCTATTGGACATAACGGGCGTGAATTTAAGCAAGCTTCTACTTGGCATAAAACTGTTGTCATTTCTTCGTACGTAAGGTGAGTTGAAATTATTCTTTTTAAATGATATTTTATTGACTTGACACCAGCCTCCCACAATCCGCCAAAGTGAGGGCTGTGAGCTGGAATAAAATGCCATTGAGTGCCTTCTGTGGCTAGTTGTTGTGCGATATGACCAGAAAATTGTAGTTTAGCCTCGTTCCAGGCATCGGCCAGTTGCTTATCTGCACCAACGAAGTTTCTTCCTTGGTCGCTCCATAAATGACTGCATTTGCCTCTTCGTGAGACGAAACGTCGAAAGGCACCTATGAAGGCTTCGGAAGTGAGATCGCCCACTAATTCGATGTGGATAGCTTTGGTAGCTGTGCATATGAAAATTGCTATGTATGTTTTCGTCGTTCTGTTTCCTCGACCCTTGCACATCAGCGTTTGAAAAGGACCGGCAAAATCGACTCCTGTGTTCAGAAAAGGTCTGGATGGCAGCACTCGTTGCTTAGGTAAGTCTCCCATTAATTGCGTTCTTGATATTGCTTTTATTCTTGCACATATTAGACAACGGTGTATGTGTTGTTTAACTTGTGATTTTACTCTTAATATCCAGTATTTTGAACGTAAATAGCACAACATTAATTGTGCGCCGCCATGCAGCGTTTTGGCATGTGCATCTGCTATTAAATATTGAACAAGAAAGTTTGTGTTTCCAATAACTATAGGATGCTTTCTGTTTTGATCTAGGTCTGCGTGTCTGAGACGACCGCCCACCCTGAGAATATTTTCTTCGTCTAAGAAAGGGCTAAGTGACTTTAATTTACTTTTCTTGCTTACTTGCTTTTTATTCTTTAGCTTACTAATATCTGCGTGAAATTCTTCTTCTTGTGCTTTTCTAATACAAAATTTTAATGCTTCTTCTATCTCTTTTACTGTGATTTCTTTTGCGTTTGCTTTTATATGTTTTTTTAAATTTAAAAATCTCTTGCAATATACAATTG
Organism: Papilio machaon; assembly: GCF_912999745.1. Lineage (NCBI taxonomy): Eukaryota > Metazoa > Arthropoda > Insecta > Lepidoptera > Papilionidae > Papilio > Papilio machaon. The sequence goes on along the minus strand of NC_060015.1, from coordinate 8,292,130 downwards.
TATTGAGTAATTCACTTAAGTTATCAAAATTTTCTAATTGTGATATTAATGTTGTTTCTTCTTTTACAGGTTCATCGGTAATCAGGTAAGTAATTTCAGGTTTGTTTTTATCCATTAATTTATTTTTCATTTCTAATTGTGTTGGTTCTATATCTTGTTTAATAATTTTAATATCTTTTTCAGATAACCAATTTGGACCATTCCACCACAAATCGCATGTCTTCAGAGTTGACAGCAGCATTCCTCGAGAAGCTGGATCTGCGGGATTGTCTTGTGATTGTACATGGTTCCAGTGGTTGTGGTTGATATTCTCTATGATTTCTATTACACGATTTGCTACAAAAGGTTTCCAGCGGTTGGGATCTCCAGAAAGCCAAGAAATGACAATTGACGAGTCTGACCATGCATACATCTGTGAGGTAGGTATTCTTAGTGCTTCACCAATTTGCTTCATAAGTTTGGATAGTAGCAAGGCTCCACAAAGTTCTAAGCGAGGTAAGGAAATTGTTTTGAGTGGTGCTACTCGTGTCCTTGCAGCAATTAAGTTTGTTTCTATTCTGCCATTTGTTTCAGTTCTAATGTAAACTACTGCAGCATATGCATGTGTTGAAGCATCGCTGAATCCGTGTAATTGTATTTTATCTTTGTTAGTAGTAGTTGTTCCAATCCATCTTTTCACTTTAATATTTTGGACTGTGTCAAAATCAAATCTTAATTGTCGCCATTCTTGTTCTAGTTCTTCACTGACTGTTTCATCCCATGTTAGTTTCTGTAGCCATAGTTTTTGCATTAACATTTTTGCCAAAACAATACTTGGTGCAATCCAGCCAAGCGGATCGAAAAGTTTTTGTATGTCTGATAAGATGCTTCGTTTTGTAATAGACTTTCCGATTTGTGATAGGCTTAGTGAATATTCAAAGCTGTCTGTCTTTAGATTCCATGTTATACCTAATGCTTTTATTGTGCCGTCTAAATTCATATCAATTTTAACATTTGCAGATCTTTTGTTTTCTTCAATGGACTGTAAGAATTGAATGTTGTTGGATGACCATTTTCTTAGTTGGAAGCCTCCCTTTTCTAGAATAGTTGTAATTTCATGAGCTAAAGTTATTGCTTCTTCTGGTGTATCAGCACCCGAGAGAAGATCATCCATGTAGAAATCTTCAATAATTGTTTGTGAAGCAAGTGGATTATGTTTTCCTTCATCATGAGCAACTTGTTGTAAAGTTTTGACAGCCAGATATGGTGCAGAGGCTGTTCCGAACGTTACTCTAAGAAGGCGATATTCTTGCAGGTCTTCGGCTTCATCTGATCTCCAAACAATGCGTTGGTAGTCTGCATGCTCTTTGGTGACTAATATTTGTAAGTACATTTTTTGAATATCAGCCATAAAACAAACTTGCTTGGTATGCCATCTTATTAGAAGATATCTTAAGTCTTCTTGTAACTGAGGACCTATAAGCAGATCGTCATTTAATGATATATTGTTTGTGCCCTTACAGGAACCGTCGAATACGACTCGTGTGCGAGTAGTCTCTTTGTCACTACGGACTACTGCATGGTGAGGTAAGTACACTGAATTCTTTATATTCTTTTCTGTTTCAGAAACTTTTTCTAAGTATCCTTTTGTAATATATTCATTTATAACATTTGTGTAATCTGTTTTTAATTCTGGTAATTTATGAAACTTCTTTTCTAATTGTAGGAATCTTCTTATGGCAATATCTTTAGTGTTTCCTTCTACAGATATAGGTTTGTTATTTTTAAAAGGTAAGTACACTATATATCTTCCTTCTTTATTTCTTTTTGTAGTTTGTTGATATATTTGTTCACAGAGTTCTTCTTCTTTAGTTAATGATCTTTTGATGTCCACTTCTACTTCCCACATTGTTTTCAGAATATCTTCAATGTCAATATGATGATGCATTACGAGGTAAGTATCTTGTGGATTTGTTTGAATCTCTCCAAAAAGTATCCAACCAAGGCTTGTTTTCTGTGCACATGGTGTGCCTGTTGGACCCTTGATGAATTCTTGTTGTAGTATTTGTGCATACTCTTTGACCCCGAGTAACAGGTCAATTGACCCTGGCGTGAAATAGTTAGGATCAGCCAGGTTGAGGCCCTTGAGATGTGGCCACGGTTGAGTGTTGATTGTTTTTGCAGGTATCATTGTAGTCAGTTGCTTAGGCATCACATAGGCTTGTATCGGTAAACTAAAGTTGTTATCCCAGCGTGATTTTATTAATAACTGCACCACATGTTTAATTTCTGTTCTTGATGATCCCACACCTATGACGCTTCCCTTCATATGTGTTCTTTGAAGCTTCAATAATTGAGTTGCTTTTTCAGTAATAAATGTTGCTTGAGAGCCTTGATCAATAAGTACTCGCAGCGGTATGATTTGACCAAGCCCTTGTGCTTCTACCAATGCAGTGGCCAGAAGCGCAGTTCCTTGAGTAGTTGTGAGATGGGATGCAATAGTAGTGTCTATTTGTACCGGTTGTTCATCCTCTAGTTTGTGTTGTGAAGCCTGCGGTTGTGGTGAGCAGCTTGTTGAAGCCGCAGTCTCCTGTTCCTTGTTGTTGTGTAGAAGAGAATGATGTCGACGTTTGCAGATTCTACATGAGACGGGTAATGTACATCTTGATGCAGAATGTCCCGGTATAAGACAATTGTAACATAACTTCTTTGATAATACATATTGGCTTCTTTCACTTTGACTCATACTTGTAAATTTCTTGCAATGACACAATGTGTGATTTTCATAACACATTATGCATGTTTTGTTTGTTGTACTGGGTGCGGAAACATGATATACTCTCTGTTTGATGGGTTTCATGTCTTTTACAGAATTTGTAAGTTCTAATGTTCTGAATCTTGAATTTAAAAACCTTTGTAAATCCATCCATGATGGTAATAATGATGAATCCTCCTTGTATGAATATTCTTCCCAACCTTTGTGTGTGTCCGGGTCTAATTTTTGTATAACTAAATAAATTATAACTGGATCCCAAGAAGATGTTGATATTTGCATATTCTCCAAATTATTCAAACATTCTAGTGTAGTGTCTAATATGGATTTCAATTGACAAGCGGTAGGAGACATTATTCTTTTTTGGTTAAAAAGTTTCTTCATGATTGAATTTAATATAATTTTTTTATTTCCATATCAATTCTTCAGCATGTTCCATGCATGACCATAGTTATCATTGGTAATTTGTATGTGTGTTAATAGTGATTCAGCTTCAGCGGTGAAACTTGACTTCAAGTAATGCAACTTTTCAACATCACTCAATGCTTCATTGTTGTGCACCAATGATACATATATATCATGGAATGAAGGCCAGGACTGATAGTCTCCGTTGAAAGTTGGTAATTTTATTTTTGGTAATTGTGCAAAGTCATTGCGTGCGTGTAACGCCATGTTTGTTTTTTTCGCTAGCTTCACTTGACAACTTATTTAATAAATCTTTTAATTCGCTGTCTATAGATATAAATAAATCTTCAACAATAAAGTACTCGTCATTAGTAAAATACGGCAATGTTTCCTTTTGTTCTTTTGTCGTAATTTTAACAAGTTCGTGATGTGCGTTCTTGAATGTTTCCCAGTAATCACTTGTTAATTTTAATCGGGAACCAATATATCCAGGCGTTAATCGTGACTTTGGACATTTCTTGATGTTAGATTGTGTTTTTCTTATCAAACACGCCGTGTCTTCCAATATAGCTACGATTTGCGTCGCAGACGACATCTTGATTTTCACAAAAAAACTTCGTAATCAAAGTACTTGATGATGTTATATCTTGCAATTTGCTGATATTCGGCTCGAGTTGGGACCAAATGTTGGGGTTGCAATGTGGTTCTTGAACTTTTTGAATAAAATGCTTCTATAATGTGTAAGATGTATAATTTTCAATCACGTTTTAACAATGGTTGCAATAAGAAGGCAAAAAAAAGTTGCGATTGCGTTACTTTAAAAATGTGCTAATGTCATCTGTCAGTTGTCGTATTATGTCATCTGTCAGTCACAAGTTTCGTTCAACAGAGGTCATATCGAGTTCCGAGTCGGAAGCGAGCACGGACTCCGACATCGTTATGGTGTCCAGCTCCGAGCCGGCGGAGCAGCCCCCGGGACCCTCCAGAGTGCCCGCGCCCGTCTATCCTTAAAACTACATTCCAGTAGGTCTACTCTAATTCGACGAAACGAAACTTCGTTAACGAACGAATTTGAAACGAAATTTCGCAATGGACCTTACTCTATAACATTTTCGGACACGCACACGATGTTCGGATCCAGAGACAATTTTCGTGAACGATCTTCGTGAATGACATTGTGATGGTCTTTTTATGTGTCATTTGCGGCAAATTCCGGTTTTCGTATTATCTTAAAAAAATAAAATTAATTGGCTTTATTTTCAATTTATACATTTAACTTGTAGTTTACCATGCATTTTTTATAATTTTCATGTACCAAATATAAACATTTACGTACTAAATTTATTTTCGATTAAATCTACAGAGACACTCTAAAGAACCTTATCACTGACGATGTTAACCGACCTATTTTAAGAGCCCGATTTCAGCTTAACATTGGTAACAATGTACCGGCCCTCCCGCGAACGCGGGTGTACTGGTGGAGACCTCACCTGGCCGGTCTTCGTACGGCTTGTCAGGTGGCACGCCGCACGTACACCCGCAGCCGCAGAAGAAGCAGGTGGGACATGGACCAAGAGGCGCTGCTGCTCGCCGCGTACCGGGCCGCTCGTGCGGCGCTGACCTCGGCCATAAAGGCCGCCAAGGAGGAAGCCTGGAAGGAGTGGCTCGAGAGCCTGAACCGTGATCCGTGGGGGCGCCCATATAAGATCGTGAGCCAAAAGCTCCGACCATGGGCCCCCCGCTAACCAGGTCTCTCGATCCGCTCCTCACAGAGCAGGTGGTCAGCTCCCTCTTCCCGGCAAGGGAGGAGTGGGTGCCGCCGAGGATGGCGGCGCCGGATCCTGAGGGACCGGCCGAATCGGGCGAGGAAATCCCGCCCGTATCTGAGGCCGAGCTCGGGGCCGCGGTTCTGAAGCTAAGGCTGAAGAACCGCGCTCCGGGCCCAGACGGCGTCCCTGGGCGCGCCCTCGCCCAAGTCGTGCCGGTCCTTCAGGAGGAGACGCTGTCCCTGTTGTCGGAGTGCTTGGCGTCCGGAAGAGTCCCGCGGCGGTGGAAGACGGGTAAGCTCGTGCTTCTCCGGAAGCCCGGGCGCCCGGCCGCCTCGCCGTCGGCCTACCGCCCCATCGTGTTGCTCGACGAGGCGTGCAAGCTGTTCGAGCGAGTGCTCGCTGCGCGTCTCGTCGCGCACATGGAGGCGGTTGGGCCCAATTTGAGCGGCGGCCAGTTCGGCTTCCGTTGCGGGCGGTCCACCATTGACGCCATCACCCGACTCAGGGACAGGGTCGAGGAGGTTGTCGCCCACGGGGGAGTGTTGTTGGCGGTGTCGCTGGACATCGCGAACGCCTTCAACACGATCCCCTGGCCGACAATCGCGGAGGCGCTGAGGTACCACCGCGTCCCGGGGTACCTCAGGCGAGTCCTTGCGGACTACTTCGTCGACCGGGCCATATTTTATCCGGCCCGAGACCAGGTAGTCCGCAGGGACATGACGTGCGGTGTTCCACAGGGGTCGGTCCTCGGGCCGCTCCTGTGGAACATCGGATACGATTGGGTTCTGCGCGGTGCCAATCTCCGGGGTGTCGAAGTTCTTTGTTATGCCGACGAAACCCTGGTCACCGCGCGGGGCCCAACGTTCCGGGACGCGGGCGTGCTCGCAACTGCGGGCACGGCCCACGTGGTGCGCCGCATCAGGGCCCTGGGCCTCAACGTGGCCCTCGAGAAGTCCGAGGCCGAGTTGAGTGAGGGTAACCCTAACTGATAACAACAGCTCCGTGTTTCTTGTGAATAAAAAATATTAAATCGTTATATTCTTGTAGCAATTACAGTTAAAAAGTTTCGAAAAAAGTTGTTGTGCATGTACAAATAAAGTCTTGTAAAATTATCAAAGTTTAAGTGCAAAAAGTGACGGATTTACATTTTAAACACCAAAAATTACCATAAAAATGTTAAGTACCCGCAATAACTGTTTATAATCTATATTCGGTACTGTGTTTAAAAGACTTATTCGGTTTTTTTTTGTGAGAAAGGACAATGAGTAAGTGCAACGGGTGCGGAAAGTTCATGTCGCATTCCGGCGGAGGCGGAGCGGTGTGCGCCAAGTGCAAATGTGCATACCACAAACAATGTGTATCATTAGGGAAGTGCGCGGTGCCTAAAAACTGGTTGTGCAGTAACTGTTGCAAACCTACGTCGGTCCGTCAAGATGATAGCGCGGGCGCCCACGGGCCTGAGGGCGACACATCTTCGTGCACCACGCCGGAACAGTGTGAGGGATCCCCCAGTACGAACGATACTATTTTAGAGTTAACTAGTAAAGTTGAACTAATGTTTATAGAGATGAAGAGTCTTCGAAAAGAAATAAAAGATGAAATATCAAAGTACCATCATGATATAAAAGAATTGCTTCAAGAAGTTAAATACTGCAAGGCTAATATGGAAAAAATGTCTGACCGCATGGGAGAACTCGAAGGTCGAGTTTTGGCACTGGAAAACACCAAGTGTGCCCATGAAGATGATCAAGCAATGTCCACGGAGATAATAAAGTTGAGGGAAGAATTAAATGAAAAAGAACAAGAGGCGTTATTGAGTGATATTGAAATTATCGGAATCCCCGAGCAGAAGGGTGAGAACGTTGTACATATTATAAAGATGTTAGCAGCAAAAGTCGGTGAGATGCTGGACGAGCAAGACATTGTTGCGGCATATCTATTTATTTATTTATTTATTTATTAACTCTTATTGCTAATACAAAATATACAGAAAAATTACTAAATACTAATTTACATCGCAAGGGCGGCCTTATCGCTATAAGCGATCTCTTCCAGGCAACCCTGTGGGACAGGAGAGACTAACATAAATAGCGGGGTGTATCATAAATATAAAAAAAAGGTCAAAAATAAATAAATAAGAGCAAGAACTATGTATAATTAAACTATACATATCGTGTTGGCCGTACTCAAACCGCACCTTCGGGTACTTCTGAAGATGACCGCCAGCACCATATTCGGCCAATCATAGTGCAATGTACGCGGCGTACAGTTCGGGATCGTTTACTGCGAGCGGCCAGAGCGCGCAGATCTATTAAGACGACTGACATGAATATCTCTGGACTCCCTAAACCTATTTACATAAATGAAAGACTGACTAAGACCAATAGAAAAATCCTATATAGGGTAAAGGAAGAAGCAAAGAAGTTGAAGTGGAAGTTTGTGTGGATAAGTAACGGCCATATTCTTGCACGGAAGAAAGACAATGGTGCAGTGCGTCGCATAAGAAGGGAAAGCGACATTTCTAGACTTTTTTTAGGGGCGAATGTATCAAACTAAAGTACGTGTGTTTATGTAAATATATTCCTTATTTTTTGCACAGTTTATACATAGCTAGTACAATATGTCATGATAAATCATTAATTTACTATTGTTTTTCCTTAAAATTCTTAATAAAACTTATTATAAATGGTAACCTTTTGACGCCACGTGAGGCATTTTTAATATTTTTTTCCTTAGTATCATATACGCTTCTATGTTCTAAAATAAGGTTTAGGTCAAATATTTTTCAGTACCAATGCATATCAAACTGTTTTATTAATACCCAATATGTCAATTTGATTAATAACGTGTTTTATGAGCTATGTTACGAAAATGGCTAACCATAGATTTAAGTATTTAAAACTCGGACTCCTAAACGTTAGATCACTTAATACTGGATTTGACGAACTATTAATACTTATGCATGAACATAAACCAGATATACTAGCCTTAAACGAAACTTGGATCCAAGACGGTGAAGAAAAACATATTCCAGTCATTCCCAACTACCACTTAAGACATACCCCGAGACGCACTGGCCGTCGTGGAGGAGGAGTAGGTTTCTATGTTAGATCTGGTTTGAATGTGCGTACCTGTTCTTACCCGAGTTCGGATCTCGAGCAGATGTGGCTCGAGGTATCAGTACTAGGCGGAATCAAAGTAGCGATAGGTACAGTGTACAGAGCAGAAACGGCACTTACAGTCGACAACTCCTTGGATGCTTTAAGTGAAGCAATGAATAGTTTTGCACATTGTGAACACATTGTTATACTGACAGATTTTAATGTAGACATGTCACAACCAAGTAAAGCTAATACAATCAAATTTTCAACCTTTTTAAAACAACGGAACCTGCATCAATTAGTACAAGAACCTACACGTATAACCGAAACTACTAGTACTCTCATCGACTTAGTCATAACCGATACACCAACATTACATGATAACACAGTAGTCATACATAATCCTTCACTTAGTGACCATGCGGTTATATTCTCAGAACTGAAAATAAAGCGTAATAGAGAAATTACCAAGTGTGTTATTAGACGATCGTTACATACTATTGATTGTGATACATTGTGCTCCGACGTCCAACGCGAGATCAGTTCCATAGGTGAAGTACACACAATGGAAATCGATGAACTGTTATATAGATTCAATACGATAATGATCAATGTTTTTGACAAACACGCGCCTCTACGTAAAATACGAATAAAGGAGAAGCAACGACCTTGGCTAACTGACACGATTAAACTGATGATGTCACTTCGAAATTCGGCGTTAAGACGAGCGAAAAAATCCAACCTAGAATGTCATCGCACATACTATAAGAACCTTAGGAATTTGGTGTCGAGCGCAATTTACAGAGAGAAAAAGGCTTTTTTTACTCATTACGTTAATAATAATATCAGAGATGCAAAACGAATGTGGTGCTATCTGAAACGCTCATCAATTGTGGGCAATACTGTGCTTCCAGACATCCCTCATAATTTAAATGACCCAAATAAAATAAACAGTTTTTTCCTTGACTTACCGGGAAGTGCAGATTGTGATATCAACACCTTAACTTACTTCGAAACAAACAAATTTAATCCTGAAAACAACTTCACGCTTAAAGCACCAACTGACAACCAAATACTTAAGATTTTATCAATGATCAAGACCAATGCAGCCGGATACGACAAATTGACGATGGAAATGATCCGTATGACTTTACCTGTAACTTTTAAAATCATTAAAATTATAATAAATAAGTCAATAGAATCACTCACCTTCCCTGAGCTATGGAAATTAGCCAAAGTAAAGCCGCTACCAAAATCACCCGGAGTACTGGAGTATAAAGATTTACGTCCCATTAGCATCCTACCTACCTTATCGAAAGTCCTAGAAAGGTTAGTTTGCAGCCAAGTAACGGAATTTATAGAAGAAAAACATATTCTTCCAGATACACAGTCGGGATTTCGAAAAGGGTTCAGTACCGCGACAGCTCTGTGTCATGTAACTGACGATCTCCTATCCGCTAGCGATGAGGGGAAGGGAAGTATTCTCATTTTGCTTGACTTCTCGAGGGCTTTCGACTGTATAAATAAAAAACTGTTAATTGCAAAGTTGTCGTACTATGGATTTACCGCAAATACGTGCCAATGGTTTTCTTCTTTTCTCTCAAATAGAAAACAATTTGTGGAGTGTGTAAATGAAGAAGGAATGACGATTGCGTCAAATACTCAAAACGTGCCACGAGGAACCCCTCAGGGGTGTATATTGAGCCCTATATTATTCGCAATTTATACAGCAGACCTACAGAAGCAAATTAAATACTGCAACCTCCATTTGTACGCTGATGATACACAATTATATTACTCTTTTAATCCCAGAGACACAGACATGGCATTGGCCCACATTAACGAAGATTTGCAGACTATCGAAGAATGGGCGAAGAAGAACAATTTAACTTTGAATCCAACAAAGTGCAAGTATATGATCATAGGTACTAGAAGGCAACGAGAAAGAATTGAAAGTCATAAACCGCAAATAAAACTTCGTAACAAAATTTTAGAAAAGGTACATGCAGTAAAAAATCTGGGTCTGCAAATGGATAGTGAACTGCGCTTTGTGGATCACGTTAACACGGCTATTAGAAATGCGTTCTATCGGCTAAAAGTCCTGTACCGTGTGAGGTGCTTTCTGACAGAGAGCGTCAGGCTAAGGCTGGTGGATTCATTGATACTGTCTCGGTTCAACTACTGTGACGCAGTTTACGGACCCAGATTGTTGATTAAGACGCAGCGGGCCATACAACGTGTGCAAAATGCTTGTATGCGCTTTTGTTTTAACATACCAAGGCGGGAACACATTACTCCATACTATAACAAGTACAATATATTAAAAATGTCCGGACGCCGACTGTTGCATCTGGCTAATATTACCCATAAAGTGGTCATCTGCAATCGCCCGAAATACCTCTACGAGAAGCTAGAATGGAGAAAAGACACGTCAGTCCATCTTACTAGGTGCACTATACAAAAAAAAATGATAGTTCCAAAGCACAGTACTACTGGTTTTAGAGGTGGTTTTAAGTTTTCAGCCTCGAAGGTTTGGAACGATCTTCCTCCACCACTAAATAAAATATTATCGCATCCAGGTTTTGCAAAGAAGTACAAAAAAATTCTACTGGAGTCACAAACCAATCAATGACGTAAATAGATAAGACCTATAGAGAAACAGTTTGTTATGTATTTATATTTATATGTATATCCTTTAAACACCTTAACCTTTTTTGTTGTTTATTTCTTTATTAATTTTTTACTCTCCATATAATGTTATTGTTATTGAAAGTCAAAATTATTATTAACTTCGCACAAACATTGTTTAAAAAATTGCACTATAATTCTCTTTTTTTTGTTATTTAGTTTAGTTACCCTACCACCTAAGTGCATATGTTGTGAGAGCAAAGGGGCCTGCTGAAAACCAGCTCAGGGAAGGCCGATGTCGTCCCTGTATCAGCTGAGCTGGCTACCTTTTGCCACGTTTTTAATCTTTTTGTTTAATTTTAGTTCATAAGTTTCTTTTGTGTGGCAATAAACGCTTATTCTATTCTATTCTATTCTATTCTATTCTTCCATGGGCCTCGGACTAAGCCCCCCCGCGGCTATTCCATCGTTGTGAGCGGCACCCCCATTGCTGTCGGGGGGACTATGAAATATCTTGGTCTCGTCCTCGACAGCCGATGGGGGTTCGATGAGCATTTCCGGATACTTGCACCAAAGCTGGTGAAGTATGCGGGAATGAGCAAGGATAACATGGTCCTGTTGCGACGTGCGCAACGGACCATGGCTCAGCGGGCCTCCAGAGCGTATCGCACCGTCTCGTACGAGGCGGCGTGCCTCATCTCCGGGAGCCTCCCTTGGGACCTCGAAGCTGGGGTCCTGGCGGAGGTTTACCGGAGAAGGGCCCTGATGCGGCATAGAGGTGAAGAACCCCTCCCGGAAGAGATCGTACGCTGGAGGAAGGAAGGACGTGACGATCTCTTCCGGCGATGGGAGGAGAGGTTGGCGGACACCTCGGTGAGCAGGCGACTCGTCGAGGCTGTCCGCCCCGTCCTGCGCCAGTGGGTGGAGGCGAAGCACCGGGAGCCGACTTACTTCCTGACGCAGCTTCTCACAGGGCACGGCTGTTTTGGCCGTTACCTGTATGAAGTTGTGGGAATTGAGTCGGATCCCGGTTGCCGACATTGCGCGACCGGCGCCGTGGACACGGCCGAGCATACGCTCGCCGTGTGCACGGCCTGGGACGCTCAACGCGCCACACTCACTGGCGCAATAGGACGCGATCTGTCGCTGCCGGCCGTTGTTAGATCGATGGCCGACAGCGAGCAGAGCTGGGCCGCCATCGCCTCGTTTGCACGCGAGGTGATGGCGGCCAAGAGAGAAGCCCTGCGGGAACGGGAACGCGCCAGCGAAACGCTGCCGCCCCGCAGAGCCCCAGCGAGGGGCCGCCGGCGTACGAGGTACGCCGCGGCCCTTCAACCAATTTGAGGTGGCCACGCGCGGCAGGCCGGGGGGCCTGCTGCGCTGAATGTGGCGGATGCCCTCTCTCCTGTGTTCCGAGGGAGGGCATCATAGGGTGATGGGAGGGGGTGTTAAAAACAGCCCCTCCCTACACGTGTCGAGCCCCTACCAAGGGGCTCCCCTAGCCGGGTCGTGGATAAACTAACGTAGATGCCACGGCCCGGTCAGGCGAAGGAGAACACCGCGGGGTTTAGTGGGTATTCCGGTCGCCTTCCGCGGCCGGCGAGTCCCACACGAAACCGTCCCTGCTGCCCCCGCAGCACGGACGGCGAAGTGCGTAAATGCATTCCCCGCGTCAACAAAAAAAAAAAAAAAAAAAATTGGTAACAATGTACGACAACTAAAATTGTACACATATTCACGATGTTGACAAACGTCATTAGGATTTTTGTACCAAATATTTGAAAAAGTTTTGTAAAGTTTGTTCTTCAAGTGTTTCCTTAATCATGTTTTCAAGTGCTTTTCACATACTTCGCTGTCGCGATAAATAATTTGTGAGAAGGTTCCAAGCTCACTTTGAGTCTGCACTTTGTTCTCGACGTTCGTTTGGATAATAAACTTCGTAAGTAAACCTCATATTATATTTATTAGTTTGTTTACTATAATTATCGTCTCTTCGGTTGAAATATACATTATTGACGGTCGAGTTGGCGATTGTAGCTTTTATGGCGAACACAATTATATCTAAGGACTTACTATCCAAAGTTAAAAGTTGCGGAGACTGGTAGTTTTTAATAAATAAAATCGTACTTAGGTTAGTTATTTTCACTACTTTTGACGGAACTTTGACAGTTTTATTTTATAAGTGGTTGTGCCGTACACGACGGGTTCGGGTCCCGCGGCACAACCTGCCTTAAACTACGTATCACAAGGCCTGGCGTAAATAATGTAAATATATGAACTGGCACTCACCTACTCGATGCCCCGTTCACCGCCTGCAGGTGCCTGGTCACTCTGTCGGTGTCAGTCGAGTCAAGTAAGTCACTGTCATACAGTCTAAAGGCGCCAGCAATGCTGCACTCCTGATGCACCCGATGCACCGCTTCCCGTAAGCGCCCTATAGACGCGTCCTTTACCGAACCGAACGCGGAACCGTAAACTTAGCGACCCTGTACGCTAAATATAAGACACGTCCGATGAGCTATCCAACTGCCGACCACTTTTTATGCTGCCACGATGCGCTCTGTCGACTCACTCCTATGCTGACTCGATGAGCTCTGTCGACTCACTCCTTCCCCGCACAAGCCCCCCGCAGGCACCGCGCCCGTCCGTAGCGGAGAGGGATTTCCAACTACCCGCTTGTGCGGGAGAATAAAAATGAGTCGACTTACCTTCTCTAACAATTAAAACCGCCAAATTCAAAGGTAGCGAACTACAGTGCAACTGTACCGAACAGTCCCCCGCCCCAGCCAGACGATATCTGGCTGCGTCTCAAACCGTAATTAGAAACCCAAAATTAAACAAGCTTGGGGAGAGTTGCCACTGCTCGCTTTACCACCAAGTGGCCTAATAAAATCTATGTAACCATCCAATTCGCTTTACCTGTTCCGCGAATAAATCCGTAATCCGTACCCGGTCGATCCGCGACCGTAAATGTTCCACCGACCGTATTTAAACAATGCATCCCTATGAACCCGAGTCCAAAACCGCGCGCGTGGTTACCTATTTACTCCGGAGAGAACCGACGCGAACCTGAGCGGTGGACAGTGAAACCGTACTAAGCGATGAGATGCATTGCGATGGAAATGTGGAACGACTTATCGTTCCTGCGAAGATTTATTTATATGTGGTGTGGAGGAAGGGCGATCCTGATCACTTATCACCTGATGATCCGATCGATGCGGCCTGCGACGCTCCAACCGAGGCCAGTCCAAGAAGTGGAGTGGCGAGCGAGCGCCGGCCGCACCAGGCTCCTTTGCCGCAGCTTGAGGGTCGCTACAAGAGTTACGCGGCCCCCCGCCCGTGCTCGCTGGTGAACCATGAATACTTTGTCGTTCGTGGTTGGCACTAAGCCGTGGTGGAGACCTAACATCACGGCGACCTGATGTCCGCTGCATAGCTCCAGACCAATGTTCATCCGTATTTGTATTGTGAACAGGGGAAGTTACAAGTCCCCGAGTGTTTGGCGAGTGCGAGCCGTTGCGGTTCCCACACAGCAGGAGATGATGCCTACCTCCACACTGACCGCACGCACGAGTGGACTGGCAGTGCGAGACAAGGTGGTTCCCCAAGCAGCAATAACACCAAAACCGTTGGCGAGCAATACCGCGTCGAGCTTGCCAACGTAGTTCCCGGAACTTGGGGCAACCCGTAACACCGTGTCCTGTATCCCGACAATAACTGCAGTGAATATCCTGTGCCTGTCGTACCGCTGCGTTAAACATCCGCGGCCTACTATGCGCCCAAACCGGTGGACGGTGTTCTTTACCCGCGGGCCTCGCTCTAGGAGCAACTACGAGAGGCTCTGGAGGAGGAGGAGGGACATTCTCCGTTCGACGACACTCATCCTCCAGGAATAAAATTAGGTTGTCAAAGCTGGGAAGATGAGTGGCGGAGTCCCCGCCGTATTGCAGTTCAAATCTATGTTGTAAATCGTAAGGTAATTTGGAAAGAATTATGTGTAATAACAAAAACGACCACGTGGACACAGGTAAATCCAAACCCTTGAGACCGTTGACCGCTATTAACAAAGGATTTAGAAGTCGCGTGCGCAACGACTGCGTAACCGAAATCCTAGGTAGGCCTAGAATAGCAGCAACGTGACTATCCGCTAATCGCCGAACATTCTGATACCTACGATTGAGTAAGTCCCGGGCGATATCATAATTACCGTCAACAAGACCTAAATGTTGGACAAGACCCTTGGCCTCTCCCGTTAACGACGCCAACAAATAGGCAAGCTTCTGAGCAGGGGTCAAATCCCTACGACTGTGAACAATGCTTTCAAATAAATTGTTAAAAGCAACCCACTGTTCCAAGTCACCGTTAAATTGTGGCAAATCGAGCAGCGGCAATCTACTCATGAGCGCTGATGACGCCTCCGACTCCGCAGTAACGCGCGCGTCAGCAGCGCTTGACCCCTTAAGGCAACCAACAGCCTGAATAATTTGATCAGCCAGGTCGTCGGCCTGATCAATGTCAGCATTAATCTTCGCCATGGCATCCGCTTCTAAACCTAACTCTAGAATGCCACGGTACGCCGCATATAGATCCGCCATTTGATCGTCTAGAACCTGATATCTAGCCATAAGGGCTTGCTCACGGTCCGGCCTAGAAATATTCAAAACCGCTGAGCCGAGCCATCTCAGCACACCTGTTATCCTAGCGGTATATTTGCCGGCCATGATTAATAAAATGAAATTTCAAAAAAAAAAAAATCGAAGGTAGAAAATTATCGATGCTTCCAGAAACCGCTTACTACAAATGGTCGTTAAAGGAAAAAAAATCTAAATGGTGGGTAGATAATTCTCGCCTTAACCAAATGTATGAAACCCGTTACAAAGAATTACCTAATAAAAAAAAACAAAACAAAAAAAAAACAACCGTAATGAAAACCGACCAACTTAAATTATCGACGGTAACATAAAAACTACCAAACGAAAAAAAATACTAAATTAAATTATTAACCGTAATATATAAAAAAAAAAAACAAATTAAAAAATCACCAAATTATATTATGCACCGTAACATAAACTACAAAAAAAACCGTTACGTAAAGAAGCCCTAATTTAAATATACTAGAAAAAACCGATTGAAATTACTAAATCAAAATATAAAACTATAAGAAATCAATAAACGGAACCCTAATGGCCGATTAATATTACGTAGCAATCGTACAATAAAGAATTTAACGTAAACGACTCGATTAAAAACCTAATATTGTACGACGTAATATGTTATAATATTCTGTATTCCGTTGTATTCCGTTATATTCCGCGCGAGAAGGACGTTACAATATTTCGCCAAGCAATGCAAATACGTACCCGAAAAACACGTAACCCGAATATAACCACGCGGTTATAACCTACGTGTTAACCTAACCACGCTCTGCTACCATCGAATTGTGCCGTACACGACGGGTTCGGGTCCCGCGGCACAACCTGCCTTAAACTACGTATCACAAGGCCTGGCGTAAATAATGTAAATATATGAACTGGCACTCACCTACTCGATGCCCCGTTCACCGCCTGCAGGTGGGGAGTAAGGGGTGGGTTCTAACATCACTACCCACTCAAGCCAACCTCACCTGCACGTGCCAGCGATATAGTAAATAAACTCCAACCAAAGAGGTAGATTCAAGGTAAACTACCCAACCGAATACCTGGCAACGGTAGCACGTCTTCTAGCTACCGTGGTACTCCCTGCTAGATAACCGACTAGGCAATGGCGACCGACGCATGGCGGAGATTCCATGCCGAATGAGAGGCTACAGCAAGCCGTGGGATAATTCAATCTCAAAAAGGTCTGGAATGGAGGAGAAACAGCACGAAAATGGAAGCAAGATTTAAAAACAAACTACCCCAGGAGGGTACCGTAGAACGCGGAGAATCCCTCCACGGGACGGGAGGATGTGGGAACACTTCACTACCTCTCCGCCCGTGCTGCCCCACGTATTCTGGGGGGGGCAAAATTTTGCAACCCGTTTCAAGCGAGAAGAAACAAGAAGGAAGAACAGAAGAAAGAAGACCAGAAGAAAGAAAACAAGAAGAAAAATCTGAGGAGATTACTAACCCATTTGTGAAGAAGGGGCTAAAAAGGACCCCGCCCACAAAGAAAAAGGAACACCAAGTAGCCGACCAACTAAAAAGGACTCTAGGTAAGTCACAAACAAAGATAATCAGCCTTGGTGAAGAAGAATACGTCTCCAGGAAGAAACTCTTAGAGAAACTCGGTAAACAAATCGAAGACCTGCTTGATTTCGTAACACCGAGACACAATGTCCACGGGGATATAAAAAGAAAGGTAAACGACCTTAGTACTACGTACAATAGGTTACACAACCTTAAAGAAGGAGAAGAGCAATCGCGTAATTTGACCTCAACAATGACCCAGACTTCTCCCAAAGCGCAACCACAAGCGTGGAAGGAAAATATTACACGGTCAGACGGCACTCCAGTGCACAGAAAGAGAAAGGACTTAACACCGGAGTAGTACGTTCACCCCGTAGGGTAAAGCGGAAAATCATGAATGATCCAATAAAGCAAGACACACCTAAGCCACTACCAAACAAAAAAGTAAGTAGTAACATGGTAGTGCAGGATAAACAACGAGACGGTGCAAGCGACCCCAATGAGAAATGGGAAAAGGTCACGAGAAGGAAAAAGCAGCCCCGTAACCCCAAGCTCCCAGAAGCCTTTGTGATACAAAAGAAGGGCACGCTGACGTACGCTGAAATACTGAGTAGAATAAAAAAGGATGAAACCCTCAAAGGTGTAGGAGACCATGTCGCAAAAATCCGCAGGACTGCCGGTGGAGACATGATTTTTGTAATTAACAAACATGGTACGGGAAAAACCGAACAGTACTGCAACGCCATAAAAACGGTGCTGGGTGAAGAAGCCCTGGTCAAAAGTAGAATCCCAGAGAAAGCTATCATCGTGAAGGACCTTGACGAAATCACCACGAAGGAAGAAATTAGGGATGCCTTACAAAGCGTACTGGGAAAAGGCGAAACTGTAGACATAAATGCCATTAAATCCCTCAAGAAAACGTATGGTGGCATGCAAACAGCTTTGGTAGTATTACCAATGGAGCTGGCCAACAAAATTCTCGAAGCAGGGAAGGTTCGCGTTGGATGGGTAATATGCCGTATTCGTGAAGTAGCTAAACCACTTAAATGTTATAAGTGTTTGAACTACGGCCATTTGGCCAAAATGTGTAGGAGTCCCGTCAACAGGTCCTCCTGCTGCGTCAAGTGCGGTGGTGAGGGTCACAAAATCGACAAGTGCACACGAGAGGCCTATTGCGTACTCTGCAGCGACAAAGGTAAGGGAGAGGCAAACAAACACATTGCCGGCAGCCGCGAATGCGCTGCATACAAGAAAGCACTTCAGGAGATCATTAAGAAGCAAAGATTAAGATCGTCCAAGTAAATCTAAATCATTGCAAGATTGCCCAAGACCTACTCACGCAAATAGTACGTGAGGAAGGCATTGACCTGGCAATAATATCGGAACCCTTTTTTTTTTTTTTTTTTTTTTTTTTTTAAAGTCTGGAAATGCATTTACGCACCCCCTACGCCGGGCTGTGCAATGGCGTAGGGGAGTGTGGGACTCGCCGGCCGCAGAAGGCGACCGGAATACCCACTAAAACCAGACTGCCCTCTCACGCGTTACGGCGGGGCCACGGGAAACGCGTTAGCTTACTTCCGTGACCCCGCCTGCGTTTGGCCTCTACGGGCCCTCAAATCTAAGGCGTGGGGAGAAGGGCAGCAGCGGCAAATTGCCGCCTCCTTCTCCCCACTCTTCTCTGCCGGAGCGGGGGCGCTAGGGGATCCCCTTCGCGTTCCCGCTCCTTCTCCTCCTTCTGCGACATAACTGTTTCGCAGAAGGAGGAGACCGCGTTCCAAGACCTCTCACTTCCCAACATGGCGCGTACAACGCCGGGAAGTGAGAGGTCGCCGCCTATCGCCGCCACCAGGGTGCGGCGCTCTTCTGTCCAGGCGCAGCACACTTCAAGTGTGTGCTGCGCCGTATCCTCATCGGCGCCGCACCCGTGGCAGCGCATCGTCTCTTCCCTTCCGATCCGACACAGGTACCGTCCGAAACAGCCATGTCCGGACAGCACCTGTGTCAGTCGGAAGGTAAGGGAGCCGTGGCTCCTCCCACACCACTCCGGGAGCTGTGGGCGTATGGCCTCTATGGTGCGCACGCCATATTGGGCGTGCGCTAGGCCACTCGCCCAGAGCTCCACGGTCGTCTTTCTCCTCGCCTCCCGGGCGCGGGAGAGCTCCTCTGGAAATAATATCGGAACCCTACCGCAGCATTGAACAACCCGGTTGGATATCAGACACTGCAAATAAAGCCGCTATTTGGTCCTGCGGCATGTACCCGACGCAAAAAATCCTGAAGGTCCAAGAAGAAGGAGTCATCGGTGCCAAAGTGAATGGCATACACTTCTATAGCTGCTACGCCCCACCAAGCTGGAGCCAGGACAAATTCGAGAACATGCTAGCAAACCTCACTAATGCCTCTAGAAATATGAACCCACGGGTCATTGCAGGGGATTTTAACGCTTGGGCAACCGAGTGGGGGAGTAGCAGAACGGATAAGAGAGGCCAAACGCTCCTAGAGACCGCAGCTGGATGGGACCTGACACTATTGAACGACGGTAAGTCACCCACTTTTATCAAAGGTGAAGCAAGGTCCTTTATTGACCTGACCTTCGCAAGCAGCAGCATAGCAAAGCGGGACACAAAATGGCAGGTAACGGATATCTACACACACAGCGACCATTGTGCAATTACGTGGAGTATCCCCGATCACAACAATGTCCGCCGACGGAAGCTTGCGGCTCCCCTCGTAGGTTGGAAAACGAATACCTTCGACGCGGACACATTTCACGCCGCATTAGAGTGGAACAGTAAGATTGAAGGTAACACCGCAGAGGAGATGGCAGAGAACATCATGACAAAGCTGGCTAGGGCGTGTGATTGTGCAATGGTAAGAACCGGTCACAGAAAAAACAAAAGAGATCCGGTCCACTGGTGGAGCGATAATATCAAAACAATGCGAATCAGAGAACAATGCATGAAGGCCCGAAGGTTAGCACAACGGGCAAGAAAGAAAAATTCATTTCCCGCGTTGCAGGCTACCTACAAAGACCTTCGAACTAAATTGAAAAAGGCGATTAAAAAACGAAAAGGAGAAACTTGGGCTGAACTACTGGAAGAAGTCAACAATGACCCCTGGGGTAGACCGTACATGGTTGTCATGAAGAAACTAAGGACTACACAACAACCCCGTGAAACAAAACTACTAAAAAGCATTGTCACCACATTATTCCCACAACAAGAAGAGCTGGACTACGAAATACCCGCAAACGCCGCCGAAGTCCCTGCGATCACGAACGAGGAATTCGTAGGCGCATACAACGCAATATAGAATAAGAAGGCACCGGGTATGGGTCGCATCCCTAACGTAGCTCTGAAGGCGGCAATGAAGGGAGAGCAAAATGGGTTTCAGGAGGTATTTAACAAGTGCCTCCAGGAAGGTACTTTCCCCAAAATCTGGAAGAGACAGCGATTAGTACTTTTACCCAAGGGCAATAATAACCCGGAAGACCCAAAGTCTTATCGTCCTCTATGCATGCTGGACACAGCGGGGAAAGTTCTGGAGAGAGTAATCCACAATAGAATGGAAGCCGCAATCGGAAACGCTCGCGCTCACGCAATTCTGTCCCGGACCGGATGCTCCGGGACAGAATTGTAATTGGAATAAAAGATAGGAATTTACTAGTGATGCAACGGATGTCTGTTTCCGTTTCCGCAAGTGCGGAAGTTCCGCATGCTTTTCAACATCCGTTTCCGCTTCTGTTTCCGCAACTTTTATAACGGAGATAAAACGGAACTTTACGACGGCTGAGAGATCCAAATGCGCGGCGCGAGACGCGCAGTCCGTACGCGGCCTTTCGGCACTTGTCGCATTTGTTTGTTTACGTACTTTTTCGTGAATTTAAGCGCGTAATATTTTCTGCTGCTGTTTGAAACAATCAGTTTCTCTTGCTGGAGTAAACTGTCTAGTAGTTGTCCATATAAAATTTGACAACTGGCAAAATGTTCCTATTTCATACTTACGAGTTATTAAATGTACTTTTGAATAAGTGATAACCATGTAATATATCATCATCATTATTATCATCAGCTCACTATACATCCCCACTGAGGGGCTCGGAGCCTACCCCAAATTAGGGGTGACTAGGCCATAGTCAACCACGCTGGCCCAGAGCGGGTTGACTTCACACATATCATTAATTTTTTTTCTCAGATATGTGCAGGCAGCATCACTATGTTTTCCTTCACCGTAGGAACGTCGGATAAATGTAAATATCTAAATCGAAAAACACATTGGTACATAGCGGGATTCGAACCCAGGCCCTGCAGATTGCAAGTCAAGTGCCTAATAATTATATCTTTTTGTAATCTAGATTTGGTGTTTTTGATACTTAACACATTCACTGTTTACAAAATAAAAAATGTAACAGCTGGGAGCCAAAACTTTTTACGGTGAATTTTTATTTAGTATGTCTGGGAGTGTTTGAACATATAGATAAATTAATAATGTTTTTTGTATTTGAGCGCTAGGGATGGCAATGGTTTAGTTCACTAATATGTAGATATTTGTTCCACGATTGCTTTTCTGTTCATATGTTACAAGATTTTGACAAAGTCAAGTTTTTCATGAAATTCCAGAATATTGAGTAAAACATGTAAGGATACTAATCAAAACCAGCTTTTATCTTCTCGGTTCAAGATCTTGTAACATTTCATACACACCCACACATACACATACGTATACACACACACGTACACACATACAGGACATACATATATTTAAAAAATATACATACATAACATAAAGTTCAGCCTTAGCTTCATGTGATACAAGATATTTGTATGTTTGCCTCCGTACGAACGTGGTCACTACAACACTGTAAGAATGAAACTAATACTCTTTTTCGTTAGTTGACTATATTTCCAGAGTGGCCACACAAAGCAACATGGACTCGCTTCAAACGCCGGCGGCTTACTGGCTACTACAAAGTGAACGGGCCTCTCGCTCGGATCCGAGGGGGAGGCGCCGCTACTAATAGCTCTGCCCACTCGGATCCGAGTGGTCAGCAGTGAATGTATTAATACGTTTGGCGAACATTAATTTGTAAATAGTGTAATTTTGTTTCCTGAAAATAAATTAAAGAAATAAAAACGTATTTTAACTTATTGCAGCACAGTAAAAATACATATATTGAAGGCTAAAGGACACCGATATCCAATGCCTTAATAAATTAAAAACGAATACAAACTGTTCTTACCAAAAAAAAATTTTGTAAATATGTTTTTTTATTATTGTAATAATTTTATAAAAGGTAGTTTTAGTTTTCTTAGATGGCAGCACTGCTCGACCCCGCCACTCTTTTGTGACAACTTCCGGCGAATGGATTGAGAGTGGTGGGGTTGAAACAGCGTTTTGATTATTGAGTCGAGAGCTCGGCCAGTCGTTGGATATCCGTCGATGTGATAAGTCGTCTAGTGGAAAGACAGTCGTCTAGTAGAATTGACCGTTAGAAATGTTGAAAATGGAATAAAAGTATTCACTGTGCAATGAATTGGAGTTTTTCTTGACATTTCAGAAGTGGGATATAAAAATCCAGGTATGAACGCCCTCAGAATTTTAAATACTAATTTAAATAAAATAAAAAAATTACTTTAAAGTACAAAGTAGCTATGACGCTTGTTAATTTTTTTTTTTTATTTTTTTTTTCTTTTCTTTATTTTACTTTCGATACTGCACAAATATGACACTGTCATACTGCATTTGATCACGGCTATTTTCCAAAAATACAAATTATGCATATCTTCTATATCTATATATATATAAAAGAAAGTCGTGTTAGTTACACTATTTATAACTCAAGAACGGCTGAATCGATTTGACTGAAAATTGGTGGGCAGGTAGCTTAGAACCAGGAAACGGACATAGGATAATTTTTACCCCGTTTTCTATTTTTTATTCCGCGCGGACGGAGTCGCGGGTAAAAGCTAGTGTTACAAAGACTTTTTATTGAGATCATTATTTACGTCATTATTAAAAATATTTATTTAATGACTTATTGATTTATAAGTATCGAATGTGATTTTAACTCGTATTTTCAATTTTCTTTATTTATATTTATGCTACCTATTTTGAATTCTTTAGAATTTTAAACGTTTTACGGGATAATTGGAAATTGAATATGGGTAATGATTTCATAGTTATACAAGCGAGACCCCCCAACAGGGAAATAAATAATAGAGGTTTCTATTTTATTATGTATGAAACTTTATTTGTGTGTGAATCATTTACTTACTTTTTATTTTTTTTTGTATTTATGTCTATTGAAATTACTCGCTTCGAACGATTAAACAGTGGAGAAATATCATGTTTTTGGGATAATGATTGAGTGAACAAAGGTGTTCACTGGGTAATGATTGAGCGAACAATGATGTACGCTGGATATTGATTGAGCGGGCAATGATGCTCGCTGGACTGTAAGAATCGACTGAACTTAATGACTGAGTGAACAATGATGCTCGCTGGACTATAAGAAACGACTGAACTTAATGATTGAGTGAGCAATGATGCTCGCTGGACTATAAGAAACGACTGAACTTAATGATTGAGTGAGCAATGATGCTCGCTGGACTGTAAGAAACGACTGAACTTAATGATTGAGTGAGCAATGATGCTCGCTGGACTGTAAGAAACGACTGAACTTAATGATTGAGTGAGCAATGATGCTCGCTGGACCGTAGGAAACGAATGACTTTAAATTTGACTGAGACTGAACTTTGATGTAAATAAGAGAGATTGAGACATGATTCCAGGGATTTAATACATTTAGATATGACGTCAGACGATGACTAAGTTGGAGGTACGCTACCTACAGCTCCACCAAGGAAGCGTAAGTACGCAAAACGGAGGAAAGTAAAGAGGAAAAGAGCTCCTTCGACGTCATCTACTTCGACGTCGTCAAGTGAGAATAAAAGTAAATGTGTGTATGTAAGGACGCTTGTTGGGATGAATGTGTATTGATGTATGATTGCGTGTGTGTGTACGTTTATAAAAGTAAAGTTCTATGTTTGTATCAAGGATGAAAAGGTTCTATACAATTAAATCAATGAGTATAATATGAAATAATATCTTTTGAATTTGAAAGAGGTAAGATTGAGTATTTTGTTTTCTTTGTGTATTTTGTTATGTAGACATGGGCTTAAGAAGTATGAAAATTTTCCGGAAAACGTAGTATGAACTCTTGGCACTTCACATATATTATGTGCGGAGCGTTGAATGAAGATTAGCTCGTGATTGTATGTAATTGATGAGTGATGATGAAGGATAAGAGTCGGTATATATAGTTGCCTTACTGTAAGAACTTTACATTCCCTGTACAGGTTAGCTGTTGGATATCTGTATGGGCGGTTTGTGCTGCATTTTAGTATACCGCGTTGGGCTCTCTCGAGTGGAAAAAGATTTATTTTATTTGAACCTCCCCAAGACGAAATATAATAACTTAGCACAGACTGACATAGGGAGTAATATAACATTTTAATGATGTCTTTTATATGCACAAACTCTGATGTTTTGAAAACTGCAGTTAATTTTCTGATTCGCTGAGTTAATTGATTACGCGAAGATATCTAATTGAGGTAACTTTTTGTATGGTCTGGCATTTACACATGATATTCGGGAACCTATTTTGGCAGGTAGATGAGGTGTGTGCAAGTAGAAAGAGGGACTCGAAATTCTGCGGGTTCTTAATGGAAAATGTTACATGCTTTGTTTTTTCTATATTTAATGTTAATCTATTATTTCTGAGCCACATTGAGATGTTGTTAAACGCTCCCTGGGCTGATGCAAAAATCTCAGGCCAGGTGTCTCCTTGGACAACTAAAACTGTATCATCAGCATAAGTGATAATGATACCGCGATCGACTGGGAGGTTGCAAAGCTCGTTTATATAAACTAGAAAGAGGGTAGGCCCTAGTATACTGTCCTGCGGAACACCACAGCTAACAGTTAAGGGGTCACTTATATGAGGTCCTATCTTTATGCTCTGTGTCCTATCCGAGAGGTAGTCTTTGAAAAGGTTAAGTTGAACATTTTTGATTCCTTGTTTTTAAGACCTTCTAACTTGTTTAAAAGTAGCGGTATTGGCACAGTGTCAAAGGCCTTTGCAAGATTTAGAAATAGAGCAATGCTCTTCTTTCTGATAGTTTTTGGCGACATATTCTGTTAATGTTAGTACAGCATTTGAAGTCGATCTATTTCTTCGGAAGCCAAATGAATTTTTAGAGAACATGTTGTTGTGTTCTAGATAACTGACCAATCTATTGTTAATTATCTTTTCAAAAACCTTCGATAAATATGTTAATATGGAATTGGGCCTGTAGTTACCAACAATCATTTTATCATCACTTTTGTGCATAGGTATTTTTTGCCGCGTTTAAGAGATTTAGGAAAGACTCTTGACTGTAGGGAAAGATTAACAATGTGTGTTATGACTGGTGCAAGTAACTATTTTGGCGTAGTACAGCGGAGGGAATATTGTCCCAGCCCATGGAGCTATCGATTTTTAACGCGTTAATGGTGTTCAGAATTTCAGGTATATCGGCATCTGTTAGGATCACGGAATTTAGTGTTGTATTAGTTGGCTGTAGAGTTACTTTATATCAGTGTCGGGAGCAATATTTTCTGCGAGAGCTTTACCTATATTAACAAAATAACTATTCACATCGTTGACTGCTTTTTTTTTTATATAGTTGGTTATTTTCTAGAAGATCTTGTGATACCTTGGGAATTGTTTTAAAATGTGTAATTTCGTTTATGATTCGCCACGTTATTTTCATATTTTTCGCTTTACTAGCTTCCCTCAGACGTTCTATTTCATAATTGGCTTATGCTTTTCTAAGAAGGGTTTTACAGTGATTTCTATAACGTTTATATGTCTTAATAAAAATAACATTAACAGGTTGATTTCGTAATTTCATATGCATTCGGTCTCTATTTTTCATGCACCTTAATAGTCCTGTCAAGATCCAGAGTTTTTTTTAGAGTCTGGTAATTGGTTTAGATATATTATCTAAAAGATAGTTTGTGGCCAAGTCACAATCAGTAGTAATAAATATTTTTGAGAGGTCTGATGCTTTTATTGTTTCAGAAACTTCTTTGTAATTAGTCCTGGTAACAGTGATAGTGAAAAAGGGTTTTGTTTGGTTAGTATCCATGACTAGGAAGGAATATGGTATCGTGGTCGGTGAGAGCATTTTGAACATTATGTTCATATCACCTGTTATTACGATGTTTTTTTTTATAATTCTTACATGAGATTAATAGTTCTTCTAATGATTTAAGGAATGGTATTACATTATGAAATGATTGCGATCTGTTAATGGACTTTAGGATAATACCATTTTTTTATTTGTTATAATACAGGTAGCATCTGAAAGTTTATGTTCATAGGAATCACAGTGTAAATAGTTTTTAGTGTATATCATTATGCCATCGTTTTGTTTTTTTTTTTAAATTCTAGACTACTAGTATTGTACCCCTTTATTTAAGGGATACATAAAGAATTGTTAAGCCAGCATTCTAATAAAATAATGGTGCCAGGACTTATTGCTATTCTGGAAAGAAGTAATAGGAAACCGTTAAAATTGCACAATATACTCTTTATATTCTGTGTTAGAATCTTTAGTTTATGTGTTGGTGATTTTATTAACGAGTTGAATTCTTCAGATGTGCAGGTTTGTGCCTTAGATGGTACAATGTTGTCGATGTTATCATTAATTATTGAGATTGTGTGGTACATTATTTGTATGTCGGATAAAATTAAGGGTACATTAGTACTCCTACCAAAAAAAATGAATGGATATAAGTACTACGTTTAGGGCTGTTTGTTTTGTAAAACATCAGAGTGCCTTAGTATGTGTATACATAATACGACATATTAATAGATGTTTAAATTGATAAAACGTATGTTTTGATTTTGTAAACAAAATTCGTGCTTCGTTATTAAGTAACAATAACAGTTTTCATGAAGTTGACACTATTGAAGGAATGATGTTGTATTTTTATTGTCGTGAGTTTTAATAATGTTAGTTGATAGTGTGAAATTGATATTTATATCATTGTATATAAGATATTGTAGATTAGTAATATGACACGTATATTGCAACTTTTATTGTAACTTTTCATAAATTTAGTGTACATGAGTAATATATAATGTTCTCGAATGGTAGTAGTAATAGGCCGTACAGTGTGTTGATGTTTACACAGTACCAGTATTTACAAATTAAGCAACCGTAATATGGAACATTAATTTCAAGGTTAGCATACTTGTATGATAAACAAATTGGGGAACTAAGGTGAATTTTATAAGTATGCCTGGAATTGTACACTTCTATGATGCGGTGGTAGTATGGTGATAAGAGTAAGTTGATTGTTAGCAGTTAATTGTATTATTTTGGGAGTGTTAATTTTTATGTTTTAGTAAAGTGTGTCTGCATATTACATTTATAAAATGAACAAGCAAGATAACATTATGGACGGTATATGTTATACAAATGTGTTTAAATATTGTACTACGTAGAATATTTTATTTTGTGTCCGTAATGAATGTAGTTGATCTTCGTTTTCAATGACAATGCCCCTTCTATTTTTCGTAAAAGTATTTTACCATTTTTAACCCAGCTGTGAGCGTATTTTTCTGCCTTTGCTAATTCTCTGGCGAGAAAATGTACTCTTTTAATTTTTGTTAATCTCTTTTAATCTTTATAACATGTAAACTGGAATGACTTCTCCGACGAAAGGAAGTTGCTTGGAGTTGAAGTCTAGACTTTTATCAAGCTCTTGGTTAGATTGATCGACTTGCGATTTTAAATCTTTCATAAGAGCTTCTACTTGAGTCTCTAATAATTATTACGTAGGTTGAATACTTTTATGAGGAAAATAGATACTTTTATACCGTTTTATAATATTGTAGTTATATTGTTAAATTAAATTAAGATTTTATTATATTTGCTTCAAAATTATAATAAGTAACTTAAGTTAGTAAGTAATTAATTGGCAGAGTTCCTGATGTTTTAGTGTGCCAGGAGGCTACACATTTCGTAGGATGGCCGAATGTAATAATTTTATAAAAGGTAGTTTTAGTTTTCTTAGATGGCAGCACTGCTCGACCCCGCCACTCTTTTGTGACAACTTCCGGCGAATGGATTGAGAGTGGTGGGGTTGAAACAGCGTTTTGATTATTGAGTCGAGAGCTCGGCCAGTCGTTGGATATCCGTCGATGTGATAAGTCGTCTAGTGGAAAGACAGTCGTCTAGTAGAATTGACCGTTAGAAATGTTGAAAATGGAATAAAAGTATTCACTGTGCAATGAATTGGAGTTTTTCTTGACATTATTATTTACACTTCTGTTTCCGATTCCGTTTCCGTTTCCGTTTCTGCTAAAATTTATTTTTGACATCTGTTTCCGTTTCTGGTTCCGGTAAGACACTTCCGTTGCATCACTAGAATTTACAACAAAAATTATTATCGATTAAAGACTTATCCTTGGATACTGCAGTGGAAATCTGTCGGTCTTCGGAATTGGCTACGGAGCATGTTAAGACCATAAATGATGACCATAGACAAGAAAATGAATTGAGTGAAGTTCAGGTTAGGAAAATTCAACGACAAATGACATCTCAATGGAACAATAAACCTAAGTATAATAATTTTTATCTTTGTAAGAAGTGTAATACTAAACATGGACCAAGAAATTGTCCTGCATTTGGTAAAACTTGTACTTTCTGTAAAAAATTGAACCACTATGCGGCTGGATGTAAGATAAAGAATAAAGTCAACTGTATTCATGCACACTCTGAAGATGAAAATATACAAGATACTCAGGATTTGTGACTATTAACAGTGTGTGATTCTATTAACAAAAACAATACGGAATGGACAGAATCACTTTGTATTGAGAATAAAATTATGACATTTAAGTGTGATACAGGAGCACAAATCAATGTTTTGTCTTTAAGTGATTTAAAAAAGCTTGTAAATTATATGGATACAAATTATAAACTCATGGACACAACAGTAATTCTAGAGGTTTTTGGGGGAACTCCGATCAAACCAGCTGGTAAGGTCTTTTTAAAAGTTTTATACGGTAATGAGTCCATTAGGACTGAATTCATAATAGTGGAAAGGAAAGTGAAGCCAATTTTGGGTTTACCTTCATTAATTGAACTAAAACTGTTCGATATTGGTACTAATAGTAATAAAATAAATTTAATAAAAGTAAGTGAAGAAAAAAATTTGTTAATAAAAAACATTGTGAACTTTTTCAGGGTATTGGAGAGTTTGACAAACCGCTGAAACTACACATCCAGTTAGGTGCTGAGCCCGTGGTGAGACCACCACGAAGAGTTCCATTTGCTCTTAAAGCACGATTGAAAGAGAAATTAAATTCTCTGGTAGACAGACAGATCATTTCAAAGGTCGAACACCCAAAAAATTTTGTGAGTAATCTAGTAGTTTTGGAAAAGAAAGATGGTTCCTTGCGAGTTTGTCTGGATCCTAAAGATCTTAATAATGTCTTAGTAAGAGAACATCACTTAATACCAAAGCTTGAGGAAATAATACCTAAAATAACAAATAAAAAATACTTCTCAGTTTTAGATTTGTCAGAGGGTTTCTATAACATAAAATTAGATAAAGAATCAAGTCATTTATGTACTGTCAAGAAAAACTCCAATTCATTGCACAGTGAATACTTTTATTCCATTTTCAACATTTCTAACGGTCAATTCCACTAGACGACTGTCTTTCCACTAGACGACTTATCACATCGACGGATATCCAACGACTGCCCGAGCTCCTGACTCAATAATCAAAACGCTGTTTCAACCCCACCACTCCCAATCCATTCGCCGGAAGTTGTCATAAAAGAGTGGCGGGGTCGAGCAGTGCTGCCATCTAAGAAAACTAAAACTACCTTTTATAAAATTATTACATTCGGCCATCCTACGAAATGTGTAGCCTCCTGGCACACTAAAACATCAGGAACTCTGCCAATTAATTACTTACTAACTTAAGTTACTTATTATAATTTTGAAGCCAATATAATAAAATCTTAATTTAACAATATAACTATAATACAATATTATAAAACGGTATAAAAGTATCTATTTTCCTCATAAAAGTATTCAACCTACGTAATAATTATTAGAGACTCAAGTAGAAACTCTTATGAAAGATTTAAAATCGCAAGTCGATCAATCTAACCAAGAGCTTGATAAAAGTCTAGACTTCCTAACGGACCAATTAAAAAAACATTGAAGGTAAGTTATCTACGTTAGCTGAGGAGGCGATCTGGAAAAACGGACATCGCTACTTGAAGAGCGATTAGATACTTTGGAACGTTTTCCTCTAAAAACAGCCGTTGGAATAAGAAACGTCCCTGGTAAACAAGCAGAATCCAAATCCAATCTCCTACAAACTTTTGAGCGCCTAACTAATACTTTGGATGTTCAAATTGAGAAGAATGAGCCGACTCCACAACGTCTACAGTCGTTGTCGAATTTACCAATACTTGGACTGAAATGGATGTGCTAGCGTCTGTCAAAAGTACAGAAAAAACAGAACTGACGAACTAAACTCCAAGCAACTTCCTTTCGTCGGAGAAGTCATTGCAGTTTACATGTTATAAAGATTAAAAGAGATTAACAAAAATTAGAAGAGTACATTTTCTCGCCAGAGAATTAGCAAAGGCAGAAAAATACGCTCACAGCTGGGTTAAAAATGGTAAAATACTTTTACGAAAAACAGAAGGGGTGTTGGCGCCGTTTCCGCTACAGCACAATAGATGGCGCTGTATGTCTGTTAAATCGCGATTGTAAAAAATTTGTCTAGCCAGTAATATACTTCCCGCGTATTGCTGATACTTTGGTATATGTTTGGTTGATTTTCTTTGCGTTCTTGAGGTCGTTTGAGTTCTGTAGTATTCGTTCGTTCCGCTGTTGGTTGTTGAGTCGTCCAAATTCCGAACACACGTTTCGTAGGAGTGTAAACAAGTGGTCCTTCGTATGCCGAATTCTCGGACTAAGAGTATTAAGTCATATTTGGACTTTTAAGGTTTCAAGTCGGTTTTGTATGTTAACAATCTCGTGTTCGCAAACAAGTTTACAAACAATCGTGGGTTGTATAAGACTTAGTGCGTTGTCACTCGTAGATGAATAATTCGGTTTGCGTACAGTGAATTATACTCACTTTAAGCTGGTTCAGCAAGTAAACAACAGCCCATTAGTTTTATAATTTTGTTTGTTGGGTCTAATTTGAGTGCTTGTCATGGAGCAAGCTAAAAAGTTAATTAATTTGCAAGAAGACAGGATTGAACAAATCCAGAAAGCCCAAAGTAATTACCTAAAATCACCTAAGTCTCGAGTGACACCAAGTTACATAGAAACACGACTTGAAACATTAGAAAAAATATATTGTTCATTTATTAAGGGTCATGAAGAATTATTGGGTTTGATTCTTCGTGGTCAGAGAAGTACATTAGATTATTTTAGTCAAGACAAAAGTGAACAATTAGAGGAACTTTATACCAACTATAAATCATCTTTAAAAGAAAAATTACATGAGTTGGTTAAAGAAACTACAGCAAGTGATACACTTACTCCGAGTCGAACTAGTGCTAATACAGATATTAGGCTGCCTACGATTCAAATTCCGACATTCTCGGGGAATTACACGGATTGGCCGTCATTCAGGGATTTGTTTACTTCAGTAATTCACAAAAATACAAGTTTAGACGACGTGCAGAAATTGCATTACCTGAAGTCCCTAGTAAGCGGAGAGGCTGCGCAATTATTGCGGAGCATTAATGTTACAAACGAAAATTACACTCAAGCATGGGATACACTGTTTAAAAGGTTTAATAACAAAAGATACATTGCGAATTACGTATTTAAAAGATTATTTGGACTAAAACCACTTACCCACGAATCTGGTCACTTTCTGAAACAGTTGCTGGATACTACGTCTGAGTGTCTTAGTTCTTTAAAAAACATTGGTATACAAACAGACACTTGGGACGACATAATAGTATACATTACAGTTACAAAACTAGATCCTACCAGTCACCGGTTGTGGGAGCAGCATATTTCCTCAGAAAATGACAAAATGCCGACTTTCCATCAGTTGTCACAATTTCTTGAAGTTCGATTTAAATCATTGGAAATGATAGAAGACCAAACAAAGTCACATAAGTCCAAATCTTTTCTCGCGACAGCGTCTGTATGTTCGCTCAAATGTACCTTTTGTAGTGGCGATCATTACATTTTTCAATGTAAAGATTTTGTGAGACAAGGCCTAGAACAAAGAATTGAGTTTGTAAAGTCCAATAACTTATGTTTCAATTGCTTAATTCCTAATCATTGTGCCAAAACGTGCTTGAGAAGCACAAGTTGTAATATATGTAAAAGGAAACATCACTCTTTACTACATCCGTGTAAGGGCGAATCTAGAACGGAAGAACAACCACCTAAGGAGAATATAGACAACCTTGAAAACAAAGACATCGCTACCCATTTTGTAAGTCAATCTGGTCAGGTACTGCTAGCGACAGCACTCGTGGATGTTTCTTGGAAGAATGGTTACACACACATTTACCGTGCTCTACTTGACCAGGGGTCTCAAGCCTCATTCGTAACTGAGGACCTCGTTCAGTCAGCAGGTCTTAAGAGAGTAAAGGTCAACGGTGAGGTTTCCGGACTTAGTAACGGGAGCAAATTGCGTACCAAGTACGTAGTTGATTTGGAATTACGCTCTCGGATTGAACCACAATTCACTTTATTCGTAAGGGCCTACGTTTTAAAGAAAATAACAAATTATTTACCAACCCATAAAAGTACAGTGAGCAACTGGCCTGATCTCGAGTCAATCGCTCTAGCTGATCCCGAATTCAATGTGCCGAACAACATTGATATTTTACTGGGGGCCGAGGCTTATGCCAAAATAATTGATGACGGGTTACTGAGAAACTCAACAGGGGCTATTGCACAAAAGACAAGGCTCGGTTGGATTTTGTCAGGAAAATTATCTGAAACACTACCTAAAATAGTTATAAATATGCATGTATGTGATTGTGATAATAAACTACTTCGAAGATTTTGGGAAATAGAAAGTGATACTAATGTTTCAGAGAGAAAGCACACTAAGGAAGAAATACAATGTGAGAACATTTATAAAAATACAACAGTGAAAACAAGAGATAACAAATACAAGGTTTATCTTCCTTTTAAAGCAGGTTGTGAGAATCCTGTCGAAATGTGCGGGGAGACAAAGGAAATAGCAATATCTCGATTTTTACAGCTGGAAAGGAGGTTTAGACGTGATGACAATTTGAAACAAGAATACACCAAGGTCATTCATGAATATTTACACTTGGGTCATATGGAGCTAGCCAATACTGATACAAAACAATCAATTTACTTACCTCATCATGCCGTTATTCGAAATGATAAGGACACAACTAAAACTAGAATAGTCTTCGACGCTTCGGCAAAGGGATCAAAGGGATGTTCGTTGAATGATACCTTACTTATTGGTCCTACATTGCAAAAAGATTTGCGTACATTGATATTGCAATGGAGACAGTACGCAATCGTTTTAGCCAGCGATTTAATTAAGATGTACAGACAAATTCGTGTTACCGAAGAACATACGGATTATCAAAGAATAATCTAGCGAGATAGTCCAGATGAAGAGTTAAAAGCATATAAACTACTTACTGTTACATTTGGAACGGCCGCTGCTCCTTATCTTGCAGTACGCACGCTTTTACAGACGGCCGAAGATGGAATTAATGAATTTCCGTTAGCTGCTGAAATCACAAAAACATCTTTTTACATGGATGACTTACTTACGGGTTGTTATAGTGTTGAGGAAGGTATGGAGATTTACAATGAAATGAATGCATTACTAAAAACTGGAGGGTTCGAATTAAGAAAATGGTGCAGTAATTCAAACGAGTTATTGGCAAAAATTAGTGAAAACAAACCGGACTTGAAGGAAACATATGAAATTAAGTTTGATGAAATTATAAAAATATTAGGATTAGTGTGGGATAGAAATTTAGATGTATTTACATTTTCCGTTAATTTACCACCCATTGAAGATCGAGTAACTAAACGAAAAATACTATCAGATATTGCACGCTTGTTCGATCCATTTGGGTGGCTTGCTCCGGTAATAGTAACTGCGAAGATATTTTTACAAAGGTTATGGCTGATGTCAATTGAATGGGATGATCCTTTACCTATTAATGTAATTACTGAATGGAGCATTTATAGAAATGATTTGATTAAGCTACAAGGTATTAAAATAGATCGTTGGATTAATACTTACCAAATCAGAAATAACGTCGAACTTCATGGATTTGCCGATGCTTCCACGTCCGCCTATGCAGCTGTTGTCTACGTCAAGGCGTTAGATGATGATGGAAATCCTAAAATAACGCTTTTGGAAAGTAAAGCTAAAGTTGCACCTCTTAAACAAATTTCTGTTGCTCGTTTGGAGTTATGTGGGGCTCTTCTTTTGGCTAAAATGCTTTATCAAGCCGCAATCCATTTGAAAATTCCAATGGGGCAGGTTTTTGCATACACTGATTCTACGGTTACATTAGCTTGGATAGAAGGACAACCTATTAAATGGCAAACTTTTGTGGCCAATCGAGTCACGGAAATACAAACCTTATTGGACAATTCTGCTTGGCTAAAAGAAACACATAAATATAAACAAACAAATGCCTCATACACTACAACTTTAGAAGAAAGAAAACAAAGGGTTAAAACATTTCTGTGCGAACTAGAAGAAAAACCCATTTATGAACGATTTTCAACTTTGAATAGAATGAAGAGAGTACTTACCTATTGTCGGCGATTCCTTCTTTTGAAACCTGAAAAACAATACACAGATTACCTTAGTACTAAAGAATTAAATGAAACAATGCAAATGTGTATAAAACTATGTCAAAGACAAGATTTTATGGAAGAAATAAGGGACTTAAAAGAGAGCGGTATGGTGAAGAAAAGAAGTAAACTAAAGACATTATCTCCTTATTTAGACGAAAATCAGATACTTAGAGTCGGAGGACGATTACAAGGCGCTACTATAGGTTCAGAAATAAAACATCCTATACTTTTACCCAAACACAACCACCTTACTACACTGGTTGTCAGAGATGCTCACATTAAATTGCTTCATGGTGGAAATAGATTAATGACGAATTTCTTGCAAAACCAATATTGGATTATAGGATTAAAACCGTTAGTGAAGAAGTGTGTAAGAGAATGCGTAGTATGTGTGAGACATAAAGGAATGGTTCTACAGCCAAAAATGGGTGAACTTCCTTCTGTTCGTATCACACCTGGCAGACCGTTCAAGACTTCAGGCGTCGACTTCGCTGGTCCAATACAGTTGCGTACATCTAAGGGTAGAGGCCATAAAGCATTTAAGGGATACATTTGTCTTTTCATTTGTATGAAAACAAAAGCAGTACATCTTGAAGTTGTAAGTGATCTTACCAGTAAAGGCTTTATTGCAGCTTTCAAGAGATTCATATCCAGAAGAGGACATTGTTCAGATGTTTGGAGTGACAATGGATTAAACTTCGTAGGGGCCGCAAAGGAGTTAAAGGATAACGCTAACATTCGTTGTTCAAGTGGTATGAAAGATATAGTTGAGTTATTAGCGAATGAAGGCACTATCTGGCACTTTATTCCACCGAGAGCACCCAATTTTGGTGGCCTTTGGGAGGCTGCGGTCAAAAGTGCCAAAACTCATCTTGTTAAGGTCGTTGGAAACTCAACGTT
This sequence comes from Papilio machaon, assembly GCF_912999745.1. Lineage (NCBI taxonomy): Eukaryota > Metazoa > Arthropoda > Insecta > Lepidoptera > Papilionidae > Papilio > Papilio machaon. The sequence continues at coordinate 8,256,478 of NC_060015.1, read as the reverse complement.
GACATTTGAAGAGATGACAACTCTGCTATCACAGGTCGAAGCGTGCTTAAATTCTAGACCCATCTGTCAACTAAATGATAATCCAGATGATTTGTTTCCACTAACGCCAGCTCATTTCCTCATTGGTGAGGCAACTATGATAATTCCTGAACCAGACCATGAGAATACAAGATTAAGCGCTTTAGATAGATGGACCTTAGTACAAAAAATGACGCAACACTTTTGGAAACGCTGGTCAACAGAGTATCTGCAAGGACTACAGAGAAGACAAAAGTGGCAAAAATCTTCAATGTCTCCAGATGTCGGTCAATTGGTGATTATAAAAGAAAACGACTTACCTCCAGCCAAATGGTTGTTGGCGCGTATACTAGAACTGATTCCCGGACCTGACAAAGCTGTTAGGGTGGTTAAATTGAAATGTAAATCATCTATCTTAACAAGGCCTATCAACAAAATTATTTTGTTACCTAGAGATATTAAATTACACGAAGACGCTCACGAATACCTCATGGTGGGCGGAAAGAACAAGGTTCTTGGTGGGCGGAATGTTGGCGCCGTTTCCGCTACAGCACAATAGATGGTGCTGTATGTCTGTTAAATCGCGATTGTAAAAAATTTGTCTAGCCAGTAATATACTTCCCGCGTATTGCTGATACTTTGGTATATGTTTGGTTGATTTTCTTTGCGTTCTTGAGGTCGTTTGAGTTCTGTAGTATTCGTTCGTTCCGCTGTTGGTTGTTGAGTCGTCCAAATTCCGGACACACGTTTCGTAGGAGTGTAAACAAGGGGCATTGTCATTAAAAACGAAGAACAACTACATTCATTACGGACACAAAATAAAATATTCTACGTAGTACAATATTTAAACACATTTGTATAACATATACCGTCCATAATGTTATCTTGCTTGTTCTTTTTATAAATATAATATGTAGACACACTTTACTAAAACATAAAAATCTACACACCCAAAATAATACAATTAACTGCTAACAATCAACTTACTACCGCCGCATCATAGAAGTGTACAATGCCAGGCATACTTATAAAATTCACCTTAGTTCCCCAATTTGTTTATCATACAAGTATGCTAACCTTGAAATTAATGTTCCATATTACGGTTGCTTAATTTGTAAATACTGGTACTGTGTAAACATCAACACACTGTACGGCCTATTACTACTACCATTCGAGAACATTATATATTACTCATGTACACTAAATTTATGAAAAATTAGAATAAAAGTTGCAATATACGTGTCATATTACTAATCTACAATATCTTATATACAATGATATAAATATCAATTTCACACTATCAACTAACATTATTAAAACTCATGACAGTAAAAATACAACATCATTCCTCCAATAGTGTCAACTTCATGAAAACTGTTATTGTTACTTAATAACGAAGCACGAATTTTGTTTGCAAAATCAAAACATACGTTTTATCAATTTAAACCTCTATTAGTATGTCGTATTATGTATACACATACTAAGGCACTCTGATGTTTTACAAAACAAACAGCCCTAAACGTAGTACTTATATCCTGTAAGCTATTTTATATATTCTGTAATTCCATAACCTAAAACATTATTTTGTCTATTCTATAAATCAATAACACTTTTGTTTATTTTAAAATAACATCATTTATCATTGATTTGGGATCCACCATATTATTTAAATATTTGATTCACAAATTTGAAATAGAAATATTCTACTATAAGATATTTGATGCAAAAGTATTTTAAAAGAATTAAACTAACAGCGAAACAATGAATTTAACTCTACTTCATAATAATCCTCGCTGTAGTATAAACTTTAACCGAACGTAAGTAAACAAAAATGTCAGACGTTCCGCAATGACGGATGGAAAGAGACTGCCTCGAGCAGCAGCGCACGCTTCCTTATAAAACCTTTTTTTTGTGTGGCTACCCTCAACAGTCCTAACACTACTTATTTTGTTATTAATCGGACAGTAATTCGATATCGTAAATTAAAAGTATGGTAATGACTAGTCTGAAGGACAGCCAAGTTGGCAGCATTCGGGGAATCGTGCGACGGATGTAAGATTAGTAATTGTAAAAAGGTTCTTATTTACAATTCATCAAAGAAAATATACTAGGTAAAGAAGACTGTATTTTAGTAAGTATTCTCCGGCTGTGACCCTCACAGCTTCAGAAGTGGGATGACACGAGAACAAGCATTGTTTTCGATCTACGTCTACAAAGTTCATGTGAGTAAACCTTGTTCAATCAAATTTAAACATAAACATATTTCTAAAAAGTGTGGTTGTAGATAGACTGTAAGCAAATACAGAGAGAAAAATTTGTTTTGGGTTACAAAGCCATAACGAAATGGCTTAGGGTTGTGGTGTAGTTTGTGTATGTGGTGAAAGTTAAATACCTACATGGATGCTTTTGGTTTCATCAAAATATCACTAGCACTCAAAAGTGTGTGCTATTTTTGTTTAAACTCATTATTCTCAGTATGGATTCTTATTATTAGTTGCTTTTATGTTTTTTTTTTAAACAAATTATTAAATTGCTATAATATTTTGTTATTTTTGGTTGTTATTTTGTCTAAATAAATACATAATTAAATAAATATTTCAGAGATTGTGGATGTACATTGCTAAGTAAAGCAATCTTTCATTTAATGGAATAACATAAATGAAGGTGATTGTACATTTATATTAAAAATCCTACATGTGAAAAGTACAAAATGTTATGTTGTTATTATTTAATTTATTTATTTTCTTAAATTTGGGTGTATTGTACAGATTTAAATACATTCTATGTGTACAAAAAGGGTAATTATACACATAAATTAACTTCTTAGAAGTTAAGTTTAGTAAATACTATATCACAAGTTACACATAGCCAAAGCAATTAATTCAAGATTTACATCCTTATACTTCTACTTTTATATACTTGAAAATCAATATGAATACAAATAAAAGTTAACTTTGATTAACAAAACAAGATGTTGTTGAATGAAATAAATCTAATATTTTTAAGATTAACTATACAAACTACATTTTAATTCTGCAGACAAATTATTTTATAAAGTTTTGTGGAACTTTGCTCTAATCCTAAGATTAATTATGATGTGTTAAAATAAATATATAAAGTTTCAAAAAAAATATTGAAATTACAGAACTTCTTTATTTATATCTCATAATTTATAAATAACACTTGATTTTTGCGTTTCCTGGTTTTACCTGTATGTGACTATGATACTAAGGCGAGTTAAAACTCCTGAATCCTATAGTGTGACTGGTATTTTGGGATTATTGATTCATTCCTTTACTATTCATTCCTTTCTTGCATGTTACAGTACTTATATTGATGTTTACAATTGTAATGTCAAGAACTTACATGTGACACCCTGTCAGGGCATAGCAATATATGTGTAGGTACCAGAGTTTTGTACAATAATAATTAAATTCCATTAAACATTTTCAGGTTTACAGGAATAATAAATTAAAAATCTATAGAGAAAATGAACATGGCTGTTTATGTAACCTGACAAAATTCTAGTTTTTATGCTATTCCTGTATTGTTCTTTGTTACGAACTAAGGAGATTATGTTGGAAGATTTTAGTATTGTTATTGGTTACTACGCTGATAATTGTCAGTTTCGGATGCCACAATGGGACGTGAGAACGATAATTAAGGAGATCCAGTTGTGCCCAGGTGCGAGGACCAGGGTGAAAATAAAGACTAGCATTGCGTGATGATAAGACTAGCGTGTATTCACGGCTGAGAAGCGAGATCGGCGACAATCCGGGTTTGAGACTAATGACTAAGACTGACGTGAGCTCTGATATGAGATCGATTACAGATACCTATGAGTCCTCAGGTGTGAGAGCAGTGACAGACTGACGGGAGCTCAAGTGTGAGAGCTATAACAGAAACTGACGTGAGCTCAGGTGTGAGAGCTATAACAGAGACTGACGTGAGCGATGAATCAAGGTTGTGCTCTCAGGTGTGAGAGCGACGGCCGCGATTTGTATCCACTGAAGTATGTGAACGATGAATCAAGGTTGTGCTCTCAGGTGTGAGAGCGACGGCCGCGATTTTTATTCACTCAAGTATAAGAACGATGAATCAAGGTTGTGCTCTCAGGTGGGAGAGCGACGGCCGCGATTTGTATCCACTGAAGTATGTGAACGATGAATCAAGGTTGTGCTCTCAGGTGTGAGAGCGACGGCCGCGATTTTTATTCACTCAAGTATAAGAACGATGAATCAAGGTTGTGCTCTCAGGTGGGAGAGCGACGGCCGCGATTTGTATCCACTGAAGTATGTGAACGATGAATCAAGGTTGTGCTCTCAGGTGTGAGAGCGACGGCCGCGATTTTTATTCACTCAAGTATAAGAACGATGAATCAAGGTTGTGCTCTCAGGTGGGAGAGCGACGGCCGCGATTTGTATCCACTGAAGTATGTGAACGATGAATCAAGGTTGTGCTCTCAGGTGTGAGAGCGACGGCCGCGATTTTTATTCACTCAAGTATAAGAACGATGAATCAAGGTTGTGCTCTCAGGTGGGAGAGCGACGGCCGTGATTTGTATCCGCTCAGGTAAGAGAGCGATGAACGAATGAATGCAACTATTGCTTCAAAATCGAATGGTTCAGGATTGACTTGCTATAGCCGACCAACTAGGACTTTGAGTTTGACTTTTGAGACTTTAAGTGTGCTCACGGAAAGTAAAGCATGTGAAGGATTGTAGCGCCTCTGTTTGTTGTTTCGAAAAGGTGCGCGCTCTGATAAGGACATTGAGAAGGTGCCGGACCGAAATGGAGACGATAAACGAGTTGCCCAACTGATTCGGACGGGGGGCGCTCGACTAATATATATTCGACGTTGAAATTAATGACCACAATGTGTATTGCCGTTTGCATTTGGGAAGCTAATGACCCCTTGCCAGCTCGATGGTAGAAGGAGTGCAGAGATGGGACATCATGACACCAGAAGACGGGCCCGCTCTTTTGCCATGGTTAAATGGCCTAGGTGTATTGGAGGGCGTTACGGAGGTTTCGTTCAGAGTTAAGGTAAGGAGAACTGCTAAGGCAGTGGATATGTAAGTGATAAGTGACGACTTTGTGAGTAACATTTATTTACAGTGATCCCTGATATTTTTATGACTGGTGCACTAAAAGTATTTGAGGTGATCCCAGGGCTAAAATATATTTTGAAGCTACTAGAGTCGTTAGGATGCCTAAATCTACTCATGCGTAGTTCATGTTGTTTCTTCTCCTTTTATTTATCCGAAAATGTATGTTAACTTTTTTATTGGGGGTACAGCCGGAAAGAAGTGTTGTTTATTTCTTGGCGAATACGAAACGAGGAGTATATTTAGCGAGTATAGACTTGTAATTTATCGGATGGCTCTTACAAGAGATTAAATTGCTACAACTGGTTTTGAACGCCGAGGCAGTTTTGGTTCCTCTGACTCCTAACTATTTATGCATGAAAGAAATAAAAATAATATCTGACGTGTTTCGGTTGAGTTTTAGCACTTACTTACTCATATACGATGAGGATGAAGTGGAAATGTAAACTAATTATTGCGCAAAAAGTCTTCATTTGGTTATTTAGGCTTAAATATAAAGTAATAACAAGAAAGAAATATGCATCGAAATATGGCTGTGTTCTTACGAGTCTTATAGAACTATTATTTATAGGGATTCTTATATCAAACGAACATTGAATCGTTGTTAGAGGCCTCTGGTTTGTTAGGTGACAGTGACCTTTTTCCACTCTTCGAAATTCAAAATTCAAACATTCAAATTCCGTTTCTTTATCATGTCAATACTAGTTGAACACAGCGGTGTGATGATCGGTCTATTTTGGCTGTTTTTTTTTGTTTCTAGCCGTTGATGCCGATATCTTGAAATCTCGTTCGACATCATCCAAACATGTTTATTTCGGTTTTCCATGTAATCTACGTCCCTCTCGTCGACTCTCTATTAGACGCTTGGGCTCTCTGCAGTTACTCATCGCCGCTAATTGTCCTGGTTGACGTAACTGTCCAATGTTGGTGGCCTTGATGACATTTTCTCATTAAAGACATTATAGACAGTTTTATTTAGGAATAATAGTTAAACTAAAGGATATAATAATGTATGTCTACTATTCTTCTTTTGGTTCTGACTTATATTAGAACCGTTACCTTCTATAATATGGCTGAATTGCAGTCTTATACTGATGAATAATTTAAGCATTGAAGAATAAGATAGTTGAAAAGAAGAGTTGCTTTCCAATTGAACTTCACGAACTAGGTTCCACAAGTTTAGTAGAGGTGGTTGTCCAGGTTCCGGTTCGTTTTTGCTGAGGAATATGGGTTAGTTCTGGTTAAAATGAACTGTCGTGATTTAAATTACAGGGCCAAGATGGGGTACTGTACACTCCTCCGAACTGAAAACCTATTGGACTGATTTCGGGCATCAAGGGTTTTACTCGCTGAATCTAACTCTTGTTTTTGTTAGGTACTAATAGCCGAGGAGTCACGCTATAAAGCTTCCTAGCTGAGGAGCTACAGCGTTTGGTAGTTTTAGAGCTGCTTAGTCTTGCCATTTTTCTTTGACACCATTGATTTTCTTGACTATGAAGTGAGTGCAAGTGGAGTTGGTCCTGGCTACCATGGAACTGAGGCTGTATCTGGGTTTTTCGATCCAGCGCGAACTAGGTGGATTTCTGAGACCTTCTGGATATTTTGGGAAAATTCATAAAAATTACTCTTCATATGGAACACAGATAACTGATCTTTTAAAAAGTGACAAAAGAATATTCTTGGCGTGGCAGTGGGCCCTGCTTCTCAAACGTTGAAGGAATATTTTCGGAGTGACCGCGGAAACATAGTTCATTTCCACATTGAGCCATGACCCGGTTGAGATGGTTGAGCTAGAATTTATTAACTATATTTATGTACTAGCTGTGCCCGCGACTTCGTCCGCGTGAAATACTGTTTTCGTTAAGCATTTTTTTTAAGGATTATTATTTTACTTGACCGACGTGCTATGCGTTGATGTATGGATGTAGACATAGAGATAGGTGTGCCACGACCACACCAAATGTAGGTGTTTGGTCTCTACCTATCCCTCTGGGTTATGGGCGTGAATTTAGTTGTTGTTGTTGAGGTATTTTATTTGAACTTATAAAAAATTACAACAAAACAAATGGAACTTACAAAATATTCATTTACTCTTATGCAAATTTTCATCCCCTATTCCCTTATTATATTGCAACATTAAGGGTAAAACTTTTACAAACTTTAAATGACCTATTTATTAATATCAAATTAGTAGCCTAAAAAAAGTTATAAGCTTCTAACTGTAAAAATGACGATACGTCCATACAAATTTCCACCCCTACTTTTACCCCCTTATACACCCTCTTTCACGATAAAAATTAATCTTTGTCCTTTCTCAGGCTCTAAGCTAAATATCAGTAAGTATAATAGTAAAACATATAAAACAAAACATTCATTAAAACCTCACATATTGCGAAACAAATTTTCATCCCCTATTGTTATTTAGCACCCTTACGGGTAAAATTTTTACATAAATCGAAATTCTTACTTATTTATATCAAATTAGCAGCATTAGAAAGAAGTTTCAAGCTTCTTACTGTAAAAATGACGATACTTCCATACAAATTACCACCCCCACATTCAACCCCTTACAACCTTTTTTTCGCGTTAAAAAGTAGTCTTTGTTCTTTCTCGAGCTCTAGACTAAATATCAGTAAGGGTAACAGCAAAACATATTAAATAAAACATTCACCTAAACCTCACATATTCCCAAACAAATTTTCATCCCCTATTGTTATTTAGCACCCTTCAGAGTAAAATTTTTACAGAAATTGAATTTCATATTTATTTATATCAAACTAGCTGTGCCCGCGACTTCGTCCGCGTGAAATACTGTTTTCGTTAAGCATTTTTTTTAAGGATTATTATTTTACTTGACCGACGTGCTATGCGTTGATGTATGGATGTAGACATAGAGATAGGTGTGCCACGACCACACCAAATGTAGGTGTTTGGTCTCTACCTATCCCTCTGGGTTATGGGCGTGAATTTAGTTGTTGTTGTTGAGGTATTTTATTTGAACTTATAAAAAATTACAACAAAACAAATGGAACTTACAAAATATTCATTTACTCTTATGCAAATTTTCATCCCCTATTCCCTTATTATATTGCAACATTAAGCGTAAAACTTTTACAAACTTTAAATGACCTATTTATTAATATCAAATTAGTAGCCTAAAAAAAGTTATAAGCTTCTAACTGTAAAAATGACGATACGTCCATACAAATTTCCACCCCTACTTTTACCCCCTTATACACCCTCTTTCACGATAAAAATTAATCTTTGTCCTTTCTCAGGCTCTAAGCTAAATATCAGTAAGTATAATAGTAAAACATATAAAACAAAACATTCATTAAAACCTCACATATTGCGAAACAAATTTTCATCCCCTATTGTTATTTAGCACCCTTACGGGTAAAATTTTTACATAAATCGAAATTCTTACTTATTTATATCAAATTAGCAGCATTAGAAAGAAATTTCAAGCTTCTTACTGTAAAAATTACGATACTTCCATACAAATTACCACCCCCACATTCAACCCCTTACAACCCTTTTTTCGCGTTAAAAAGTAGTCTTTGTTCTTTCTCGGGCCCTAAACTAAATATCAGTAAGGGTAACAGCAAAACATATTAAATAAAACATTCACCTAAGCCTCACATATTCCCAAACAAATTTTCATCCCCTATTGTTATTTAGCACCCTTCAGAGTAAAATTTTTACAGAAATTGAATTTCATATTTATTTATATCAAATTAGCAGCCTTAGACAGAAGTTTCATGCTTCTAACTGTAAAAATGACGAAACTTCCATACAAATCACCACCCCTACTTTCAACCCCTTACAACCCTTTTTTCGCGTTTAAAAACAGACTATGTTCTTTCTGAGGCCCTAGACTAAATATTGGTAAGTGTAACAGCAAAACATACTAAACAAAACATTCACCGAAGTCTAAAATATTCCCAAACAAAATTTCATCCCCTATAGTTATTTAGCACCCTTGAGGGTAACATTGATACAAAAATTTAATTTCATATTTATTTCTATCAAATTAGCAGCCTTAGAAAGAAATTTCAAGCTTCTAACTGTTAAAATGACAATACTTCCATACAAATTACCACCCCCACTTTCAACCCCTTACAACCCTGTTTTCGCGTTAAAAAGTAGCCTATGTTCTTTCTGAGGCTCTAGAATATCTGTGTACCAAATTTCATTTAAATCGGTTCAGTAGTTTTGGCGTGAAAGCGAGACAGACAGACAGACAGACAGAGTTACTTTCGCATTTATAATATTAGTAAGGATTAGCAGCATAAGAAAGAAATTTCAAGCTTCTTACTGTAAAAATTACGATACTTCCATACAAATTACCACCCCCACATTCAACCCCTTACAACCCTTTTTTCGCGTTAAAAAGTAGTCTTTGTTCTTTCTCGGGCCCTAAACTAAATATCAGTAAGGGTAACAGCAAAACATATTAAATAAAACATTCACCTAAGCCTCACATATTCCCAAACAAATTTTCATCCCCTATTGTTATTTAGCACCCTTCAGGGGAAAATTTTTACAGAAATTGAATTTCATATTTATTTATATCAAATTAGCAGCCTTAGACAGAAGTTTCATGCTTCTAACTGTAAAAATGACGATACTTCCATACAAATTACCACCCCCACTTTCAACCCCTTACAACCCTGTTTTCGCGTTAAAAAGTAGCCTATGTTCTTTCTGAGGCTCTAGAATATCTGTGTACCAAATTTCATTTAAATCGGTTCAGTAAACAATAGTAGGCGACACTTCCATACAAACTTTCACCCCCACTTTCAACCCCTTACAACCCCTTTTTCGCGTTAAAATATAGCCTATGTCCATCCTCAGGCTCTAGACTATCTGTGTACCAAATTTCATTTAAATCGGTTCAGTAGTTTTGGCGTGAAAGCGAGACAGACAGACAGAGTTACTTTCGCATTTATAATATTAGTAAGGATTAGCAGCCTTAGACAGAAGTTTCATGCTTCTAACTGTAAAAATGACGAAACTTCCATACAAATCACCACCCCTACTTTCAACCCCTTACAACCCTTTTTTCGCGTTTAAAAACAGACTATGTTCTTTCTGAGGCCCTAGACTAAATATTGGTAAGTGTAACAGCAAAACATACTAAACAAAACATTCACCGAAGTCTAAAATATTCCCAAACAAAATTTCATCCCCTATAGTTATTTAGCACCCTTGAGGGTAACATTGATACAAAAATTTAATTTCATATTTATTTCTATCAAATTAGCAGCCTTAGAAAGAAATTTCAAGCTTCTAACTGTTAAAATGACAATACTTCCATACAAATTACCACCCCCACTTTCAACCCCTTACAACCCTGTTTTCGCGTTAAAAAGTAGCCTATGTTCTTTCTGAGGCTCTAGAATATCTGTGTACCAAATTTCATTTAAATCGGTTCAGTAGTTTTGGCGTGAAAGCGAGACAGACAGACAGACAGACAGAGTTACTTTCGCATTTATAATATTAGTAAGGATTAGCAGCATAAGAAAGAAATTTCAAGCTTCTTACTGTAAAAATTACGATACTTCCATACAAATTACCACCCCCACATTCAACCCCTTACAACCCTTTTTTCGCGTTAAAAAGTAGTCTTTGTTCTTTCTCGGGCCCTAAACTAAATATCAGTAAGGGTAACAGCAAAACATATTAAATAAAACATTCACCTAAGCCTCACATATTCCCAAACAAATTTTCATCCCCTATTGTTATTTAGCACCCTTCAGGGGAAAATTTTTACAGAAATTGAATTTCATATTTATTTATATCAAATTAGCAGCCTTAGACAGAAGTTTCATGCTTCTAACTGTAAAAATGACGATACTTCCATACAAATTACCACCCCCACTTTCAACCCCTTACAACCCTGTTTTCGCGTTAAAAAGTAGCCTATGTTCTTTCTGAGGCTCTAGAATATCTGTGTACCAAATTTCATTTAAATCGGTTCAGTAAACAATAGTAGGCGACACTTCCATACAAACTTTCACCCCCACTTTCAACCCCTTACAACCCCTTTTTCGCGTTAAAATATAGCCTATGTCCATCCTCAGGCTCTAGACTATCTGTGTACCAAATTTCATTTAAATCGGTTCAGTAGTTTTGGCGTGAAAGCGAGACAGACAGACAGAGTTACTTTCGCATTTATAATATTAGTAAGGATTAGTAAGGATTAGCAGCCTTAGACAGAAGTTTCATGCTTCTAACTGTAAAAATGACGAAACTTCCATACAAATCACCACCCCTACTTTCAACCCCTTACAACCCTTTTTTCGCGTTTAAAAACAGACTATGTTCTTTCTGAGGCCCTAGACTAAATATTGGTAAGTGTAACAGCAAAACATACTAAACAAAACATTCACCGAAGTCTAAAATATTCCCAAACAAAATTTCATCCCCTATAGTTATTTAGCACCCTTGAGGGTAACATTGATACAAAAATTTAATTTCATATTTATTTCTATCAAATTAGCAGCCTTAGAAAGAAATTTCAAGCTTCTAACTGTTAAAATGACAATACTTCCATACAAATTACCACCCCCACTTTCAACCCCTTACAACCCTGTTTTCGCGTTAAAAAGTAGCCTATGTTCTTTCTGAGGCTCTAGAATATCTGTGTACCAAATTTCATTTAAATCGGTTCAGTAGTTTTGGCGTGAAAGCGAGACAGACAGACAGAGTTACTTTCGCATTTATAATATTAGTAAGGATTAGCAGCATAAGAAAGAAATTTCAAGCTTCTTACTGTAAAAATTACGATACTTCCATACAAATTACCACCCCCACATTCAACCCCTTACAACCCTTTTTTCGCGTTAAAAAGTAGTCTTTGTTCTTTCTCGGGCCCTAAACTAAATATCAGTAAGGGTAACAGCAAAACATATTAAATAAAACATTCACCTAAGCCTCACATATTCCCAAACAAATTTTCATCCCCTATTGTTATTTAGCACCCTTCAGGGGAAAATTTTTACAGAAATTGAATTTCATATTTATTTATATCAAATTAGCAGCCTTAGACAGAAGTTTCATGCTTCTAACTGTAAAAATGACGATACTTCCATACAAATTACCACCCCCACTTTCAACCCCTTACAACCCTGTTTTCGCGTTAAAAAGTAGCCTATGTTCTTTCTGAGGCTCTAGAATATCTGTGTACCAAATTTCATTTAAATCGGTTCAGTAAACAATAGTAGGCGACACTTCCATACAAACTTTCACCCCCACTTTCAACCCCTTACAACCCCTTTTTCGCGTTAAAATATAGCCTATGTCCATCCTCAGGCTCTAGACTATCTGTGTACCAAATTTCATTTAAATCGGTTCAGTAGTTTTGGCGTGAAAGCGAGACAGACAGACAGAGTTACTTTCGCATTTATAATATTAGTAAGGATTAGTAAGGATTAGCAGCCTTAGACAGAAGTTTCATGCTTCTAACTGTAAAAATGACGAAACTTCCATACAAATCACCACCCCTACTTTCAACCCCTTACAACCCTTTTTTCGCGTTTAAAAACAGACTATGTTCTTTCTGAGGCCCTAGACTAAATATTGGTAAGTGTAACAGCAAAACATACTAAACAAAACATTCACCGAAGTCTAAAATATTCCCAAACAAAATTTCATCCCCTATAGTTATTTAGCACCCTTGAGGGTAACATTGATACAAAAATTTAATTTCATATTTATTTCTATCAAATTAGCAGCCTTAGAAAGAAATTTCAAGCTTCTAACTGTTAAAATGACAATACTTCCATACAAATTACCACCCCCACTTTCAACCCCTTACAACCCTGTTTTCGCGTTAAAAAGTAGCCTATGTTCTTTCTGAGGCTCTAGAATATCTGTGTACCAAATTTCATTTGAATCGGTTCAGTAAACAATAGTAGGCGACACTTCCATACAAATTTTCACCCCCATTTTCAACCCCTTACATTCCCTTTTTCGCGTTAAAATATAGCCTATGTCCATCCTCAGGCTCTAGACTATCTGTATACCAAATTTCATTTAAATCGGTTCAGTAGTTTTGGCGTGAAAGCGAGACAGACAGACAGACAGACAGAGTTACTTTCGCATTTATAATATTAGTAAGGATTAGCAGCATAAGAAAGAAATTTCAAGCTTCTTACTGTAAAAATTACGATACTTCCATACAAATTACCACCCCCACATTCAACCCCTTACAACCCTTTTTTCGCGTTAAAAAGTAGTCTTTGTTCTTTTTCGGGCCCTAAACTAAATATCAGTAAGGGTAACAGCAAAACATATTAAATAAAACATTCACCTAAGCCTCACATATTCCCAAACAAATTTTCATCCCCTATTGTTATTTAGCACCCTTCAGGGGAAAATTTTTACAGAAATTGAATTTCATATTTATTTATATCAAATTAGCAGCCTTAGACAGAAGTTTCATGCTTCTAACTGTAAAAATGACGATACTTCCATACAAATTACCACCCCCACTTTCAACCCCTTACAACCCTGTTTTCGCGTTAAAAAGTAGCCTATGTTCTTTCTGAGGCTCTAGAATATCTGTGTACCAAATTTCATTTAAATCGGTTCAGTAAACAATAGTAGGCGACACTTCCATACAAATTTTCACCCCCATTTTCAACCCCTTACATTCCCTTTTTCGCGTTAAAATATAGCCTATGTCCATCCTCAGGCTCTAGACTATCTGTATACCAAATTTCATTTAAATCGGTTCAGTAGTTTTGGCGTGAAAGCGAGACAGACAGACAGACAGACAGACAGAGTTACTTTCGCATTTATAATATTAGTAAGGATTGGCTGTTGAGGATGGAGAACAGGACTAGATCACCACAGGCTAGTGATCCGATGAAAAGATGAAGGCGTTAAAGGCGGAATAATATAACTTTTAGATACAGATTCGAAACAGACCTTGGATGCAACAACAATTATAAAGAAACTAAAAGAAAACAAATCAAATTTATCGAATTGTTGAAGATGATAATAGGGAAGAGGAGAGAAATGAATAAAGATCTAAACTACTAGTTTTATATGTCAGCTTAGTGCAGAGCGGTTATTTTATTTTGTAAAATTACTGTTTGATTAATAATTTGATAATTAATTGATAAGCGTGGTTTAGTTAAAGGTATGAAGTAGTTTATTTTATTTGTTCTTAAAGTTAATGTTTAAAATAACTACTGATTTTGGGCCGACTACTATGTATCCTATATATAAATTCGATAAATTTTTAATAACTTCAAGCGAAGGGACTCGCTTTTAACAGGAAGGCCGAGCTGTAAGCTATTTTATATATTCTGTAATTCCATAACCTAAAACATTATTTTGTCTATTCTATAAATCAATAACACTTTTGTTTATTTTAAAATAACATCATTTATCATTGATTTGGGATCCACCATATTATTTAAATATTTGATTCACAAATTTGAAATAGAAATATTCTACTTATTTTGTTATTAATCGGACAGTAATTCGATATCGTAAATTAAAAGTATGGTAATGACTAGTCTGAAGGACAGCCAAGTTGGCAGCATTCGGGGAATCGTGCGACGGATGTAAGATTAGTAATTGTAAAAAGGTTCTTATTTACAATTCATCAAAGAAAATATACTAGGTAAAGAAGACTGTATTTTAGTAAGTATTCTCCGGCTGTGACCCTCACAATCCATTCATTTTTTGGTAGGAGTACTAATGTACCCTTAATTATATCCGACATACAAATAATGTACCACACAATCTCAATAATTAATGATAACATCGAAATAAAAAAATGGTATTATCCTAAAGTCCAAGTCCAAGAAAGGAAGTTGCTTGGAGTTTAGTTCGTCAGTTCTGTTTTTTCTGTACTTTTGACAGACGCTAGCACATCCATTTCAGTCCAAGTATTGGTAAATTCGACAACGACTGTAGACGTTGTAGAGTCGGCTCATTCTTCTCAATTTGAACATCCAAAGTATTAGTTAGGCGCTCAAAAGTTTGTAGGAGATTGGATATGGATTCTGCTTGTTTACCAGGGACGTTTCTTATTTCAACGGCTGTTTTTAGAGGAAAACGTTCCAAAGTATATAATCGATGATCGATGATGATCTCTTCAAGTAGCGATGTCCGTTTTTCCAGATCGCCTCCTCAGCTAACGTAGATAACTTACCTTCAATGTTTTTTAATTGGTCCGTTAGGAAGTCTAGACTTTTATCAAGCTCTTGGTTAGATTGATCGACTTGCGATTTTAAATCTTTCATAAGAGCTTCTACTTGAGTCTCTAATAATTATTACGTAGGTTGAATACTTTTATGAGGAAAATAGATACTTTTATACCGTTTTATAATATTGTATTATAGTTATATTGTTAAATTAAATTAAGATTTTATTATATTGGCTTCAAAATTATAAGTAACTTAAGTTAGTAAGTAATTAATTGGCAGAGTTCCTGATGTTTTAGTGTGCCAGGAGGCTACACATTTCGTAGGATGGCCGAATGTAATAATTTTATAAAAGGTAGTTTTAGTTTTCTTAGATGGCAGCACTGCTCGACCCCGCCACTCTTTTGTGACAACTTCCGGCGAATGGATTGAGAGTGGTGGGGTTGAAACAGCGTTTTGATTATTGAGTCAGGAGCTCGGGCAGTCGTTGGATATCCGTCGATGTGATAAGTCGTCTAGTAGAAAGACAGTCGTCTAGTAGAATTGACCGTTAGAAATGTTGAGGATGGAATAAAAGTGTTCACTGTGCAATGAATTGGAGTTTTTCTTGACACTACAAGAGTTACGCGGCCCCCCGCCCGTGCTCGCTGGTGAACCATGAATACTTTGTCGTTCGTGGTTGGCACTAAGCCGTGGTGGAGACCTAACATCACGGCGACCTGATGTCCGCTGCATAGCTCCAGACCAATGTTCATCCGTCTTTGTATTGTGAACAGGGGAAGTTACAAGTCCCCGAGTGTTTGGCGAGTGCGAGCCGTTGCGGTTCCCACACAGCAGGAGATGATGTCTACCTCCACACTGACCGCACGCACGAGTGGACTGGCAGTGCGAGACAAGGTGGTTCCCCAAGCAGCAATAACACCAAAACCGTTGGCGAGCAATACCGCGTCGAGCTTGCCAACGTAGTTCCCGGAACTTGGGGCAACCCGTAACACCGTGTCCTGTATCCCGAAAATAACTGCAGTGAACGTCCTGTGCCTGTTAAACATTCGTGGCCTATTACGCGCCCAAACCGGTGGACGGTGTTCGTTACCCGCGGGCCTCGCTCTAGGAGCAACTACGGGAGGCCCCGAAGGGGGAGGGGGAACATTCTCCGATCGACGACACTCATCCTCCAGGAATAAAATTAGGTTGTCAAAGCTGGGAAGATGAGTGGCGGAGTCCCCGCCGTATTCCAGTTCAAATCTATGTTGTAAATCGTATGGTAATTTGGAAAGAATTATGTGCAATAATAAAAACGACCAGGTGGACACAGGTAAATCCAAACCCTTGAGACCGTTGACCGCTATTAACAACGGGTTAAGAAGCCGTGTGCGCAACGACTGCGTAACCGAAATCCTCGGTAGGCCTAGAATAGCAGCAACATGACTATCTGCTAATCGCCGAACATTCTGGTACCTACGATTGAGTAAGTCCCGGGCGATTTCATAATTACCGTCAACAAGACCTAAATGTTGGACAAGGCCCTTGGCCTCTCCCGTTAACGACGCCAACAAATAGGCAAGCTTCTGAGCAGGGGTCAAATCCCTACGACTGTGAACAATGCTTTCAAATAAATTATTAAATGCGACCCACTGATCCAAGTCACCGTTAAATTGTGGCAAATCGAGCAGCGGCAATCTACTCATGAGCGCTGGTGACGCCTCCGACTCCGCAGTAACGCGCGCGTCAGCAGCGCTTGACCCCTTAAGGGAACCGACAGCCTGAATAATTTGATCAGCCAGGTCGTCGGCCTGATCAATGTCGGCATTAATCTTCGCCATGGCATCCGCTTCTAAACCTAACTCTAGAATGCCACGGTACGCCGCATATAGATCCGCCATTTGATCGTCTAAAACCTGGTATCTAGCCATAAGGGCCTGCGCACGGTCCGGCCTAGAAATATTCAAAACCGCTGAGCCGAGCCATCTCAGCACGCCTGATATCCTAGCGGTATATTTGCCGGCCATAATTAATAAAGTTCAAAATTTTATAAATAAATAAAAATGAAGGTAGAAAATTATCGACGCTTCCAGAAACCGCTTACTACAAATGGTCGATAAAGGAAAAAAAAATCTAAATGGTGGGTAGATAATTCTCCCCTTAACCAAATGTATGAAACCCGTTACAAAGAATTACCTAATAAAAAAAAACAAAAAAAAAACAACCGTAATGAAAACCGACCAACTTAAATTATCGACGGTAACATAAAAACTACCAAACGGAAAAAAAATACTAAATTAAATTATTAACCGTAACATAAAAAAAAACAAATTAAAAAATCACCAAATTATATTATGCACCGTAACATAAACTACAAAAAAAAAAACCGATGCGTAAAAAAGCCCTAATTTAAATAATACTAGAAAAAACCGTGAAATTACTCAATTAAATATAAAACTATTATGAAAGAACCCTAAATGAAATAATCTAAACTATACGAAATTAACAAACGGAACCCTAATGGCCGATTAATATTACGTAGCAATCGTACAATAAAGAATTATCATAAACGACCTGATTAAAAACCTACCTAATTGTACGACGTAATATGTTATAATTGTCAAGAAAAACTCCAATTCATTGCATAGTGAATACTTTTATTCCATTTTCAACATTTCTAACGGTCAATTCTACTAGACGACTGTCTTTCCACTAGACGACTTATCACATCGACGGATATCCCACGACTGCCGAGCGAGCTCCTGACTCAATAATCAAAACGCTGTTTCAACCCCACCACTCTCAATCCATTCGCCGGAAGTTGTCACAAAAGAGTGGCGGGGTCGAGCAGTGCTGCCATCTAAGAAAACTAAAACTACCTTTTATAAAATTATTACATTCGGCCATCCTACGAAATGTGTAGCCTCCTGGCACACTAAACATCAGGAACTCTGCCAATTAATTACTTACTAACTTAAGTTACTTATAATTTTGAAGCCAATATAATAAAATCTTAATTTAATTTAACAATATAACTATAATACAATATTATAAAACGGTATAAAAGTATCTATTTTCCTCATAAAAGTATTCAACCTACGTAATAATTATTAGAGACTCAAGTAGAAGCTCTTATGAAAGATTTAAAATCGCAAGTCGATCAATCTAACCAAGAGCTTGATAAAAGTCTAGACTTCCTAACGGACCAATTAAAAAACTTTAGTAAGTTATCTACGTTAGCTGAGGAGGCGATCTGGAAAAACGGACATCGCTACTTGAAGAGCGATTAGATACTTTGGAACGTTTTCCTCTAAAAACAGCCGTTGAAATAAGAAACGTCCCTGGTAAACAAGCAGAATCCAAATCCAATCTCCTACAAACTTTTGAGCGCCTAACTAATACTTTGGATGTTCAAATTGAGAAGAATGAGCTGACTCCACAACGTCTACAGTCGTTGTCGAATTTACCAATACTTGGACTGAAATGGATGTGCTAGCGTCTGTCAAAAGTACAGAAAAAACAGAACTGACGAACTAAACTCCAAGCAACTTCCTTTTGTCGGAGAAGTCATTCCAGTTTACATGTTATAAAGATTAAAAGAGATTAACAAAAATTAGAAGAGTACATTTTCTCGCCAGAGAATTAGCAAAGGCAGAAAAATACGCTCACAGCTGGGTTAAAAATGGTAAAATACTTTTACGAAAAACAGAAGGGGCATTATTGTCATTAAAAACGAAGATCAACTACATTCATTACGGATACAAAATAAAATATTCTACGTAGTACAATATTTAAACACATTTGTATAACATATACCGTCCATAATGTTATCTTGCTTGTTCATTTTATAAATGTAATATGTAGACACACTTTACTAAAACATAAAAATCAACACTCCCAAAATAATACAATTAACTGCCAACAATCAACTTACTCTTATCACACATACTACCACCGCATCATAGAAGTGTACAATGCCAGGCATACTTATAAAATTCACCTTAGTTCCCCAATTTGTTTATCATACAAGTATGCTAACCTTGAAATTAATGTTCCATATTACGGTTGCTTAATTTGTAAATACTGGTACTGTGTAAACATCAACACACTGTACGGCCTATTACGGTAGTACCGTTCGAGAACATTATATATTACTCATGTACACTAAATTTATGAAAAGTTACAATAAAAGTTGCAATATACGTGTCATATTACTAATCTACAATATCTTATATACAATGATATAAATATCAATTTCACACTATCAACTAACATTATTAAAACTCATGACAATAAAAATACAACATCATTCCTCCAATAGTGTCAACTTCATGAAAACTGTTATTGTTACTTAATAACGAAGCACGAATTTTGTTTACAAAATCAAAACATACGTTTTATCAATTTAAACCTCTATTAATATGTCGTATTATGTATACACATACTAAGGCACTCTGATGTTTTACAAAACAAACAGCCCTAAACGTAGTACTTATATCCATTCATTTTTTTGGTAGGAGTACTAATGTACCCTTAATTATATCCGACATACAAATAATGTACCACACAATCTCAATAATTAATGATAACATCGACAACATTGTACCATCAAAGGCACAAACCTGCACATCTGAAGAATTCAACTCGTTAATAAAATCACCAACACATAAACTAAAGATTCTAACACAGAATATAAAGAGTATATTGTGCAATTTTAACGGTTTCCTATTACTTCTTTCCAGAATAGCAATAAGTCCTGGCACCATTATTTTATTAGAATGCTGGCTAAACAATTCTTTATGTATCCCTTAAATAAAGGGGTACAATACTAGTAGTCTAGAATTTTTAAAGAAACCAAAACGATGGCATAATGATATACACTAAAAACTATTTACACTGTGATTCCTATGAACATAAACTTTCAGATGCTACCTGTATTATAACAAATAAAAAATTGTATTATCCTAAAGTCCATTAACAGATCGCAATCATTTCATAATGTAATACCATTCCTTAAATCATTAGAAGAACTATTAATCTCATGTAAGAATTATAAAAAATAAACATCGTAATAACAGGTGATATGAACATAACGTTCAAAATGCTCTCACCGACCACGATACCATATTCCTTCCTAGTCATGGATACTAACCAAACAAAACCCTTTTTCACTATCACTGTTACAAAGACTAATTACAAAGAAGTTTCTGAAACAATCAAAGCATCAGACCTCTCAAAAATATTTATTACTACTGATTGTAACTTGGCCACAAACTATCTTTTAGTTTTAATATATCTAAACCAATTACCAGACACTAAAAAAAACTCTGGATCTTGACAGGACTATTAAGGTGCATGAAAAATAGAGATCGAATGCATATGAAATTACGAAACCAACCTGTTAATGTTATTTTTATTAAGACATGTAAACGTTATAGAAATCACTGTAAAACCCTTCTTAGAAAAGCAAAAGCCAATTATGAAATAGAACGTCTGAGGGAAGCTAGTAAAGCGAAAAATATGAAAATAACGTGGCGAATCATAAACGAAATTACACATTTTAAAACAATTCCCAAGGTATCACAAGATCTTCTAGAAAACAACCAACTATAAAAAAAAGAAGTCAACGATGTGAATAGTTATTTTGTTAATATAGGTAAAGCTCTCGCAGAAAATATTGCTCCCGATACTGATATAAGTAATAGTCTACAGCCAACTAATACAAAACTAAATTCCGTGATCCTAATAACAGATGCCGATATACCTGAAATTCTGAACACCATTAACGCGTTAAAAATCGATAGCTCCATGGGCTTGGACAATATTCCCTCCGCTGTACTACGCCAAAATAGTTACTTACTTGCACCAGTCATAACACACATTGTTAATCTTTCCCTACAGTCAAGAGTCTTTCCTAAATCTCTTAAACATGGCAAAAAATACCTATGCACAAAAGTGATGATAAAATGATTGTTGGTAACTACAGGCCCAATTCCATATTAACTTATTTATCGAAGGTTTTTGAAAAGATAATTAACAATAGATTGGTCAGTTTTCTAGAACACAACAAAAATCCACTGTTCTCTAAAAATCCATTTGGCTTCCGAAGAAATAGGTCGACTTCAAATGCTGTACTAACATTAACAGAATATGTCGCCAAAAACTATCAGAAAGAAGAGTATTGCTCTATTTCTAAATCTTGCAAAGGCCTTTGACACTGTGCCAATACCGCTACTTTTAAACAAGTTAGAAGGTCTTAAAAACAAGGAATCAAAAATGTTCAACTTAACCTTTTCAAAGACTACCTCTCGGATAGGACACAGAGCATAAAGATAGGACCTCATATAAGTGACTCCTTAACTGTTAGCTGTGGTGTTCCGCAGGACAGTATACTAGGGCCTACCCTCTTTCTAGTTTATATAAACGAGCTTTGCAACCTCCCAGTCGATCGCGGTATCATTATCACTTATGCTGATGATACAGTTTTAGTTGTCCAAGGAGACACCTGGCCTGAGACTTTTGCATCAGCCCAGGGAGCGTTTAACAACATCTCAATGTAGCTCAGAAATAATAGATTAACATTAAATATAGAAAAAACAAAGCATGTAACATTTTCCATTAAGAACCCGCAGAATTTCGAGTCCCTCTTTCTAATTGCACACACCTCATCTACCTGCCAAAACAGGTTCCCGAATATCATGTGTAAATGCCAGACCATACAAAAAGTTACCTCAATTAGATATCTTAGCGTAATCAATTAACTCAGCGAATCAGAAAATTAACTGCAGTTTTCAAAACATCAGGGTTTGTGCATATAAAAGACATCAATAAAATGTTATATTACTCCCTATGTCAGTCTGTGCTAAGTAATTGTATTTCGTCTTGGGGAGGTTCAAATAAAATAAATCTTTTTCCACTCGAGAGAGCCCAACGCGGTATACTAAAATGCAGCACAAACCGCTCATACAGATATCCAACAGCTAACCTGTACAGGGAATGTAAAGTTCTTACAGTAAGGCAACTATATATACCGGCTTTTATCCTTCATCATCACTCATCAATTACATACAATCACGAGCTAATCTTCATTCAACGCTCCGCACATAGTATATGTGAAGTGACAAGAGTTCATACTACGTTTTCCGGAAAATTTTCATACTTCTTAAGCCCATGTCTACATAACAAAATACACAAAGAAAACAAAATACTCAATCTTACCTCTTTCAAATGCAAAAGATATTATTTCATATTATACTCATTGATTTAATTGTATAGAACCTTTTCATCCTTGATACAAACATAGAACTTTACTTTTATAAACGTACGTAAACATACACACACACGCAATCATACATCAATACACATTCATCCCAACAAGCGTCCTTACATACACACACATTTACTTTTACTCTCACTTGACGACGTCGAAGTAGATGACGTCGAAGGAGCCCTTTTCCTCTTTACTTTCCTCCGTTTTGCGTACTTACGCTTCCTTGGTGGAGTTGTAGGTAGCGTACCTCCAACTTAGTCATCGTCTGACGTCATATCTAAATGTATTAAATCCCTGGAATCATGTCTCAATCTCTCTTATTTACATCAAAGTTCAGTCTCAGTCAAATTTAAAGTCATTCGTTTCCTACGGTCCAGCGAGCATCATTGCTCACTCAATCATTAAGTTCAGTCGTTTCTTACAGTCCAGCGAGCATCATTGCTCACTCAATCATTAAGTTCAGTCGTTTCTTATAGTCCAGCGAGCATCATTGCTCACTCAGTCATTAAGTTCGGTCTATTCTTACAGTCCAGCGAGCGTCATTGCCCGCTCAATCAATATCCAGCGTACATCATTGTTCGCTCAATCGTTATCCAGCGAACATTCATTGTTCGCTCAATCATTATCCCAAAAACATGATATTTCTCCACTGTTTAATCGTTCGAAGCGAGTAATTTCAATAGACATAAATACAAAAAAAATAAAAAGTAAGTAAATGATTCACACACAAATAAAGTTTCATACATAATAAAATAGAAACCTCTATTATTTATTTCCCTGTTGGGGGGTCTCGCTTGTATAACTATGAAATCATTACCCATATTCAATTTCTAAATATCCCGTAAAACGTTTAAAATTCTAAAGAATTCAAAATAGGTAGCATAAATATAAATAAAGAAAATTGAAAATACGAGTTAAAATCACATTCGATACTTATAAATCAATAAGTCATTAAATAAATATTTTTAATAATGACGTAAATAATGATCTCAATAAAAAGTCTTTGTAACACTAGCTTTTACCCGCGACTCCGTCCGCGCGGAATAAAAAATAGAAAACGGGGTAAAAATTATTATAAGTCCGTTTCCTGGTTCTAAGCTACTTGCCCACCAATTTTCAGTCAAATCGATTCAGCCGTTCTTGAGTTATAAATAGTGTAACTAACACGACTTTCTTTTATATATATAGATATAGAAGATATGCATAATTTGTATTTTTGGAAAATAGCCGTGATCAAATGCAGTATGACAGTGTCATATTTGTGCAGTATCGAAAAAAAAAAATAAAAAAAAAAAATTTAAAGTTCAAAATTTTATAAATAAATAAAAATGAAGGTAGAAAATTATCGACGCTTCCAGAAACCGCTTACTACAAATGGTCGATAAAGGAAAAAAAAATCTAAATGGTGGGTAGATAATTCTCCCCTTAACCAAATGTATGAAACCCGTTACAAAGAATTACCTAATAAAAAAAAAACAAAAAAAAAACAACCGTAATGAAAACCGACCAACTTAAATTATCGACGGTAACATAAAAACTACCAAACGGAAAAAAAATACTAAATTAAATTATTAACCGTAACATAAAAAAAAAAACAAATTAAAAAATCACCAAATTATATTATGCACCGTAACATAAACTACAAAAAAAAAACCGATGCGTAAAAAAGCCCTAATTTAAATAATACTAGAAAAAACCGTGAAATTACTCAATTAAATATAAAACTATTATGAAAGAACCCTAAATGAAATAATCTAAACTATACGAAATTAACAAACGGAACCCTAATGGCCGATTAATATTACGTAGCAATCGTACAATAAAGAATTATCATAAACGACCTGATTAAAAACCTACCTAATTGTACGACGTAATATGTTATAATTGTCAAGAAAAACTCCAATTCATTGCATAGTGAATACTTTTATTCCATTTTCAACATTTCTAACGGTCAATTCTACTAGACGACTGTCTTTCCACTAGACGACTTATCACATCGACGGATATCCCACGACTGCCGAGCGAGCTCCTGACTCAATAATCAAAACGCTGTTTCAACCCCACCACTCTCAATCCATTCGCCGGAAGTTGTCACAAAAGAGTGGCGGGGTCGAGCAGTGCTGCCATCTAAGAAAACTAAAACTACCTTTTATAAAATTATTACATAATATTGTTGTATTCCGTTGTATTCCGCGCGAGAAGTTACAATATTTCGCCAAGCAATGTAAATACGTACCCGGAAAACACGTAACCCGAGTATAACCACGCGGTTATAACCTACGTGTTAACCTAACCACGCTCTGCTACCATCGGATTGTGCCGTACACGACGGGTTCGGGTCCCGCGGCACAACCTGCCTTAAACTACGTATCACAAGGCCTGGCGTAAATAATGTAAATATGTAGGGTCTTACATACATTAAATACTAATTTACATTAATAAATCACTTATCAATAATTTACTTATCTATTTACAGTGCGTTCATTCATTTATTTACATTATCATACACTCATACACACAAACATAAATCTATCACACGCAACTCACATAACAAAATTAATCTGTTTAGTACTTACCTGTGTCGTATCGGGCGACCTGCAATGAGGTGCAGTGGACACGCGTCAACCGACGTCAGCGCCTATTGTATGCGAGGCAGCCATGTGCATACGCAGGCCGGCAAGCCGCCGCAACGCTTCCCCGCACCAGTCCGGTTTTTGCGCTCGCACTAGACGCACGCCGCTTTGCGCTCCCGACGCACTCGCTTACCTGCTTACGTATTTCGCTACCGCTTCGCTCGATCTCTGTGACGCTTTTGTGTTTCCTAAATTTCTTGTCAATATATTTATTGTAAATATTCTATTCTAATATATCTCAACCCCACAACTGGTGACCCCTTTGACAATGAACAAACCGGGCGCAGGAGAAGGCGCGTGTGGTTCCACTTCCAAAGCAGGTCCGTCATCCGACATTTTTAAAGTGGGAATTCGTGTTCCACCTTTTTGGCCGGAAGAACCGGAAATATGGTTTGCACAGATCGAGGGACAATTCGCCATATCCGGAATTATTAACGACGCGACGAAATTTAATTACGTCATCGGCCAGTTGGACAAGCAGTATTCTATAGAAATAAAAGACATAATCGTCAATCCTCCAGCCACAGAGAAATATGAGAAGCTGAAATCCGAGCTCATTAAGCGACTGACCGCATCGAAGGAGAAGAAACTGAAACAACTGCTCATGCATGAAGAGTTAGGTGATCGCAAGCCATCTCAATTCCTCCGCCATCTTACCAGTCTTGCCGGACCCCAGGTACCAGACGATTTTATTAAAACCATTTGGATCAGTCGACTACCAAGCGGAACCCAAACAGTGCTCGCTGGACAACCTACAGCCACTCTGGAAGTTTTGTCAGACCTAGCAGACCGCATACACGACATCGCACCGCATACACCTCAGGTAGCATCTACCAGCCAAGCTATACCAGGGTCAGCCTTTAGCGATCTGGTGAGGGAAGTGGCCGAACTCAGAAAGCAGTTCCAGTCGTTTACAACACAAGGGAAGAGGCAAACACGTTCCAACGCAAGACAGGACAATCGCGGTCGTTCCAGGTCCAGGTCAAAGTCGAACTACCGGAAGTACCCCATTTGCTGGTATCATGCGAAGTTTGGGGATAAGGCCAATCATTGTTCGCGACCCTGCGACTACAAGTCGGAAAACGTGCAGGGCGGTCAGTAATGGCGACTGCCGATTGCCCTTACACAACTAGTCGCCTGTTCGTCACTGACCGGAAGACGAAGATGCAGTTCTTGGTCGATACTGGAAGCGACCTCTGCGTCTTCCCCCGATCGTCACTGCAGGACCGACGAGCGAAAACGGACTACCAACTGTGTGCAGCTAACGGCACCCCTATAGACACTTATGGTTTTGTGTATTTGTATTTAGATTTTGGACTTAAACGTGTATTTAAATGGAGATTTGTAGTAGCAGATGTTCAAAAAGCTATTATTGGTGTAGATTTTCTAACCTTTTATAATATAATGGTAGATTGTCGCCATCAGCGCTTAATAGATAATACTACTACTATAACCGCTGTAGCTTCACTAGATTGTAAGAATGCTATTACCTCTGTAAAAGTTGCAACTGGAAACACAAAGTACCACAAGATCTTGGAAGAGTTTCCAGATATTACACGACCCTCAGGTACACACCGCGCCATACTACATAACACCGTGCACCACATCCGCACTACACCAGGCCCTCCAGTTTCTTGTACCCCTAGACGTTTGTCCCCTGAGAAACTCAAAATTGCCAAGCTCGAGTTCCAGTCAATGTTGGACGGCGGGACAGCTAGGCCTTCGGAGAGCCCGTGGTCCTCCCCATTACACTTAGCACCTAAAAAAGATAATGGATGGCGCCCCTGTGGGGATTATAGGATGCTCAATGCGCGTACAATTCCTGATATGTACCCCATAAGGCACATACACGATTTTACGCACAGCATAGCAGGATGCAGAATTTTCAGCACTCTCGACCTCGTGAAGGCATACAACCAAATCCCGGTCTTCTCGGAGGATATTCCGAAAACTGCCATCACCACACCCTTTGGAATGTTCGAATTCCCATTCATGAGCTTTGGTCTCCGGAACGCTGGGCAAACATTCCAAAGGTTTGTGGATGAAATGACGAGAGGGCTGGATTTTTGCTACTGCTACCTCGATGACTTTCTCATCTTCTCCAGGGATGCAGAACAACACGAGGAGCACCTGCGCACTATCTTCACCCGCCTGAAGAACTACGGCATGTTGATAAACACATCGAAGTGTATTTTCGGAGCAGAGGAGGTAACGTTTTTAGGTTACAGCATCTCCGCTAAAGGGACAAAGCCACTGGATGCCAAGGTGGAAGCTATCCAGCAATTCCCTACACCGACCAACGTCCGCCAACTCAGGCGATTCCTGGGCATGGTAAACTTTTATAGAAGATTCCTGCCCAGGGCCGCTGAAGTTCAAGCTCCACTGAACGCTCTTTTGGTTGGTTCAGTAAAGGGCTCTCAGCCGGTTGACATTTCAGGAGCAGCTCTGCAGGCATTTGAGGAATGCAAGTCTAGCCTCTCAGACGCTGCACTCTTAGCTCACCCTGACTGCAAAGCTAAGCTTGCCCTAGTAACTGACGCGTCGGACAAAGCAATCGGCGCCGCCTTGCAGCAACTTAAGGATGGATCATGGGAGCCTTTAGCTTTCTTCTCTCGAAAGCTGAACCCTGCACAAGAGAAGTACTCTCCTTACGATAGGGAACTTTTGGCAATATATGAGGCTGTGAAATATTTCCGGCATATGTTAGAGGCCAGGCATTTCATCATTTACACTGACCATAAGCCGATCAGTTTCGCTTTCCGGGGTCGGAAAGATAACTGCTCGCCTAGGCAGTACCGATATTTAGACTACATTGCCCAGTTCACGACAGACATAAGGCATATATCTGGCAAAGACAATGTAGTCGCTGATGCCTTATCCCGGGTCGAAGAACTAGAAATGCCTATCGACTTCAATGCCTTAGCCGCAAGTCAAGCTTCCGACCCTGAATTAGCCAAGCTGATCGAACAAGGTTCGTCATTACGCTTCGAAAAGCTCTCATTGCCTGGTTGCAGTTCCTTATTGTACTGTGATGTCAGTACAGGAGTGTCAAGACCGTTTGTAACGAGTTTCTATCGGAAACAAGTCTTCGACAGTCTCCACTCCTTGAGCCACCCCGGCCCCAAGGCCGCAGCCAAAGTAGTGTCAGCACGCTTTGTGTGGCCTGGCATGAAAAAAGACTGCAGGGAATGGGCACGCGCTTGTCTCGCCTGCCAACGCGCTAAAGTGAGCCGGCATGTGTCTGCGAAAACAGGCACATTTAACCTCCCACGTGCGCGCTTCAAGGAAGTACATATCGACCTGGTTGGTCCACTTCCTTCATCAGAGGGCTACCGCTATTGCCTAACCGCTGTAGATAGATTCACTCGATGGCCGGAAGTGGTACCAATCGCAGATATCACTGCGGAGACGGTGGCAAGAGCATTACTCGCCACATGGATCTCCCGTTATGGATGCCCGACAGACATCGTAACGGACAGAGGTCGGCAATTTGAATCAGCCCTATTCCAACACCTTTCGCAGATTGCTGGGTTTCATCACAAAAGAACAACGGCGTATCACCCAGCCTGTAATGGCTTGGTTGAAAGGTTCCATAGACAGCTCAAGGCAGCCATCATGTGCCATGCAAATGACAGATGGACTGAGTCTTTGCCTTGGGTGCTGCTTGGAATACGCAGTTCCTTCAAAGAAGATTTGCAGGCCTCCTCCGCTGAGTTACTGTACGGCGAGCCGCTCAGACTCCCAGGAGAGTTCTTTGAGTCGAACACCAACGTAACGACTGACACTACTGAATTCGTAGCGCGTCTCCGCTCATTCGCTCAAAAACTACGTCCAGTACCTGCAGCTCGTCATGGTATAGACAAAGTCTTTGTTTTCAGAGAATTGGCTACATGTGAGCACGTCTTCCTCAGGGACGACACAGTGAGAGGAAGCCTTCAACCAGCTTACTCAGGCCCTCATAAAGTTGTCTGGAGAAGTGACAAAATCTTTAAAATCACCGTTAATGGCAGAGACGTCACCGTGTCCATAGATCGGCTGAAACCAGCGTACATCCTTAGAGACGTACATGATGCAACCTCGCAAGACCATTTACCAAAGGTGAATAAAGATTATGTCACGCGTTCGGGACGTCGAGTTAAGTTCCCGGATTTTTATCGCCCCTAGCCGGGTCTCTGGAGGGGGGTGGTGTAGGGTCTTACATACATTAAATACTAATTTACATTAATAAATCACTTATCAATAATTTACTTATCTATTTACAGTGCGTTCATTCATTTATTTACATTATCATACACTCATACACACAAACATAAATCTATCACACGCAACTCACATAACAAAATTAATCTGTTTAGTACTTACCTGTGTCGTATCGGGCGACCTGCAATGAGGTGCAGTGGACACGCGTCAACCGACGTCAGCGACTATTGTATGCGAGGCAGCCATGTGCATACGCAGGCCGGCAAGCCGCCGCAACGCTTCCCCGCACCAGTCCGGTTTTTGCGCTCGCACTAGACGCACGCCGCTTTGCGCTCCCGACGCACTCGCTTACCTGCTTACGTATTTCGCTACCGCTTCGCTCGATCTCTGTGACGCTTTTGTGTTTCCTAAATTTCTTGTCAATATATTTATTGTAAATATTCTATTCTAATATATCTCAACCCCACAAATATATGAAGTGGCACTCACCTACTCGATGCCCCGTTCACCGCCTGCAGGTGCCTGGTCACTCTGTCGGTGTCAGTCGAGTCAAGTAAGTCACTGTCATACAGTCTAAAGGCGCCGGCAATGCTGCACTCCTGACGCACCCGATGCACCGCTTCCCGTAAGCGCCCTATAGACGCGTCCTTTCTCGAACCGAACGCGGAACCGTTAACTTAGCGACCCTGTACGCTAAATATAAGACACGTCCGATGAGCTATCCAACTGCCGACCACTTTTTATGCCGCCTCGATGAGCTCTGTCGACTCACTCTTTCCCCCCACAAGCCCCCCACAGGCCCCGCGCCCGTCCGTAGCGGAGAGGGATTTCCAACTACCCGCTTGCGCGGGAGAATAAAAATGAGTCGACCTACCTTCTCTAACAATTAAAACCGCCAAATTCCAAGGTAGCGAACTACAGTGCAACTGTACCGAACATTTATATTAGCATTGAAATCAGATTTTTTAATACCAAGAGAGAAACAAATATCCGGATAAAGAAGAAGAGAGTCATAAGGAGAACTAAATAGGGGAAGTACACGAAAAGAATGCGTTGGCGCTTGTAGTTGTTTGAATTTTAAGAAACTTTTAACAAGACAAGGTAAAGGTTTATGTGAAGAGGGTAATTTTTGAGAAAGATACTCCAGTTTGGAAATTAGGGGATGATTATGGAACTGGACGATTTTAAAAATAAACCTATCAGATAGATATTGTCGTCTTAATTTTAAAGGGGGGTCACAACATTCTATTTGTAAAGCATTAACGGGACTAGATTTCATAGCCCCGGCTACAATTCTCAACGCTTTCGTCTGAATGACATCTAATTTTTTAAACCCAGCTACATTGCCTGGATCTAAGAAAAAGGTTCCAAAGTCCAGTACACTTCTAATGACAGCTTTATACACCAACCTCAGTGTGGCCGGGTGAGCACCCCACCAAACGCCACTAAGACATCTCAACATGTTCAAGTTTCGCTCACATTTACCAACTACAAATTCGCAGTGTGGTTGACCTGTTAGTTTTGAATCAAGAATAACTCCCAAGAATTGTACTTGATTTTTAACGGGTAATATATCGCCATCATATGTTATAGTAAGTAGGGGAGGAGTTCGAGATTTAGTGAAAAGTACTACGGTACTTTTTGAGGGGACAGATCTAGGCCATTACCATCCATCCAGATTTTTAGAGAAGACAAAGAGGAGGAAATATGTTGTTCAGCAGTACCAACAGACATAATAATAATAATAATAAAGCCTTGTTTATTTCCATATCTTACATTCACAATTGTATATCCTACTTTATTTGTTAGTATTGTTAGTTTTCACTTATGTTTAATATGTACAAGTTTAAGTGTTAGTATGGTTAGTTGCACAGCTTCAGATATGGATCCCGCTTTGGGTAAAGGCCTTTTTTTTTTTTTAAAGTCTGGAAATGCATTTACGCACCCCTACGCCGGGCTGTGCGATGGCGTAGGGAGTGTGGGACTCGCCGGCCGCAGAAGGCGACCGGAATACCCACTAAAACCAGACTGCCCTCTGACGCGTTACGGCGGGGCCACGGGAAACGCATTAGCTTACTTCCGTGACCCCGCCTGCGTTTGGCCCTAAGGGGCCCTCAATTTTGAGGTATGGGGAGAAGGGCAGCAGCAAATTGCCGCCTCCTTCTCCCCACTCTTCTGCGCCAGAGCGGGGGCGCTAGGGGATCCCCTTCGCGCTCCCGCTCCCTCTCCTCCTTCTGCGATATGACAGTTTCGCAGAAGGAGGAGACCGCGTTCCAAGACCTCTCACTTCCCAACATGGCGCGCACGACGCCGGGAAGTGAGAGGTCGCCACCTATCGCCGCCACCAGGGTGCGGCGCTCTTCTGTCCAGGCGCAGCACACTTCAAGTGTGTGCTGCGCCGTATCCTCATCGGCGCCGCACCCGTGGCAGCGCATCGTCTCTTCCCTTCCGATCCGACACAGGTACCGTCCGAAACAGCCATGTCCGGACAGCACCTGTGTCAGTCGGAAGGTAAGGGAGCCGTGGCTCCTCCCACACCATTTGGGTAAAGGCCTCCTTCAACCTTTTCCAAGTTTTTCGGTCCCTGCCAAGTACCATCCAATCGGTCCCTATTCTTTCAGTAATGTCATCAGCCCACCGTTTGTTTGGTCTGCCAACACTTCTTTTCCCCGCCGGTCCTTTCCAACGCATTGTTTCTATGGTCCATCGCGAATCAGTGACACGACTGACGTGCCCAGCCCATTGAAATTTCAATTTTAGCGCTTTTGTTAGGGCATCAGATATTTTTGTTTTTTGTTTAATTCTTTCGTTACGTATTTTCTGTATTTTCCTGATATTTAGTATGCTTCTTTCAATTGCGCGTTGTGTCGACACTATCTTTTGCTTGGCTTTATTTGTAAAGATCCAGGTTTGACAACCATATAGCAAACAGGGTAATAAGCAGGTCTCGACCACGATTTTTTTCATTCTCAGGGAATAATCTCCTTTGAGAATCTCTTTAAATGACCAGAATCGTTTCCAAGTTATGTTTGCCCTCCTTTGTATTTCCTCGTCGTTGTTAGATTTCCTGAATGAGATTTGCTTACCTAGATAGATGTAGTCATTAACATAGTCTATTGTTTTATTTCTTATTACAATTTCTACTTGGTAGTTGTTGGTCATTATTTTGGTTTTACCGGCGTTCATCTCTAGTCCTATTTTGTAGCTTTCCTCGTCAAGTTCTATCAGCATCTTCTCGAGTGCGCGACCAGATTCAGAGAAAACAACAATATCGTCTGCGAATCGAAGGTGACTTAGTTGTCGTCCTGCTATATTTATTCCTCTGTGTTTCCAGTTCAGGTTTCGGAATATTCCTTCGAGAACAGCTATAAACAACTTGGGTGATAGGGGGTCGCCCTGTCTTACACCGCGGCCGAGTACTATATCTTCTCCGCAGTTTTCGAGTTTTATTTTGCTTTTGCAGTTAGTGTAAATACATCGTAAAATATTAATGTATTTGGGGTTAACATTTAACTCGATTAGCGTTGACCATATTGATTTGTGGCTAATTGTATCGAACGCTTTAGTATAATCTACAAAAGCTAAATACAACGGTCTATTGTACTCTTTATACTTTTCAACTACCTGTTCAACAGTGTGTATGTGGTCGAGTGTGCTGAAACCTGCGCGGAAGCCAGCCTGTTCAATTGATTGTCCGTCTTCGATGTCTTTTTCAATTCTTTGTAGCAGCATCATCGCGAAGAGTTTGTACAAGCTATTAAGCAAACTAATCGGTCTGTAGTTTCCGATATCTTTAGGATTGCCTTTTTTGTACAATAGCACGATCTCCGATATACACCACTGGATTGGTACTTTTTCCTCTGCTAATAAATAAATAGTATCATATTAAAAAGTTTTGTCAGGTGTGCTAATAGTATTGGTGCACCTAGCTTTAGAGCTTCGTTGTTTATTCCGTCAGGTCCAGGGCTTTTGTGAGTTTTTAATTTCTTTATAAGTAAGTACATTTCGTTTTCGTCAATTGGCCTTCATCATCATCAGCTCACTATACGTCCCCACTGAGGGGCTCGGAGCCTACCCCAATTTTAGGGGTGACTAGGCCATAGTCAACCACGCTGGCCAAGTGCGGGTTGGTTGACTTCACACATATCATTGAATTTCTTCTCAGATATGTGCAGGTTGCATCACGATGTTTTCCTTCACCGTAAGAACGTCGGATAAATGTACATATGTAAATCGAAAATCGAAAGACACATTGGTACATGGCGGGATTCGAACCCAGGACCTGCAGATTGCAAGTCAAGTGCTTAACCCCTGAGCCACCGACGCTCTCTTTCAATTGGCCTTACTGGTTGCGAATAGGTTACTGCTTTTGCGTCTGATTCGTTGTCCTCGCCACTCTTTTTGTATAGTTCTCTATAATAGGATGTAGCGTGTTCTAAGATCTCTTGTCTTGTTTGGGTAACTTTGCTTTTAGTTTGTAGATTTTGTATCCAAGGTTTTTGTAGGTTTAATTCTTTAACACGTTAGCTGCGAGGCCATTTTGGCGGAACTTTCAGCCAGTGCGTTTGAGGTCTGTTCGTGGCAAAGTTGAACTTTTTTCCAGTGCTATTGAGGCCTCTCCTGCCTCACAAAATTATGTTTTCGAAAAACATTTTTAAAAAATCCAAATTAGACGATATTTGCTTGAAACTTCACTATTATGAACTTAAATATGTGCATAATATGAATCTAGCTTCGCCTGGAGTTAGGACGTTTCGTTAATGAATAAAGTAAAATTAAAAATTTGTCATCGGTTCTGCCTCAAATCGCACTGAAAGGAAGGTCAATTAATGCATCGACTAGTGATGGGATTAAAAGAGAGTCGTAGTTACGATAAATGTTTATTGAGTATTAATCACTGAAAATGTTTTTCATTAAAACATGGTAAACAAAAAGATTTGTCACACTGGACACAAAAAGTCACATTTTTTTTAGTTTTCTTAGCAGCTTGCGTGCCATTCAATGTCAATCTTAATTTTTCGTAGCAACCTACGCAGCGCTTTCTTTGACCACCTCTTTGGAACAAATTATCAGCACATCTGCCGATAGGAAATCTTGAAATAAAATATATATTTTAGATCTCTTGTGTGTGTGTGTGCGTGCGTGTGTGTGTGTGTTTGTGCGTGCGCGTGTGGCTGCGTGTGTGTTTGTGTGTTTGTGTGTGTGTGTGCGTGGCTTTGTCTGTGCGTGTACTTATCCGTTCATCGATTTTAGGCATATATGGTACAAATTATGCCCTAGCGCGTAGTTATTTTACTATACCTGAAAGGAAAGGAAATTTCCTTTTTTTTTAATTTTTTTTTTTTTTAATTTGAGTTTTGTTGTTTATTTTGGATTTCGTAAGTGTTTTTGCGTTTACTTCTTCTTTTTTTTACTCACAAGTGTGTTGAAAAACATCGTATGAGGGAGCATGATGATTGTTGGTCGCTCGGTTTTCTTGTAGAGGTCGCCTTTGAACAATGCCACCTCGCACGCAATAATCAACTTTGCTACCTAGTAGCATAACATACTAATATATGTCTTGTTTGCGTTTACGTTACCGCGTAGTACATATGTGAGAGTGTGGGTCTGTGTGTATGTATGTATGTACCTAGTCTTACTAATTTCAGTATAGCAGCCGTGGCCACCGAAGAAACAACTCGAACTTTCCAAAAGAAGATAAGACTTCCTACTATTAAGGAATCTGGAATTGTAAACCAGAAATATAAATATAACATTAAAATATATGAGTAATAGGTACATCAAGTCCCATGCTGCAGCATTAGCAAAACAATCCACACTTAAAAAAGGGCAAAATTGCAAAGGGGATTTTTGTTATTGAAATATTGGATTTTAGTCATGGTGTGACGAGAGCAAGCTTTTGCTCTCGTCTCAGCGAATAATCAGCAAAAACATTCAACGTTCTCTGTACAAAAACGATGATCAGCACACAATGGTAAAAATTGCCACTATGGACTAAACTTCGAATGGAACTGTGACTTGCTTAAAATAACAGTGAAGAATAATCCACAACTGAGCACAAAATAATGATGATAATTGAGTATTGTTAGTGGTGAATGTGCGTGCGTGCGTGCGTGCGAATATTATATTAAGTATAAGACGTATTAATCGTGCTATTTAAGTAGAATTAGTTAATAGTAGCTTGGCTATTGGTGTTGTGTTTCTGGCTCGTAAATACATTCTGTGTCCGATTTATGAACTTTTGGTTCATCATAGACATAGGCCACCCCCTTAAAATTCAAAGTTGCAGTAATTTAGGTTTTGTATGGTATAAGTAAAATTTTTACCGAGGTCAATATAGTTTCTCATAACTCCAATAAACATTTTCAAATAAGTCAGATGAGTACTTCATCTGACTTATTTGGTATTATTGGTTTAAAACGTTAAGGATTTTAAAATAAAGTTCTACGCTCAATCTTTAATAAATCCTGCCAAAACGTCCTCGAAACTCAAAACGTTATCGAAACTTTTCACAACACTAAGCTAGGATGCGCGGCGCCCGCGCCGCCCGCGCTTCGTGCAGTGCGGCCATGAGGCCTACAAATTTTGAGATAGATTTGACCTCAATCCGCACTAGGCGTATTTAATTTCTTTTCAGTGCGTTTGGGGCCTGTAGGACCTCATTTTTATCTAATTACGCCATTGGGCTAGATATCGCAAGAGAAACATTTCTATATATTTGACTTTGTCGTACTCATAGAAATACTGATCTAGTAGCCTCCCGCACAGAGCGAAACAACCCGATTTTGACTGCCGCACCAGCGAGAAGTCACGCTTTGGGCCTGTTCTGCCTCAATCCGCAGTTAACGTGTTAAATGCCCTTTTGGCGCTTCTAAATTGCGTAAGAGTCTTCGATATTATATTTTTCCTGTATTGGCTATAGTCGTTTCTAATTGCTTTATTACATTCTTTATATATTCTGCTTAATTTGTTTCTCTTTTCCTTATTTTTATATTTATCATGTATCAGTTCCGTGCGCCTTTTGATAAGATTAAGTGTTTTCTCATTTAGTATTTTTGTTTTTTTTCTTGTGTCGTCTTATTTTGCTTTAGTGAGTATGTTATAGCCTCTTCTAGTATATTGTAATTGGATTGGGCACTGCTGGATTCTATTTTTTTATTTTCTAGAAAATATTTTAAGTTGTTTAGATACGTTTTTATTTCGTTTTCTGTTTGTGGTGTTTTTTGGGAGTTCCTAAAGTTTATTCTGCTCTTCTTTGGTACTTTTAAGGTAAGTGTGGCGCGTAGTAACCTATGGTCTGACGGGAATCTAATGTTATTTAGAACTTCGCAATTAGTTACTATTCTACGGTTATTTGTCATGATAAAATCTATTTCGTTTTTAGTTTTCGCGTCGGGTGATATCCAAGTCCATCTTTGTTTGCGTCTTTTTTTAAAAAAGGTATTCATTATGGACAATCTGTGTTCGAATGCGTACTCTATAAGTTGTTCTCCTCTTTTATTTCTTTCTCCGTAACCGTATCTTCCCAGAATCATATCTTCTTCGCCTCGAGACTGGCCTATTTTTGCATTAAAATCTCCAATTATCAGTATATATTCTTTAGCTAGTTTGTGGGCTTGTCTAAGATCGTTGTAGAATTCTTCTAGTTCGGTATCTGGCGAGCTTTCTGTTGGCGCATACACTTGGATGAGCGAAAGAATGTGATTATCTAGTTGGATGTTTAGTATAGCAACCCTGTCCGATATTCCAGTGAAATTTATTATTTGAGCCGCTTATTTTGAAAGTGGCCTAACTCCATTTATCTTCAAATCGAGATATTGAAAGGTTTGCGTTTCAATGAATTTAAAAATATACGTATAAGATACTAAGGAGTCATACTGCTTAAGCGTATCTAAGGATGTTAAATTTAAAGTTCCTGTTAAAATAGTGGCAATTATAATTAAAATAAAATAATATCACAATAATTCGGTAACTAGCTAACTTTTTATTAACTAAGGTCGACAACATTCGGATTATGTTTTATTCCTTTCTATTAATTTGTTTGCTATTTTTCTGCTATACTCTATGAATTTTTCTCTGCTTTCTTTACTTCTTATTAATTTACTTATGTTTTCTAATACTAATTTCTGTTTTATTTCAGTTTCCAAATCTGCTCTACTTCTACCAAATACAGGACATTCTACAAGGGCGTGCAGCACGGATTCGCCCCGTGCCGGATCGCAGATGCACGAGGGGCTCGTCTTACACTTGAACCTGTGTAAGTATTCTGCGAACCCCCCGTGACCTGTTAAAACTTGTACCAGCACGGGGTCTAACTCTATCTTGCGGAGCACTGGGTAGGCGCTGATCACGTCAGGGAAGAAGACTCTCGTTGTCGAGGCCGTGACTCCCTCTTTGTAGCGCCTGTTCCACTCGTCAAGCGAGTCCAATCGGAGTTGTCGCTTGACGAATGAAACAGGGACTTTGTCGTAATGAGGTTTGGTCTTTACTCCGACTGCCGCTTGTTTTGCAAGTTGGTCCGCCCTCTCGTTTCCCTCCACCCCCACGTGCGCTTTTATCCAATTCAGTCTCACTTCCTTCCCCACTTCCACACAACCTTTCACCATTTTCCTTATTTTCCCTACGAGGGGGTGGAGGGACTCGATACTTCGCAGCGACTCTAGGGCGGACCTGGAGTCGGAGTAAATACCAAACCTCCTTGAGGGACTCCTAACTACAAACTTCACGTCCTCATATAGGGCATACAGTTCCGCCTGATATACGGTGCAGAAGTTCTCCAGCTTTAATTTCCGGCAGGAAGTCTCCGCGGCGCCATCCCATATGGATATCGCCGCGCCGACTCTGCCGTCAATTTTGCTCCCGTCGGTGTAAATTCTTACATCGACGGTGGCTCGCTGAGCAACTTCGTCACCGTCCGTCAGGCAGTCGAACTGCAGCCATTCCAGGTGGGCGGGGTGCTCGGCCTCTTCGTATTTTGTCGGTCTCTCCAAATCTCGGTCCCGCAGCACTCGCTGGCTGTGGCCCTTCTTTACTTCGTAAAGAAGGGCAGCTTCTTGTACCCGTAGGTCGAGAGGAAGCAGGCCAGCGAGTGCTATGGCAGCGTTTAGAGAGACCGTCCTATAGGCCCTTACGATTTTTTGAGCGAACCCGCCCTGCACCCGGTCTAACAACTTTTGAGTAGTCATCTTCCGTGCCGCCGGCGCCCACACACTGGCGGCGTAGAGGACGATGGGCTCCACTACCGCGACGTATATGGTTCTGTTGATCTCGGGGTTCAGTCCCCACGATATCCTAGCGGCGGTTGACAGTTGACGATAGAGCTTTTGCACTTTTATTGCAACATTTTCAATGTGCTTGTT
Organism: Papilio machaon; assembly: GCF_912999745.1. Taxonomy (NCBI): domain Eukaryota; kingdom Metazoa; phylum Arthropoda; class Insecta; order Lepidoptera; family Papilionidae; genus Papilio; species Papilio machaon. The sequence continues at coordinate 8,217,743 of NC_060015.1, read as the reverse complement.
AAAAGTGAGCTTATCGTCAACTGTTAACCCCAAGATCTTCATGCTGGTGACCAGCTCAATGTGTCCCCCTCCCATGCTCAGACGTGGGGAGTCGTATTTACGCTTTCTGGTGAAAACCATGGCCCGGGTCTTATGGGCCGCAAACTTTAGCTTATTACGGACTCCCCACCCCTGAACGTGGTCGAGAGCCACATTGGCGGCACCTTGTATGTCCGCGGTGCTGTTGCCCGAGAACATCAGAACCACATCGTCGGCAAACGCTTGGCAGCGGACGCCCATCTCCCTCAGTTCCACCAGGAGCGGATACAGCAGTAGGTTCCAGAGCGTAGGACCCCCAATGGAGCCCTGCACGCACCCCTTGGTCGGCTTTCGGGTCCACTCGGACCCCGCATACCTGACGCGCACTATTCTGTCACTAAAGTAGTGGTCGAATAGGCGCCTCAGGTTTACGGGGCACCGAGTCTCGGCTACGCTGCACCTCACAGCCGGCCACCAGGCGTTATCGAAGCCTCCCTCTATGTCTAATGATATCAGCACAACGAGCCTCCGTTTTTCAACTTCGGCTCGAATGTGCTGAATCATGTCATAGAGGGAGTCTTCGGTACCGCGTTGCGGCATGAAGCCGTACTGGTGGCGGCTGATCATTGGCGCAGTGTACCAGCGGACCCGCCGTACCATCTTCTTCTCTAGGACCTTGCCCATAATGGGCAAGAGTCCTATAGGCCGGTACGATCTGGGGTGCGTGTAGTCCTCCTTATTGGGTTTCCTAAGCACTGCAACCACTAAGCGGCCATATTAAACTTCTTTTCAAATTGGTTGGTTATTACCCGTAAAAATAATACCACCATCTTGTTGTAAAAATTACCCTGAATTTAGGGGAAATAAATTATAGTATGTATAATGTATATAAATGAAACAATTCACATTTTTTAATACTATTTTCAACAGATTTCAAAAGGAGTTTTTAATTCTAGTATATGCTGTGTTTTTTAAATATTTGATACTTTCTTATCCCGTTGATTTTAAAGAGTATGCTTTATAATTTGTCCCATGTAAATTTTTGTTTTTATCGTCTAATGGACCTAAGACTGAAGAGATGCTGCGCTTTGTTGAAGCGGTAAGCGGGAAAAAAATATCGGGAAATTCTTTTTTTTGGAGTCACTCAAGACATCCTTGATTAAGGCAGCCGCCGATATTGACATGGACCTCGTTCGTGCTGCGATAGACGACTGGCCGAGTAGATTGAAGGCCTGTATTCAAAATCACGGAGGTCATTTTGAATAAACTTTAGTGTCATAAGAATCTATGTTTTGTTAAGTTCATTTTGGTATATAAATGGTCACATAATGAATAAACTTGTTTTAATTATTTTATATTAAACATACTAAGTACATACATATTGACTAAGTATTACCAAAAAATCTGTTTACCTAATCTTAGTCACATAAACAAAAATTACGCATTGTTTTTTATATTTATAACATTTATTAATTACAATTTAATTGGGAATATATAAATTGGTATATATTAAATTATATCGTAATTATTCATTTTCGGGACAAAACAAATAACTGGTAACCCCAATCCTTTTACTTATATATAGGTATAGTCTATAGTACTCTCTATCTGTCCCTTACGGGTGAACGCGCATGCCATATCTATATAATTCTTAATCTGAGGTTAAAACAGTAGGGTTGGTAACACTGATTGTAACTACTTCGTAGTCATCCATCTTATGTTCAGTGTTGCCATCATGACCGAACTCTGTTGTCTATTGAACTTGTAAATAGAACATCCGACTTTACTATGTAATAATTATTGTTTTGAAAAATATAACGAATAAGTAAATCATGAACATTTTTAATTATAGATCACTGCTCTCCATATAAATTGAACAGACCATTTTTTTACGTTACGTTAGTAGCGGTGTCGATGAAAAATGTGTTTTGGCTTATTATTTTTATATATTTAAATATATTGGATGTAATAAGTGATTTATCTTAAAGAAATATTGTTTAATTTCGTATCAAAGCATCTTTATTGTTGTCTAAAACAATTACGAGTATTACAATGAATCTTAGTGTTAAGACAGATGCTCGTATTACAATGTTATCATTATCATATTTCATTATTTTTGATATAACGGAGATAGCAATACTATTCATATGTAAGTGATAAGTGCTTCGCCATTCAAAATTTACGGTCTGGGTTCAAGGCACTGTAGCCTATTAAGCGGGCCATATCTGTCTTTGGTCATTGATTAATTTATTACATTAATTCTTAATCTGAGATTACAGTGGATTTCTAATACAGAAACATCTGTACAAAAACATATTGTTATATCTCACATTCTCTTTGAAAAGCAAAGAGAACAATATGTTGTCACGTTATTTCTTTTCTTTATGAGGGAAAAGGAAAAAAAATAAAAGTGACAAAAATTAGAAAGGAATATATGTTATATTAATAATTAAAATGAATAATAGAAAAAATATAGATCAATTTTATAAAGAAAAAAAAAACTAATAAAAGGGGGTTCCGCCAAGGTCTGGCCCTGTTCCTGAGGTACCGCACGCTCCTTGCTAGTTGTAACGCGCTGAGCCTGGGTGCGAAGCGATGCCAGGAGTGAGTAGCGATCGGTGGTTGTTAGGCTTTATCAAGCCAGTCGTGGGCTGAGCCTGGGTGCAAAGCAATGCCAGGAGTGAGTAGCGATCGGTGATCGTTAGGCTTTATCAAGCCAGTCGGCCGACGAATGTCGATGTTGTTAAATTCCAAACTTACTCCCTGTAATGGACATGGCACAAATTGAGGCACGGTTATAAATTCGTGCCCGGCAGCCGTTACTAGTTTTAACCGAAAGCGAAGCAAGGACGGTACGTAGTATAGCTGTTCCGGGCCGTTGCAGTCTTACAATTATATAGAAAAGAGCAAAATTCATATTTAAATAGGAAAGCATAGCATGGTGAAATGAAGTGAAAAAATAACAGTGAAATAATAAAATATATTTTGCACAACTTACCCAGTACGGGGAGCAATTGTTATTTCGATAAGAAGTAAGAATTTGGTATAAGATTAAATAAACACATAAAAATTATAGGTTATACAGGGTCGATGCCCTTCGCATCGAGGTCAAGGTAAAAAGTGACAGTGACAAGTCGTAAAATCAACTGACAGCTCGCGCCACAGAGTCATCAATCCGTTCAGAAATGTCAGCTTATTGAATTTTTGTAACATACGTTACACATACCCCCCTCCTCAGGGAGGATTTTACCTCGGGAAAATCCTTTCAAGGAGTTTTACTTGACGCGCCAACACGGTCTTGCAACAACTTTAAATCTTTAACATGCCATGCCCCTAAATTGCGACCGGTCATGTCTTCTAACACATAAACTAGAGGTGACCTTTTTTTTACAATTTTGCATTTTTGGAATTTGGGCGCGAGCTTCTTACTGAAATGGGAATCTTTATCACTTAGGAAGTAACAACGCTTCCAAACAATATCACCAACGTTAAAGTCTGCGTCAATTCGCCTAAGATTGTACCGCTTAGAATTTTTAATGTGGCTTTGCCAAAGAGCGGCCTGCACTGCGTCGAACACTGGGCCCAAGTGTCCCAGATTTTCCGCGTAAATATCACGCGGTAAAAATACTAATTCGTCAGAGCTATCGTCATTATTAATGTAGTGAGAACCGCAAGTTACCAATTCTCGTCCGTGCACTAAGAAGGACGGGGTGAAACGAGTTGTTTCATTAACAGAGTTATTTATCGCGAATTGAATTTTGGGTAAATTTACATCCCAAGACCGATGATCTTCATTTACGAAGGTAGATATGGAAGTGACTATAGTTTTATTATACCTCTCTACTGTATTTATTTGCGGTGTATATTTGGGCGTAAAATGTATATTTGGTATTTTGTATTTCTTAAACAATGCACTGCACTCGCGACCAATAAACTGACAACCATTATCTAAAATAACCGTTTGTGGAATGCCGTGGACGAGAAACACATGATCTTCCAAAGACTTAACTATCCCATCCGCTGTAGCTCTTCGTAGAGGAAAAAGCAAACAATACTTGGAAAAGCAACACGTTACTACAAAAATGTAAGAATTCTGCTTTCTAGAATTAGGTAGTGGTCCCACCAAGTCTATAGAGATTACTTGGAAGGGGCGGCAGCACTCTTTTGGTCGTCCCATCCGACCCAAAGTTGTGTGTGTTGGTTGTTTATACGCTAAACATGTCTCACATGCCGTAACGAACTGTACAACGTCTTTATACATGTTAGGCCAGTAGTAACTTAACGCTAAACGTTTATGAGTTTTAAATATACCAAAATGGCCAGAAATTGGTTCAGAATGATTTTTAGTCAGTATCTCTAAACGCGACTCTTTTGGTACGACAAGTTTCCATTCGAACTCGCCATGTAAAGGGTTTCTAGATTTCATGTATCTATACAACTTTTCATCCTTTATATTATAGTTTGGGAACTTGTTTGGTGTAGCGATACAACCATTGTAGATATTTAAAAACCACTTATCGTCAGTATTTAAAGAGTTATGGCTTAAATTGATATCAGCAATTTGTACCGTTCGCGATAAGGCATCTGGTATAACATGATCCTTACCACGACGGTGTTTTATAGTGAAGTTAAAGGAGGATAGACGAACACCCCATCGAGCTAAACGTCCAGTAGGGTTAGAAAGTGAAAGAAACTATTTTAAAGCCGCATGATCAGTGTAAACATTACAAGTCTGGCCGTTTTCTACATAACATCGCCAATGTTCTAACGCCGATAACACAGCCAGCGCTTCACGCTCCGTGACGCTATAATTCCTCTCCGGACCCGTCAGGCTCCTACTCATGTACGCTACTGGATGTTCTATTCCATCAATAGTTTGGGATAGCATACCGCCGATCCCGTAGTTACTAGCATCAGTATGAACATCAAAAGGTAAATTAAAGTTTGGACAAGCTAGGACTGGTGCTTCAACAAGCATGGATTTTAATTTAAGAAAAGCTGTGTCAGCCTCATTCGTCCATTGAAAGGGTGGTGAATTCTTTTTAGTAGAAGTCAATTTATTAAGAGGTCCAGCGATCGTACTAAAATTAGGAATAAAACGTCTGTACCACGATGCAGTACCTAAAAATCGTTTGAGTTCTTTCCTTGTGGATGGTGTGGGATAATCTACTATGGCCTGTACCTTTGCAGGATCTGTACGAAGACCTTCAGAATCCACCACATATCCAAGGTAATTTAACTGATCCCTAAAAAATTGGCATTTTTCTAAATTAATAGTGAGGTTAGCATCCCTTAAAGCGTCGAGTACACGTTCTAAATTTAGTACATGTTCTTCAAAAGAGTTACTTACAATAACAATATCATCAAGGTATGCAAATACTTTAAATTCAAATTCTGGTCCAAATAATTTATCGACTAATCTCTGTTGGGTTGCTGGGGCATTAGTGAGACCAAAAGGGGTCACTTTAAACCTAAACATACCTCTATTCGGCACGTAGAACGCAGTCTTATCACGGTCAGCCTCATTCAAGGGAATTTGCCAGAAAGCTTTAGATAAATCTATACTAGAGAGGAATTTAGCGTCGCGTAAATTGTCCAAGATTTCAGTCACGTACGGTAAACTATAAGCATCCTTCTTGGTGACAGAATTAAGTTTCCTACTATCGAGACAGACTCTAGAGGTCCCATCCTTCTTACTAACAACTAATAAGGGAGACGACCAAGGACTCTTACACACCTCTATAACGTCAAGGGCTAACATCTCATCGATTTGCTCAGCTACTATACGCTGTTTTTCTGGAGATAAACGATATGAACGCTGCCTTATTGGATCTGCATCCCCAGTGTCAATCTTGTGAACCATCAAGGAAGTTCTGCCTAGTCCTTTACTTTCGAAGGATATTTGCCTAAACTTCGCTATGATGTCATCAGCGATATCTCTTTCATTGGAGTTTAAGTTACCATAGCAATTAAGAAAATTTGGCTTATCGTTGCATTTATTTTTATCTACTTCTAGGACTGATATGAAATTCACTGAATTTAAATGATTTGGAAGTATTTTAAATTCTTTCCAAAAATCAATGCCTAAAATGAGACAACTTCTAACCTCAGGAATAATATGAGTCTTGATGACCTTTATCTCGTCTTTAAATTTTATAGGTAATGACATGTAACCAAGGGACGTTAACTGTTCACCACCCGCGGTGTTAACATTAATTTTTAAGTCTGTATAGATTTTTAAATTATAATTTAGTAAATTTATATGTGAATTATTACCTAATATACTTACAACGGAACCAGAATCTAATAAACCATAGAAATTTAAATTTGTTTCATTGTTAATATTAATTTTAACATAAGGTCTAGGATCTCCACTAGGAATTTCATTGAAAACCGTGGCCAGTTGGTAAGTCGTGAAGAAATTTCTAATAGTTATTAACCAATTCTTCCAATCTGTGTTACTAAATTTAGAAGATTTAGTAGTGACACGGTTTTCAATTATTAGTTTTTTGTTTCGGTAGACTTTGGATTACAATTGGGACATTCTGGCGTACGATAACCCTTTAACCCACACTTAAAACAAAAAATAACACGCGGTGCTTGGCATTCTGACAAGGAATGCGTATTGACCCGGCAACGGTGGCAAAATTTGTTAGTAGTTAAGTTAGAAGAATTATTTATAGTATAAGTTTTAAAATGTAAATTACTGTTATTATTAAAAGATTTATTACGTACACTTGATGAATTAAAGGAATGAGATTTTGAGGGAAATTTACCAACATCAGTATTTTGCCGATAAGCGAACTCAGGTGCCAATGAATTCAAATTCAAACTAGAGGGTTCTTTAAAATTCTCACATCTTATTTTAATGTGCTCATACTTTCGGCAAAGTGACTTTAATTGATCGATGCTTTTAATCTCAGGACAAGTTAATAATACGTTAGAATAGCAGGGACGGATATTATGAATAATTATTTCTAACTTCTCGTCTTCATTTAATGGCTTGCTCAAACGTGAAAACATGCCATCCATAATAGCTAAATAGATAATAATGTTTTCTTTTTCTCCTTGTGTACGGAGCCTAATTTCCGCGAGCATTCTATAGTCGAAGTCCACCGAATCAAAGTCTGCTTTAAGCGAATGCAATAAGTCACTCCAGTTATCAACATAATTTTTAACACTGTGCAACCAATGAAGAGCGTCACCTACAAATATATCAGAAGCATAAGAAAACATTTTAGAATCAGAGATATATCTGGATAAGCGAAATTCTTCGATACGCTCAATAAACGAACGAACGCAGCCCTTTCCGTCAAATTTTATTTTTCCCATATCAGTAATAAGACTTCGATCGCATGAAATAGACAATCTAGGGAAATTTTCTAACGAAAGGTCTTTTCCAGGTTCAGCCTTAGGTAGCTCTTCAGTAAAACAAGAAGCACTTATTTTTTTGAACTGTTTATATAAGGATTCAAATTGTTCTTTTGAATTTACAAGCAAAGAAATATTTTCAGACTTCTTAGGAGTTTCAATTCTTTGCAAATGATATAGATGATTAAATAAATTACAGGTTCTGTCTAAAAGTGATTTTTGCAAGTCAGTTTTTAATAAATCTACATTAGTTTTAATTTTCAACAAAACTTCTGTAATCCCCTTATGATCATCTAAAAAGTCTAAACAAGATTCTAATATGTCTTCGGAAGGGTATTTTTGTGTAAGCCTATTTACTTGACGGCGGAGCTCTTGGACATTGTCAGCTGGATTTTCACCCCTAATTAAGACTTCATAAATTAACTCTGATTTTTGGAGCAACAAAAATTTAACCGGGAAGGACATTTTAAAATTCATTAAATGTGCAACTGGGTATGTTATGCAAAATATAAGTTAATGCCAATGATAAAAACACAGCAAGAAATTAAAATGACAAAGCAAAAAAAAAAATGCAAATAAAATTTTACAAAATGTTATAACATAAATAAAATCAAAACAAGCCGCAAAATAAAATAAAACAAAATCATTGCAACAAAAAAAAATCAACAAATACATAAAAACAATAAAATATAGATGGTATATGGGTATTGCAACACAACAAGATAAAGCAGTTCATAAATCAAAACAACAATGAGAATGATTATGTAAAATTGTCATTAAAAACTAAATGTGGATATGCGTATGACAAAGCAATTGTAAGTTACTATGAAGAGAAAAAAAAATGTATTTACAACTTACCAACAAATTAAAGTATGAAAAAAAAAAACACAAAAGTAGTAAAAAAAATGACATACAACCAGCACCAGAAAGCACGAAAAAAAAAAAAAAAAAAACAAAAAACAGTACCAGACCTCAAGGGAAATCCACGTTAGTTGGGCGCCATTTTGTCACGTTATTTCTTTTTTTTTATGAGGGAAAAGGAAAAAAAAAATAAAAGTGACAAAAATTAGAAAGGAATATATGTTATATTAATAATTAAAATGAATAATAGAAAAAATATAGATCAATTTTATAAAGAAAAAAAAAACTAATAAAAGGGGGTTCCGCCAAGGTCTGGCCCTGTTCCTGAGGTACCGCACGCTCCTTGCTAGTTGTAACGCGCTGAGCCTGGGTGCGAAGCGATGCCAGGAGTGAGTAGCGATCGGTGGTTGTTAGGCTTTATCAAGCCAGTCGTGGGCTGAGCCTGGGTGCAAAGCGATGCCAGGAGTGAGTAGCGATCGGTGATCGTTAGGCTTTATCAAGCCAGTCGGCCGACGAATGTCGATGTTGTTAAATTCCAAACTTACTCCCTGTAATGGACATGGCACAAATTGAGGCACGGTTATAAATTCGTGCCCGGCAGCCGTTACTAGTTTTAACCGAAAGCGAAGCAAGGACGGTACGTAGTATAGCTGTTCCGGGCCGTTGCAGTCTTACAATTATATAGAAAAGAGCAAAATTCATATTTAAATAGGAAAGCATAGCATGGTGAAATGAAGTGAAAAAATAACAGTGAAATAATAAAATATATTTTGCACAACTTACCCAGTACGGGGAGCAATTGTTATTTCGATAAGAAGTAAGAATTTGGTATAAGATTAAATAAACACATAAAAATTATAGGTTATACAGGGTCGATGCCCTTCGCATCGAGGTCAAGGTAAAAAGTGACAGTGACAAGTCGTAAAATCAACTGACAGCTCGCGCCACAGAGTCATCAATCCGTTCAGAAATGTCAGCTTATTGAATTTTTGTAACATACGTTACAATGTGTCAACAATAACAAGTGTCAAGGCAGTCAAAACCCACTTTAATGTGGCCAATTAGACAATCACTAAGCCCTATACTTCTAATAATATGTCCTCGGTGATAAGACAATGATGGTCGTCCGCTTAAGGAATTGCGACGCATTATGCCCCGATAATTACTGATAAAATTAAAAATAATGAAATTTTATTAAGGTTATTTTTTGCACCGCTGGCTACTTTCTGGCTTGTACTTATAGCCAGTAACGAATACTTGCAGCTAGGCAAAAATGCCCTAGAGAAGGCGGGCAATATGAAAAAAGAGTGCAAGACTGAAGCAAACGATTGTCTCCAAGGATTGTATGAGATTGTCCTCTGCCTGACCGAATCGCGAGCAAGGTTGATGGTTGCTCTCGAACAAGAAAAAGGGAAAGCCGCAAGAGAGCTTGTACAGTGTGAGAGGGCCCATTCTAAAGAACTCACAGCTATACAAAATAATCTTGCTGACAAGCTCAAAGCCCTCGAGGAAAACACAGCATGCACTCTCAAAACAGCTGAGCAAATTAAAAACTGGCTTAATCTTGAACTAGCCGGACCTTTAAAAACAATAGCCAATACCTACTGCGAGATGAAGGAGATCTCTGCTCGACCACTTCCCGCAACCATAGTTAAGGAGCCAGCGAGTGCTGCGGGACCGAGATTTGGAGAGACCGACAAAGTACGAAGAGGCCGAGCACCCCGCCCACCTGGAAGGGCTGCAGTTCGACTGCCTGACGGACGGTGACGAAGTTGCCCAGCGAGCTACCGTCGATGTAAGAATTTACACCGACGGTAGCAAAATTGACGGCAGAGTCGGCGCGGCGTTATCCATATGGGATGGCGCCGCGGAGACCTCCTGCCGGAAATTAAAGCTGGGGAATTTCTGCACCGTATATCAGGCGGAACTGTATGCCCTATATGAGGCCGTGAAATTTGTTGTTAGGAGCCCCTCAAGGAGGTTTGGCATTTACTCCGACTCCAGGTCCGCCCTAGAGTCGTTGCGTAGTATCGACTCCCTCCACCCCCTCGTAGGGGAAATAAGGAGAATGGTGAAAGGTTGTGTGGAAGCGGGGAAGGAAGTAAGGTTGAATTGGATAAAAGCGCACGTGGGGGTGGAGGGAAACGAGAGGGCGGACCAACTCGCAAAACAAGCGGCAGTCGGAGTAAAGACCAAACCTCATTACGACAAAGTTCCTGTTTCATTCGTCAAGCGACAACTCCGATTGGACTCGCTTGACGAATGGAACAGGCGCTACAAAGAGGGAGTCACGGCCTCGACAACTAGAGTCTTCTTCCCTGACGCCATCAGCGCCTACCCAGTGCTCCGCAAGTTAGAGTTGGACCCCGTGCTGGTACAAGTTTTAACAGGTCACGGGGGGTTCGCAGAATACTTACACAGGTTCAAGTGTAAGACGAGCCCCTCGTGTATCTGCGATCCGGCACGGGGCGAATCCGTGCTGCATGCCATAGTAGAGTGTCCGGTGTTTGGTAGGAAGAGAGTAGAATTTGAAACTGCAACAAAAGAGAAAATATCATTAGAAAACATAAACAATTTAATAAGAAACAAGGAGAGTAGAACAAAATTTATAGAATATTGCAAGGAAATAGCAAATAAGATAATAGAAAGAAATAAAACAAAATAGGAATGCTGTCGGCCTTAAAAAGAAATAAAATTAAGCTAGTTGTTAAAATTGTTGTACTGTGATATTTTTACATTTTAACATACAGACATAAGTTACAGCATTATTAAGTAAATTTTAAATTATATGTTAGTAAATTTAAGAGAATTTTAAACTGTAAATAGAAAGCAAATTCATTTATTTTATTTTATATAGCAATTAAGTTTTTAAATTAGTACTAAGAATACATGTTATAGATATAAGCAACTAGTGTAAAAAGTTTAATGATTATAATAAAAAGAACCATAAAAGTCTCTGGCTTAAAACACGCCAGGGGGAGAAGGAGAGGGCGGCATAGCGCCGCCCATAAAAAAAAAAAAAAAAAAAAAAAAAAAAAAAAAAAAAAAAAAAAAAAAAAAAAAAAAACCATAGTTAAGGAAAGAATTTTTCATGCGTCAGGGGCGGCCGGGCCCCAATCCACCAATATTCAGCTCGGCGAACTGGCCGCGAAAATGGAGACTGTCCTGGAGCAGCTATGTAGCATTAGAGTGGATATTGAGCGATGGCATGGCCCCAAAGAAGTTAGGCCACAGCTTCCTGCACTAGAATATCAGCCGACAGCACCTCCAACACCTAACCTAGAAGACACCATCAACAAATTGCAAAAAGAAGTATCCGACATAAATCACTACTTCATAACACACCAATCCATGATTTCCTCAACCAAGTCCCGAGACTCCATTAAGCTGCTTACCCAACAAACAATTGAGGAATCGCTCGCCCCTGTTCTTACTCATTTCGAGGAAGCTAAAAAAGAGAGAATGGAACTTAGAGATATATTACAAGCTCGCTTACATAGTAATGAAAGGTCTAATGTTCTTGACTCGGAGATCATGCTCACTGAAATAAGGCAACAGCTATCAGACCTCTCGTCGCGTCCTGTTCAGGTGGTATCCCCTGCAACGAATTCAGGACTGGATAAGGATGATAGTAGTAAGCCAAATGCAGGGTTTCGACCTGAGCACGAACGCTCTTACGCTCAAGTGACTCGCAGAGCGCCACCGGTCCCGAGATACAACGTCTTGGTCGAATCGCTGGACCCACGTCATACGTCCTGTTTTGCGGGCGGCGCTGGGGTTCTTTTTAAAAAAGAAAACCCAAAACTTTTCCACACACTTTTTAATTGAAAACTTAGATGGTCTCCGAATCCGGGTTGTCACCTCGAGCTCTAGCAATCGACTAAATTATTTGAATAAATTACTTATAAAGAAAGCTATATCTGCTGATGGCAGATATTGCACAATAATTACAACAATGGAAAACTTCGTCTTCAATATATTGCTGATTAATCAATACTTCCATATTGTGAAGGGTTATAACAGCTCCCCCTTTTTGACGAAGCTTTATCCATTTAAGATGAAGCGAAGTAGAATTAGAATTGGAATTAGAATTAGAATCGCGAATTAGGAGACCATTGAAAATAGAAATAACATACAGAAATTGAACATCATTAAAAATAAGACATAGTAATAATAACTTAGAAATAACAATACAATGTTGTTATAATCAAAAATAGTAGAATTATAATTAAACACATGATATAGTAAATGTAGTAAAATTCTTAAAAATAGTAATTGAACAAATGTCCATAATTCAAAAATAGTAGAACTAGCAATTAAACACATTGAAATTAGTAAATATAGTAATAATTCTTGAAAATAGTAGTTGAATAAAATGTTTACAATTCAAAAATAGTAGAATTATAATTAAACACATTGATATAGTAAACTTAGTAAAAATTCTTGAAAATAGTAATTGAATAAAATGTTTACAATTCAAAAATAGTAAAACTAGAAATTAAACACATTGATATAGTAAATATAGTAATAATTCTTGAAAATAGTAGTTGAATAAAATTTTCACAATTCAAAAATAGTAGAACTAGAAATTAAACATAATTAAACAAATGATATAGAAATTATTAATTAATCTTAGAAATAGTAAGTGCACAAAATTAGTAACATTCAATTACTTAAAAGTTTATATTTCTTTTTGACATTGTCAGGTTTTTACCTGGATTAAGTTTACATGATTTGTAATTTATAACTGGCAGAGATCTAGTAGATTTCTCATCGTCGGATGTAGAAATATCTGTCATTTCTATGACATTTGACAACATATTACTTCGGTTAGTTGATTTTTTATTATGGCATTGATTGAATATTTGTATGCAACAGCCAACACTGCTGTGACGACTTTGTTTGTAACATTTATACAATTTGAAACAAATATAGAAAATTAAACAAACAATAAAGATATAAGTAAATGTAGAATAATATGAGACATATTTAATAAAATGAGATTCGTTTTGTACATTATTTAATTCTTTCTCTAAATCATCCATTTGGTGATTTGCGTATTTAAATGAATCTAGATTAATTTTGCTTAAAGATATAGGAGTAAGATATGGTAATGATTTATTGAATATGTCTTTCTTACAACAATCATCAATAGTTATATCAAAATTTATGTCTAAAGGAGACGATATTTTAACAGAAATTGAGCTATCTGACATCAACTGAATAGTCTTAGAAAAACCAATACAGTTATCGGTGATTTTGACTATTCCCGTTCCGATTAACGAGTGATCACTAATTGCGTCATCGCATTTTATTGTAAGTTTATTTATATTTGACTGGACATAAATCCATTTATTATTATTCAACTTATGCCAAATATCAATTTCACCATAAAATAATTTAGAATTACTACCTCTGTTAATAACTTTGATTCACAACTTGGATTTATAAATGTTGAAAGTATAGTAGTTAATTGACATATCGAATATTCATCATTTAAAGATTTACAAGTTTCTAGACTATCCAACATTGCATAATGCATCCTATCGGTACTAATGGCAATATAGGAATTAGAAGGTTGGATAAGTGCAAATGTTTTGTAATGTGAATCTTCATGAGCTGTAGGCAGAGGAATGTTTTTATAAACAGTGTATTTGTCTTGTGTAATTAGTGGAATTTGTAACACAAAAATAACCTTATTATTATAATAATAAGACGTTAATTCAGAGACATCAATTATAGAATGAATGTTAGCTAAGTTTAATTGAACTGGGAAATCGAGTCTTTTATTTATTTGGTTGCTATGCTTTGATAGTTCGGTGTATAAACCTAAGGGACTAATTACGCTAGGATGTAGTACATTTACCTTAGAAAATAAAATAGCATTTAATGTAGTATCTAACAAATTAGAAATAGTTAATAAAGAGCCTTCAATAATATTTAAAAATGTATGTATCTTAGAAGTATAGAGTAACGAATTATCAATTTTAGTAATTTGAGATAGTATTTCATTCATGTTATTAATTTGCGTATTTAACTTTAGAGATATAGTATTCATAAGATAAATTAGGATGTAGAAGGTTTAATCTCGTTAGTATGATACTTCACGTGTTTTCGACCTACTTGTAACGTAACATTATGTTTATTGTGAACCTTTATTATTTTAAATGGACCTTTCCATACGGGAGATAAGGCCTTCCGGAGCCTGTGGTGATGTTTCAAATACACCATGTCGCCAGTTTTATAAGTAATTTCGCGAGAATTAGAATCATAATATTGTTTAGACTTTTCTTTGCTATTAATTATATTTTGTATTGCCTTTTCTCGGCTAAACCGCATACGATATTGTAAAGCACGAATGTATTCGTTATAAGTGTTGTTATTATTATTTTCGTTATATAGTGAATTAGGAATATTTGGTTTGTAACCATATAATAATTCGTATGGGGTAAAATCAGTGGTACAGTGAGGCGTAGTATTGTAGGTTAAAATAGCAGTGAATAGATAACAGTGCCAATCATTTTGATTTTCATTTGTAAACGACTTGAGATATTCTTTTAAGGTAGCATGAGACCTTTCTAATGCTCCATTCGTTTGAGGATGATAAGGAGACGTAAATAGAGCCTTAATTTTTAAAATTTCAGTTAATTGTTTAAATAAATCTGAGGTAAAACAAGTACCTAAATCCGTTAAAATCATTTTTGGAAAACCGAATAGAGACATAAAATGTACAATGTTACGAGCTATCTCGTCACTTGTAGATGTGACCATGGGATAAGCGCTAGAAAATTTAGTAAGATCATCTTGAAGAGTTAGAATGAATTTGAATTGTTGGGGCCCTGATTCTGGTAAAGGACCTACAACGTCAAGAGCTAATCGCTCAAATGGTCGTGTGGAAGTAGAAGTTATCTCCATTGGAGCTTTGTTTGATCTACGTAAAGGTTTATTAATTTGGCACAATTTACATTTTTTTACATATTGTTCAATGTCAGAGCGCATACCTTTCCAATAATAGGCTGCTTTAATTCGCTTATACATGCGATTTGATCCTGGGTGACCTGCGATAGGAGAGTCATGATTTTCTTTTAATATTTTTGGAACTTCGACTGGGGTAGGATAAATTAATTGATTTTTGTAAATATGAATTGTAATATTAGTATTATGAAAAATATAAGCAATCATATTATAAATTTTAACATATGATATTTTAGAAAAAGGATCTGAGAAATCTGATAGAGCGAGATCAGTAATATCTGCATCTTCGCTTAATATTTGGTTTCTTAATTTTATTAGTAAATTATAAATATCTTTGAATTTAGTTTCTTCGTAATGATGGATTTTAGTAAATAAGAAATAGTATGTTTTGTCTTTATCATTAACACGTTTTACTGTGAACGGCTCGCGTTCGGAATTTAGTAACTCAGCAGAATTATCGAGTTGCGATAATATTTCTTCACAATGTGGCAAAGAATAATCAAAGTCTAAAGAGACTGGACATGCAATTGTTTTAACCTTGGATAAGTGTAAACCTTGTGAACATTCTTCGATAACAGTGTTAAGACTTGAAATATTTTTTGTAAATTGATCTTTGAAATATTTTTCATAACTTGAATTATTTAAATTATTAATATCAATTGTATTTATTGGATATCGAGATAATGCGTCAGCGTTAGAATTAAGACGACCCTGTTTATAAACGATTTCGTAATCGTATTCTTCGAGCTTTAGGCGCCAACGAATGAGTCTACTGCCTGGATCTTTGACATTAAATAGCCAAACTAAAGGGCGATGATCAGTTACTATTTTAAATTTTGGACCATATAAATAAGGACGGAAAGTTTTAACTGCAAAAATAATAGCTAAAAGTTCTTTTTCCGTAGTAGAATAATTACCTTCAGGCTTGTTAAGCGTTCTAGACGCATAGGCGATAGGTTTATCTTTACCTATGTCACCTTGTGAGAGAACTGCACCTATGGCGTAGTTAGAGGCATCCGTAGTTAATACAAACGGAGCAGAAAAATCTGGATATTGAAGCAGTGGTGCCGTGGTTAGTTTATCTTTGAGAATTTGAAATGAACTGTCCTGCTCAGAGGTCCAGTTAAAAGGAACATCCTTCTTTAATAAGGCCGTAAGAGGCTTGGTTAACTTAGAAAAATTTTCAATAAAACGTCGATAATATCCGACAAGACCTAGAAATGCTCTAATTTGTTTTACATTGACTGGAGTTGGGAATTCAGAGACAGCTTTTACTTTATCAGGATTTGGAGAGACACCTTTGTCGGTGATGATATGACCTAAATATGCAACTTCACGACGTAGAAATTCGCATTTATCTGGTTGAAGTTTTAAATTGAATTGTCTGAATCTATCAAACACTAATTTAAGCTTAGACATGTGAGATTCGAGATCATGTGAGTATATGATGCAATCATCTAAATAAACATATGCGTGAAGACCTTGAAGACCGGATAAAACCGTATTCATGAGACGC
The DNA here is from genome assembly GCF_912999745.1 of Papilio machaon. Classification (NCBI taxonomy): domain Eukaryota; kingdom Metazoa; phylum Arthropoda; class Insecta; order Lepidoptera; family Papilionidae; genus Papilio; species Papilio machaon. Next base: position 8,201,002 of record NC_060015.1, on the reverse strand, counting down.
TGGAAAGTGGCTGGAGCATTCTTTAATCCGAAGGGCATCCTAGTAAATTCGTAGTGCCCAGACATGCTAGAATTAGTACTAACAGTAAATCCTGTCTTTGGCGCATCTTTGGCGCTCATCTTCAATTGATGAAAACCACTTGCTAAATCCATTGTGCTGAAATATTTGGAATGACCTAATTGGTCTAGAATATCAGTGATAAGAGGCAGTGGATAACTTTCGGAAACAGTGGCATCATTAAGTTTACGGTAATCAATAACAATTCTCCATTTCTTTTTGCCAGAGGCATCCATTTTTTTCGGGACAACCCATACTGGGGCGCTCCAGGGCGAATTAGAAGGGCGAATAAGGTTTTGTTCTAACATTTTCTGAATTTGAGTGTCAACTTCGTTTTTGTGACATTCAGGAAATCGATAAGATTTTACATGAATTGGAGGCGTATCCCCTGTATTGATATTATGCTCGATTGCGTTTGTGAAGGATAATGGTTCACCTTCGATATGGAAAATATCAGTGTATTGAGAGCAACATTCGAGAAGAGACTTTTTCTCTTCTTCATTTAAATGAGAACAGCGAATTAAATTTAGTACTTGATTGAGACGATTTGATTTAGTAGTAGATATAGTATTAATATCGCGACATTGATCTGAGTTAAAATTATTGCGATCTAGAAAAGTCAACTCTACATAATAGTCTTTGACTTCAATATCAGAATCAGTTGTATTTAAAACTGATATATTTATTTTACCATTGGGTTTAATTTTAACAATGGAATTAGCAACGTAAACACCTTTGCGTATGACGTGATGCAATACCAGAGCTTCATTGTCGGGACAATGTTCATAAATGTAATTTGATATGCCGCATTCAATAACCGTTTCAGAGCGTGCGGGAATTATATAAGTTGGTTGTGTATAAATAATAGGTATAGAATAATTTTTTATTAATAAAGACTTTGAGGCGTAATTAATGTTTGCTTTAAAGTAACTACAAAAGTCGCTACCAATAATGCCGTCGTAGTGATCTAAGTTGACGTCATCGGTAGTAACATGAAATTTGTAATGTAATATTTCATGACATAAAATAAATTTTAATTGAAATGTACCTAAGGTTTCGACCAACTGCTCTGAGTTATGTAATAATTTTATAAAAGGTAGTTTTAGTTTTCTTAGATGGCAGCACTGCTCGACCCCGCCACTCTTTTGTGACAACTTCCGGCGAATGGATTGAGAGTGGTGGGGTTGAAATAGCGTTTGATTATTGAGTCAGGAGCTCGGCCAGTCGTTGGATATCCGTCGATGTGATAAGTCGTCTAGTGGAAAGACAGTCGTCTAGTAGAATTGACCGTTAGAAATGTTGAAAATGGAATAAAAGTATTCACTGTGCAATGAATTGGAGTTTTTCTTGACATTTCAGAAGCGGGATATAAAAATCCAGGTATGAACGCCCTCAGAATTTTAAATACTAATTTACATTAAAAAAAAATTTACTTTAAAGTACAAAGTAGCTATAACGCTTGTTAATTTTTTTTTTATTATTTTTTTTTATTTTACTTTCGATACTGCACAAATATGACACTGTCATACTGCATTTGATCACGGCTATTTTCCAAAAATACAAATTATGTATATCTTCTATCCTTACTAATATTATAAATGCGAAAGTAACTCTGTCTGTCTGTCTCGCTTTCACGCCAAAACTACTGAACCGATTTAAATGAAATTTGGTACACAGATAGTCTAGAGCCTGAGGATGGACATAGGCTATATTTTAACGCGAAAAAGGGGTTGTAAGGGGTTGAAAGTGGGGGTGAAAGTTTGTATGGAAGTGTCGCCTACTATTGTTTACTGAACCGATTTAAATGAAATTTGGTACACAGATATTCTAGAGCCTCAGAAAGAACATAGGCTACTTTTTAACGCGAAAACAGGGTTGTAAGGGGTTGAAAGTGGGGGTGGTAATTTGTATGGAAGTATCGTCATTTTTACAGTTAGAAGCATGAAACTTCTGTCTAAGGCTGCTAATTTGATATAAATAAATATGAAATTCAATTTCTGTAAAAATTTTCCCCTGAAGGGTGCTAAATAACAATAGGGGATGAAAATTTGTTTGGGAATATGTGAGGCTTAGGTGAATGTTTTATTTAATATGTTTTGCTGTTACCCTTACTGATATTTAGTTTAGGGCCCGAGAAAGAACAAAGACTACTTTTTAACGCGAAAAAAGGGTTGTAAGGGGTTGAATGTGGGGGTGGTAATTTGTATGGAAGTATCGTAATTTTTACAGTAAGAAGCTTGAAATTTCTTTCTTATGCTGCTAATCCTTACTAATATTATAAATGCGAAAGTAACTCTGTCTGTCTGTCTGTCTGTCTCGCTTTCACGCCAAAACTACTGAACCGATTTAAATGAAATTTGGTACACAGATATTCTAGAGCCTCAGAAAGAACATAGGCTACTTTTTAACGCGAAAACAGGGTTGTAAGGGGTTGAAAGTGGGGGTGGTAATTTGTATGGAAGTATTGTCATTTTAACAGTTAGAAGCTTGAAATTTCTTTCTAAGGCTGCTAATTTGATAGAAATAAATATGAAATTAAATTTTTGTATCAATGTTACCCTCAAGGGTGCTAAATAACTATAGGGGATGAAATTTTGTTTGGGAATATTTTAGACTTCGGTGAATGTTTTGTTTAGTATGTTTTGCTGTTACACTTACCAATATTTAGTCTAGGGCCTCAGAAAGAACATAGTCTGTTTTTAAACGCGAAAAAAGGGTTGTAAGGGGTTGAAAGTAGGGGTGGTGATTTGTATGGAAGTTTCGTCATTTTTACAGTTAGAAGCATGAAACTTCTGTCTAAGGCTGCTAATTTGATATAAATAAATATGAAATTCAATTTCTGTAAAAATGTTACTCTGAAGGGTGCTAAATAACAATAGGGGATGAAAATTTGTTTGGGAATATGTGAGGTTTAGGTGAATGTTTTATTTAATATGTTTTGCTGTTACCCTTACTGATATTTAGTCTAGAGCTCGAGAAAGAACAAAGACTACTTTTTAACGCGAAAAAAAGGTTGTAAGGGGTTGAATGTGGGGGTGGTAATTTGTATGGAAGTATCGTCATTTTTACAGTAAGAAGCTTGAAACTTCTTTCTAATGCTGCTAATTTGATATAAATAAGTAAGAATTTCGATTTATGTAAAAATTTTACCCGTAAGGGTGCTAAATAACAATAGGGGATGAAAATTTGTTTCGCAATATGTGAGGTTTTAATGAATGTTTTGTTTTATATGTTTTACTATTATACTTACTGATATTTAGCTTAGAGCCTGAGAAAGGACAAAGATTAATTTTTATCGTGAAAGAGGGTGTATAAGGGGGTAAAAGTAGGGGTGGAAATTTGTATGGACGTATCGTCATTTTTACAGTTAGAAGCTTATAACTTTTTTTAGGCTACTAATTTGATATTAATAAATAGGTCATTTAAAGTTTGTAAAAGTTTTACCCTTAATGTTGCAATATAATAAGGGAATAGGGGATGAAAATTTGCATAAGAGTAAATGAATATTTTGTAAGTTCCATTTGTTTTGTTGTAATTTTTTATAAGTTCAAATAAAATACCTCAACAACAACAACTAAATTCACGCCCATAACCCAGAGGGATAGGTAGAGACCAAACACCTACATTTGGTGTGGTCGTGGCACACCTATCTCTATGTCTACATCCATACATCAACGCATAGCACGTCGGTCAAGTAAAATAATAATCCTTAAAAAAAATGCTTAACGAAAACAGTATTTCACGCGGACGAAGTCGCGGGCACAGCTAGTCTATATATATAAAAGAAAGTCGTGTTAGTTACACTATTTATAACTCAAGAACGGCTGAATCGATTTGACTGAAAATTGGTGGGCAGGTAGCTTAGAACCAGGAAACGGACATAGGAAAATTTTTACCCCGTTTTCTATTTTTTATTCCGCGCGGACGGAGTCGCGGGTAATAGCTAGTGTTACAAAGACTTTTTATTGAGATCATTATTTACGTCATTATTAAAAATATTTATTTAATGACTTATTGATTTATAAGTATCGAATGTGATTTTAACTCGTATTTTCACTTTTCTTTATTTATATTTATGCTACCTATTTTGAATTCTTTAGAATTTTAAACGTTTTACGGGATATTTGGAAATTGAATATGGGTAATGATTTCATAGTTATACAAGCGAGACCCCCAACAGGGAAATAAATAATAGAGGTTTCTATTTTATTATGTATGAAACTTTATTTGTGTGTGAATCATTTACTTACTTTTTATTGTTTTTGTATTTATGTCTATTGAAATTACTCGCTTCGAACGATTAAACAGTGGAGAAATATCATGTTTTTGGGATAATGATTGAGTGAACAAAGGTGTTCACTGGATACCGATTGAGCGAACAATGAATGTTCGCTGGATAATGATTGAGCGAACAATGATGTACGCTGGATAATGATTGAGCGAACAATGAATGTTCGCTGGATAATGATTGAGCGAACAATGATGTACGCTGGATATTGATTGAGCGGGCAATGATGCTCGCTGGACTGTAAGAATCGACAGAACTTAATGACTGAGTGAGCAATGATGCTCGCTGGACTATAAGAAACGACTGAACTTAATGATTGAGTGAGCAATGATGCTCGCTGGACTGTAAGAAACGACTGAACTTAATGATTGAGTGAGCAATGATGCTCGCTGGACCGTAGGAAACGAATGACTTTAAATTTGACTGAGACTGAACTTTGATGTAAATAAGAGAGATTGAGACATGATTCCAGGGATTAAATACATTTAGATATGACGTCAGACGATGACTAAGTTGGAGGTACGCTACCTACAACTCCACCAAGGAAGCGTAAGTACGCAAAACGGAGGAAAGTAAAGAGGAAAAGAGCTCCTTCGACGTCATCTACTTCGACGTCGTCAAGTGAGAATAAAAGTAAATGTGTGTATGTAAGGACGCTTGTTGGGATGAATGTGTATTGATGTATGATTGCGTGTGTGTGTATGTTTATGTACGTTTATAAAAGTAAAGTTCTATGTTTGTATCAAGGATTAAAAGGTTCTATACAATTAAATCAATGAGTATAATATGAAATAATATCTTTTGCATTTGAAAGAGGTAAGATTGGGCTTAAGAAGTATGAAAATTTTCCGGAAAACGTAGTATGAACTCTTGGCACTTCACATATATTATGTGCGGAGCGTTGAATGAAGATTAGCTCGTGATTGTATGTAATTGATGAGTGATGATGAAGGATAAGAGCCGGTATATATAGTTGCCTTACTGTAAGAACTTTACATTCCCTGTACAGGTTAGCTGTTGGATATCTGTATGGGCGGTTTGTGCTGCATTTTAGTATACCGCGTTGGGCTCTCTCGAGTGGAAATAGATTTATTTTATTTGAACCTCCCCAAGACGAAATACAATAACTTAGCACAGACTGACATAGGGAGTAATATAACATTTTAATGATGTCTTTTATATGCACAAACCCTGATGTTTTGAAAACTGCAGTTAATTTTCTGATTCGCTGTGTTAATTGATTACGCTAAGATATCTAATTGAGGTAACTTTTTGTATGGTCTGGCATTTACACATGATATTCGGGAACCTGTTTTGGTAGGTAGATGAGGTGTGTGCAAGTAGAAAGAGGGACTCGAAATTATGCGGGTTCTTAATGGAAAATGTTACATGCTTTGTTTTTTCTATATTTAATGTTAATCTATTATTTCTGAGCCACATTGAGATGTTGTTAAACGCTGCCTGGGCTGATGCAAAAGTCTCGGGCCTGGTGTCTCCTTGAACAACTAAAACTGTAACATCAGCATAAGTGATAATGATACCGCGATCGACTGGGAGGTTGCAAAGCTCGTTTATATAAACTAGAAAGAGGGTAGGCCCTACTACTACTAATACTGTCCTGCGGAACACCACAGCTAACAGTTAAGGGGTCACTTATATGAGGTCCTATCTTTATGCTCTGTGTCCTATCCGAGAGGTAGTCTTTGAAAAGGTTAAGTTGAACATTTTTGATTCCTTGTTTTTAAGACCTTCTAACTTGTTTAAAAGTAGCGGTATTGGCACAGTGTCAAAGATTTTGCAAGATTTAGAAATAGAGCAATACTCTTCTTTCTGATAGTTTTTGGCGACATATTCTGTTAATGTTAGTACAGCATTTGAAGTCGACCTATTTCTTCGGAAGCCAAATGGATTTTTAGAGAACATGTTGTTGTGTTCTAGATAACTGACCAATCTATTGTTAATTATCTTTTCAAAAACCTTCCATAAATATGTTAATATGGAATTGGGCCTGTAGTTACCAACAATCATTTTATCATCACTTTTGTGCATAGGTATTTTTGCCATGTTTAAGAGATTTAGGAAAGACTCTTGACTGTAGGGAAAGATTAACAATGTGTATTATGACTGGTGCAAGTAAGTAACTATTTTGGCGTAGTACAGCGGAGGGAATATTGTCCCAGCCCATGGAGCTATCGATTTTTAACGCGTTAATGGTGTTCAGAATTTCAGGTATATCGGCATCTGTTAGGATCACGGAATTTAGTGTTGTATTAGTTGGCTGTAGACTATTACTTATATCAGTGTCGGGAGCAATATTTTCTGCGAGAGCTTTACCTATATTAACAAAATAACTATTCACATCGTTGACTGCTTTTTTTATAGTTGGTTATTTTCTAGAAGATCTTGTGATACCTTGGGAATTGTTTTAAAATGTGTAATTTCGTTTATGATTCGCCACGTTATTTTCATATTTTTCGCTTTACTAGCTTCCCTCAGACGTTCTATTTCATAATTGGCTTTTGCTTTTCTAAGAAGGGTTTTACAGTGATTTCTATAACGTTTATATATCTCAATAAAAATAACATTAACAGGTTGATTTCGTAATTTCATATGCATTCGATCTCTATTTTTCATGCACCTTAATAGTCCTGTCAAGATCCAGAGTTTTTTTAGTGTCTGGTAATTGGTTCAGATATATCATCTAAAAGATAGTCTGTGGCCAAGTTACAATCAGCAGTAATAAATATTTTTGAGAGGTCTGATGCTTTGATTGTTTCAGAAACTTCTTTGTAATTAGTCTTGGTAACAGTGATAGTGAAAAAGGGTTTTGTTTGGTTAGTATCCATGACTAGGAAGGAATATGGTATCGTGGTCGGTGAGAGCATTTTGAACATTATGTTCATATCACCTGTTATTACGATGTTTTTTTTTATAATTCTTACATGAGATTAATAGTTCTTCTAATGATTTAAGGAATGGTATTACATTATGAAATGATTGCGATCTGTTAATGGACTTTAGGATAATACCATTTTTTTATTTGTTATAATACAGGTAGCATCTGAAAGTTTATGTTCAAAGGAATCGCAGTGTAAATAGTTTTTAGTGTATATCATTATGCCATCGTTTTGGTTTTTTTAAAAATTCTAGACTACTAGTATTGTACCCCTTTATTTAAGGGATACATAAAGAATTGTTAAGCCAGCATTCTAATAAAATAATGGTGCCAGGACTTATTGCTATTCTGGAAAGAAGTAATAGGAAACCGTTAAAATTGCACAATATACTCTTTATATTCTGTGTTAGAATCTTTAGTTTATGTGTTGGTGATTTTATTAACGAGTTGAATTCTTCAGATGTGCAGGTTTGTGCATTAGATGGTACAATGTTGTCGATGTTATCATTAATTATTGAGATTGTGTGGTACATTATTTGTATGTCGGATATAATTAAGGGTACATTAGTACTCCTACCAAAAAAATGAATGGATATAAGTACTACTTTAGGGCTGTTTGTTTTGTAAAACATCAGAGTGCCTTAGTATGTGTATACATAATACGACATATTAATAGAGGTTTAAATTGATAAAACGTATGTTTTGATTTTGTAAACAAAATTCGTGCTTCGTTATTAAGTAACAATAACAGTTTTCATGAAGTTGACACTATTGGAGGAATGATGTTGTATTTTTATTGTCATGAGTTTTAATAATGTTAGTTGATAGTGTGAAATTGATATTTATATCATTGTATATAAGATATTGTAGATTAGTAATATGACACGTATATTGCAACTTTTATTGTAACTTTTCATAAATTTAGTGTACATGAGTAATATATAATGTTCTCGAATGGTAGTAGTAATAGGCCGTACAGTGTGTTGATGTTTACACAGTACCAGTATTTACAAATTAAGCAACCGTTATATGGGACATTAATTTCAAGGTTAGCATACTTGTATGATAAACAAATTGGGGAACTAAGGTGAATTTTATAAGTATGCCTGGCATTGTACACTTCTATGATGCGGTGGTAGTATGTGTGGTAAGAGTAAGTTGATTGTTGGCAGTTAATTGTATTATTTTGGGAGTGTTGATTTTTATGTTTTAGTAAAGTGTGTCTACATATTACATTTATAAAATGAACAAGCAAGATAACATTATGGACGGTATATGTTATACAAATGTGTTTAAATATTGTACTACGTAGAATATTTTATTTTGTGTCCGTAATGAATGTAGTTGATCTTCGTTTTTAATGACAATGCCCCTTCTGTTTTTCGTAAAAGTATTTTACCATTTTTAACCCAGCTGTGAGCGTATTTTTCTGCCTTTGCTAATTCTCTGGCGAGAAAATGTACTCTTCTAATTTTTGTTAATCTCTTTTAATCTTTATAACATGTAAACTGGAATGACTTCTCCGACGAAAGGAAGTTGCTTCTAGTTTAGTTCGTCAGTTCTGTTTTTTCTGTGCTTTTGACAGACGCTAGCACATCCATTTCAGTCCAAGTATTGGTAAATTCGACAACGACTGTAGACATTGTGGAGTCGGCTCATTCTTCTCAATTTGAACATCCAAAGTATTAGTTAGGCGCTCAAAAGTTTGTAGGAGATTGGATTTGGATTCTGCTTGTTTACCAGGGACGTTTCTTATTTCAACGGCTGTTTTTAGAGGAAAACGTTCCAAAGTATCTAATCGCTCTTCAAGTAGCGATGTCCGTTTTTCCAGATCGCCTCCTCAGCTAACGTAGATAACTTACCTTCAATGTTTTTTAATTGGTCCGTTAGGAAGTATAGACTTTTATCAAGCTCTTGGTTAGGTTGATCGACTTGCGATTTTAAATCTTTCATAAGAGCTTCTACTTGAGTCTCTAATAATTATTACGTAGGTTGAATACTTTTATGAGGAAAATAGATACTTTTATACCGTTTTATAATATTGTATTATAGTTATATTGTTAAATTAAATTAAGATTTTATTATATTGGCTTCAAAATTATAATAAGTAACTTAAGTTAGTAAGTAATTAATTGGCAGAGTTCCTGATGTTTTAGTGTGCCAGGAGGCTACACATTTCGTAGGATGGCCGAATGTAATAATTTTATAAAAGGTAGTTTTAGTTTTCTTAGATGGCAGCACTGCTCGACCCCGCCACTCTTTTGTGACAACTTCCGGCGAATGGATTGAGAGTGGTGGGGTTGAAATAGCGTTTGATTATTGAGTCAGGAGCTCGGCCAGTCGTTGGATATCCGTCGATGTGATAAGTCGTCTAGTGGAAAGACAGTCGTCTAGTAAAATTGACCGTTAGAAATGTTGAAAATGGAATAAAAGTATTCACTGTGCAATGAATTGGAGTTTTTCTTGACAGTTATTAATGCCTTTTAATTTTACTTTTTCGGAAGAGAGATTTGGAAATTGTTGTAAACTAGATTTTTTTTATTATACTGATACTAGCTCCTGTGTCAATTAAGAAGCATAGCTGCTCTGTGGCATGTTTAGTTTTAATAAAAACATGAGGTAACGATATCTTTTTGTTGTTAGAATTTATTTCGCAAATAATTTCAGAGTTAAGATTTGGTAAATTAGAAATAGTAGATATAGTAGAACTCAATTGCTTTGATTGATATGTATTTGATTTAGTAGAACTCAATTGCTTTGATTGAGATGTATTTGATTTAGTAGAAATAGTAGATTTAGTAGAACTCAATTGCTTTGATTGAGATGTATTTGATTTAGTAGAACTCAACTGCTTTGGTTGAGATGTATTTGATTTAGTAGAACTCAACTGCTTTGGTTGAGATGTATTTGATTTAGTAAAAATAGTAGATTTAGTAGAACTCAACTGCTGTGGTTGAGGTGTATTTGATTTAGTAAAAATAGTAGATTTAGTAGAACTCAACTGCTGTGGTTGAGGTGTGTTTGATTTAGTAAAATTAGTAAAATTAGTAAAATTAGTAGAATGTATCGTGTCTTTGCATATATACGATTTCTTAAGACACGAGTCGGAAATCGCGTTTAGTTTAAATTTTCATTAAAATCGCACAAGTGTACTTTTGCCTTAACGTTTGAGTCACGCGATGTACCTTGTTCCGGTTTTGTAAGCGATGCATCTTCGCGACGCTGTTCATTGAATTTGCGCTTGCGACATTCCGCGATCGTGTGACCCAAGTTTTTGCAATAATTGCATGACTTAATGTTAGAGTTTATATTGGAACATGAGTCACGCTTCTTATAATACTTGGCGTTATAATTTGAATTCACATGAAAGAAGCTTTGCGGTTGCTGTTTATTTATATTATTTTTTTTATTTTTTGAAACATTCCGAAGAATTATGACCTGTTTTGTTACATATGTGACAATGTTTTTGATGTTTAATTAAGTGTGTTTTTGATAAATTGTATAACTTTTCTTCCTCTATAGCATGTTGTATTGCCTCGTTGAGGTCAGTCGGATTCCTACATCTAACAATGGTTGATATTGATGAGTTTAATCCCAGAAGGAAGGTATTGAGTGCGAGATCTTCCATGGCCGCTATTCGACCCGCAAGTTCGCCCTCAACTTTGCAACTATAATGTATATCTGACTGTAGTCGGGTTAAGATTGATTCTAGCCTCAGAGAAAATTTAGTAACGTCTTCTGTGCTAAGTTGTTTGCAGTTTTGTAAGTCTAATAATAAATGCGTAGAATGTTTTTTTTCTCCAAATGTATTTCTAAGGAATAATTTTATTTCTGACCATGTATTAAATGATTTTAGACTACATGCTATTTTAGCTTTTCCGTCTAATTGTGAAATAATGAATTTACATAAAATACTTTGTTGTTCTGCTGTTGCTAAAGACATTGCGTTGTCGCAGTCAGTTAAAAATGCGGGGAGCAGATCTCTGTCCCCATTATAAGGTTTAATGGATTTAGTAAGAACTGAGAGAGTAACTTTTTCCGTCATGATTGCTTTGGAACTTTCTGATCTAGTAGGTGCCATTAGCTTTTATGCAATTTGCGGATAGAATAGAAAAATATATGTTTATACACACAAAATTCACAAGAAATGGTAAATCATAAAAATAAACACATCAAAAATGGTAAAATAGCAAACAATAAAAATAGTAAATAATTAAAATCAAAATTGGTAAAATATTGAAAATAGTAGAATGTAGAAATATTATAACATTTGAAATAGTATAATATCAGAAATGGTACAACATTGAAAATAGTATAAAATTTGTAAAACTTGTAAAACTTTGGAACTTCTGGAAAACTTCACTGAACACAATAAATAATTTAGAATCACTCACTGTATGATGATTAGAAGGTGTGGCTTCATGAGGAGTGATCAGTTGGTGAGTCGAGTTGCTAACTCGCCTGCAGCGAGCTCACGTTGTATAGTGGAGGCTGACCGTCGTGCAGCGGATCGGAGTTTCGTGGAGCGGGCTCACGCTTTAAGCGGAGGCTGACCGTCGTCCTAGTAGTGTGTTGGTAGAGATCAAGACGCAGGCTTGAACTAGTCAAGGCTTACTGTCGATCTTGCAGTGCCGGAGCCGGGATTCAGATGTCAGAGCCTTAAATGTTAAGACTTACCGACATCCCACACTTCTGACACCAATTGTTTTGCGGGCGGCGCTGGGGTTCTTTTTAAAAAAGAAAACCCAAAACTTTTCCACACACTTTTTAATTGAAAACTTAGATGGTCTCCGAATCCGGGTTGTCACCTCGAGCTCTAGCAATCGACTAAATTATTTGAATAAATTACTTATAAAGAAAGCTATATCTGCTGATGGCAGATATTGCACAATAATTACAACAATGGAAAACTTCGTCTTCAATATATTGCTGATTAATCAATACTTCCATATTGTGAAGGGTTATAACAGTCCGATGACATCGTTCAGAAATTAAAAGCCAGCGTTAATGTCGTGGACCGAGGCATTGGAGTATCAGCAATAAGAAGATCAAAAAACCAACGCGTAATCGTCAGCTGCGAATCCGAAGTGGAACAGAGAAGCTTTAGTGAAGCTCTCAGGCAAGCTGATGAAACCTTGTCGGCTAAACAACTGCCCAACAAGCCACCGTTATTGAAGTTAATCGGGCTTGCAAAAGATCTTAATGATGCGCAAGTGGTCGAAGCATTACTCAAACAGAATAGATCTCTAATCGATAACATACCAGTCGAACAACGATATATAAAGATTTTAAAGCGCACTAAAGGAAGGAACGATATACTCACCAACGTAATCATGGAAGTCGACCCTAAAATGTGGAGGACCTTGTTGGATCAGAGGGTGAGAGTTGGGTTCCAGGTGTTTGTAGCACGCGACCAATCGCCGATCATACAATGCTACAAATGTTTAGGCTACGGGCATATGGCCAGAGTTTGCACAGGTTTACTTACCTGCGGGTATTGTTCAGACCACCATGACACGCGGGACTGCCCCAGAAGGGATGGACCGCCACAATGCAATAATTGCTTTAGGGATGGAAATACGTCAGCGCCACATCATCCGGCATATAGTGCGGAATGCCCCTTATGGCAGAAATGGGATAGGATTGCTAGATCTAGAGTAAATTATTGTTAACGAATAGGGCATGGACAATACCTACTCAAGAATTAAAATTGTTCAGGCAAATTTGGGACGCGGATACGCAGCCACTAAAGACACAATTTGTACAGCAATTCAGAGAAAATACTCAATCCTACTGCTCCAGGAACCTTATGTTAGGAACAAAGGTCAAATGTCAGGCATTGCGGGTGTTTTCCAGAATACCAATGGTCAGGGCGTTGTGAAATCTGCCGTAGTCATACTAGACAAAACTATATCAGTTACGCTCAATCCCGACCTAATAACCAACAATATCGTAGCACTGAAAATCCATATAGGCAATATTGACATCGGAGTCATATGTGTCTATTTAGAAGGTGACAGATTAATCGAAGAGGATATCGATGTTATATCCCAAAGCTTAATTGGGCTTGGCACCAAGAACATACTGTTAGCTGGAGACTTTAATGCTAAACGCCTATGGTGGGGAAGTATCAACGAAGACCATAGGGGCAGAACCATGTCTGATTTTCTAGCTGAAAAGGGGTTAACAGTGCTTAACTGTGGTTCTGAGCCAACGTTTCATACGGTAAGAGGCGGACGAATCTTCGCTAGCTGCATCGATGTCACAGCTGTATCTGAAAATTTGCTGTATGCAGCCAACGAATGGATGGTTGACCCTGATTTTTCACACCTTTCGGATCATAGGCCAATTACCTTTGCGCTGTCATTTACCAAACAATTTTCTGTCAGACCCAAACCTACCACGCGTATTTATAATACCAGCAAAGCCGACTGGGGCAGATTTAACAACACACTAGAGAACTTACTGAAGCAAGAAAACATAGACAGTGATCATATTGAGGAGACATCTACCGAGCAGGCTTTGGATGACATCTGTGAAAAGACAACGAGTTGCATCAAGACATCGTGTGAAACAGCGATACCAAGAATCAAGGAAGACCGCATGGCAAAGCCTGTTTATTGGTGGACGCCGAAATTGGGACGACTCAAGCAGGAAACTAAAAGATTACGTAAAAAAATTAGTAAAGCTAGTGATCAAAGAAGGCCTTTCATAATAGATGAATACCTAAAAGCTAAAGAGATCTATAAGAAAGAAGTGCAGACGGCTATAACGGAGAGCTGGAGAAAATTTTGTGCTAGGCAGGATGGGGAGACAGTATGGCAAGGAATTTATCGCGTGTTGAAAGTTTGTAAATCCAGAAAAGAAGATGTGTACATCCTAAATCGGCCCCGGGTAGGGGACTGACTGCGGATATACAGCAACTCGCACGGGAGGTGCACCGGCAATAATCAACGGTGCACCCCCAATGCAGAGCACGGGGAAATAAAACCACCTAATGCTGGTAACGGAAGAGATTTATTTGATGTGTATTTCGCCTTATATATGGTCTTAGATGCCTGACCAAGCATGAGCATTTACACGATCTTCATAGGTGTGTGTGTGTGTTACGTGCGCCCCAATCTTTTAGACTTCCTGCTACATATCACGTATGCTCTACATATTTTTATCGTTGCTGTGGAATCTTCCGTTACTATGGGCAGGCTCTGCTCGAGCCATGGTCGTTGATACGAACATTCTGGGGAGTGTCCGGATTGCGAGGATGCGGGCTTCTTACAAGTAGACGTTGGCACATGACAGCTCTGCTGGGTGGGTCGGGGCCCTGGTAGATTCGGTATTTGATACGAACATTCTGGGAAGTCTCCGGATTGCGAGGATGCGGCTTCTCACAAGTAGACGTTGACACATGACAGCTCTGCTGGGTGGGTCGGGGCCCTGGTAGATTCGGTATTTGATACGAACATTCTGGGAAGTCTCCGGATTACGAGGATGCGGCTTCTCACAAGTAGACGTTGGCACAGGACAGCTCTGCTGGGTGGGCGCGGCGCGGGTAGATTCAATATTTGGTAGGAGCATTCTGGATAGCCAGCAGGCGGGCGACGATGCAGACAGCTTGCAGGTAGGCTGAGGCTCAGGACAGCTCTGGCGGGAGGGCGCGGCGCGGGTAGATTCAATATTTGGTAGGAGCATTCTGGATAGCCAGCAGGCGGGCGACGATGCAGACAGCTTGCAGGTAGGCTGAGGCTCAGGACAGCTCTGGCGGGAGGGCGCGGCGCGGTTAGATTCAATATTTGGTAGGAGCATTCTGGATAGCCAGCAGGCGGGCGACGATGCAGACAGCTTGCAGGTAGGCTGAGGCTCAGGACAGCTCTGGCGGGAGGGCGCGGCGCGGGTAGATTCAATATTTGGTAGGAGCATTCTGGATAGCCAGCAGGCGGGCGACGATGCAGACAGCTTGCAGGTAGGCTGAGGCTCAGGACAGCTCTGGCGGCGTGCGGGGTGCGGGGATATAGCCTCAAGACGTGCGACGATAGAGACAACTTGCAGGTAGACGTCGGCTCACGACAGTCCTGGTGGGCGGAGCGGGGCGCGGGCAATTATATAGAAACTGTCTTACGACAGTCCTGCCGGCGGAGCGAAGCGCGAGGAGAAGGCGCGCGACGCAAGGCGAAAGGCGATGCTGCATATGATTCGTATATTCTCCGAAGTAGGCGTGTCGCTGCATTAATTTCTTTTTTCACGGGACTTCTTGTCGTGTGTTGACTTCGTGTTTGTAAAGCTTCCTTCTTCTATATGATGCTATCCTTTCTTTACTCATAACCCATATTACATATTGTTAATTGTGAAAATCCGTGTGCCCGCTATATACAAGTATCTACATACTGTTTTGTGTTCCAACTAATAAAATCGATCTGACATTCATCAAGTATGATTGTTATTTTATTCTTGGTTTACTTTTTACTGGCGATACATTCTTTAACACATGTATTTTATTGCTCTCTACCGTTTAATTTCATACATCAATTCTGACATGTTTCAAGGCTTTGTTTTAGCTTTACTACTCCCAATTTCAAGTTTTCCAGTCTCGTTGATACTATTGTTTTATATCATAATGCCCGCAATGCTAACAACATCAGTTGTTTTGTTCAAAAAGTGATCTTGACTTGTTTTGGTTGTCTCATAATGTACTCATTTCTCAACTGACTAAAGATGTCGTGTGATTTCCAAATCCGCCTCTCTTCTTTCGTTACTTCGTACAATTAACACATTCCTTATTGCTTTCCCAACTACATCTTCTCATCTTCAACTATGTATTTGTATAACACACTGTGTTTCTGCTGTGGTCACCTTGTTTGAAAACCTTACTTTTTTTTTTTTAATTACTTCCCATGTTGAATTAATTTATATCCTCTAACTTGACACTTAATCTGATCTATATACTCCTCGTTTCCCTTTTACGTATTACTTTTCTTGTACATAAATCTGTTGTATAATTTCTTCAATGTATAGTGTTTGTACATGTTACCTTTTGAAAACGGCCACATGTGGTCTTCTTACCAGTTTCATTTTTTTTTTTCAAAATAATTCCTTTGTCATGGATTCACCACAAATATGTCTCTTATTTATTTAAGTAGTATAAGTATAGCTGTTTTTTTTTATATATATAAATTTTCATGACTTAATTACAAATTTTATTAATGCTACTGTTTTTCTTCTTCTTCATTTTCAATAACCTTCCGTTTAGTTTTTTTTTTGTAAGTATTTCAATCTCAGCTTAGTTTGTCCAGGTGCCATTTTAAGGTTTCGTTTTATTGATCATATCAATCATACTCTTCAGTCGTACCGCAGGAGTACGCTGATCTGGTAATATAAAACACAGCATTACAGGGTTCGTCATTTCATCCTGGAAGACGGTGATATTTCAAAAACTTAGTTCGTTATTCCTTGTGATTATTCGTGATTCATTGATTTATGGCCACATATTCAATAACATTATTCATATAGTGACACTGTCTTTTCCATAAAGTTAATCCTCTAATTGTTAGTGAAATATATGTTGTCCTATTATTTCTTTTCTTAATGTAGATCGCCATTGTAGAACTTGTGTCCTCTTCTTCTTTCTAATCTTTAACTGTGAGTATTTCAACATTCAAGCCCCATGGCTGTCTTTACATACTCCCGATGGGTAACATACATCAGTTCTCCTAGCGGCTGACCCGTCATTTTAATGTTAACTATACGCTTGGACCTTAATTTACGCTGTTATTCAATATTGTTTTACTTCTTATCTTAACTTGAAGTATTCAATACTTTCTACTATTGACTTTGTTTCTGCTTGTGTGATAGATTGTAAAAACTTTACTACTCTTCAGATACAAATATCTTCTCTTTTCTTCTATCCATGGTTCCACGCTGACCTTAAGCTTTTCTTATTTTTGATGATTGCATAGTCTCGTAACAAGAATTTTTGGTTCATTGTTAAGATTACTCCACGATAATAGTTAATTTTCTTAACGTGTCTTGTAATTTAAGACTTTCCCGTTATATTTTAATTCATGACATTTCTATTGTATGACTATTTGTTTGTATTCATCATAGCATATTTCACAGTTGTGATGATGATGATGATGATGTAATCCCGGCCGATATCGGCCACGGCGACTGTCTTCAGCTCCGGTTTTGACGTTGGTATGCTCGCATGTGGCTTATGTAGCCAATTTTGTTTGCGAAAATCCTAGCACATTGCGGACATGAGAGCACAGTTATACGCTCCGAACAGCACGTCACACCATAGTTTGTTTTCTTGTCGCTTTGACAACTTCCTCAGACGGCGTCATGCCGCGTAATTTTGATTCTTTATTTTCTTTATACCCTATCTATTTATGGGTATGTTTAGGTTTAGATATTTATTAGGTCCTTACATATGAAATTGGCGTTTTTCGTACTGGCCACTTTAATCACGAATTTCTCCTCTTTGGTAAGGAATTCCAAATTCAAATTTGTACAGCTATAGACTCATGTATTTGTGGTTCGATGACCGTCATTCATTTGTTTTTTTTCTTCTGTTTTTTTCTGTTTGCGTCACTCATTTTACAAAATGGAAAACTTAAAATATCGCATTATTTACGAGTACGAGTTCCGCCGTGGCACTAGTGCTGCGGAAACGACTCGAAGGGTGAATGATGTGTATGGCGGTCATGTTGCAAAAGAAAACACAGTTCGTTTTTGGTTCCAACGTTTTCGTTCTGGAAATTTCGATCTGCAGAACAAGCCCCGTGGACGGCCTGAGACTCAAGTTGATAATGAAGAGTTGAAGGCTATTGTGGAAGCGGATCCATCGCAAACCACGTCCGAGTTAGCTGCAGGCTGCGATGTTAGTGATAAAACTGTTTTAATTCACTTGAAGCAAATTGGGAAGATTAAAAAGCTTGAAAGGTGGGTACCTCACGAATTGACTGAAGCAAACCGGCAAACGCGCGTCGACTGTTGCGTTACATTACTAAACCGGCACAATTATGAAGGTATTTTAAACCGAATCATTACCTGTGATGAAAAATGGGTTCTTTACGATAATCGGAAGCGCTCAGCGCAATGGTTGGATCCTGGCCAGCCAGCCAAATCCTGCCCCAAGCGAAAATTAACCCCAAAAAAGTTACTTGTAAGCGTTTGGTGGACTAGTGCCGGTATTGTTCATTACAGTTTTCTCAAATCTGGCCAGACTATTACGGCTGATGACTATTGTCAGCAATTGCAAACCATGATGGAAAAGCTAGCGGCTAAAGAACCTAGGCTGGTCAATCGCTCCAAGCCACTGCTGCTTCACGACAACGCTAGACCACACACTGCGCAACAGACGGCTACTAAATTAGAAGAGCTTCAATTGGAAAGTCTAAGACATCCTCCGTACTCCCCGGACCTTGCTCCAACAGATTACCATTTTTTCGAAATTTGGATAACTTCTTGCAAGGGAAAAAATTCAACTCCGATGGGGCAGTCCAAATCGCCTTCAAAGATTTTATTGATTCCCGTCCGACTGGTTTTTTTAGTAAAGGGATCAATGAACTACCTATGAGATGGCAAAAGTGCATAGAAAATAATGGTTCATACTTTGATTAATTAAATATATTACATTAAAAAATATTCCACTTTTTGTTCCTCCCATACAAAACGCCAATTTCATATGTAAGGACCTAATACTTCAAAACTTTGCTGGCTTCTTTCTTCTTTCTCACATGGACTATTCTATGTAATGAGCTTATACGTAAATGTTGAATAGTTTCTTATTTAGCCATCTCTCAAACGTTTGGTCATTGCAGTGCAAGACCTAGCAATCCCTTTTTTTTTATTTGGTTTAGTATTTCTGTATCCGACTATGGCATTCGCAATTTAAAGTTCCCACATTGTTACATTTTGACTTTATATTTAGCTATATTTTCCGCCCGATTGAGTTACAAAACTTCTACCCATTTTCTTATATCGCGCTGGTTTCCAGACTTCCATTCTTCATCTCTAGCTTCTCGGTATCGCGTTCCCACGTTCAGGATAACGCAACTGATTCTGCATAATTGTTTTTTATTGACTCGATTTATCTCTTGCTCTTCTTAGATTGCGAATTTCACTATAACATTATGTTGTTATGCTTGGTCGCACCTTTTGTACCTTTTTTACACTATGTACATTTACCTATGCAACCTTTAAATTTTGTAATATTTCTCGCCGTTAACATATCTGACCCTTTGCTGCAATCTCGCCATAAGTTCTTCCTTGTAACGTCGTTATTTCCTGTACTTTGTTGACCCTGCCTTATTCTCTAGGCAGCGACCGTTCCTTGTTTGTACGACTATTTTCTTATTAACCTGTAGGACATTATAGTGTTTCTTAATATCCATTTAATGTCATATTTGTATTTCTACCTTTCTTGAATCTTTTTTACAATTATAACACGCATCCCATAGTCTATATTGTTTTTCTTTTCTTTTTATTTTTAAGTTTTCACATTGTCTTTGGTTTTGATTGGTGCGATCATCGAAGAACTGTGGAGGCCGCTATAAATTGCAGGGTGAGGAAGATCTCTTCCCTGGCCTAAATTTACTGCTATTCTTTGTAATTTTCTTTGAGGGACCCGCTTCTTGGCGTTAGAATCTTGCGTTTATTTCAATTCCTGGTTCCTGCATCCTTGACTGACATATATTTATACATATATTTTTTGAATATCTTCTTGAATGTCCTCCCTTTTTATTTATTAACTTTTTATCCAACGTCTAGCTTTTTTATCTTTAACTGATTTGAACTCTAGGCTCTTGTTATATTTTTCCTCTGTAAGTCCGTAGCAATGCTGTTGCTACTTTTGTTCTTTTACGAGTCCGAAGTACGCTGCTTTTATTTTTCACATTTTTTTTACGAGTTCGTACCACTGCTATATTCACTTTTACTCCTCTGCTAGTTCTTTGCTCTTCCACAATGTTGATTTTATGATTTGATCCTTTTGCGCAGTATTGAAGCTGTATAATCTTCAATCTTATGAAGTCAGCAGTATCGCCGCTGTATAATCTTTAATCTTATGAAGTCTGTAGTATCGCCGCTGTATTGTCTTCAATCTTCTGAAGTCTGCAGTATCGCCGCTGTATTATCTTCAATCTTCTGAAGTCTGCAGTATCGCCGCTGTATTATCTTCAATCTTCTGAAGTCTGCAGTATCGTCGCTGTATTATCTTCAATCTTCTGAAGTCTGCAGTATCGCCGCTGTATTATCTTCAATCTTCTGAAGTCAGCAGTATCGCCGCTGTATTATCTTCAATCTTCTGAAGTCTGCAGTATCGCCGCTGTATTATCTTCAATCTTCTGAAGCCTGCAGTATCGCCGCTGTATTATCTTCAATCTTCTGAAGTCTGCAGTATCGCCGCTGTATTATCTTCAATATTCTGAAGTCTGCAGTATCGCCGCTGTATTATCTTCAATCTTCTGAAGCCTGCAGTATCGCCGCTGTATTATCTTCAATCTTCTGAAGTCAGCAGTATCGCCGCTGTATAATCTTTAATATTCTGAAGTCTGCAGTATCGCCGCTGTATAATCTTTAATATTATGAAGTCCATAGTATCGCCGCTGTATAATCTTTAATATTATGTCTGTGAGAGCCTTTATAATTTCTATGGTTCAATCTTCAAATGATCTTACGCGAGTATCTAGAATCGCCGTAAGTTTAATAGTTATCAACGCTATTAGTGTGATCGCCGTTATTCAATGTTTGCTCCTGGCTTTGTCTAATAGCAATTTGTATTATATGTTTATTTGCGTGCGGGCACTCAGCTCCGCCGCTGTGAATTCACAGATCATCATTATGATTTTATTTGTGCGTACAAGCGCTAAGCTTTGTCGCTATGAGTACTAAGCTCATTATAATAATTTATTTATAACTTTCTTGGTGCGTGCAAGCGCTAAGCTTTGCCGCTATGAGCACTAAGCTCGTTAACATTTTTATATATATTTTTCTTTGTGCATGCAAGCGCTAATTTTTGCCCCTATGGGCTATGAGCATTAAGCTCATAATAACAATTACTTCATAAATTTGTGCGTGCAAGCGCTAAGCTTTGCCGCTATGAGCACTAAGCTCGTAGTATCAATTTATTTAAAACTTTCAGATTTCCCGCTATTTGCCCTCAGCCACTAGACCTCTTATTTTTGCAATGTTTGTTTAATGTTCGAGCCGTAAATTCGCCGCTTTGAGCTCCAGGCCGTTTTTTTAATTAATATTTTTCTTTGTGCATGCAAGCGCTAATTTTTTGCCTCTATGGGCTATGAGCACTAAGCTCGTAATAACAATTTCTTCATAAATTTGAGCGTGCAAGCGCTAAGCTTTGCCGCAATGAGCACTAAGCTCGTTGTATCAATTTATTTAAAACTTTCAGATTTCCCGCTATTTGCCCTCAGCCATTAGACCTCTTATTTTTGCAATGTTTGTTTAATGTTCGAGCCGTAACTTCGGCGCTTTGAGCTCCAGGCCGTTTTTTTTTATTTATATTTTTCTTTGTGCATGCAAGCGCTAATTTTTTGCCTCTATGGGCTATGAGCACTAAGCTCGTAATAACAATTTCTTCATAAATTTGAGCGTGCAAGCTCTAAGCTTTGCCGCAATGAGCACTAAGCTCGTAGTATCAATTTATTTAAAACTTTCAGATTTCCCGCTATTTGCCCTCAGCCATTAGACCTCTTATTTTTTGCAATGTTTGTTTAATGTTCGAGCCGTAACTTCGCCGCTTTGAGCTCCAGGCCGTTTTTTTTTTATTTATATTTTTCTTTGTGCATGCAAGCGCTAATTTTTTGCCTCTATGGGCTATGAGCACTAAGCTCGTAATATTATTTCTTCATAAATTTGAGCGTGCAAGCGCTAAGCTTTGCCGCAATGAGCACTAAGCTCGTAGTATCAATTTATTTAAAACTTTCAGATTTCCCGCTATTTGCCCTCAGCCATTGCCTTTTTTTTTTTTTTTTACGCCAATTTGGCTTTGTCCGCGTCCGGACCATTTTTACTTATCAGTTGTATTTTTAAGACCACAACGCCTGCGTAGCTACGCCTGCCTACTTCGTCTTATTAGGTTTCCGTCTGTATTATTGCGCCTCGATCTGTTATCTGCGCCTTTTTTTTTTCATATTTACGTAATTATACACAAAAGATTATTTAACGTACCGGAATGACTATTATCGAGCGCGACACCTATATCTTAACGACATTTTTTTACTATTATAACCACATATTGTATATTGTTAGTCGACCGTACTGTTTAATATGACCATGTCATGTAACGCATTTTTACGCGATGTTTTGACTGTATCGAATTTAAATCTACTATTTATACGAAAATGCGCTTTATAACTAATTAGTATGTAATATGTGCTCTGTTAACTTATTACGTTGCCTAAACTATGTTTGTATTGCTCTGTAAGCAATCGTAGTACGTTGACGTTTATCGTTGACTCCTACTTGGAGTGCACACTTGTTAAAAAGGCTGCCGGTCTTCATTAAAACGATTGTTTATTTACTTTTTATCGTTTGCATTGTTATATCAGTCAGTCAGTCAGTCAGTCACTTTTTTCAGTAAGGATTACAATAAAATTTTATTTTATAGCGTCCTCAACGCATGCATAATTTTATAAACGTGTTTATACCCTTACGTGCTAAGAGCGTACTTACCAAAAGTACTTAGTAGCTAAGTGATTTTAAGTTACAAATCGCCCACTTATCTCTATATTGAGAAAATATACTTACATTAGTGATGCAACGGATGTCTGTTTCCGTTTCCGCAAGTGCGGAAGTTCCGCGTGCTTTTCAACATCCGTTTCTGCTTCTGTTTCCGCAACTTTTATAACGGAGATAAAACGGAACTTTACAACGGCTGAGAGATCCAAATGCGCGGCGCGAGACGGGCAGGCCATGCGCGGCCTTTCGGCACTTGTCGCATTTGTTTGTTTACGTACTATTTTGTGAATTTAAGCGCGTAATATTTTCTGCTGCTGTTTGAAACAATCAGTTTCTTTTGCTGGAGTAAACTGTCTAGTTGTTGTCCATATAAAATTTGACAACTGGCAAAATGTGACTATTTCATACTTACGAGTTATTAAATGTACTTTTGAATAAGTGATAACCATGTAATATATCATCATCATTATATAATTAGAAATATATTTGTCGTTTGTCAACACGAGTGGTTTGGCGAACTTTAATTTGTAAATAGTGTAATTTTGTTTCCTGAAAATAAATAAAAAAAAAACGCGTATTTTAACTTATTGCAGCGCACTAAAAATACATACAGAAGGCTGAAGAACACCGATATCCAATGCCTTAATAAATTAAAAACGAATACAAACTGTTTTTACCGAAAAAAATATTTTTGTAAATATGTTTTTTATTATTATTTACACTTCTGTTTCCGCATCCGTTTCCGTTTCTGCTAAAATTTATTTTTGACATCTGTTTCCGTTTCTGGTTCCGGTAAGACACTTCCGTTGCATCACTAACTTACATGTGCTCAGGCAGTCTTCTACTTGAGGATGGATGTCTATAATTGAGGATAGGTGAATTCTTATACAGGCTAGTAACGTCATACACATTATAAGTGTGATTTTCCTAAAATACCTTGAGAAAAAAGGAAAAAAAATTACGTTTAGTTGTACATCTGCTACAATTTATAACCGTAAATCTATTCACACGAAACAGCATCAATTACTAACGATACAAACCCTACAACAATATTGAATTAGACTCATCATTATTACAAATGATTTTAACACTACAACATGTCCTTATGTCTCTGGTGGGCTCTCTTCTCTCGCTTTCTCTCTGCCTACGTCGTTACTGATGGGCTTACATATATTCAATAAACCAAAACGCCTGCAGAGCGATCCTCAATGAGAATACCGACTGCCAAAAATCTTACATCTCATACTTACAATGCATATTTTAACCCCTGGAAACAATTACTTAGCAACCAACGTTTGTTCACATTCCTGCAGTTATACAAATATTTATTAATAATATTATGAATATAACACATACAGTGACATGCATCTTACGAAGCACGTTTTAATACAGGTTAACCGAGCTAAGGAGCTAAGACAATGTTGATGCCGTAATGATTTTAAGTAAACAAAACCACTCTGTATTATTATTACTATTTTCATACTACACTTCAACTGTTGAACATTTTTAACACAATAAGCCCTTTTTCATGGTCTCCTTTGCATTATCATTTCCTCTGTTTTTTTTTTTTTATTATTACCAAATATATACCAAACGAGGAGCCCTCTTTAATGAACTACATACGAGTATATCGTTAAATAACTAATACTCGTAGATACAATAGGCCTATGTCACAAGACAAGCCAACTCAAGATAATTTGGAAATTATATTTGTAAAGGTAGACTGATATGTACTGTAACACTTCATATTAACATGTAAGCTGCGTGAGTATAAAATCCCTTATACCATACTAGTTATCGCCCGCGACAATGTCCGTGCGAACACCTTAATAGGAGTCTGAAAGAATGGATAGCAGCCGATTATAAGACCTACTGAATATGCATATAACATTTACTAAATAAATCGGTCAAGCCGCTTTTGAGAAATATTGTAACTAACATTATGATTCTAGAATTTTATATATAAGATGATAAAATGATGATCATCACCGACTTTAAGGACGGCTGGTAACTAGTTTCTTTATGCATCAATTGTTAATTCATACTCGGTGCATATTTAACTCAATTAACCGAGTATATTCTGAATAAACATTTCTCATTGGTTTTGAGTCATAAAACTATCTTACTTTTTTTTTTTTTTTTTTACCTTATATTCCTAATAAGCACTTTGATGGTACTTGAAAGTAGTTTAGTATAACCCTTTACCAGACTGCCCTCTCACGCGTTACGGCGGGGCCACGGGAAACGCGTTAGCTTACTTCCGTGACCCCGCCTGCGTTTAGCCTTTACGGCCCTCGAAAACTAAGGCGTGGGGAGAAGGGCAGCAGCGAATTGCCGCCTCCTTCTCCCCACTCTTCTCTGCCGGAGCGGGGGCGCTAGGGGATCCCCTTCGCGCTCCCGCTCCCTCTCCTCCTTCTGCGACATGACCAATTCGCAGAAGGAGGAGACCGCGTTCCAAGACCTCTCACTTCCCAACATGGCGCGTACGACGCCGGGAAGTGAGAGGTCGCCGCCTATCGCCGCCACCAGGGTGCGGCGCTCACCATTCCAGTGAGGATACGGCGCAGCACACTTCGAGTGTGTGCTGCGCCGTATCCTCACTGGCGCCGCACCCGTGGCAGCGCATCGTCGCCTCCCTTCCGATCCGACACAGGTACCGTCCGAAACAACCATGTCCGGACAGCACCTGTGTCAGACGGAAGGTGAGGGAGCCGTGGCTCCTCCCACACCATTCCGGGAGCAGTGGGCATATGGCCTCTATAGTGCGCACGCCATATTTGGCGTGCGCTAGGCCTCTCGCCCACCGCTCCACGGTCGTCACTCTCCTCGCCTCCCGGGCGCGGGAGATCTCCTCTGGAGCCGGGGCTTCGCCCCGGGCTCTTTGTGTGGCCCGCGCCCAATAGGCTTCGGCCAGCACTCCCGCCTCGATTTCCCACGGAGGGGTGCCGGCCAAAACGCAGGCCGCCGCGTGGCCTACCGTTCGGTAGGCCCGGCACGCACGCGCCGCAACAATGCGTTGCGGCCTGCGGAGGAGGGCCCTGTTCGGTGCATTTAGGGCGCGAGCCCATATCGGTGCACCGTACAGGGCCATACTCTTGACGACCGTGGTGTACAGCATCCTCGCATGTACACCCGGACCGCTGAGGTTAGGGAGGAGCCTCGCCAGGGCTGAGGCCGCGCCCACAAGCCGGGGGGTCAGCGCTCGGAAGTGGTCACCGAAGCGCCAACCCCCGTCGAGGACAAGACCCAGATATTTTATCCGGGCCTTGACCCCGACTTCCTCTCCGTTGACCCGGAGGGTGGCCCCCGCAGGTACCCTCCACCGAGGCCCTTTAAAACAGAGGGCCTCGGTCTTGCTGAGGGCCACTCGGAGGCCTAGTGCCTCGATCCTCCGGGTCAATAATGTGGCTCCGGCCTCAGCCCTTCTCACTAGACGGCTCCAGGTGGTGTCCCGGACGGCAACCAGCGTGTCATCTGCGTAGCAGATGACCGCCATCCGGGACAGCACCTCTCCGCGGATGGCCCAGTCATACCCGATGTTCCATAGCAGGGGCCCTAGTACGGACCCCTGTGGAACACCGGAGGCCATCCGCCTTTCCTCTCTCCCGGTTCTCCCCATGTAGGACACCACCCGCCCTTGCAGGTAGTGTCCTACGACTCTCCGCAGGTAGAGGGGCACTCCGTGATACCGGAGCGCCTCCTCTATTACCGCAAAGGGGAGTTTAGTATAACCCTGCGTCAACCTTACAAACCGTGACTATCCCCGCGCTCGGAAATGGCAACACATGGTTATTGGTCATTATAGACTGGATTAGCCGAGTTGGGCCGCGTCGTCCTCCGGTGACAACAGCCTTACCAGAGGATGGAGCTAAAATGCCACGTCCTGTTGTAGTACGTTTTCTTCGCCGAACAAAACGGGATCTCTTCCTAAAGGCAATAAAATCAAGACGGAACTTGAGTAGTTCCGACCTCGATATATCTGGCTCATCAAAACGTATATTTTTTAATGAGAGACTGACTAAAGAAAATAGAGCTTTATTTCGAGACGCCCGTCTTAGAGCTAAACAACACGGCTATAACTTCTGCTGGTGTATACATGGTGCCATATACGTCCGACAACGCGAAGGGAAACCGGCGATACTTATACGATCCCACAAAGACCTGGAAAATCTTATTCATAAGTCTGTGTCTACTGATTCTTGTTAGATATATATTTTGTTCAACTATCTATAATGAACATAAAGAGATAAACCTGAGTAATATATCCGACAGTGATTTAAAGAATACTTTTACCGACAAACTAGGTTCAGACCTAGACTCCATAAATCCTCAATGTCAAACTGTGTCTGACTGTACTAGAATTAGAGAATTTGTTGTACCGGACCATAATTTTAAAATTTTTTCAATAAATATAAGAAGCATCCATAAAAACTTTGATATCTTACAAGTCGCCCTAAAAAATATAAATGTCCCTTTCGATATGTTAGTCTTGACTGAATGTTGGCTCCATGACTCACTTATTGTTCCACAATTGCCGGGTTATAATTCGTACCAAACAGAAAAATGTTTAAACCAAAATAGTGGAGTGGTTATATATGTAAAAGATACTTTGAATGCAATAGCTTTAGAACCATCAATAGATGATGCAGTCTGCTTAGCGATAACCGTTCCCAAAATAATTCACGTACTCGGCATATACCGATCCCCATCTATTAAAATCATCGACCCTTTTCTCACTTCCCTAGAATCATATATTAATGAAACTGATCGAAACAATATACCGTTTGTTATTGTTGGTGACATAAACCTAAACATACTGAGTACCTCAAACAATCTAAAGAGCTTAGAATACCAGTGTTTTATGGCAGAACGTGGTTTTCTCCCAGCTATAACGGAACCCACACGTGAGCTTTCATGTCTTGATCATATTTATGTTAAAGGGGTTAGTTATCAAAACGTAGTTGGTGTAGTATGTCAAAGTGATATAACAGACCATTATCCAGTAATAGCTGGCCTGAGGATACAAAAACCAAGACACCATTGTGTAAATCGTTTAGTTATCAAAAGGGACTTTGTTGCAATTAAGAAAGCTCTAAGTGAAGTCGACTGGTCTGTCGTTTGTGATATAAACGATGTTAATAAAGCAAATGAAATCTTCAATTGTATATTTACGGATATTGTTAATAGACATTCGAAGGAAATTAAAATAAGCAGAAGCAAACAAAACTTGAAGCCCTGGATAACTCCAGGACTATTGAAGTGTATGCGAGTTCGTGACCAACTACACTTAAACTCTAAAAAAGACCCCGACAATAAAATACTTAAGATTACCTGTGTACGTTACCATAATTTTCTCACAACCCTATTACGTAAGATAAAACAAGAGCATCAAGAAAGGGAACTGACCACAAACCTAAAGAATCCGCGAAAACTTTGGAAATCTATAAAAGACATTTGCAATATTACTAGTCAAAATAAAACTGCGAGAGAATTACTTACACTACATAACTGCCAAAGCATGCAACAGTCCGCTGATTGGACGAATATTCATTTCGCGACAGTTGGCAAAAAATTAGCTGATAAAATCCTCTCAAATCTGGGTAAAAGTGAGATGGATCTTATGAAAGAAGTTAAAGTGCGAAACGCACCAGCAAATTCATTTTTCATTGTTCCAACAGATCACGAGGAAGTTGAAAAGCTGATTATAAATTTAGAAAATGGTAAAGCTCCCGGCATGGATGGTTTTGGAAACTCATTAATAAAGTGTATCAGAAATGAGATTATGATACCACTAACTCATATTCTAAATTTAAGCCTCTCAAGTGGCATCTTTCCACATGACTGGAAAATTGCTTCGGTATGCCCAATTTATAAAAGTGGACCAAGGGATACCGTGGAAAACTACAGGCCGATCTCACTGTTAGGAACCTTCTCTAAAATTCTTGAAAAACTTATGAATAAACGTCTTGTTGGCTATCTTGAGTCCCAAAATTTAATTTCTGACCACCAATTCGGTTTCCGTAAAGGCAAAAGTACTGAAGATGCAGTCACCTTACTTACCAAAACAGTCTCATCACACCTTGATAAAAAGCAATGTTGTGTCAGCGTATTTCTAGACTTGGCAAAAGCCTTCGACACTGTCTCTGTCCCCATACTTTTACAAAAACTGGAGAACGCTGGAATTCGTGGAACTGCTTTAAATTGGTTTAAAAGCTACCTAACACAACGGAGACAGCGTGTAAAGATAGACAGCATTACTAGCTCGGAACATTCTATAAATTTCGGCGTTCCTCAAGGCAGTATCTTGGGTCCGACTCTGTTTCTCCTCTACATCAACAATATTCACGAGCTCCCCTTAACAAATGCCAAGATTATTTGCTACGCCGATGATACGGCAGTGGTTTTCCACGGACCCTCCTGGACCTCTGCCTGTAATGTTGCTGAACGAGGCATGATACTTATTTCGCAATGGCTTGAGCAGAATCTTCTGACTCTGAACAAGCAGAAGACTGAATATGTATGTTTCCATAAGTCAGCGGCCTCAGCACCAGATGAAACCTCTATCAAAATCCATTATTCATGTCCTGGAGGAGTTTGCTCATGTGAGTCGCTTAAGCGTACGAAGTGCCTCAGATATTTAGGAGTTCATATTGATGAAAACCTTTCATTTAAATTCCATATAGAGGCTCTCTCGTCAAGAGTCAGAAAGATTATATCAGTAATGAGAAGTGTTAGAGATGTAGCAAATCGGGAAACCCTCAAATCAATTTACTACGCATTGTGCCAGTCAATAATAACATATTGTATAACATGCTGGGGGAGTGCTGCCAAAACCTTTATGATCCAAGTCGAGAGAGCACAAAGATCAGTCCTCAAAACCATGCTTAGGAAGCCATATAAATATTCTACAGACAAATTGTACAAAGAAGCTGACGTTCTTAGCGTAAGAAAGCTTTATGTTTTAAAAAGCACGCTGTTGACGCACCGCAAAATATTATCTGCCCCTGATGACTACAAATATCTACAAGATAAAAGGGTCTACAGAGTAAATATGCCAGTGGTGAATAGTGCCTTCGCGCAACGCCACGGTCTCTTTGCCAAGGCGTTTACATATAACAGAGTGGCGATGCACTGTAACATTAAAAATAAGAAAATCTACGAGGTAAAAAATATCGTGTCAAACTGGCTTGCTTCGTTGTCCTACGGCGAACTCGAGAATAATCTGGATTTAAATAGGCTAAACTAATAATGTGATAACTCATCTGTACCTTATATAATCCTCACGACACAGGCTTAGCCTAGTGTGAGGGTTATAGGAAATAGAAATATTAGAAATAAGTAAACTTTGTTAATCTTATCGCCAAATCTAAGCTGTAAATAATTTTTGTCAATAAATCTTTTTCATTTTTTTTTTTTTTTTTTTTTTTCATTGTAAATTTATTATGTGTAGGCTTGCAAATGCAACCTTGACCTATATATAGTAGTGTAAGTATTTTATATCAAGGGCAATGTGGCGATACATACTTATTGGTGAACCATAACAAGTACATTGATGACTATGATATCAATTAGTCCCAGAATAATTGTTTAAACACATGTTTGCTTAAATAGTGTCTCGTTGTCTTTTTTTTTGTCAGAAAAGGTATTTTACGTTTGAATATAATTATTTGATTAAAAACACTGAGGTTGCAGTCGATCGACGTTTCATCTGACATAAGCAAATTTTTAACACAATTTGCTATATTATTTGCGCCTCAGCAAATTACCACGCAAAGTACTTATATAATCTTAACCAATTACTCCATAAAGCAACTTATTTATTTATTTTCATTTCTACATTATACTCCCACTACAGCTATAATGAAATAACTAATTTATAAGGTTTCTGCGATACTAAATTCTTTCAACTAATTAGTCATTTGTTGGGTCTTTAACAAACGCCCATAATAACTACCCCCGAATATATTTCATGAGCAGTTATTACACGATTACAATATTATAAAGCAATTATTGCTGTGCACATGTATTATTAATATTACGACGCTAAACTTGGTCTAACATTATTTTTAATTGACCGAGGTGTTAGGTAATGTGTAAGGTACTTACCTCGACAATTCTGGTTGACGTCGTCTTGCTTGCCTTATGGAATCTGCGACTGTACCTTGGACGCCGTTCGTTTTACTCGAAGGACCAACATGTACATCCTAAATCGGCCCCGGGTAGGGGACTGACTGCGGATATACAGCAACTCGCACGGGAGGTGCACCGGCAATAATCAACGGTGCACCCCCAATGCAGAGCACGGGGAAATAAAACCACCTAATGCTGGTAACGGAAGAGATTTATTTGATGTGTATTTCGCCTTATATATGGTCTTAGATGCCTGACCAAGCATGAGCATTTACACGATCTTCATAGGTGTGTGTGTGTGTTACGTGCGCCCCAATCTTTTAGACTTCCTGCTACATATCACGTATGCTCTACATATTTTTATCGTTGCTGTGGAATCTTCTGTTACTATGGGCAGGCTCTGCTCTAGCCATGGTCGTTGATACGAACAAGATGAATTGTTAAAGGATCCTGTTACTGGAGTAAGACTCGGTCCAGAAGAATCTGCGGCACTGCTGGGCGAAACCTTTTTCCCTACGGATCTGGTCACTACAGATGCTATCGA
Organism: Papilio machaon; assembly: GCF_912999745.1. Taxonomy (NCBI): domain Eukaryota; kingdom Metazoa; phylum Arthropoda; class Insecta; order Lepidoptera; family Papilionidae; genus Papilio; species Papilio machaon. The sequence continues at coordinate 8,169,394 of NC_060015.1, read as the reverse complement.
ACATGGTCACACTCGGGCAATGGCGCAAACCTTAACTTCCAAACACGACACTGTGATCGGATCTCCAACTATAAAGTACACCACAGAGGAGATAATATCAATATTATCTGATATGAACCCAAAAAAGGCGCCCGGCTATGATGGATTTACGGCAGATATATGTAAAAATGCTTTTCTATCTAACGTAGAAACCTTTACTGCGCTGTATAATGCCTGTCTCAGGATCGAGCATTTTCCCACTATCTGGAGAAGAGCTATAATTAAAGTTATTCCGAAACCTGGCAAAGAAGACTATAGTGTTCCCAAGTCATATAGACCTATCGGTTTGCTTCCCATCTTAGGAAAAGTTCTCGAGAAACTTTTTTCCCAACGGATAACTTGGACCCTGGGTTCTACCGGTGCTCTAAGTATAAGACAATATGGGTTTACACAACAAAGGAGCACCGAAGACGCCTTGTACGACCTAGTATCCAAAATTAAAGACGGTATCCAAGAGCGTAAGATGATGGTTGTGGCCGCTATGGATATTGAAGGTGCATTTGACAACGCTTGGTGGCCGGCGGTGATAACTGAACTTGCAGCTAAAAAGATAGATAATGCTACAATATGCTTAGTAGGAAGTTACTTGTCAGATCGCACGGTAGAGGTAAGGTATGCAGGGGCCCGTGATTTTAGATCCACAAGTAAAGGGGGTCCACTTGTGGGCCTCTCTTTTGGAATATCCAGCTTGACCCTTTATTCCAGGCGGCTGACAAACTCGAGGCACACATCCAGGCTTTTGCCGATGATATTGTTATTGTCGCCACTGCATCTACAACACATCAAATTGAAAAAATTGTAACCGACGCCTTTAACGAAATATCAAAGTGGGGAAACTCTTTTAAAATGCGCTTTGCCGCCCACAAAACTCAGGTTATGCTCGTTACCAGGAAAAAATCGAGATTTCTGGCACCTAGAATAATCTTTCAAGGCACACAACTAGAGTTCTCTGATTCCATTAAAATACTAGGTCTAACTATTGAAAAAAAATTAAATTTTGGCAAACATATTGCGTCACGGCAAGAAAAGGCAATAAAACTATTTAAATCAATCTCTAGAGCGGCTAGCGCACATTGGGGACTCAATAGTAATGTTTTAAGAATTACGTACCGTGCTGTGATCGAACCAATCGTTCTCTATGCTGCTAATGTCTGGGCTACGGCGTCTCTTAGCAAAGCCAATTGTAAGCGACTGGATAGTATTGCAAGGAACTTCGCCATACGGATCTGTAAGGGGCATCGCACTCTCTCAACTATCGCGTCCCTTATCCTGGCCGGGATCCTTCCCCTTGATCTTCGAGCAAAAGAGCGACTTATCCTCTATGAGGTCAAAAGAGGAAAAGAACTTCCCGAATTGCCTGGACGAACCGCTGACAGCGATATAGATCCGCGCCGACTTCCACATCCAGGCTTGCGACGGCACAGAATTTTCGACATAATATCCACAGCAGAAGATCTAGCTAGGCTACCAAAAACGAGATGGCAAGTATTCACTGATGGAAGCAGACTGGATGGGAGAGTCGGAGCGGCTGCTTCATTCTGGAAGGAAGGGACTGAGAAGCGTTACGCAACAATAAAACTATCCAACTTTTGTAGTGTCTTTCAAGCAGAATTAGCAGCAATAAAACAAGCCCTGCAATTAATATTGCATAAACACAAAAGTTATGAAGAGGTCACCTTATTGAGCGACTCTAGATCTGCCCTACAAACCATATGTGACCCTACTTCCTTGCATCCCCTTGCTGCAGAAGTGCGCGAACATCTAGCTACATTAGAAAGTAAGGGTATCAAAATTGATTTCGCCTGGATCAAAGCCCATCAGGGCCTCTGTGGCAATGAGCGAGCAGATGAACTGGCTAAAAAAGCCGCATTAACATCAAAAAAATCACCTGCGTATGATAAATTCCCTATATCCTACGCAAAACGTTTAATTAGAGAAGCCACTGTGAGGGAATGGCAGAAGCGCTATGCGGACTACAACCCCAACAGCCCTATAAAAATGTTTTTTAATAGCGTACAGGCGGCGCATCGAGTATTTAAAAATTATGAGCACTGTAACATAGGTACCCAGCTTTTTACTGGCCATGGTGGCATTAGATCGTACTTACATAAATATAGATTAGCAGTCAACCCTTCATGTTTATGTGACAATATTACTCATGAAACGATAGAACACATACTAATTGATTGTCCTAGATATGGAAGACAACGTCACGATTATGAAAAAAGATGGCTCAGCCTATAACAAAAAATAACATAGCTACAATAATGGAAAAAGAAAAACTGAGGGCTATATTCCTAGACTATGGATTAAAAATAATGCGGAAGGCTGCTAAGGCTAATGGATCAACAGTTGCTTGAGGAAAAATTCTAGTATAAACAGGAAAATTAATTCGACACAAGTATATTACTAAGAATATATTCACATACAAAATTATGCTATAATGATTATAATTATTGAAATTGAATTAATGAATAACATTGATTATATAATTATTGCATGAAATTATTTATATACTCGTACTTAGGACAACCCCTGCACTGAGTCTTTTGTGTAAAGACCATCATGTGACGGGTGAATGTATTGATTATAATATGTTATTGGAACGAAATTCCTTTTGTTATTATAGTATGTCAAATCAAGTAATTCCTTATAATATGATATTAATAATGATAAAAATGCATATGGAAGAGAAAAAAAAATCGTATTCACACACATATATTAGGTCCTTACATATGAAATTGGCGTTTTGTATGGGAGGAACAAAAAGTCGAATATTTTTTAATATAATATATTTAATTAATCAAAGTATGAACCATTATTTTCTATGCACTTTTGCCATCTCATAGGTAGTTCATTGATCCCTTTACTAAAAAAAACAGTCGGACGGGAATCAATAAAATCTTTGAAGGCGATTTGGACTGCCCCATCGGAGTTGAATTTTTTCCCTTGCAAGAAGTTATCCAAATTTCGAAAAAAATGGTAATCTGTTGGAGCAAGGTCCGGGGAGTACGGAGGATTTCTTAGACTTTCCAATTGAAGCTCTTCTAATTTAGTAGCCGTCTGTTGCGCAGTGTGTGGTCTAGCGTTGTCGTGAAGCAGCAGTGGCGTGGAGCGATTGACCAGCCTAGGTTGTTTAGCCGCTAGCTTTTCCATCATGGTTTGCAATTGCTGACAATAGACATCAGCCGTAATAGTCTGGCCAGATTTGAGAAAACTGTAATGAACAATACCGGCACTAGTCCACCAAACGCTTACAAGTAACTTTTTTGGGGTTAATTTTCGCTTGGGGCAGGATTTGGCTGGCTGGCCAGGATCCAACCATTGCGCTGAGCGCTTCCGATTATCGTAAAGAACCCATTTTTCATCACAGGTAATGATTCGGTTTAAAATACCTTCATTATTGTGCCGGTTTAGTAATGTAACGCAACAGTCGACGCGCGTTTGCCGGTTTGCTTCAGTCAATTCGTGAGGTACCCACCTTTCAAGCTTTTTAATCTTCCCAATTTGCTTCAAGTGAATTAAAACAGTTTTATCACTAACATCGCAGCCTGCAGCTAACTCGGACGTGGTTTGAGATGGATCCGCTTCCACAATAGCCTTCAACTCTTCATTATCAACTTGAGTCTCAGGCCGTCCACGGGGCTTGATCTGAAGATCGAAAGAACAATGGCAGCCGCCCATACATCAAAATAGTTGAGGCTAAATATTAGCGTCTAAGCATGAAAAATATCTTAAAACGATAAGAATTAGTTGCGGAGCAAATATCTGAAAGAATTTCGGCCCGGGGAAGCCGCAAAAAATAGATATTTTGATTTTAATTTTTCGTTTTTTAAGGTTACGTCATAATGACAGCTTGAGAAAATTCGCAATGAAGGTTGTTATTTAAGTAAATATCTAGTACGTGATTTTATTTTGTATATTAAATCAGAACTGTATCGTTATAAATCAGGCAGAAGGTGGTTACGAGTAGTTATGTGGCTGATTTCGAAAAATATAAGAGTACCACTAGCTGTCACGCGGCATGTTGGTACTCTTTGCTACGAGCGCCACACGAACTCAACCGACACAAGGCGGAGTATTTGTGACGTGCGTGACATTTTAAATGTTGCCATAACCATAAAAGCGAATAGTTACAACATAGTGCGGTTTGCATTCATTTAAAAATGCCTGAAGCCCAAAGAACTATCTTTTTCACTAAGTATACATCTAATATAAATAATAAGTATCTATTTGAAAGTAAGTATTGGAATATCATACATAATAATAATTTCTAATTCGTACACTTTGCTAAATATAATTCCGAAAATACGGCATTCTTTAAATGGTGGGAACACTTTAATGGGTGATAATACGATTAGTCAATATACATTCTTTAATTTATTATAATGTTTCTATAGCTGTACAAATTTGAATTTGGAATTCCTTACCAAAGAGGAGAAATTCGTGATTAAAGTGGCCAGTACGAAAAACGCCAATTTCATATGTAAGGACCTAATATATTAGGCTAGCTATAGACTCATGTATTTGTGGTTCGATGACCGTCATTCATTTGTTTTTTTTTCTTCTGTTTTTTTCTGTTTGCGTCACTCATTTTACAAAATGGAAAACTTAAAATATCGCATTATTTACGAGTACGAGTTCCGCCGTGGCACTAGTGCTGCGGAAACGACTCGAAGGGTGAATGATGTGTATGGCGGTCGTGTTGCAAAAGAAAACACAGTTCGTTTTTGGTCCCAACGTTTTCGTTCTGGAAATTTCGATCTGCAGAATAAGCCCCGTGGACGGCCTGAGACTCAAGTTGATAATGAAGAGTTGAAGGCTATTGTGGAAGCGGATCCATCGCAAACCACGTCCGAGTTAGCTGCAGGCTGCGATGTTAGTGATAAAACTGTTTTATTTCACTTGAAGCAAATTGGGAAGATTAAAAAGCTTGAAAGGTGGGTACCTCACGAATTGACTGAAGCAAACCGGCAAACGCGCGTCGACTGTTTCGTTACATTACTAAACCGGCACAATAATGAAGGTATTTTAAACCGAATCACTACCTGTGATGAAAAATGGGTTCTTTACGATAATCGGAAGCGCTCAGCGCAATGGTTGGATCCTGGCCAGCCAGCCAAATCCTGCCCCAAGCGAAAATTAACCCCAAAAAAGTTACTTGTAAGCGTTTGGTGGACTAGTGCCGGTATTGTTCATTACAGTTTTCTCAAATCTGGCCAGACTATTACGGCTGATGTCTATTGTCAGCAATTGCAAACCATGATGGAAAAGCTAGCGGCTAAGCAACCTAGGCTGGTCAATCGCTCCACGCCACTGCTGCTTCACGACAACGCTAGACCACACACTGCGCAACAGACGGCTACTAAATTAGAAGAGCTTCAATTGGAAAGTCTAAGACATCCTCCGTACTCCCCGGACTTTGCTCCAACAGATTACCATTTTTTTCGAAATTTGGATAACTTCTTGCAAGGGAAAAAATTCAACTCCGATGGGGCAGTCCAAATCGCCTTCAAAGATTTTATTGATTCCCGTCCGACTGGTTTTTTTAGTAAAGGGATCAATGAACTACCTATGAGATGGCAAAAGTGCATAGAAAATAATGGTTCATACTTTGATTAATTAAATATATTATATTAAAAAATATTCGACTTTTTGTTCTTCCCATACAAAACGCCAATTTCATATGTAAGGACCTAATATACACTCAGCGGCACAATTAACCGCCCACCTTGATTTTTTACAATTTTGGTGGAAAAAAAAAAATTATGGCCTTACTTGTGAATGTTATTTTATAACGTATGTATATTGAAGTAAAATGAAAGATAATATTGATTTAATTATTACGTTTATTTATAAAAAAGTCTGAAAAACACTTTGACCGTAAATTAACAAATGTGATGAAATGGCTTAAAAATAAAAAATCTGCTGAATAAATGAATTCTAATAGCGCGTATTTCCACCTATAGCCTTCATGACTTCCATCAAACGGTTTGGCATGCTGTCGATGACATCTTTGATCTGTTTTTGTGGAATGTTCTGCCACTCCTCAATCACGGATTGTTTTAATTCATCTATGGTGGTTGGAACTGGTATGCGGCTTCGAACACGTCTTTTTAAATTGTCCCATATGTGTTCAATAGGATTTAAATCTGGGCTCCGGGATGGCCATGTTAATTTTCGAATGCCGACGGTATCCAGGTACGCGGTAACAACTCTAGCAACGTGGGGGCGAGCGTTGTCCTGCATTAATAAAAAATCTTCGCCAATAAATGGAGCAAATGGCATTACATGAGGTTCCAACACTTCTGTTACATACCTCTGAGCATTTATTCCACCTCTTTCGTAGATAACCAAGTCGGTGCGTGCTTCGTAAGTAATGCCGCCCCATATCATGATAGAGCCACCTTGGTAACCTACTGTTTCCACAACAGTACATGGTGCAAACCTTTCATTCTTGCGTCTGTATACACGCTGGCGACCGTCAGGACCGTGCAAGCATATTCTTGTCTCGTCAGTAAACATAACATTCTTCCATTGTTCCATATTCCATTCGGCGTGCTCTCGGGAAAAACGAAGTCTTTCTCTCCGGTGGCCTACGAGCAATTGTGGCACTCGAGATGGTCGAAAAGCTCCAAGGACATTCTCTCCTAGTCTTCTTCTCACTGTTCTTTCACTCACTTGAATATTGCGAACCTCACGAAGTTGGTTTCGTGCCGCAACAGTTGTAGTAAACCGATTTCTTAGAACATTGATCACAAGAAATCGGTCGTCACGAGCGGAGGTGCATCTGTTTCGGCCCTGTCCTGGTCTTCGCTCATAAGAGCCAGTTTCCCGAAACCGTTTCACTGCATCCCTTAAGGTGGTACGTGCGACACCAAGCTTCCGCGCCACGTAACGCTGACTAAACCCTTCGTCGATAAGAGCGACGGCTCTCGCCACTGAATTAGCATCAAATGGCATGTTTGTGATGTCCAAACACTAGCTTTAAGTTACGAAACCAAATCAAACTCAAATTGTTTACTTTTAATGCCACTGAAGCAATGTAATCAGTGTGGCAAAGTTAACGATAATGAGATGAAGTTCGATATTTATCCTATTCACAACTTATGAGTAAAAAAAACAAAGTTAAGTGGTTAGTTTGTAATTTTTTCGTCACTACATTTCTTTCACACTTGACTTATTTATGCCCAATAACTTACAACTGCGATAACATCAAAATTTGCCACTTTAAAAGGGTGGGCGGTTAATTGTGCCGCTAAGTGTATATATATATATACACAATACACATATATTTATTGAACCTACACAATACTGGTCCTTTGTTATAAAGGCTTACCATGTGCTGTTGGCCACTCACGTAACTATATTCGATTAGCGTTTGATTGGCACCACTCATTATAAAATTTTGAAATGGAGAAAAAAAAATAAAAAAAAACTAAAAAAAAAAAAAAAAATTAAAAAAAAAAAAAAAAATTTGATTAACTCTATTTAACGATAAATCATGTTAGATAACAAGGATGCTGCAAGAGCAATAGCAGCAGGAGCAACGGTAAAAAAAAAAAAAAAACTTATAGCCAGTACAAGGCCAGTAAAGTCTTGGAAATGTGAGAGTGTAGTTAGACCTAGGATGTAATTTTTTCTGAAAACTGTAATATGGTAATCCTTACTAATATTATAAATGCGAAAGTAACTCTGTCTGTCTGTCTGTCTCGCTTTCACGCCAAAACTACTGAACCGATTTGAATGAAATTTTGTACACAGATAGTCTAGAGCCTGAGGATGGACATAGGCTTTTTATTTTAACGCGAAAAAGGGGTTGTAAGGGGTTGAAAGTGGAGGTGAAAGTTTGTATGGAAGTGTCGCCTACTATTGTTTACTGAACCGATTTAAATGAAATTTGGTACACAGATATTCTAGAGCCTCAGAAAGAACATAGGCTACTTTTTAACGCGAAAACAGGGTTGTAAGGGGTTGAAAGTGGGGGTGGTAATTTGTATGGAAGTATCGTCATTTTTACAGTTAGAAGCATGAAACTTCTGTCTAAGGCTGCTAATTTGATATAAATAAATATGAAATTCAATTTCTGTAAAAATTTTCCCCTGAAGGGTGCTAAATAACAATAGGGGATGAAAATTTGTTTGGGAATATGTGAGGCTTAGGTGAATGTTTTATTTAATATGTTTTGCTGTTACCCTTACTGATATTTAGTTTAGGGCCCGAGAAAGAACAAAGACTACTTTTTAACGCGAAAAAAGGGTTGTAAGGGGTTGAATGTGGGGGTGGTAATTTGTATGGAAGTATCGTAATTTTTACAGTAAGAAGCTTGAAATTTCTTTCTAATGCTGCTAATCCTTACTTAATATTATAAATGCGAAAGTAACTCTGTCTGTCTATCTGTCTGTCTCGCTTTCACGCCAAAACTACTGAACCGATTTAAATGAAATTTGGTATACAGATAGTCTAGAGCCTGAGGATGGACATAGGCTATATTTTAACGCGAAAAAGGGAATGTAAGGGGTTGAAAATGGGGGTGAAAATTTGTATGGAAGTGTCGCCTACTATTGTTTACTGAACCGATTTAAATGAAATTTGGTACACAGATATTATAGAGCCTCAGAAAGAACATAGGCTACTTTTTAACGCGAAAACAGGGTTGTAAGGGGTTGAAAGTGGGGGTGGTAATTTGTATGGAAGTATTGTCATTTTAACAGTAAGAAGCTTGAAATTTCTTTCTAAGGCTGCTAATTTGATAGAAATAAATATGAAATTAAATTTTTGTATCAATGTTACCCTCAAGGGTGCTAAATAACTATAGGGGATGAAATTTTGTTTGGGAATATTTTAGACTTCGGTGAATGTTTTGTTTAGTATGTTTTGCTGTTACACTTACCAATATTTAGTCTAGGGCCTCAGAAAGAACATAGTCTGTTTTTAAACGCGAAAAAAGGGTTGTAAGGGGTTGAAAGTAGGGGTGGTGATTTGTATGGAAGTTTCGTCATTTTTACAGTTAGAAGCATGAAACTTCTGTCTAAGGCTGCTAATTTGATATAAATAAATATGAAATTCAATTTCTGTAAAAATTTTACTCTGAAGGGTGCTAAATAACAATAGGGGATGAAAATTTGTTTGGGAATATGTGAGGTTTTGGTGAATGTTTTATTTAATATGTTTTGCTGTTACCCTTACTGATATTTAGTCTAGAGCTCGAGAAAGAACAAAGACTACTTTTTAACGCGAAAAAAGGGTTGTAAGGGGTTGAATGTGAGGGTGGTAATTTGTATGGAAGTATCGTCATTTTTACAGTAAGAAGCTTGAAACTTCTTTCTAATGCTGCTAATTTGATATAAATAAGTAAGAATTTCGATTTATGTAAAAATTTTACCCGTAAGGGTGCTAAATAACAATAGGGAATGAAAATTTGTTTCGCAATATGTGAGGTTTTAATGAATGTTTTGTTTAATATGTTTTACTATTATACTTACTGATATTTAGCTTAGAGCCTGAGAAAGGACAAAGATTATTTTTTATCGTGAAAGAGGGTGTATAAGGGGGTAAAAGTAGGGGTGGAAATTTGTATGGACGTATCGTCATTTTTACAGTTAGAAGCTTATAACTTTTTTTAGGCTACTAATTTGATATTAATAAATAGGTCATTTAAAGTTTGTAAAAGTTTTACCCTTAATGTTGCAATATAATAAGGGAATAGGGGATGAAAATTTGCATAAGAGTAAATGAATATTTTGTAAGTTCCATTTGTTTTGTTGTAATTTTTTATAAGTTTAAATAAAATACCTCAACAACAACAACTAAATTCACGCCCATAACCCAGAGGGATAGGTAGAGACCAAACACCTACATTTGGTGTGGTCGTGGCACACCTATCCCTATGTCTACATCCATACATCAACGCATAGCACGTCGGTCAAGTAAAATAATAATCCTTAAAAAAATACTTAACGAAAACAGTATTTCACGCGGACGAAGTCGCGGGCACAGCTAGTAATGTATATTTTAGCCGAAAGGAATATCTTAGACAATTTAAAAGTACAAAGAAGTTCCATCAAAGGAAAACTTACTCGCATATATAATTATATACAAAATTACGATCTTACAAATAATTTATACGAAATAAAAGCAAGGTAATCGGAAGTTGATAGAATCTTCCAGAAGTTTGACGAGGTGCAATCCAACATAGAACTTTTAGATTATGAAGATACAACTCGGAACGAACAAGAACGTAGCAGCTTCGAAAATAAATACTTCAGTGTAAAAGCAAAAATAGAGGAATTACTATGCGGACCCATTGTGCAACCAAATACATCAAACATTTATGATCGTCTTAGCTCCAATACGAATTCAGACTACAGAAAACCTAGAGTAAAACTACCGCAGTTAGAGCTGCCGAAGTTCGACGGTGATATAAGATAATGGCCTGCATTCAAGAACATTTTCATGGCCTCCGTGGATAATGCTGACATACCAGTCGTGAATAAGCTACAATATCTGAAAACGGCATTAACTGGAGAAGCTGCTGTCTTATATCTTCACTACTAATTACTGAAGAGAACTATGTCAGGGCTTTAGATATCCTCAACCAAAGGTATGAAAACAAAACTATAATTGTTAATTTCCATTTGAAAGCTATTACCAACTTTACTACTATAACTAGATATAATCTAAAAGAATTTCTTGTCACATTGCAGCAAAGTTTAGATTCTTTAAAAGCTATAAATTTGCCTGTCGACAGTTGGGATGCATTATTAGTATTCTTAATATCTCAAAAATTGGATAACTCATTGCGTGCTGCATGGGAATTGAATAGGAAAGAAAACACTATTGCTAGTTTGGGTGAGCTACTTGTGTTTATGAATGGTCGTAGAACTGCCTTTGAATTAATAAATGATAAATTTCATGAAAAACATGGTTCAAAATTATCTTATGTTGCCTCTGTTGAAGTTAATAGATCTTGCATATTATGTAAAAAACCACATTACCTGTATAAATGTCCAAATTATCTTGAATTACCAGTACATGATCTTATAGAATTAATTAAATCTAAGTCTTTGTGTTATAACTGTTTACAGCCTTACCAAGTTAAACATAAGTGTTCAAAATATAAATGTCAAATGTGTCGTGGTAGACATCACACCTCTATACATTATGAGAAAACTCAACAGGTTAGTCATGCTTCAATGAATGTGTGTGACAACCAACAAACATATTCTCTACAAAATGCTACTCCAATAGGTACACCTAACACTAATACTAACATTAATAACTATCACATGCAACCACATGCATCTCACTTACAATCACAAAATGTGACAGCTAATCAAACATCTCTTCTACATGAAAATACTAATACTACTTCTACTGTATTAATATCTAACACTAATAAACAACAAATATTGCTTTCTACAGCTATTGTGCAAATACAAGACTCTTTGGGCAAGTGGGTGAACGTGCGAGCTCTTCTGGATGCTGGGAGCCAGGTAAACATTGTTACCCACAGACTAGCCTCTGCGTTGCGACTTAATTTCCAGTATGATGCTTGTGTCATACAAGGTGTTGGCAACAGTCATTCTCAATCACAAGTTAGTATCAATACAAATATTTCATCTCGTTACAATGATTACAAAGCTAATCTCACATTTATAGTGATGGACAATATTGCAGTGCCATTACCTCATAACTATATACTCACACATACATGGCACATTCCACCTAACCTAAGGTGACAAATACTCTTGCTGATCCTACATTTTTCATACCCAACACGATTGATCTACTCATTGGGGCAGAACTATTCTATTCATTATTATTAACAGGCCGAATAAAACTTGGTTCACATTTACCTTTCTTAATAGAGACTATATTTGGATGGGTTGTTTCTGGTGCGTATATTCCAGATACTCAACAACTTACAAACAACTGCATAACACATATTAGTATGCATCTATCTTATAACTCTACAGACAAATTACTTCAGGCATTTACTCTCCCCTGAAGATAAATATTGTGAAAACCTATTCACATCTACTACTATGCAAGACAATAATGGCAAATACATAGTAGATTTACCTATTCAATCTGAAAAGCTCAAAGAGCTAGGTAATTCTTTCAAAACTGCTTATCGTTGCTTACTTAAACTTGATTCAAGATTTAACAAAGATGCTAGCCTACATAAACAATACAAAGCATTCATTAATGAGTTTTTAGAGCTTGGACATGCACACTATATTGAAAACTTCTCATCTTCAGATGAACATGCTTATTACATGCCTCATTTTCCTATCATAAGACCTGAGAGTGTTTTTACAAAATTACGAACAGTATTTAATGCCAGTGCTAAGACATCTAGTGGTTTATCTCTTAATGATATTCTATATGAGGGTCCTAACATTTACAATGATATATTTGATACTTTGCTTTCGACTTTATAAATATGCTTTCATTTGTGATATTGTTAAAATGTATAGAAATATCTGGGTTAATCCTAAATTTACAGCCCTACAGAGAATTTTATGGCGGAATTCAAACACAGAACCATTGAAATGCTTAGAACTAAAAACAGTTACATATGGTACTAAGAGCGCTCCTTTCCTTGCTTGCCGCACAATGCAACATTTAGCTGATAAATACATAAACATATTAAAGCGATTATTAAAAGTCCTAGATGAAATAATGAAAGATGTCTATCACAACGCGATTTTACATTTTATCACAAAATCAATAATTCAACACAAATTCAAATTACAATAATTATCAACGGCTAGAGTTTAAATTGATTTGTAATTCTAACATCACGAATACAAAATGACAAAAAGGCAGAAATGACTCGGTAATCAGTACTTATCCAACAAGCAGGCAACCGGCAGCGTGGTTGGTTCGAGTTCATAAGTTAAGTAAATTGAAGTTGAAGTTATGTTGACCTTCCGACGACAAAATAAAAACTGAACTTGCGGTGTCAGTGCAACGGCTTATATAGGGTAGATTCACGGGATGTGACGACATCGTTGGCATTAAAGATTGATCAGCGACGACTTCCGTTTTGCTGGCGAGTAGGCGGATGTAGATGGCGTTGTAGCTCCGCTCTGCTACGTGCAGGCTCAGCGGGCGGATGTAGATGGCGTAACAGCTCGGCCATCCTGTAATTGAGTGACCACACGAAACATATTAGTACACAGTTAACTTTCTAGAAGATCTATAAGGTCTTCTATATCAAGCACACTACCATTATCAGCCTCAGTATCTGACCCTATAGCACCAACATAAGGTCTCATCGAGTCTACAGCAACTACGGTATTAAAGTGTTTATAACCTCTGAAACCTTTCACACTTTTTATTATATACCGATCATGTCCAAGAACCTTAAACACCTTATAGGGTCCAGCATAAGAAGGATCTAACTTTTTATTGATACCTGCTTGAGCACAACTCTTTGGATTCCTCCACAACACCAAATCCCCTTTTTTATACGAATGACTGCGTTTCCTCGATTTATCAAACCGTGATTTCATCTTATTTTGCTTATTCACAATATTTCTGGAAGCTGTTAGTCTGGACTCATCTAAATTTAAATTATTTTCACTAATTTCTAAATCTGACAACACCCTACTTTTATGTTTAAACATAAGATTAAAGGGGGCGTGGCGTGTGGTATCATGCAAAGAATTGTTAATACCAAAAACAACGTCTGGCAGCTTCAAGTCCCAAGTGTTCTCCTCACTCGCTACTTTCAATCCGTTCAAAATTGTGCGATTCAACCTCTCCACTTGTCCATTTGCTCTAGGCGTTGCTACAGAGTTCAGTACCTGCTTAATTTGTCGTTCTACGAGAAAATCTTTAAAGTGTCTACTACAGAAAGCAAGACCTCTGTCAGATATTATGATGGAAGGGTAGCCAAATAAACTAAAAACTTCTCTTAGATTCAGAACAGTTTCAGCAGAACTTAAGGTTCGAACACAGCGAGCAATAACAAATTTAGAGAAAGCGTCAGTAATGACTAATATGTACTGGTTATTTTTGTTCGACTTAGATAAAGGTCTCAATTGATCCATGTGGACCATATGCATTGGGACGTCTGGCTTGGGAATAGGATGAAGTTCGCCCTCAAACTTACCATAGTGGCCTTTACGAAAGGCGTAGTCTAAACAAGCACATACTTTTTAACAAACCTTGTCATTTTGGGAAACTAATATTTATCTTTAATGAGATTATCACACCGTTTTAGACCAATGTGGCCCATTCCATCATGATATTTTTTTAACAGATTCCACCGAGCCTTATCTGACACTACCAGTCGGTCAACTTTTAGCGTCATACGGTACAGTCATTCGTTATAATTTTGTAATTATTAATTACATCGGGATTCGGGTCATTGTTACGAAGCTGTGCAAAAATATTCTTTAATCGATCGTCTTGTAGCTGTACAGTCAAAAACCAGTCATCAGTAGATAAAGTAAGAACGTCAGTCTCAACCGGGTTTGAAAGTGAACGGTCGACATCTCTATTCAAATCTACAGCGTTAACATCGACAGAAGAACTACTTTCATATCTCGGTACGGAGGCAACACAAATATTCGAACAGCACGGTACGAAGCCAACAGAACTATTTAAACAGCACGGTACGGAGCCAACACAAATATTCGAACAGCACGGTACGGAGCCAACAGAACTATTCAAACAGCACGGTACGGAGCCAACATAAATATTTGAACAGCACGGTACGGAGCCAACAGAACTATTTAAACAGCACGGTACGGAGCCAACACAAATATTCGAATAGCACGGTACGGAGCCAACAGAACTATTCGAACAGCACGGTACGGAGCCAACATAAATATTCGAACAGCACGGTACGGAGCCAGTCACATCTTTACATACATCAAAATTACACCAAAACAAAAAAAGAATTTGGCTTACAATTTCGTTTTCTTTTCTGCCCAATACCTCCACACAGCTTTATCCGCGAACAAGCACCTGCCCCGCCTTGAATTCCACGTCCTTCACGCCCAAGTTGTAAACCTTTACCACGCCACCAGGCCCCTTCAGTATCGTAGCGGGTAAAATGTATTCACATCCTGCAAGATTAAAATACCTTGGTCGAGTACTAATAGTTCCCCCAGACGAGCCTATGTTTTCTACTGACACTAGGACCGCCTGATTCGGTAATAGTTTTATATCCTCTCTACAAACGATATCAATCCTGCACTCAATGTCTTCTACATGATATTAATAGAAACCCGCAGTTTGTCAGTCCTGAAGATACCCTAGAGGCATATCCTGACACAGAACGTCTCACAGTCAGCATCTCGACAATACATGGAGCAAAGCAAACTGAACTCATAAAGGGCATCAATGACTATTATGACATAATGACATGCGTCTGACTTAGGTAATGGCTAAAATTTTGTCACGACTCGGCCTTACCTGACCCTCACTAATAAACTGATCGAGGTATTCAATTTCAGTTTTTAGTAAAGAACACATCTTTAAATTAATTGAAAAGTTTGATGTTGACTTATTTGGCATCAAAACTTGAAATATAAAAATATTGGTCCGATCTTACCGCAGTACAAATTGAAGAGATCGCGTCCACAATCCTGTCTGCTGTGAAATACACAGACGGCGCGTGTACCTCACTACCCACATATTCCCATGTAGAATCCCTGGCTTGGTCCACGCTACCCATGCTTCGCGAACACTGCTACGATTCTGATCTCGATTCAACTTGCTGCGACTACAACGATTATTATGATCACGGTAACGATCAGACATTTTTCACTTTGCAATTATTTTCACGAAAATATAAACAACGACAGAGTGAGCAAACTGGATAGAATCACGCGGATCCTATCCCACTTCTGAAATTATTAAAGCGATTATTAAAAGTCCTAGATGAAATAATGAAAGATGTCTATCACAACGCGATTTTACATTTTATCACAAAATCAATAATTCAACACAAATTCAAATTACAATAATTATCAACGGCTAGAGTTTAAATTGATTTGTAATTCTAACATCACGAATACAAAATGACAAAAAGGCAGAAATGACTCGGTAATCAGTACTTATCCAACAAGCAGGCAACCGGCAGCGTGGTTGGTTCGAGTTCATAAGTTAAGTAAATTGAAGTTGAAGTTATGTTGACCTTCCGACGACAAAATAAAAACTGAACTTGCGGTGTCAGTGCAACGGCTTATATAGGGTAGATTCACGGGATGTGACGACATCGTTGGCATTAAAGATTGATCAGCGACGACTTCCGTTTTGCTGGCGAGTAGGCGGATGTAGATGGCGTTGTAGCTCCGCTCTGCTACGTGCAGGCTCAGCGGGCGGATGTAGATGGCGTAACAAACACTCATAAGCTAGCTGCAGAATGTATAAAGTCTAGTTCTTATATGGATGATTATTTATGTGGTGCTCAGTCTATGGAGCAATGTGTAGTATATTATCACATCTCTTAAAGTTAGATTGTACACAAACTGAGAGCAATCCTTACAACTTTTTATCTCACACCCCAGTCAAAACTCTTGGTTTACAGTGGATACCTACTAAAGATGTACTTCAACTTTCCATTCCTAATTGAAGTGTGAACTCTCAATGTACCAGAAGGAATGTTTTATCTCAAATTGCACAAATATATGATCCTATTGGTTTACTATCTCCTACAATTATATTAGCAAAAATATTAATGCAAGATATTTGGAAACAAAACATAGATTGGGATTCTTTAATTCCTCAAGAATTGTTAGAAACTTGGAATATGTTCATTTTACAATTAACTAAAACTAACTAGGGTGACGCAGTGACCCAAAGTGGGCCTTGGCCTCCGACAACAAAAGTCTCCACTTTTTCCGATCCCGCGCCGTCCCGACCCAATCTCGGACCTGTAGGTCCCGAAGATCTCTATTTACTTCATCTATCCAGCGATATTTGGGACGGCCAACTGGACGCCGACCACTCGGTCGTCCCGTATATGCGCGTTTGACACCACGAACATCATCCATTCTTTCTAAGTGGCCGAGCCAGCGGAGTCGTTGCGCTTTTATCTCGCCAATGATGTTGGGCTCGGCCACCAGTTTCTCAATCTCAGTGTTTTTTCTGATGCGCCACGTTCCATCCTCTTTTTGCACTGGCCCTAAAATTTTTCTTAAAATTTTCCGTTCGGTGACTAGGAGTTTTGCTTCTTCCTTTGCAGTGAGTGTCCAGGCCTCACAGCCGTACATTAGGATCGGTCTAATTACCGTTTTATAAATGCGGATCTTGGTGCGCCGGCTGAGAAGCCTGGACACTAATACCTTGTGTAGAGCTGCACTACAACGTAGGGAATTTTGCACTCGAATTTCTATTTCTTCTTCACGAGTGTTTTGATCCGTTATAGTGCAGCCCAGGTACTTAAACTTTTCGACTCCTTTGTAGGTAAGGTTAGCAACTTTGAGGTCTTCTCTGGGTATTCTTGAGCTTCTGTATCGACGCATGTGTATATATTCTGTCTTCTCGTGATTAATACTTAAGCCAACTCTCTTTGCTTCCCTATCCAACACTTCCGCTGCTCTCGCCACCTCTTCTTTTGCCGCTCCTAGTAAAGCAAGGTCATCCGCGTAGCCTATCACCTTATGCAGTCCGTTTAACGGTATACCTCCATCCAGTGCTACCACATGTCTTATGACATACTCGAGGGCCAAGTTAAAAAGCATGGGTGACAGAGCATCACCTTGTTTTAATCCCGTTATCACTTTAAATTCTTCAGTTAGTTCTGTCCCTACTCTTACCACCGCTCGGCTTTCCCCTGTCATCATTTTAATAAGCCTAATAAGTTTATTTGGTATAGCAAATTTTTTTAAGACATTATAAAGGGAGCCTCGGTCTACGCTATCATATGCCTTCGCAAAGTCAACGAAAAGTGAATGGACGCTTTGCGCGTATTCCCATCTCTTTTCCATGATTTGTTTAAGGAGGAAGATTTGGTCAACTGTGCTACGGTTGCGTCTAAAACCACACTGGTAGTCACCTATTATGGCCTCAGCGTAAGGTTCCAAACGTCTCAGCAACAGGTAGGATAACACCTTATAAGCTGTAGACAGTAAAGTAATCCCTCTGTAGTTCGTACACTTTCTGCGTGGTCCTTTTTTGTGTATGGGGCATATGATACCAATATTCCACTCCTTAGGTATTTTCTCGTTGTTCCAGATCTTAATGAGAAGCTCAAACAATTTCAACTGCCCAGATTCTCCGCTATACTTCCATACTTCACTGGGCAAGTTATCAATTCCGGGAGATTTGTTGTTTTTAAGCCTTTTTACGGCAAATATAACTTCTTCAAAACTTAAAGGAGACACTTCATCATCATTTTCTGCTTCATCTGTAACTTCTTCAACTTTATCTTGCGGAGGTGTACAGTTGAGAAGCTGCTCAAAGTAATTTTTCCACATATTTTTTAATTCTGCCAGGTCTGTTACCAAATTTTTCCTATCGTCTTCCAATACTTGCCAAGCGGGTTGATAGCCTTTCTTCGTTTCTCTTATCTCCTGATAGAATTTTCTACTCTGATTATCCTTAATAAAATTTTCCATGTCACGCATAATGTTTTCTAAGTGTTCTCTCTTGGCTTTTTTGATAACCTTCTTGGTTTTATCATTTTACAATTACATTCTTTAAAAGATATACAGATTCCTAGATATTACTTTTCTGATATTCCTACAGATATCATTTTTTAGGGTTCAGTGATACTTCACAGAAAGCCTATGGAGCATGTTTATATTTAAGAGCAACTTATCCTAACAAAGAGTTTACATGTACTTTAGTAAAGGCTAAGTCTAAAGTTGCACCTATTAAAAAGCAACAGTCAATCCCTAGACTAGAATTGTTTGGAGCACTACTTTTAGCTCAGTTAACTAACAGATTTTTAGATACAACTAAAAATAAAATCAATATTTCATGTATATATTTATTTTCAGATTCTTCAATTATATTAAGTTGGATAAAATCACCATAAACATGACACATATGTTACCCATAGACTCATGCTATTCATTAATACTACACAGAGTGACAACTGGTATTACATTAATACTAAACAAAATCCAGCTGACTTAATTACACGAGGTGTCATGCCAAATGCACTTCCATCATGCTCTTTATGGTGGAATGGACCTTCTTGGTTAACACAAGACCAAACATTGTGGCCTATCACTGCAAATATACCTGAAAATGATAGTCAAAAAGTAATTGATTTGTCAACAACTAAAGTGGTAAATATTTGTACAAAATTAACTAAAAACTACTCATTCTTTTATGATCACTTTTGTAAGATCTCTAATTTTACTCGCTTAACTAGGTCAGTAGCATATATATTTAGATTCATATATAATTTAAAAAACAAAACTAACAAACACATTTCTTATTTATCAGTCTCTGAACTCAAACATGCACATAATTTTATCATTCAAACATCACAACATCAGTCATTCCCAAAAGAAATTAGCGAATTACAAAATGCTCAGAATAATAACACACAGTCAGATCACATAAGCACACATAAATTATACACATTTACTTCTAGCCCTATAAGAAACTTAAATCCTTTTTTAGATGAAAATAATTTGTTAAGAGTGGGAGGGCGCATTCAGCACTCGGACATACCATATAGTCAGGCGCACCCTATTATATTAGCTGCTAAAAACCACATAACTACATTAATTGTGCGTCATTATCATCTCAAATTACTTCATGCGGGAGTTCAAAACACATTATACAACATAAGGCTCACTTACTGGCCCATACATGGTAGACGTGAAGTTAAGAAATGTATTCACACATGTGTAAGATGTACTAGGTACAGAGAAACAGTCTGTGGACAACAAATGTCAAACCTACCAACTCCTAGGGTTACGTTAACTCGTGTTTTCACGCACGTAGGAATAGATTTTAGTGGTGCTGTATCCATCAGAAACACTATGGCTAGAAACTGCAGATATTTCAAAGGATATATTTGTTTATTTGTGTGTTTGGCTACTAGGGCAATTCATTTAGAATTAATGACAGACCTGTCATCTCAAGCTTTTATATGTGCTTTAAAGAGGTTTATATTTAGACGAGGATTGCCTACTTGTTTGTATACAGATAATGCAACGAATTTCAAGGGTGCAAAATCTGAACTTCATGATCTCTATAAAATGTTTAAAAATGACAAATGTTATAGTGAAATAACCGATTTTTGTGCTTCTAATAACATAGAGTTCAAATTTACTATACCATTAGCTAGCCATATGGGTGGTATTTACGAAGCAGGTATAAAATCTGTTAAGTCACTACTTAAGAGATATTTGTTTACTACTAAGTTAACATATGAATTACTTTACACTGTATTAGTGCAGATAGAAGGAATATTAAATTCCAGACCTTTGTATCCTATCACTGATTTGCCAAATGATTTAACTTGTCTAACACCGGCTCATTTTATCATAGGTACAGCTATAACAGACTTACCTGAGCCTAATTTACTAGAAATAAATGAGTCTAGACTTAAAATTTACAAAAGAATGATACAATTAAAACAGAGATTTTGGAAACAATTCTATTTCAGTTATTTATCAGAGTTACAAACTAGAAACAAGTGGTTAAAGATTCATAATAATTTAAATATTGGAGATTTAGTGATAATAAAAGATGAAGTTACTCCCCCCACATTTTGGCCTCTAGGCAGGGTAATTTCTACCAAAATGAATAAAACGGATGGCCTTATCAGGTCAGTTGTTATCCGTACTTCTAAAGGAGACTATGCTAGACCTATTCATAAGTTAATTTTGTTACCTACTAGGACTTAAATTTAAATCTACTTAGAAGCTACTTTAATTTTTTTGTTACTTAGTTACTAGTGTGCCGTACACGACGGGTTCGGGTCCCGCGGCACAACCTGCCTTAAACTACGTATCACAAGGCCTGGCGTAAATATTGTAATTATATGAAGTGGCACTCACCTACTCGATGCCCCGTTCACCGCCTGCAGGTGCCTGGTCACTCTGTCGGTGTCAGTCGAGTCAAGTAAGTCTGTACCGAACAACTAGTGTTATGATTACTACTTCTATTATTATAATTGATTTGCTACAAAAGTGTAAAGGATAATTACCTTGTGTGTACATCATAATTACCTTGTTAATTATTAATACTATTACTTAAATTATGTAACTACTAGATTTTATTGTGTTATTTTAGAGTTATATAATCTCACTATTTGTAAAAAGGGCGAGAATGTTACGAATTGCTTCGTTAATCTTTGACACTTTATACTCTTTGTCGATGCTTTTTGTCGCGTGCCTTTCTCTTCCCTTTCCGACTTCTGTTACAACAGACAACATTGTAAAAACGTGTTACAAATAAATTAATTACAAGATCGAGACTTTTATTCAAGAATCTAATGTTAAAACATAACAAATATTAAATTTTTTAAAAATTTAACCCCCAAGGGTACTAAATAACAATAGGGGATGAAATTTTGTTTATCAATATGTGAGGTTTTGGTGAATGTCATAACACATTTAATATGTTTTGCTGTTACCCTTACCAATATTTAGTCTAGAGCCTGAGAAAGGACAAAGGCTACTTTTTAACGCGAAAAAGGGGTTGTAAGGGGTTCAAAGTGGGGGTGAAATTTTGTATGGAATTATCGTTATTTTTACAGATAGAACCTTAAAACTTTTTTTCAAGGCTGCGAATTTGATATAGATAAATACGAAATAAAATTTTTGTAATAATTTTACCCCTAAGGGTGCAAAATAATAATAGGGGATGAAATTTTGTTTGGCAATATATTCGGTTTTGGTGAATGTTTTGTTTTGATATGCTTTGCTGTAACTCTTACCAATATTTAGTCTAGAGCCTGAGTAAGGACATAGGCTACATTTTAACACGAAAAAAGGGTTGTAAGGGGTTGAAAGTGGGGTTGAAAGTTTGTATGGAATTATCGTCATTTTTACAGTTAGAAGCTTGAAACTTATGTTTAAGGCTGCTAATTTGATAAAAATAAATGTGAAATTAAATTTTTGTAAAAATTGTACCCCCAAGGGTGCTAAATAACAATAGGGGATGAAATTTTGTTTAGCGATATATGAGGTTTTGGTGAATGTTTTGTTTTGCTGTTACCCTTACCAATATTTAGTCTAGAGCCTGAGGAAAGACATAGGGCACATTTTAACGCGATAAAGGGTTTGTAAGGGGTTGAAAGTGGGGGTGAAAGTTTATATGGAATTATCGTCATTTTAACAGTAAGAAGCTTGAAACTTATTTTTAAGGCTGCTAATTTGATATAAATAATTATGAAATTAATTTTTTGTAAATATTTTACCCCCAAGGGTGCTAAATAACAATAGGAGATGAAATTTTGTTTGGCAATATGTGAGGTTTTGGTGAATGTTTTGTTTAATATGTTTTGCTATTACCCTTATCAATATTTATTCTAGAGCCTGAGGAAGGACAAAGGCTACTTTTTAACGCGAAATAGGGGTTATAAGGGGTTAAAAGTGGGGGTGGAAATTTGTATGGAAATATCGTCATTTTTACAGTTACAAGTTTAAAACTTATTTTTATGGCTGCTAATTTGATATAAATAAATATTAAATTCAACGTTTGAAAAACTGTTACCCTCAAGTGTGCTAAATAACAATAGGGGATGAAATTTTGTTAGGCAATATATAAGGTTTTGGTGAATGTTTTGTTTAATATGTTTTGATGTTACTGTTAGATATAGGGAGTAATGACACGACCGCTAGCTTAGTGCAGACTGGTTTATTCGCGTACTTGTCAAACTGACGGCAGACGCAGCAGCCGTACGTCAATGCGCATAGATTATGCGCTTACATATACAACATCCCTCCCCCCTAGATGGATGTAATATACAATATTTAACACATATACAAAACAATACATACACATAAAATAAGAAATCACAATATTAAAAATGGTTGGAATAACAATAACTTGACAAAACATTATTAACTAAAACTTTCCTAATCCAACAACACAGGGCGCCTAACCCCTCTGGTCAGTGTGACATTGGGGTGGTTCAGTGGCGGCGTGGCCGGAGGCGAACATGCCTCTTCAACCTCCCCCTGAAGCTGAGCCCCTACTGTAATGTCCTGTGCCACACCTGGCTGTTGCGAGGAAGTCTGTACTACAGGACTACCGATGGCTATATCGTCGCAATCCCAGGTGTACGAATTATACCCGTTGAAACACATCAACTGATTTTTATGTTTTTTAACTTTACAGAAAGAGGTATTGTCTTGTATTACATATAATACCTTCCCGAGTCTCTTAATAACAGTCCCTCTGAGTAGTGATGCAACGGAAGTGTCTTACCGGAACCAGAAACGGAAACAGATGTCAAAAATAAATTTTAGCAGAAACGGAAACGGATGCGGAAACAGAAGTGTAAATAATAATAAAAACATATTTACAAAAATATTTTTTTCGGTAAAAACAGTTTGTATTCGTTTTTAATTTATTAAGGCATTGGATATCGGTGTCCTTTACCCTTCAATGTATGTATTTTTACTGCGCTGCAATAAGTTAAAATACGCGTTTTTTTAAATTTATTTTCAGGAAACAAAATTACACTATTTACAAATTAAAGTTCGCCAAATAACTCGTGTTGACAAACGACAAATATATTTCTAACTATATAATGATGATGATATATTACATGTTTATCAGTTATTCAAAAGTACATTTAATAACTCGTAAGTATGAAATAGTCACATTTTGCCAGTTGTCAAATTTTATATGGACAACAACTAGACATTTTACTCCAGCAAGAGAAACTGATTGTTTCAAACAGCTGCAGAAAATATTACGCGCTTAAATTCACAAAATAGTACATAAACAAACAAATGCGACAAGTGCCGAAAGGCCGCGCACGGACTGCCCGTCTCGCGCCGCGCATTTGGATCTCTCAGCCGTCGTGAAGTTTCGTTGCACTTGCGGAAACGGAAACAGACATCCGTTGCATCACTACCTCTGAGCCACGAAGAGTTTTTCTTTTTATTATTTTTATTTGCATCTTATTTTTCTTATTAGTTTGTTAATCATTATATATAGTTTTGGTTAATTTAACCTGTTCAATTGTCTATTATGCGTAATATTGTCAATAAACTTTATACAAAATAATATGTCACGAATCTAAATCAACGGCATGTTTATAATCATTGGCATATTATCAAGGACATTCTTCCACTAAATGTCCTTGGTGGGCGCTATGTTCAAGATGCAACTCACATATTGTAATCACTTAGGTCGTTAGATGGCGTAATGTTCTTATTAGAACGCACTATGGTTTGGTTAGCGTGGTATTGTATACGGACCGCGAGTTAAAAATAAAGACACGCTCAGATCAGAATACAGTTGTGGTTTTATTTAATTATTGACCCTTCTAGTAGTTCACAAATTTCGAGGAGCTGTCAAGAAAACACGCGCAGTGTTAAGCAAGCTTTGTTAGTATTAATAAAGATTGATGAATTAAATAATGGAAGATATAGACAAGGTTTTGACACATTCATATATTTTTAAACCTTAGTTATAATACCACTATTTCATAAAAACAATTCATTAAAGTTCAAGACTTTGCACATATCAGTCGTTTGTACATTCCAATTTATGATGGATATGCAAATAAAGAAAAAAACTTATAAAATCAGTAAATAATATAAAAAATAAAATAAAAAAGCTCAACAACGAGGAAGATGAAGCTAACCTAATCGGCGACTGAAGGAGAGTGACCTCCGCCCGCATCCGTTGGAAGTCAAGCAGTGGAAGGAGGAGGCTCGCGACGACCTCTTCCGGAGGTGGGCGGAGGGGCATGAGGCCCCGGGACCGAGCCGGCAGTTGGTGGCGGCGATCCGGCCCGTCCTGCGGGAGTGGGTGGAATGCCGCCACAGGGCCCCCAACTACCACCTCACCCAGATGCTCACCGGACACGGGTGTTTCGGGGTGTATCTGTGTGGGGTGGTGAAAAGGGAGCCCACCGCGGACTGCCACCACTGAGGCACCGGAGAGGTGGACACGGCGCAACACACGCGCGAGGCATGTCCAGCGTGGGCGGAGCAGCGCGCCGCCGTGTCCTCGGTCCTTGGGACGGACCTCTCCCTGCCTGTCGTGGCAGCTGCTATAGCAAGCAGGGAGGAGGTATGGAAGGCGGTCTCCACTTTCAGTGTGGAGGTGATGACGCTGAAAGAAGAGGCGGAGCGCGCGCGGGAAGACGCCGTCGACTCGCTCCCGATCCGCCGCAGGAGACCGGGGCGGCGCCGTCGGGCGCACCTTGTGGCGCTGGTCAGGGCGCCGCCGTGAGAGGGACCCGCGGGCGGCGAATCGGGGTTCGCCGCCTGCTTCGCAAGGGTCCCGTGCTGTAGGACTCCCCACGTGTTCCGGGGAGTCCTCGGCGAAGGCCGACGGCGCCTTTTGCTGAAGGCGTTGTGTATGCCTTCAGGGTCGAGAATATTTGTTCACAGCACAACACAGCACTTTTAACACACCAATGAATAAAATGAATAAAACCACATGTACTCAGAACGAAGACATTTATTACAAATTAATCAAAATCACTTATTTACAATACAAAACGTAACCATACCACGCATTAAAATCAGACAACGCCATCTAGGCAACGCAAGTGTAATCGTTGTATAATAATTAAAGTGATACAGTTTGTTAAGACGTGAACATTCCGCCCACCAAGGACCGAGTCCTTTCAAACCGCCCACCATGACATTTCTAACAATATATTTATTACTATAATCCTAGGTGATCGGAGATGACAATATTCATAGATCAAAACATTTTCTAAAAATTTAAATATACTAACAAAATAAATTCTAATTGTAATTACTATCGCAGTGCACTGTATATAAAGTAAAAAAAATAAGAACAAAAAATTAAGAAACTTCTACCTTAAAGTGCTAAGTGAAAGAAAAAAAATCAAGTTATGTACATACTAATCATTCATCATTAACAGGCAAGATACACAATTTCGAAGTTAGACATTTGACTCGGGAATCCTTACATTGCAGGGTAACTACGCGATCTAAATTATCTTTACCAGGATGTACTTCAATTACTCTCCCATATAACCATTTGGCAGGGGGTAAATTGTCTTCTTTTACCAACACAATATCCTCAACCTTTGGATCGCGGATACGTTTAGCCAACTTATGTCGTTGGAAGAATATAGTTAAATACTCCTGAGACCAACGTTTCCAAAAAGCCTGAATCATTCTTTGTGTCAATTGCCAACGTCTCAAGCTACTCACTGTCGTATGCTCATAGTTATAGTCTGGTGCTATCACCAGTGGCTGACCGACCAAGAAATGTCCTGGTGTCAAAGGGTTTGGATCTGTCGAGTTGGCACTATTCTGTGACAGAGTTCTTGAGTTCAGACATGCCTCAATTTGTGACAAAACTGTACTCAACTCCTCGAAAGTCAAAGTAGAATCACCAATAACTCGTCTAAGGTGATGTTTTGTACTTTTTATCCCAGCTTCCCACAGACCTCCGAAGTTAGGAGAGTGAGGCGGGATGAAATGCCATTCTGTTCCATTATTGGCCAATAAAGCCGCTATTTCTCGAGGAAGAGAAGCACATTCATTGTGAAACATTGCCTTAAGCTCCTTTGAAGCTCCAACGAAGTTGGTGCAGTTGTCACTGTAAAGATGACTGCAGTGACCACGTCTGGCGACAAAACGTTTAAAGGCTGGAAGAAAGCCTTCAGATGTCAAATCAGAGACCGCTTCGATGTGCACAGCACGAGTTGCCATGCAAACAAAAAGACATATATATCCTTTGTAGGACTTATGGCCGCGACCCTTAGCTGTTCTCATTTGAATTGGACCCGCATAATCGACGCCCGAATGAAGAAAAGGTTTACTCGGTGTCACCCTGCATGACGGCAACTGCCCCATCAGTTGATTTCTTGTTACAGCTGCATGACGAATACATGGTACACAGTTGTTGTTCGGTACAGTTCCACTGTAGTTCGCTACTTTTGAATTTGGCGGTTTTAATTGTTAGAGAATGTAGGTCGACTCATTTTTATTCTCCCGCACAAGCGGGTAGTTGGAAATCCCTCTCCGCTACGGACGGGCGCGGTGCCTGCGGGGGGCTTGTGCGGGGAAGGAGTGAGTCGACAGAGCTCATCGTGGCAGCATCAAAAGAGGTCGGCAGTTGGATAGCACATCGGACGTGTCTATTATTTAGCGTACAGGGTCGCTAAGTTAACGGTTCCGCGTTCGGTTCGAGAAAGGACGCGTCTATAGGGCGCTTACGGGAAGCGGTGCATCGGGTGCGTCAGGAGTGCAGCATTGCTGGCGCCTTTAGACTGTATGACAGTGACTTACTTGACTCGACTGACACCGACAGAGTGACCAGGCACCTGCAGGCGTTGAACGGGGCTTCGAGTAGGTGAGTGCCACTTCATATATTTACATTATTTACGCCAGGCCTTGTGATACGTAGTCTAAGGCAGGTTGTGCCGCGGGACCCGAACCCGTCGTGTACGGCACAATACGATGGTAGCAGAGCGTGGTTAGGTTAACACGTAGGTTATAACCGCGTGGTTATATTCGGGTTACGTGTTTTTCGGGTACGTATTTACATTGCTTGGCGAAATATTGTAACTTCTCGCGCGGAATACAACGGAATACAACGGAATACAACAATATTATAACATATTACGTCGTACAATTAGGTAGGTTTTTAATCAGGTCGTTTATGATAATTCTTTATTGTACGATTGCTACGTAATATTAATCGGCCATTAGGGTTCCGTTTGTTAATTTCGTATAGTTTAGATTATTTCATTTAGGGTTCTTTCATAATAGTTTTATATTTAATTGAGTAATTTCACGGTTTTTTATAGTATATTTAAATTAGGGCTTTTTTACGCATCGTTTTTTTTTTTTTGTAGTTTATGTTACGGTGCATAATATAATTTGGTGATTTTTTAATTTGTTTTTTTTATGTTACGGTTAATAATTTAATTTAGTATTTTTTTTCCGTTTGGTAGTTTTTATGTTACCGTCGATAATTTAAGTTGGTCGGTTTTCATTACGGTTGTTTTTTTTTGTTTTTTTTTTTTATTAGGTAATTCTTTGTCACGGGTTTCATACATTTGGTTAAGGGGAGAATTATCTACCCACCATTTAGATTTTTTTTTTCCTTTATCGACCATTTGTAGTAAGCGGTTTCTGGAAGCGTCGATAATTTTCTACCGTCCTTTTTATTTTATTTTTTTTGAAATTTTATTTTATTAATTATGGCCGGCAAATATACCGCTAGGATATCAGGCGTGCTGAGATGGCTCGGTTCAGCGGTTTTGAATATTTCTAGGCCGGACCGTGCGCAGGCCCTTATGGCTAGATACCAGGTTTTAGACGATCAAATGGCGGATCTATATGCGGCGTACCGTGGCATTCTAGAGTTAGGTTTAGAAGCGGATGCCATGGAGAAGATTAATGCTGACATTGATCAGGCCGACGACCTGGCTGATCAAATTATTCAGGCTGTTGGTTGCCTTAAGGGGTCAAGCGCTGCTGACGCGCGCGTTACTGCGGAGTCGGAGGCGTCACCAGCGCTCATGAGTAGATTGCCGCTGCTCGATTTGCCACAATTTAACGGTAACTTGGACCAGTGGGTCGCATTTAACAATTTATTTGAAAGCATTGTTCACAGTCGTAGGGATTTGACCCCTGCTCAGAAGCTTGCCTATTTGTTGGCGTCGTTAACGGGAGAGGCCAAGGGCCTTGTCCAACATTTAGGTCTTGTTGACGGTAATTATGATATCGCCCGGGACTTACTCAATCGTAGGTACCAGAATGTTCGGCGATTAGCAGATAGTCATATTGCTGCTATTCTAGGCCTACCTAGGATTTTGGTTACGCAGTCGTTGCGCACACGGCTTCTTAACCCGTTGTTAATAGCGGTCAACGATCTCAAGGGTTTGGATTTACCTGTGTCCACCTGGTCGTTTTTATTATTGCACATAATTCTTTCCAAATTACCATACGATTTACAACATAGATTTGAACTGGAATACGGCGGGGACTCCGCCACTCATCTTCCCAGCTTTGACAACCTAATTTTATTCCTGGAGGATGAGTGTCGTCGAACGGAGAATCTTCCCCCTCCTCCCACGGGGCTGTCCGTCGGTACTCGTAGAGCGAAGCCCGCTGATAATCAATTACCGGCAGGGTACCGTAACCGACCACGTGTGGTTAATGCAGCAGTGGCACAGACACAGGAATCTCGTTGTAACTATTGTCGGGGCACAGGACACGGTGTTACGGGTTGTCCCAAGTTCCGACAATTACGCTGGCAGGCTCGGCGCAATATTGCTCGTCAGCGCTTTTGGTGTTATGGTTGTCTAGGTAGTCATCTAGTCTCGTCCTGCCAGTTGAATCGTGCGTGCGGTCAGTGTGGAGGTAGACACCATCTTTTGCTTTGCGGGAACCGTAACGGCTCGTCTTCAGGTAATTCACAGGAACGGGTAGCTTCTCCTGTAGGTGATAGGAACATAAAAATTGATGGCCAATGGGCTGGTGCTATTCAACGGGTATCCCTTCAACGTTGTGTGCGGTCTCCATCACGGCACCATACAACTCGTAGGCAGCAACGGGATCAACAATTGCAAGCGTGCACGGGCGGGGGCGATCGAGACCTTCGGAGCCCCATTCACGCATCGGCACAGGAGCCCCATAGTGCCGGCATTCGCTCGCCGCAGTCATTCACTGAATGGCCCCGGTTGGAGCAACGCTGCCCGCGACGACAAGGTCATCGGAAGTTAAGTGACCAGGATCGCGCCACGCCCCCTCCACGTCCAGGTAGTTATTCTGAGGAGTGTTGACTCGTGCGACATGCTCCACCGCAACACATCCTCTCCCCTCCCTCTCCTCTTACGGTTTTATTACCAACCGCTCAGGTTCGCGTCGGTTCTCTTCGAAGTCAACAGGTAACCGCGCGCGCGGTTTTGGACTCGGGTTCCCAGGGATGTATTGTGTCAACGCGGCTGGTGGAGCATTTACGGTTGCGGATCGAACGAGGCGCGGATTATATCCGTGGTATAGGTGGTGTTATGGTGGATGATTTGGTAGGACAGGTTTCTTTATGTTTCTCGCCGGTTGGTAGTCCTCATCCGCGCATCACCTGTAAGGCCATTATCATGGATAATATTCTTGGAAGGCACCCACTTATCTCCTTACCCCCCGGGATTGTAAACTTAACTTCAGGTCTTTCTTTAGCTGATTCGGATTTTCATGTTCCTGGAACCGTAGATCTGCTTTTAGGTGCAGATGTGTTAGGGTTACTGCAAATAAGGGGTAGCAAACTTCTGCAGGCAGGAGGGTTGTCAGCGGTTTCGACCGACCTCGGTGAAGTCATTATAGGTCCCGTGCTCTCTCGTGAGGTGCCACGAGTGTGGTCATGCTGAGGACACGGCCCAGCACACGCTGGAGTTCTGTGGGCACTGGTCGGAACAGCGCGCCGCACTCGCGGCAGAAATAGGGAGGGACCTCTCGCTGCCCGCTGTCATCAACGCGATGGTGGGTAGCGAGAGTTCCTGGAACGCAGTCGCCTCCTTTTGCGAGGAGGTGATGGCGCTGAAGGAGGCGGCAGAACGACGGCGAGAGGAGGACGCAGCCGCGGACCCTCTTCGGCGACGTCGCGATGGACGCAGGCGGCGGGCGCACCCCCGCCGTCTACCTCCTTAGCGGAGAGCTCCGGGCGATGGACGGCCCATTGCCCCATCGTCCGCCGCATACCTTTTTAGGTGCTAGGCGCTCCCGGCGTTATGGGTGCGCCTTATGACGCGCGTTGTGGGGGGTACTCCCTGCCCCCGTGAGTATGTGAGTCTGCGGTAGCGGACGGTCGCCGGCTGGGTCGCGGAAGATTGCGCGAGTGTTCCCGTGTCCCAGCCGCAAGGCGACGTGGAGGGCCCGAGGGGTTTTAGTGGGTATGGCCGAACGTCTTTAGGCGAGTCCCACACTCCCTGCGACATTGCACTGCCCAGCGCAGGGGTGTGTAACTGCATTTCCCCTCATAAAAAAAAAAAAATCCAAACATTTTAGTTAGTTGAGTTTATTGTGTTTTTATTATTCTATTAAATTGCTTCATTTTTTCGCAACCTTATCAAAAATAGTTGTTTAGTACGCGTGCGAAACTGTCATTACAACTTGTACCAACTGTCAACCCTCACCTTCGGCTGCTCCTCGGCTCGGGTAGACATTTGTCGGAACTCTTTGCAATGACAGGCTTTCTGCGCTCGTAATGAAATATAATATTATGCATTCATACTTGTCTCTAATACTAATGTGTACATTCTATAAATGTATAGTCAAATTACTATTTTAAATAAGTGTCGCCACATAAGTGTGAAATTAGTATGTATAATTTTGGTATGGTTAACTGTTAACGATTAACTTTAACTTGCGTTAAATTTTCGAGAATTTAACGCTTTAACGAAGTTAATTTTTTTATTAACGAATTAACGATTAACGAAGTTAACTTTTCGATTAACTGTGCCCACCTGTGGGAATAGCATTAATAATGGTGCATAATAATGATCTGATGGAACTGCTGGTAAAAAATCCTCCCAATGACCTACGTTACGATTCCACAGACGAACCAAACACACAAGGATTCGACACTTCTTTAGACGACAGTTTCTAATATAAAAATAAATAAATAAAATAAAATAAAATAAGCCTTTATTGCTGTTTAACAAGATACTATACTTAATCTCTAAAATATTAACCATAGAACTTAATCCTTATATTAAATTATGTCTGTATCGGCAACGGTTTGATTTTCTGTAACAGCTTGTCTTTCGACAAAGGCCTCCTCTAAGTATTTCCACTCTTTTCTGTCTTTTGCGACTCGGATCCAGCACGGTCCCGCTAACTTTTTAAAATCATCCTCCCAACGTTTAAATTGTCTACCTCTGTTTCTGTGACCATCTCTCGGGTACCATTCTGTAATTAATTTGGTCCATTTCTCGTTCTTCTCTCTTATCATATGTCCCGTCCATCTCCATTTTAGTCTTCTGTACGTAGAAGTTGCGTTCTTGAACTTAGTTCGTTGTTTTATTTCCACTTGTCTTATTCTATCTCTTCTCCGTACTTCTGCAACACTCCTTTCTATACCATTTTGGCACACTTCCAGCTTTTTATGTTGTTGCTCTGTTAATGCCCATGTCTGACAACCGTACGTCAGGCAGGGTAGTATGCACATGTTAAATATTTTCCTTTTTTCAGACATGGGCATATCTTTGTTTTTCATCACCTCACTGAGAGACCAAAATCTTTTCCACGTGTTTGCAACCCTACGGTCTATTTCTTTCTGCATTGTTTGTTCTGTTGAAACCATTTGACCTAAATAAATATATTCGGTTACGTTTTCTATTATCACGTTATTTACTTTTATTGTATAGTTGTCTGTTGTATTACTCATTATTTTAGTTTTGGTTGTGTACATCGTAAGTCCGGCTTTTGCACTTTCATCCGATAGTTGCTGCAACATTTGTTCTAAAGTTTTTGGACATTCAGAGAATAAAATAAGGTCATCTGCAAAACGCAAGTGATTAAGGTTCTCGCCGTTTATGTTGAGACCATTATTTGACCAGTCTACGTTCCGGAATATCATTTCAAGTACTGCTGAAAACAGTTTGGGCGAGATGGGATCGCCTTGCCGAACGCCTCTTTCGATTTGAAATTCTTCACCTATAGTTTCTAGCTTGACTTGTGCAGTACTATTTTCGTATATTTTTTTGAGAATACTTATATATTTATATTGGACGCCTTGACTTTCTAAAGCATTCCATATATATGTGTGGTCCAAGGTGTCAAACGCTTTATTGAAATCCACAAATCCTAAATAGTAAACTTTATTATATTCCTTGTATTTTTGCAGTACCTGTCTGAGAACATGGATGTGGTCTACAGTTGAAAAATTTCTACGAAAACCTGCTTGTTCTTTAGGCTGATTTTCGTCGAGCGTTACGGCTATTCTTGATAGCAATATTTTTGAAAACACT
Organism: Papilio machaon; assembly: GCF_912999745.1. Taxonomy (NCBI): domain Eukaryota; kingdom Metazoa; phylum Arthropoda; class Insecta; order Lepidoptera; family Papilionidae; genus Papilio; species Papilio machaon. The sequence continues at coordinate 8,136,276 of NC_060015.1, read as the reverse complement.
TTATAGATGTTTGACATTAAACTAATCGGTCTATAGTTTGCAATATTGCCTTTGTCTCCTTTTTTATGTAGTAATACAATCACCGATTTTGTCCAATCCTTAGGTATTATTTGCGTCTCAATTATTTCGTTAAAAATGTCTGTAAGTGTTTCCGCAATCACAGGTGCTGTAGATTTAAGAAACTCGTTAGTTATATTGTCTACTCCGGGGGCTTTACATAGTTTCTGAGTTTTAATAGCTCTTAATGTTTCTTCATAGCTGGGCACAGTTAATCAAAAAGTTAACTTCGTTAATCGTTAATTCGTTAAATAAAAATTTAACTTCGTTAATCGTTAAAGCGTTTAATTTACAAAAATTTAACGCAAGTTAAAGTTAACAGTTAAAGTTAATTTTTGTTTATAAACAAAAATTACGAGTATAAGGCCCAAGCGGGAATCCGAATCGTATGGACCGATTTTGTCGAGACTTTCAATAGAACTTAGGCTATTTTTTTACTGCGCTTACAAAATCTCGGGCGATCGCTAATCCTATCTATAGTTTAGTAATATAATTTACTAAAATAAAACTTCTACAATAGGAGCGATGTACTACGAGTATAATGCCTGTACCATACTAATGACATAGCATGCACTAGTTACACACACTTATATACTACACTGACAATGATGGACAATTGACTTTTTCAGTCAATTTTTTATCGACAATCCGACATCACGGAATTAGAGAGCTAACTAAATTTAGACAACACAAATTTTCTGTTAAACTGTGAGACATGTGATAATATTCAAAAGAAAACAATCAAAACTTGTATGCAGTATTTACATTTATCTGTTACTATTTGCACCTGTATATTCATTTGCTCATGCTCCAACAACTAAACATTTAATTTTATGTATAATTTGGTAATATTTTTTTATTTTATTTTTGCTAAGGACCCACGAACAGACTTATCATTTTTTACGTACTTTTTATTTATTAATATAGATTTATTAATAAAACTTCTAACATCAGAGGAAACTTATTATAACATTAATAAATAAACTATATAACCAATCCAGTGATACATCTCAACGCATCAAACTATACAACTGAGATGCCTTCGATAATTTCTAGCATCTAATGATCTATCGTCCGATCTATTGTTATATGTAAATCAAATAATACGTTACACGACAACGAAAACAATCGATCGCGGGTGATGTCTTCTATATTTCTTATCACCTATAAAATCGTTATAGTCAATTAGTAAGAATATGTTTTAAATTATTTTCAACGACATTCGATATCGAAAGTTTATTTTATATTAATTTTATACGTAAAAAATCGATGTCTTTTTGTAAAGGTCACTTGTGGCGACATTTCACATATTAATTTTAGTATATACTAGCGACCCGCCCCGGCTTCGCACGGGTGCAATGCAAAATATACCTACTACAGAATAAATGCACAATTTATTTAAGGTACTTAAATGGATAAGGATTAATGTTGTATTGTTTAAAATCACTTCGTAAAAGAATAAAAATGGTTATGCTGGGTTATCTCTAAGAGATAGACATATACCATCGCGGACTTTTTTGTTGAACTTTTTAAGGTGAACAATACTGTAGTACATTATTTTGGTCTATCTCGTAGGGTTCAGCCAGCGTTTGCAATATAAGCGCAAAAAAACGTGCTTATTTACGACATCACATTAGAAAACTTTAAATTTATCAGTGTTTCTCTACTATATTATGCATTTATTATACATACAAACCTTCCTTAAGAATCACTCTATCTATTAAAAAAAACCGCGTCAAAATCCGTTGCGTAGTTTTAAAGATCTAAGCATACATACGGACATACAGCGAAAGCGACTTTGTTTTACACTATGTATTGATGTATTGATAACACAATTTAACATTATTTCACTAACATAATAATTTTATCTTTTTCCTCATTCTTTCTCGTTTTGTCGTATACTTTTTTTTTTGTAAACAAACAAATTATCTTCGCTATTGTCTTTGCGCAGCGCACGTGCATCCCCGACCATTAGAAGGGTTGGGGCCATAAATCCATCGAGTTCGTTATCGCATTCTCTGTGCGGCTGTCCATTTCATCCTTTGTTCATATTTTTGTTGTTGTTAAAATTATTTTTCGTTGACTATAAAGAAGCCCCAAAAAAACAAACGACGGTAATAAACACCTAAATCCCTTTTGTTTTTGAGGAACGTTTATTGCGTGCACATTTCGTCTTTCGTATTTTTAAATTTATTTTTCATTGTTTGTTTCTTATCTACGCAATGACAAAAAAATCCTATTTTTACGCTTTTTCAAATGAGCCATATACGATTTTTTTAATATTTTTGTTGTCTTTAAACTTCAATATTAAAATAAACATTTTTGTCGCCAACAAAGTTTAGTTGTAATTTAGTTACGAGGTTGAAGAGTAATGCACATTTGATTATTTCGATATCAATTCAACGCAGTGTTTATCTTTTTTTACTAGATTTTGCGTTTCACGTATAAGACAAAGTGTATAATTATTGTATTTAGAATAAAGTGCTTTCGAACCTTATGTTGATTTTATAACAAAATCTTGTTCTAAAAAAAAAAAGTGATGTTAAATAAATGAAAACCAGTTTTAATGTGAATAAAATGTAATATAGACTTTTCGAGATATTTGTGTAAATGTGAAATAATAAATAAACTTTGAAGGTGTCTAGCGCCTAAACATCGCAATATTTGATAGAGGTAAGTTTGATTAGTCGCGCGCCGGTTGCCGTACCGTGTGCATCGTTTCCGTGTCGCTCCGCATTTAAAATCTTTAAATGTGGTAAAAAGTGAAGAGATTTACTTGTGTTATACATCGGGAGATGCGTCTCGGCGAGGCGCATCTAGTGGTATATAATACGTAGTGGGCAGAGACCAAATTAGTTAAGTTTTTAGTGTTTTAGTGTTATAACGGTCGTTTTGGGCGTGGCACTTTTTGACGAAGTTCAAAAAGTGCTTCGATTTCGTTGTGTAGTATACCGGGAGATGCGTCTCAGTGAGACAAATCGACCGGGATAGTTTTTAGTGTGGATAGAGACCAAATTAGTTAAGTTTTTAGTGTTTAAGTGCGTTTTTTAGCGTTATAGAACTTTACATATGAATAGTTTACAAACGCTATGAACAGCAAAAGCAAAGTGATTTACGACATGGGGGAGGACACCTCCATGTCGGACTACACGTGCTCAGAGGAAGAGGGCGCCTCCGGGCGCCGGCTGGAAGCCGCGGGCGCCGCGTGCACCGAGGACGCCGCAAGACAAAACAAGGGAGGTAAGCCGCAGTCAGCGGGCTTGATATCAAAATTCCGAACGGGAACGACCCATAAACGGCCGTTGGCCGCTACATCCGCAGATGAGGACGCCCCGGCCGTGGCGCATAAAGTGGCCTCCTCTTCGACGAGGGGCCGCGTTAGGCGCCCTGTAGGGGTATACAGCTTCCTCAAGGAGGCAAAGGACTACCTGGCTGATGGGGGGGATAGTGAGGGGGAGGACCCCGACCCAACTTACCGTCCAAGCGGGAAGAAGACGAGCCCCGTAGTGGCCTCTGCAAAAGCCTCCGACGATGGGACCCCCGGCGCCCTATCCAGGGGCACGGTCGAGGCCCTCGCCGAGGAGGCTCTCAAAAGCGTGGAGAAAATAAAGGAGGAAATTAAGAAGAGCGGCCACCTAAAAGGTACCATATGGGGGCAAATAAACCGGGCGACCAAAAGCGTAGTCGAGGCAGTTGAGGGCCTTCGCGATATAACGCCAGATGAAGAGCAGCGCAGGCTCCGCGCGGACAATGCTCGCCTTTCAAGGGAGCTGGATATTGTCCGCAACGAGCTGCGTGCCTTCAAACAGGCGTACGTGGAGTCGCAGCGGAAGTCCGTTGCAGCCCCGAGAGAGGCGACAGGGCCCCAGCAGCCCAACTTTGAGGAGGTGCTCAGATGCGCCATGGAGGAGATGAAGGGGCAACTCCTGCAGTCGGTAGGCGGGATGATCAATGCCCGCCTACAAGACCTGGAGATGCGCCTTCCTCCTGAGCCCGTCATGAGGCCCCCTCTGCGTGCCGACCAACGGCAGCCGCCGCCGCCCCGTCACAAGTCCCGATCGGGGCTCGTGGAAGGCGCCATGGAGGTGGATGGGGAAGCCCAGCCACCCCAGGCGCCCACACCCAGGGCGGTAAAGAAGGCGCCGAAGAAGGGCGCCGCAAAGCGGCCGACTGCCCCCCCGCCTCCTCCTCCCTCCAAGGGAAAACAGGGGGCAGGACAGGCAGAAGTGACTCCTCCCCCCCCAACCGCTGGAACAAGTGGAGAGGGGGAAACCCAGACGGGGACTGCTGGCAACTCCTGGTCTGAGGTTGTCCGGAGGAAGAAGAGGGGAAATGCCGCTGTCGCTGCTAATTCCCCCCCCTCAGCCGGAACAACCCGGCAGATCGCCCCGGCCCCACCAAAGGCCGTTAAAATCGTGGCCCCAAAAACCGCGGCCATAGTGGTGACCCTCAAAGAAGGGGCCACCATGACCACCGCGGAAGGGGCCACGACTGACGCAAAATATACTGAGGTCCTGGCGAAGGCCAGGTCCTCGATATCCCTGAGGGAATTCGGTTTGGAGTCGGTCAGGATCCGCACGAGCATGACCGGCTCCAAACTGATGGAGGTCGGGGGGACCACCCCCGAGGAAACCGCTGACCGCCTCGCCGTCGCCCTGGTGGAGGCGGTAGGCAGCTGGGCGGACATCACCCGCCCAACCAAAATGGCCGTCCTCAGGATCACCGGTCTGGATGACACGGTGACCACTGAGGAAGTGGCGGCCCAACTGGCATCGGTCGGCGGGTGTCCCCCCAGCTCCATGAAAGTAGGCAACATCAGGCCGAGCTTCTGGGGCGGCGGCTCCGCCCTGGTCAAGTGCCCAGCGACTGCCGCTAAGGCAGTCGTTAAGGCGGGACGAGTGGCCATCGGATGGACGATGGCCACCGTCAAAGCAGTGGAGGCCCAGCCATTGAGATGCTACAAATGCATGATGCTGGGCCACACTCGCGCGCTATGCCCAACGGAGGCAGAGAACGGGCGTCTCTGCTTCCGCTGCGGCAGTGAAGGGCATAAGTCGGCAGAGTGCGAGGCCCCCTGCAAATGCACCGTGTGTGCAACGACGGGGCGCCCACACTCACATGTGATGGGGGGTGCCAAGTGCACACCCCCGTCGGTGAAGGGCAAAGCCCCGTCGTCGAGCAGAGTGCCTCGCACTCAGCCCCAACCGCACGGCAGCCGTATGGCTGAAGAGGAAGAAATGCAGATATTTTAATGCCAAGACACCTGCATTTCGACCTACTACAGACGAACACCAACCACTCTGCCCGGGCACAGGACCTGCTCATGCAGTGCCTGGCAGAGTGGAGAATTGCTGTTGCGGTCGTGGCTGAACCCTACTTTGTCCCCCCCCAACCCAGTTGGTTTGGGGACACAGAGGGATTAGTCGCCATAGTGGTGCCGCCTTCGAGCCCACAACCCCTCTCCCTCAGGGAGCGAGGAGCGGGCTACGTGGCGGTGAACTGGGGAGAAGTAGTACTCATAGGAGTCTACTTCTCCCCAAACAGAAACCTCCGGCAATTCGAGAGGTTCCTGGATGGCCTGGAGCCGGTTGTGCAGAGAGCATCACCGGCCCAGGTCATCGTGATGGGGGACCTCAACGCTAAGTGCGCAGCGTGGGGGTCCTCCATCACTGACCTGAAAGGGGCGCTTCTCCGGGACTGGGCCGCCATGATCGGCTTAGTTCCGGAGAACCAAGGCAACGCCAACACGTGCGTGCGCCGACAAGGGGGATCAGTCGTGGACGTCACGTTCGCGACCCCCGGCATCGGTGCACGCATATCGTGTTGGCGTGTCCTTGAGGAGGTGGAGACCCTGTCCGATCATCTGTACATCCGGTTCAGGGTCTCCACCGCGCCCCAGGGGTCACAAGCCCGGACGGCGGCGGCAGGACAGCGAAGCGCCCAGGGCTTCCCAAAGTGGCAACTCTCGCGCCTCGACCCTGACCTGGCGGAAGAAGCCGCCATCGTCCGGGCATGGGCGGAGGAACCCCCCTAAACGGTGGGGGTCGACGAGAGGGCGGTGAGATTTCGCCGTGATCTGACCGCCGTCTGCAACGCCGGAATGCCCAGGGCGCGACGTGGTTTCGCGCCCCGGAAAGGTGTGTACTGGTGGTCGCAGGACCTAGCCGCCCTGCGCTCCGCCAGTAACGCCGCCCGACGGGCATTCACCCGGTGCCGCAGACGGCGGAACAGAACAGAGGAAGAGCTGGAGCGCCTTTACACCGAGCTGAGCTCGGCAAAGAAGGCGTTCTCCAGTGCGATCAAGGCCGCCAAGAACTCTGCCTATGCGGAGTTCTTGGCGACCCTAGACGCAGACCCGTGGGGGCGCCCATACCGCATGGTGCGGGCGAAGCTGAAGGTGGCGCCCCCCACGGAAACGATGGAGCCGGCGGTCCTTAGCGCGGTGGTCGAAGGGCTGTTCCCGGATAGCCCTTCTTTTGTACCACCGCGCATGACAAGAGACATGCCGGCGGACGACGACGAACAGCTGAACCGGTCTGCCGCCCTCCCCCCACCCCCGATAACAAAGGAGGAAATGGCCAGGGCGGCGGGCCGGCTCAGGGGGACCCGTAAGGCCCCCGGGCCAGACGGAGTGCCTGGTAAGGCGTTACACATTGCGCTGGAACACCTCGGGGAGCGCCTCCGCACACTGTTTAACGACTGTCTGGCGGAGGGGCGTTTCCCCGGGGTGTGGAAGGAGGGGCGACTGGTGTTGCTGAGGAAGGAGGGTCGCCCCGTCGACTCTCCTTCCGGCCACCGGCCGCTTGTGATGCTGGATGAGGCCGGGAAGCTGCTCGAAAGGGTATTGGCTTCCCGGATCATCCAGCATCTGGAGACGGAAGGGCTGCAGCTCTCCGAGAACCAGTTCGGGTTCCGGTCCGGGCGATCCACTCTGGACGCCCTGACCGTCCTGAAAAGGTTCTCGGAGGATGCGGCCGAGAGGGGACAGGGGGCGATGGCGGTGTCACTCGACATCGCCAACGCCTTTGGCTCCCTCCCCTTCGGAGTTATAGAGGAGGCACTTCGGTACCATGAACTGCCCCTCTATCTCCGGAGGATTGTGGGACACTACCTGCGAGAGCGGGTAGTGTCCTACATGGGGAGGGGGGGAAGAGAGGAGCGGCGGATGGCCTCCGGTGTTCCTCAGGGGTCCGTCCTAGGACCCCTGCTGTGGAACATCGGTTTCGACTGGGCCATCCGCGGGGAGGTGCTGCCCCGGATGGCTGTCATTTGCTACGCAGATGACACGATGATAGCCGTCCGGGACACCACCTGGAGGAAAGTTAAGAGGAGGGCGGAAGCCGGGGCCACCCTGTTGGTCCGGAGGATCGAGGCGCTCGGACTCCGCGTGGCACTCCACAAAACCGAGGCCCTCTGCTTCAAAGGGCCGAGGTGGAGAGTGCCCGCAGGAGCGACCCTCCGGATCAACGGGGACGAGGTCGAGGTTAAGGCCCGGATCAAATATCTTGGCCTTATCCTCGATGGGGGTTGGCGGTTCGGAGATCACTTCCGGACGCTAACCCCCCGACTCGTCGGCGCGGCTTCCGCCCTCGCCAGGCTCCTCCCGAACCTGAGAGGTCCGGGCGTGCAGGCCAGACGACTGTATGCCATGGTCGTTCGCAGTATGGCCCTGTACGGCGCGCCGATATGGGCAGAAGCCCTTGACGCGTCAAACAGGGCCCTCCTCCGCAGGCCGCAGCGCATCGTTGCGGTACGCGCATGCAGGGCCTACCGCACGGTTGGCCATGCAGCGGCCTGCGCTTTAGCCGGCACTCCCCCGTGGGAGATAGAAGCGGGTGTGCTGGCCGAAGCGTACCGGGAGCGGGTCGAGCAGAGAGCTCGGGGCGAAGCCCCGGCTCCAGAGGAGCTCGCCCGGTCCCGGGCGGAGAGAAAGCGAACGACCATAGAGCTGTGGGCTGCTGGCCTAGCGGACGCCAAATACGGCGCCCGCACCATAGAGGCCATACGCCCACGGCTCTCGGACTGGTGCGGGAGGCGCCACGGCGCAATGAATTATAGACTTTCCCAGATTTTAACAGGGCACGGCTGCTTCGGGCGGTACCTTCACCGCATCAGAAGAGAAGAGACGACGTCGTGCCACGAGTGCGGCGCTGATGAGGACACCGCGCAACACACCCTTCAGGTATGCACAGCGTGGTCCGAAGAGCGCCGCACTCTGGCAGCGACGATTGGTGATGACCTCTCACTCCCAGGTGTAATTCGCGCCATGCTGGGCAGTGAGGGGTCATGGGAGGCGGTTTCCTCCTTCTGCGAAATAGTAATTTCGCAGAAGGAGGAAAGGGAGCGAGAGCGCGAGGATAATCCCCTCGCGCCCCCGCTCAGACGCAGGAGAGTGGGGAGAAGGAGGCGGGCCTTCGCCGCCGTACTTCCCCCCACAAACCACGCGTGAGAGGGTGGCCCCTTCAGGGCGATAACGCAGGCGGGGTCACGGAAGAAAGCAAAAGCGTTCCCGTGGCGCCCGCCATAATGCGTTAGAGGGCAGTCAGGTTTTAGTGGGTATTCCGGTCACCTTCTGTGGCCGGCGAGTCCCACACTCCCTACGCCATTGCACAGCCCGGCGTAGGCGTGCGTAAACGCATTTCCTGACTATAAAAAAAAAAAAAAAAAAAAAAAAAAAAAAAAAGGTAAGTTTGATTAAATCGTCACTATTTTCTAACAAGGATTCTGCGGTACTCTTTTGATCACGTCTTTCCCGGCCGCTCGGTGTATTGTATAAACTGCATAACACTCGCACTCGCCCGTTCTCGTTCTCTCTCGTTCTCGTTCACCATTCGACTCGCCGACGGTCCCCGAACATAGCCGAACTTACGAATGTAGCCTGATGCATAATTTAAATAAAATGACAGCACGTCATTAACGGACTAAATTAACGGAAGTAGAATTTAACGGAAGTTAACAAGAGCGTTCGACCCGGGTAATGTCGTTAAACTGCGTCCCGACCCGGGTAATGTCGTTAAACTGCGTCCAGACCACCGGAGGACGGGCAGCAGCGTCCCTTACAAAAACGGTGGAGAAGCACTGCGATCGCCAACCCGCCTGCCAAGCGTGGCGATTATGGCAAATTCCCCCCATATGATGGCCACAAATGAAATACGGCCCCCAGTACCCGGCGGCGCCGCCGTTCCTGGTTACGGTAGCGGCCAGGGTGACGGCGGTGCAGGGGGTGCTAAGAATCCCCGGTTCGGATACGGCTACCACACACGACGACCTTTGGCCCTGGCAACACTGAACACGCGCACACTGCGGACGGACGAGAGGATCGCGGAACTCGAAGAAGAATTAAACAAGTTACGTTGGGACATTATAGGTTTATCCGAAGTCCGAAGAGAGGGGGAGGACACGATAATCCTCAAGTCCGGCAACTTGTTTTTCTTCCGGGAAGGCGACCAACAGTCTCAAGGTGGTGTCGGGTTTATCGTCCACAAGTCCCTCGTGAACAATGTGGTGAAGATCGTGAGTGTGTCGACCAGGGTGGCGTACCTTATACTCAGAATATCCAAACGGTAGTCGCTGAAGGTCATACAGGTCTACGCGCCGACTTCGACACACTCCGACGAAGAGGTTGAAACTATGTATGAGGACATCTCACAAGCCATACATAGTTCCGAAACCTACTACACCGTTGTCATGGGGGACTTCAACGCAAAATTGGGCAAACGAGACGGAGACGAGCTGCTGGTAGGCAAGTTTGGATATGGACAGCGGAACCACCGGGGCCACTTGCTGGCCGGCTTCATGGAGAAGGAGGGACTCTACATGATGAACTCCTTCTTCAGGAAGCAAGTGCAGAGGAAGTGGACCTGGATGAGTCCAGACGGTGTTACCAAGAATGAGATTGACTTCATCATGTCGACAAAGAAGCAAATATTGAATGATGTCTCAGTGATCAACGCGGTTAAACCTGGGAGCGATCACCGAATAGTCCGAGGCACATTGAATATCGATGTCAAGCTCGAACGAAGTCGACTGATGGGGTCTACGCTCCGACCAGCGCCCGTCCATATTCACAATGCCGAAAACTTTCAGCTCGAACTCCGTAACCAATTTGACTGCCTGGGGAGTAGCGTGGACGATCTGAATGACGGGTTCGTGCAGGCTCTGCACACGGTGGGTTCTAAGTACTTCAAGACCCACCGTAGAAGCGCGTCCAAGAAACTCTCAGACCATACTCTTGGGCTCATGAAGGAAAGGCGTGACATGACACTGCGCTCTTCAGACGATGCGGAACGGTATCGGCTGCTAAATAGACAGATCTCGACTAGCATAAAGCGCGACATACGCCGATTTAACACCAATCGTGTTAAATTGGCTATCGAGCGAAATCAGGGCTCCAAAGTGTTTTCCCGAGATCTGTCTATTGGGCAAAGTCAGCTGGCGACGCTGAAAACTGAGGAGGGCAGGGTTGTGTCCTCCAGACCTGAGCTCTTGAGTGAGGTTGAGAGGTTCTATGGGCAGCTATACGCTACGCAAAAACCCGTCACAAATCTGGCGGAAGATCCTAGAGCCAGATTGACCCGACACTTCACCGAAGACATCCCCGACGTCAGTCTCGACGAGATTAGTGTGGCCCTCCAACAACTTAAGAACAACAAGGCGCCGGGGGATGACGGAGTTACAACAGAGTTATTGAGGGCAGCTGG